>NC_067455.1:20000-620000 GCF_025434085.1 Hippocampus zosterae | reverse complement strand
CCCTGCTCTCGCCGGCACTCATTGGGAAGGCCACCCAGTGACTGGGCGGCTTGGGCAGCACGCTGGGCGAGGGCGGCTCGCTGAACTTGGGCCCGGCATAGGCGGGGCTGCCCCGGGCGCTCAGCAGCGTGTTGAGGTGGGACACTGCCCCCTCCCAGTCGTGCTGGTAGGCGGCGGCCAGGCGGGCGATGGAAGCGGCCGCCTCGGCCTGCCGCGCCTCCGGGGAGCATTGGTACACCAGGTCGCCCTTGTCGTTGTTGCGGCGGCGGTGGTGGTGGTGGTGGAGGACGCCGGGCCCCGCGGACGACGTCACGTTGCCGTTCTGGTCGCGGCCCCTCTGCTTGCTGCGGCCCAGCTGCTGGTTCTTCTTCTTGGGGCGCTCATGGTGGGGGCCCGGAATGTTGCCGCACCGCTCTCCGCCTCCACCTCCCATGATGCTTCACTTTGATTGTCACCTAAGCACGCAGGTCCGGACGCGTTACTTTTATTCCACTTCATCATTTCAGTTTTGATTCGAAAGTAACTCAAACTGCCTTGTGATTTTGACATCTTTGGGTTGGTTGATGATGACCAGGCAAATGGTTAGTAGCTGTCGTGGACGGCACGGTGGTCAACAAGTCGGCTTCACAGCGGGGCTATCTTGCTAACTTGAGCAGTATCGCACATCTTTATACACTCACCTGAGTTGAACAAATCGGCAAGACCTAAAATGCTTGATTGCATCGGCACATTACAAGAAGTCTGCTCATTTCCCTTTGAGCACGAGGTGCCAGCCAGGGAGAGCCTGGTGTGTGTTATTCGTTTGTGTAGCTGCTGGTTGTCGCATTTTTTGTTCTCTTTTGACATTATGGCCTCCCCGTTTTTTTTTTAGGTCAACGTCGCGTAAACAAAGGCGCCAGCAGCTAGTGGCATTTGATTGTGAAGATCTTGCCCTGCGTACAAGAAACTCGTCACGGGAAAATTCACAATTCAGTGTGATTTCGAGACACCCCCGCCGCCCAAAAAACATCTATGTTTGCCGGCAACGAGTTGATCTAAAAACAGATTTTGAATAAAAAGTAGTCATTACCATTTCGTCGGTTTTTAAAGGGACGTACTTTTTATAATTGCGTAACAAATGTGCCCGTCCTTCGCCTACGTGCGGAAGCGCAAGCAGCGCCCGCCGCCCCTCCCCCATCAGCGACGAAAACAAGCAGCAGGCACGCACCTCTTTGTTGCCACCAAGTCGGCCAGGAAGAGATTCCTCTTCTTCGTCCTTTTCGTCTGCCTTGCGCCTTTTTTTGACAGCGTCCTCCGTCTCCGAGAACAACAGTCGACACCAATGATGTCGTCGCCGTCGGGTCGACGACTGCTGCTACCGAGGGGTCTTGGTCCCGTCGAGTCTGCCGGGCTGGCGGTCGTCGAGTGCCAATGGGCGTCGCTTGGTCGCGGAGTCGAGCTGAACATGAATTCACCTCGGCGCACACGATTCACCACGAAGCCGCGGGACCTCAAATGAACGACAATCATTACCGTTAGACAATACGTTTCACAATTGGCCATTTCGACGTACACTTCACGTTGTGACGTCGTTAAATGCCCATTTCATACCGGGCATTACTTTCTGCCGAGTATGTTACGACGTGTTAATTAATCGAGCAGTAAAGCGATATAATCGTTCAGTTCGCCCTTTCTGTTGTCGAGCGACGTACTTAGACGGGGAACAAAAACAACGACGCTTCGGCTCTGAAACGGAGATTGTGAGGAAAACAAATAAGTCTCTCACCGACTTCTACAGGCTCGATCGTCGAAGCCTTTCGTCCGGTTCGTTGTTTCGGCGAAACAGATATCCCTCTTTCGTATTCCCCACAAATTTGGTTGGTGGTCACCCTAGTTGATGGGAAAACAAACTCCGAGAAGCTATCGCCTCCTTTCTCTCTCGTCTTCTTTTCCGTCTGCGTCTGATTTGCTACAAAATGTCGCCCTCGGCTCGTCCCTGTTGCTGATGGCAGGCCGTCCGCGACCAATCACATCGCGAGCTTGATGGGCCCCGGCCAATCAGCGACGAGAGAGACGGACGCGTTCACTCTTGTTGCCAGATGAGTGACGTCAGTGACTGACTTGTCTTCCCCTTTGTGCTTTCCGCAATTTCCTCATAGAGAAGGCAAAAAACACGAACAACACACTACACGTCGAATGTACAAAGCTGTTTCGCTCTCCGAAATGTTTGTTCGGTAACGCAACGGGATTATACAAGCAGCACGGAAAGGACACGATAAACATCGGATTAAACCTTATGTAATGTCGATCCTTTGTCGAAATCGGCCACGTTTTGTTCAACACAACTATTTGAGGAGACAAGGCGTTTGAGTATCTCGGAAGCTTGTTTGTTCCCTTTTGTGTCGAAACAGCAGCAACAGGCTCGGAATAAAACCCTTCACGCCCACCCCCTCAACTCACCAAAATGTTTATGACTTTTTGGATACAAGTCCAACTGCATTCTCATCTCTTAAAATGCCTTTCCTTCTTCTACATGACGTTGGAATGTCCGAAGCACTCTCCCGCTATAAAAAAAGTGTGTAATAAGTAGCTAATTGATACGAAATGTCAACATCAATTGTTATTAAATATGTATACATTGTGTGTGTGTGTGTGGTTTCATTACCAGTGAAAATAGAACATACAGTTCATCATTAAAATATCTCATTTTATGCAAGGTGGCGTGACCGATGGTGTTGTTAGCAACCCTTTTCAGGTGACTTGATTCAACTTAAATGTTTTGAGCAGTACACGAGTCAGGTTTCGCACAAAGAGGTATTAACAATTAGTTAGAATAGACTGGAATGTCATATTTACTGTACCAACAAACGCATGACCTCAATCTAGACATAAAATGGACCTGTGGACTTAACAAACGAGACTCCCATTTTCTCAAAGGTATTTCGTTTACAACTATGCCAATGGACAATTTATAGTCTCCGGTAAACTGAACTTGCATTGTTTTAGACTGTGGGAGGAAGCCGGAGTACACAGAGAATCGCACGTAAGCAAAGGAAACTGTTTTTCAGTTGGCTATAAATGGTATGTTGGTATGGGACAGGAAGTGTAACTGCCTCACACTCCGGCCACGCGAATCTACTCAGTCATCAGAACAATAACGACAGCTTCCTAACAGCTTGCCGCCGTCAGTTTGGGACGCCCACGTTATGTGTACCCCCTTGTGTACATCAACGGCTCGCATGACCTTGAGCATCTTTGCACTGAAAACAAACAAACCGATCGACGTGTCACAAGATCATGATCTGTCAGCCATGAGTGGCTTTACTCCACTGAAGTGCGTAAGTGGATTTGTAAAAGTTGCACAACAACTGAGCACACTGTCAGGCTGGGGGCAGGGGGAGGCGGAGTCGGCAAATCAACAGTCTCAAACTATGGAAGGAAAGTAGGTCAGCAGGTCGCGTCGATCCAGCACAAGGCCACGTCACCATATATGTCGACGTAAACATGACACCGAGGGTACAAACACACACACACAACCATGTCACTTAATTCATAAAGCAAAAAGATGACAGACGTACCAACTTTTCCCTCGCAAGTTCACTCGAGGGCCTCGCTGTGTGACGTCTTGTTGACTGCATGTGTTCCATTGTTGGAGAGGCGTAGAAACTGTTTGAACGCGTTGTGATTTTGTAGCATGCTCAGACAGAGGTCCTCAAGGACAAGTGATGAAAAACAAAAACTGGTCCGTCTGTCACTCAGAACAACAACAGAAAGGGTTTACTCGGTCGGTATCTCTGTTTAAAGGTCATGGTTGAGTTTGCATTTGTTTCAGTAAGGGAACAAAATGCAAAGCAAACATGTTTTTCTTTTGTGTGAACAGGAACCCATTTCATGACATTTGAAATGAAAAAAAAAAAGTTATGGCCGTAAATTCTCAGATCAACAAACATAAAATATGAGGGTGAAACTTGTTTTTTTTTTTTAGCAAAGGACAAGATTAAGAGTTGAATAGTGGAAAAGCCCCAACGGTGTCATTCCATGTTCCAAAAACAGCAGTGGCATTTGTTTGAGTTTGAAGAAGCTGGGAGAGGCTGTTTAAACGCTGGCCTTTGTTTGCATCACTGTGCAGTCTTCATTTAGTTGCTGTGCTGGTTTCATGGGGAATGAGTGGACAGATTTCAAATTCCGCCCAAAAGCGTAATGCGAAGAATGATGTTGATTAGCCACAGGCTGAGCTGCACTGTATTTGTCTGTGGAACAAATGTTTGTCTCGAGAGCGGGGCAGCTACTTCCCACTTGCCTCTTGTCCCTGAACTAAATGGGTGTGAGAACGCCTTCCTCCTCTACCCCGGTCCAAATGTTTCATTGAGAAGGCTCACGACACATTTACTTTGCATCTTAGATCATGATTTGGAAACATTCTTGAAGGCGCTGGGGGATGGATATATCATTTTCTTCATAGCCGCCATGTGTTCAGCGTGATCATGATTTTATGTTGTTTGTTGCTTTGAGTTCTAAATGATTTTCCATTTTGCCTGAAAAATGTCAATGTTCCCTCTCAGGTCTAAGTTCAACATTGACAGAGAGGACACGTAATGATATTTTATGATCATTATTGTTGTTGTCCCCCCTCGCTCCCTCAGAAAGAAGCGTCCACCCTTAATTGCTGCGCTGAGTGGAAAAGGTTGCGCTGGTTGGCGCCGATGAAGCTTGACATGTGGCTGTTCTGCAACGTGATTACTTCTTACTTTTCATATTTTATTGCCGTGCTCGTGAAACGTCTATTTTCAAACACAATACGAGCGAGCCATTTTCCACAAGAACTTCTTTTCCCCATTTGAAACAGTCCATTCCAGGTTCAGTCCTAAAAAATACCCAAAGATTAATACCCCAAATTGATTTGACGATTAGTTTACATTTGATGCCACTTACCTGCACACCTCCACCTTCAGCCAATGACTTCGGTAAGGAGTTCAACTCAAACCATTACGCCAGTCGGCGTGGGGGGGGGCTCTGTAAAAGAACGTCGTGAAAAGTTGAGTTCAGGGAAAAATAACAATGTGTTAAGGGAAAGGACTAAGAAAATGTGTGAATCAAATTTATCGGTGAATCAGAAAGGACAGCAAAGAAGAGGTTGCAACCATAGGGTAACCCTCCCCCCGCTCTCCTTTGCTCATTGGTACGTTCCGCCATTGTGACGTTTGAAAAATTCAAGCAGACTCACTCGGCTCTTGGCTCGCTGACGAAAAGAAAAAGAAAAAGAAAAAAAGGCCGCTGTTGTGGGAAGCAAGACGGACGCCCGGCACCGGCATTAACACGGACTGAATTTTATTTCTATTAGTTTGACAAGGCCTTTTTTTTCGCCGAACATGGCCTGCGGGGCGACACTGAAGCGCTCGATTGAGTTCGAGGCCCTCCTTAGTCCCCAGTCTCCTAAGCGGAGACGGTGCAACCCCCTGCCGGGAACTCCCGGCACTCCGTCCCCACAAAGATGCAACAACCTCCGCGCCGCTGTCGACGGCCCGACGCACTCCATGTCGCCGCAAAGCATCGCAGGCGACAACAGACTCACGCCAGGTACCCTCGATGCGACCTGATTGCTTTGTGTGTGTGTGTCTATGTGTTTTGGGGGTGGGTGTCACGGGGAGGAGGGGATTCGGGTGGAGTTGTTAGCTTGAATCGGGGTTGGAAGCTAACGCTTAGCTTGCTAGGCTAACATCCGCGAGGGAATGTCGTCGTTGAGTTATTGTGGAGTCCTGAGCCGTATTCCGTCATGTGCCCATTTCAAAGCCTCACGAACGGTCCTCACCGTCAAATGCGTGACCGTGAACTCGAAATCGTTTTGTTCCCCTCAGATGCTTCGTTCGAAGTAGAACATTGCACTTATTAATGTGGACAATCTTCCTTCCGTTTGTTTTCGCTTATGTGTCGTCATATAAGATGTTGCAAAACGCCAATTAAAGGTTCGGCAAGTGAGAGCCGGCTAACAAGGATTGCAACATTTGAAGATGGCTCCATCAACTTGGATTGAGGTGGTGGTGGTGGTGGCGGTAGTGGTGGGGTTGTTCATTATTCCTTTCCTCCTGAGGGTGGGAGGGCATTGTTCATTTCCTTGATGCCTTTGCCTCACCCTGCTCCTCAATAAGCGGAGATTTGGAAGGAGGAATTAAAGCTGGAAACGGCAACAGAAGGAACCCTTCTTCTCCCAAGCACATCCTTGAAATGGTCGACCCTCTTTTGACGCCCCGCTCCACCCGTGGCCGGTGGTCTACGTCAGCCATGTTCAGCTCCGGTCCTCAAGGGCTACTTGTTGTCTTGCCAGTTTTTGATGCGTCTACCCCGCCTCCCTCCCCCCGGTACACTCCGGATTCAAATGATCAGCTCACCAGAAAGCTGTGATAAGCCTGAAAACGATCCCGATAATTTGAATCTGGAGGAATCTGGAGATCTGAATCTGTTGCAGGAGGAATGCATCAAAAACCCCTGAGGACCGAGTTTAGACACCACTGGCACGGATGAAAAAGCTTTGTAATTTGGCATCGTCCAGCTGTCTTGAACGGTGGCGGTGCGCCGTGTAGAAAGCAGAATGGCTCTGAGCAGAAATGTTGAAATCTTGACTCAATTAATTTCGACACTCAAATCCAATGAGTCTTGTCATTCTTCAAATCTGGGTTTTGGCCTGTTTTACTGCGCTGCTTCTCGTTTTATTTTATTTTATAGGAGGATGTCGTGCTGTGACATTTTGCTCGCGTCAAATGTGCGAATTGCTCATTTCGGGTTGGGGAAACCTTGCTTTCGAATGATTATTTAGACCAATGCCCGACTGGTTCACCCTAAATGGCTGTCTTTCTGTTGAATTTTGTTCGGTAAGGGCCATTGAGTGACAATGTGGCAAGCTTTCCTTGGAAGGACAGATTGTTAAAATGCCAGCTGTAGTCAGAATGGCCAACGCACCAAGAATTGCGAGAACCAGGTATTTATAACTATATTTTTAAAAAATAATTTTTCATTGAGGGCCTAAACGTGAACAAAAAGTCATCAAGGTTGGTATACCTGGATGGGGTATGTTTTTGTGTGACGTTACATTGCCTTTCCTAAATGTTTTTTAGGAAAGGCTAACCGACCGTATGCTCCGCCCACATGAGGTGTCGTTGCAGTTCACTTGCCTGCTTCTGTACGGCTGAATTCTCCGTTCATGGAAATGCAAGGCACAGCAAATTCAGGATCGGAACCAAACCAGTGCAGCCTTTGAAGCAAACGATCACTTTTTGTTGATCTGCTGTAACTTGAGCTGAGCCATCGTTATCTTTCAGTGCCCCACAATTTTTTTTTTTTTTTTCGTGCGCCCACACCCACACACGGTCTCTCTCTGGATATTCTCACAGTTCTGCCCATACGCCCTTGTCCAATCTATGTGCTGGATCTCATGTCTGCTTCATTGTTTGGTCAGCGTCTGAGGCCCTTTGGCCAGCCGTCCCCCGTCCCCCGCCCCAACTCCCAGCCGGCAGGAAGTGTCTGCGATGGACTGTTCAGCCTACACATTGTTTCTGAGCAACACCCCAGAGTCGAGTCAGCGCGACTGATGAGGATGCAGTCCCAACGTTCACGGGCACATCTTTTTCTCTCGCTCTCTCCTTCTCTTGCTTCCCCCAACAATAGTAGCCAGTCACGCGACCGCTTGCGGTAGACGTTGCACCAGTCAACAATCCTGCAAAGTTGAGTTTCATACAGGTGTCCCTTAGCATGTAAAATGGAGGTTCACATGGTGCCAAATTGATGGGACTGTTCCACCGAACTGGCGCAAGGTTTGTTTTTACGCCAAAATCCCTCAGAGCCAAAACGCTCTTCCCCAGTGATTCCGCGAAACGAAATAATTCGAGAGAAACATTCATTTCTGATTTTACAGAATCGATGCAAAGTTGAATGTTTTTCACAGAGGTACTGAAAAATTGTAGGGGGAAATTTTCAGACAAAATGGAGACTGCGCAAAAGATGTAAACATTACAGAGACCCTGCAAAATTGCTAAAAACACATTGCGCAAACAAGCCACCAAATTAAGCTTAAAAAAGTACGTTGAAATTGTACAAAACGGGAGAGGGAAAAAAAATATCACAGCAGCTCTCCAAAATGCAGAAAATGGTTTTGATGAGATCCTTGAAAATGACAAATATCTACAGGCAAAATCTTTTATTTAAAAAACTGTACAAATTCCCCAAATAAAACAAGACATCCAGCAAAATGTAAACATCACAGGGATCCTTTGTTTTTTAACACACGCAGAGCCATTAAAATTGGAAATGGCGACTTTTCCAGGCACAGATCAGCAGACCCCATTTGTTTTTCCAACTGGTGAGGAGAACGTTGAACCTTTTTAAAGGGCGACGTTAGCTTAGCGCTTGAGCGACGCATCCCGGCCCCCATTTTGGAAGCGTTCTCACTCCGTCTTCACAGCGGGAACACATTTGCATCGAATGATTTGAGTGACTCAGCGGCGCTGTTGCACTCTTGATGAGATGACGATGACTGAATGCTCCAAGTCCTCATCGGTCACGTTCATTGTTTTTGCTCGGCGTTCTACAGAGCAGATCTTCCAAAACCTGCGCCAGGAGTACAGCAGGATCCAGAGGAGGCGGCAGCTGGAGGGAGCCTTCAGCCAGACGGACGCCTGCGGACCTTCCGACGTCTCCAGCCCTTCTTCATCCCTGCACGCCCCCAGCTCCCCACCGGGTAGGTGAACACGGCCGGCCGGGGGCCCCCGCCGCAGGGATCCGACAGAAAGCCTCTCCTTATTAATTTTGCCTCACAATTACAGAATGCTTGCATTTTGTCGTGTTTTACAATTGCAGTGAGACTTTGTGGAAGGAAAAATGTCAATTTTTCTAATTTTTTTTGGTTTCGTTTTGTCAGGCGCCTCCAGACGGGACCAGCCCTCATTCACGCTAAAGCAGGTGAGCTACCTGTGCGAGCGCTTGCTCAAAGACCACGAGGAGAAGATCCGTGAGGAGTATGAACAGATCCTCAACACAAAACTCTCAGGTAACCATGACGATGAGATTCTCGCTTGATACACTTTTCACAGTGTTTGGAAGGGAAAAAAAAGTACTGGTGTTTTTGTGGGGGACCACATGGCACTCAAGACAGAAGTCCAGCGATTGATTGGTCAATTGAGATTCACCCCTTTGGCCTTTGGACTTTCTCCACAGAACAATACGAGTCCTTTGTGAAATTCACACAAGATCAGATCATGCGAAGATACGGCGCCCGGCCTGCTAGTTGTAAGCACGCCGCCGTATTCATTTGTTGAAACTGGTCTTTAAGGAGTCCTACTTACCGTCCTTTGCTATTTTTCAGATGTCTCCTGAACGCACCAAAACAAGTTCCCACTTTCTTCCCTCACACACAAGATGGCTGCCCTTCGAAGGCCTTCTACCACTTGAGTTGTCTCCCCGCCCCCCCAACACACACTCACAGTGCCATGATTTAACCGCTTTTTTCCAAAACAGTTGCTACTGGCCAAAACTCGAGAATACATCTTGAGAGACGACCGACCTTTGTCCTGTTGCTGCCCCCCGTCCCCTCCTGTTTTTTGTCTTTATTTTACGTTTTTAGTTTGTCGTCTCGTGTTCTCGCTGTCTCTTTCTAACTGAAAACGTGGACTGAAGCTGTGTCCGATCTCTGGCCTGGCGCTGTAGACTACAAAGTTTCTGCCGCTTCTTCTTTTTCTTGGCTCATGTGATAGAAGCTCATTGAAGTGAGCAGCTGTATTTAACACCTCATGTCGTCACTCCTCGTTCGCCCCGTCTCTCCTCCAACAAGAGAATGTGCTTTCCCCCCCTCGCCATCCCCTCATCTCCCTTTTGAAAAAAAAAATAAAGAAATCAAAGTTCTGTGATTTACAACCCCCAGAGAGATTCTTTCTTTACTTCAAATTCTTTTAAATGGTATGTTTCTCTCAGTGGATTCGGTTTACTAGCATTTAGCCAAAGGTTGCCATTGGTGGTGGTTGTAAAGCAAGGAGGAAAAAAAAGAATGGCAAACTTGAACAACCATATGATTGATGTACGGTAGGTTATAGTCGTAGAAAATGAATTTGCTGAAAATATTTTTAAATGTGCATTTCTGGAAAAGCAGTGTTTTATTTAATTTATTTTAATACTGGTTAGAATAAATCAGTTTGCAGTTGACAGAAACGATGTATAAACAATTTTTTAAAGTTAATTTTAACGGGTTACAAACTTATTTAAAGAATATCAGAGTAGGGTCGTTTCCAAAATTACTGAATATTTAATCACTCATTTTGTGCTGTTTGTGAATGTAAACATTAAGATTAGATTAACACAGAAATACTGTAAAAGGTTTACATTTTACACTCATGGTCGCTGTTGAAATAATGTTTTGGGTGACGGGGAATAAATGTGACAAGAAAAAAAAATCTTTTTTCCCCTCATTTTCTAAAAGTATACAATTGAAACCGTTAACGTACTCCTTGTACATCGTTGTAATTGTCCAAATGTAGCAATGAGGACAACAAATTCATCCGAATGTCTTTTTTTTGCACAGTACACTTAAGTTCCAAGTTTACTCAAAGGTACAATACGTAGATGCATTACATCTTAAAGAACCACTGTAGTTTGTTTGGACTTCGAACCCACTCAAAATTAGTTATGCATTTTTCCAAAAAAGGGCTACATGATATGGACTGTAGCGCCACCGTGTGGGACATTAGTCTACCAACACGTTAATTTCATTCCTTGTTTTGAATTGGCTCGGTCGGATTCACATGACTCGGTGGCCTTAATAATGAACTTCTTGTTTTTATTTCTGGTTGAGCGTGGGCCCAAGCTCTAGCCCGAAGACAGCTGGGATACGTTCCGGCACGCCCGCGACCCTCGTGAGAAGAAGAAGCTCAAGAGAATGCAAAGTTCCTTTTTCCAGTCGTTCATGTTCCGACTACTGAGGTATGCAAATCGAGTCGAGGCGTCGCTTCCCGGCTTCCGGGCGTGGCACGCAGCGAGAGGCGGGAGATGACAGGTCGCAGGTAGCGTCAGGTTGCTAACCGGCCTTATCAGGTAGAATCGCGTAAGGGAAGCAAAGCAACTACTAAAAGGCAAGCCTGGAACTTGTGAATAGGACGGTCAAATATTCCGTATTACGTGCGCCGTGTTTGTTTAGTCGCTGGGCGGAAGGAAGGGGGGGGAAACTCGGGGGAACTATAATTATCTGCAAGAGTCATTTTTCTCCTCCAATTTTCTTTGGAGACGGCGACGCTTGCTAGCAACGTCGAGGCTCGCAACTACTGAGCGAAACAAGAACAGAAACGGACCCAACTAATCCAAGAACGATTGAAGCGTTCACTTATTGATCCTGTCAAATAGCGACTTCATTGTTTGTTTGGCCGGCTTCCAGTTCAAGTTTGCGGTGAGTTTGCCTACTTCAATCACACTCATTTTGTTCTACACTGCATTTGAACGTACTTGTTGCTGTCTTGATAACACGGAACCTTTGCAGCCGATCCTCGGGGATGGGCTTGGGGGGTCGTCCAGTTCTCCACCTTGCATTGTTTGCCCCGAAAGAAACAAGCCAGTGGTTTTCCCAAATCTGAATGGAGGCCCGTGTTCTATATCAAAAATCAAACTAACAAAAAACAAACTCAAACACCATATCAAACACAAGGCCCGGGGGCCAGATTTGGCCCGCCACGTCATTTTACGCGGCTTGCCAAAGCACATTATGTGCAGTCATTTCATGTTTCTTGCTGAACTACCAAAATTGGGAATTGCCTTTGCTTTTAAAAACCTTGAAAAATATACGACGAGTAATTTGCTGTAACCGATGCTCTTCAAAATAGATTTGAGCAAACCGATTGTTTTGCCACCGCACCAGTACGCAGTGGTGATGGGCGACGTGGACCTAGAGCAGCAGGAACCCTTCCCCGTAGAGCGACAAGATGAGAAGCGGGACCTCCCCGACGGGAGACGCAAGTTGGGATGCTGCGACAAGTTCCAGCAAAGCGTCTCCAGGTGGATGCTTCCAGAAGACGCCCGCAGCACCTACCTGCAGAGAGCCAACTGCTGCCCGCCACCCGTTTTCATCATCGCCATCAGTGTCGTCGAGGTAGGAGATCCGGAAACGACAAATTAACGTTGACGGACAAAATGTTCTCAATGAGCTTCGGCGCACACTAACCCGTCGGCGTTGTGTTTTTGTCGCTAGCTGTCCATGTTCATTTACTACGCCGTGTGGAAGCCGCAGAAGCAGTGGGTGACTCTGGAGGAAGGCATCTGGAACAGCCGCCTCACCTACCGGGCCGAGTACAGGCAGGAAGCGTGGCGTTTTCTCTCCTACATGTTTGTCCACGCCGGGTGAGTGCGGCCGAACATACGTGTGAAGGAAAACAATCGGTGCATCTTGCCTTTGACCTCCAAACCAGCTGCTTGACCTTGGAAGCCTCGCTTTCAGGAGAAGTGGAGTGTGAAAAACACGGCTGCTTTTCCATGGAGGAAACCACCACCACTCACTGTTCTAAAATTCAAACCGAAATGTAAACAGTGGATCGTTAAAAGGTGCAACTGTCAGTTCCCGGTGCTATTTCTGTATTGAACACATATGCAAGACGCATTGTCCTACTGGACGCAGGCATGGTCAAATGTACGCTAGTTTGAACAATATGCTAGCAAGCACGCCCACACTAGCATATGATTTTGGTTCACTTCATATTTAACAACCGAACGGTACTAACGTTCCAATGATTCCATTAAGTGTGGAGCACATCGTGGGCAACCTGTTCATGCAACTGCTTCTGGGTATCCCCTTGGAGCTGGTCCATAAAGGCTTTGAGGTGGGAATGGTGTACCTGGCCGGAGTCTTGGCGGGTGAGTAACGCTCTCGGCACGTGACTCGGTTTTGACACGTTTTTAGAAACGTAGAGTACGTCCACGCTAAAACATCATTTTCGCCACGTCATCATTTCCGCCATCCACTCAGGCTCGCTGGCAAGTTCCATCTTTGATCCCCTCAGCGCCCTGGTGGGGGCTTCCGGGGGGGTCTACGCCCTCATCGGAGGCTACTTCATGAACGCCGTGGTGGTGAGCCGCCTTACGTGCACGATGGTCATTGAGGAAAGACTCAGCGGTAGACCTTTTTTTTCTATTTTATTTTTTTAACTTGATGCAGAATTTCCGAGAGATGATCCCGCTGCTCGGTGTCTTTCGCATCCTTGTCATCGTGATTATTGGTAGGCAGACATTTTGTATTTTCTTTCATTCGTTTTTTTCCCCCCCTTTTATTGAGTGGCATGTTGTGTGTCGCAGTGGGCGTGGACTTTGGCTTCGCCTTCTACAGAAGATTTGCCGGCGATGAGGGCGGTATGAAGGTACGTGCGGCTGCTTGCTGTGTTTGCTACATACCCAAACGACTCGCCTCCAGCCCGCCACGCCCACCTCTCCCACTCAATGGCTGACGCGCTTCTTTAGCTTCCTTTCGTGGTACATACGCTGATCAGGTTTCAACTTGATTCATGCCGCCTGTAGCTTCTCATCTCTGAAAAGCATTTGAGAAGTCAACTGCGCCTCCACGGGTCGAAACGGCATGCTGATGAATGTTGCATTTGCAGAATACAAGTTAAGCAACGAAATGCATCCCTTTTTAGCCATCTCAGGGAGGGGCCATTTTGCCACTTGCTGTCGGCTGAAAATGACCTGTTGCTCAGGAAGTTAACTAATTTACTAATGAACAGCCAACTAACCAGTGAGCTTTGCCAGTAATTTCAACTACCCAAGTGTCTAAAATAACTAATCTTTCTGATTAGCTGGTAGCTTGCTAACTTGCCAACTAATAAATGGCTGAGTTATTTACTAACAATGAGCTAACCAACTCTGTAAAGAATCAAATGGATAATCTCATAGCTAGATGTCAAGCTAATGCTTCACTGATAGCAGGCGCTTGAAGTAGTTTAACCCCGCGGTGGTTCCTGTGGCGGCCAGGTGTCGTTCGTGGCTCATTTCGGTGGGATCGTCGCAGGAATGACGGTGGGCTACGTGTTCTTTAGCGACTACAACAAGAAGCTGCTGAAGGACCCTCGTTTCTGGATGTGTATCGTGGGCTACCTAGTTTTCTTCCTCTTTGCCGTGATTTTCAACATTTTCATCTCGCCCGCTGCATCTTAGCATAGCCACTCAATTATTTATTTGTAATTCATTTCTAGGTTGATACTGTACTCGGTGCCTTACCTCTTTACCATTTTACACATAGCATTTTATTGTCATTTAATACGTCATATTAAAAAGTGTCCCATTTTCAGTCCGTCTGTGTTACTATGACGCTTACACATTAGCTAAAATGTGATTGTAGGTTACAGCTAGCCAATTTAGTAACCCGCTTACTACCAGCTAGCTAGCAGCCATTTTCAATACCGTAACTCGGGTATCACTCATTTTTTGTCGCCGGCCACTTCGGAGTTACGGCTTCCCTCGGAGGGCCGGCCGATGAAAAATCTCAACGACAATTTGACATTCCGGTCCAGATTTCAGCAAGGATCGTGAAAGTTGAAACATGATTTGCTCCAGCCGTTCACCAAAATAATTAAACCACTAAATAGCATGTGCAAAACATGTTTTAATAATTTCATAAACTCACAGAAAGGTGACAAAATGTAAGATCTACTTTTGTGTCTATTTAAGTCAACCACAACAAAAATATACAGCCCTTAGTGAATACAGTACAGGTACTGCGGTTCTACATGCAAATGACTTCCATTTTGGTGTTCTGCTTCGTTGCAATGAGTTACAATCACTTTACGCTGTCAAGATTTATATACATAGGTAACATTACAACCTGATCATATTGGTTTTACTCTGGAAGTGATTTGTGTGTCATTAAATATTAAGGTGTCATAATGTGTGTAGTGACAAAAAAAGGCACTTTTTTTAATTACGCCAGCAAACTTAAAAAAAAACGTAAAGCAACTCCACCCCCCCATCTGAAGTCTATTCCGCAACAGTGCCGTCTTCAGGTGGCTCATGGCGCTGCAGCTAGAGGAAGAAGACATGATGAACAACTAGACAATACAACTGAAAACTAGTGAATGTAACAAAAAAAAAAACCCACCCCCAAGAAACCCCAACCCTGAAGTTGGCCATAAACGTGGTGCAGTTTATATGTATAACATCAAACTTAGAACGTTGACTCTGGCGAGGTAAATACATAAAATTCTCTGAATTTGGGAGCTTTATTTTGAAAATTTCACTGGCAAAAGTCTGACATTGTTGCAATGTGGAAATGGGATGTGGTAACTACTTTCCAAGATGTGGCCCGTTCAAGTTTGGAATGTGAATGAAGGTGAACGTTGTCGGTTGAACGTCTGGAGAAAGTGGCAAACTGGGAACATTGTACACTTACTCTGGCTTTGAGGTCAAGGTTCTCCTCCTCCAGACGGGCACACCTCTGCCTCAGGTCCACCACTTCCTGCTGCAGAGCCTCCGTGTCAGCCTCCGTTAGGCCGGGCGTGCCAAGGTGCTGCTTGACAAATCTGGACGTTTGGGGTTAAAGAGATCTACAGCGGTCTTCCTACTGAACACAGCACTTATCTTGACGTCATTTAGCTTTGCCCTGCTTTGTTTAGCAACGAGGATACTCCAGAGCGTTGGTAGGCTTCTCTGGTTGTTCGTACAGCGCTACTAAAACTGAAATAGATATGGATTAATACAAATACAACACGCAACATTACATTACATGGTGGCTGTTTAACTTGCATTAAAATGAAGAGTGCAATGAATTTTGTTTGCTTTATTAAACAAAAATTATGATTAAAAAACGAATAGGCTTATTTTTCCGATTTTCTGAGAGTTCTAATAATTAAAAAACAGGGTTAGCATTAGTCACTTGTGAATGGACAGGCTGATATCAGGCGGGCCGCTGTTCAGGATTAAATAAATCAATGGGGACGGGAGCATGTGCAACTTTGGATCCACAAGAAAAAATATATATGAACAGTATATACGTGCTATATTATCTAAAAACAATCGTTATCTTACCACTGGTTAGACTGTCAACAACACCAGCTTTTTCCAAATATCGCCGAAACTGCTCTCTCTTATGGTCTGGAGCCTGTCGACGTGGTTACGGGGGGAAGAAACAAAGAAATAAAAGAATGAATGAATTCCGAAATCACGAAAACCAAACATGGACGTAGGTTTCGTCATAAAACTCAACTTTGGCGTACTTTGTAAAACTGAAACGATATAAATTCACACTTCTTCAGTATTTTGTTGCCAACAAACGTAATCAAAAGTGCAGGTGCGCGACTGATTGTTAATTGAAATGCTGAAATGATTGTTAATCGATGCTGGTGTGCGCATTAATAATAACTCCCCGTCAACGGTTTGAATAAAATAAAATAAACTTGCCTTATAATGTGACATGTTGACGCAGAATGTACAAATGTGTCACCATAAATACGGCGACTGTATTGTTTTGCTTTCGTCCGGCTTGGAAACGAAGCTCGCCGCCGTAGACTATTGCAGATCTGGAGTCAGCGATGGCAACATCCGATTCAGACCGGAAGTAGAATTATTTTCAAATAATTTGGATTACTCAATTGTATTGTTTTTTGGGTTTGTGGTGTCTTGCTACATCTTATTACGGTCAGTAAAAAACTCAAAACAATCCAACCTGTTTTCACATTCTTGTTTCGTCGTACTAATAACATCACCGATGTTCGACTCGATTCTCACTTTGAAACGCTGCCGTGTCGTCGCGCTAGTTTCTTTTATTTACAAGTATACATACATGATAAGTGGCGTGCGTTGTTTTAAGTCTTTACGATTATTTGACTGTAAAAACGAATAACACTGACGCAGTATCTTACGTCATTTCTAAACTTGTTACGCAGACTGAGTCTGTGTTTACTCATTGTGTTTGTGAAAGGTGATCTACTTGAGATAGATACTCATAGAAATAATATATTTACTGTCAAAAGTTTTCACTTCCAGAATATTTGATTGATTGAACTAACACAACATCCAGAACAAAATCAAAGACAAAGATACACAGTGCATATCTAAGTTCAGTGCAGTTAGAGCCTGCCATGCATATTTTTGGAATGTGGGAGGAAACCGGAGTACCCGGAGAAAACCCACGCAGGCCCGGGGAGAACAGTCTAACTCCACACAGGCAGGCCGGGGCTGGAATTGAACCCGTACCTCTCTGCACTGTGAAGTCGACGTGCTCAACACGACGGGCCGCACGCACCTCAATCATTTCTGATATTTTGACGAGTCCTTGAACGTCTCAATGTTTTGTCGCCATCTGTCGGTGCCGCGTCCCCTCCCATTTAAGTACTACTTGAGGCGTATATTCAGTTTTAGAAGTTGTTCCGTAATTACGAAGATGAAATAATTGAGATTATGCCAGGTAAGAGAATAAGATTAAAAAAGTGTGGAAGAATGCTTATTTTGAGCGTCGCAAGCCAAGTCACGAAACAAGTCAGGTGACAGCGACTAGCACACTCTGGAGTGACAAGTGATCTGGACCAATCGCATTCCAAGTCACGAAACAAGTCAGGTGACAGCGACTAGCACACTCTGGAGTGACAAGTGATCTGGACCAATCGCATTTCACTATGGAGGCCAAGGCTAATCTTATTTCGTATTGGAAACCAGTCAACCAACCAGAACCGAGAAGGGCGGGATAAAAGTATTTCTTTTTCCAAGGGAGAGGAAATCCGAAGGAAACGTGTGGGTTCGAGCGCCGTGTTTGTCACTCCAATGGAGCAATAAGTACCCTATAGTCGCACTGTCTGGCGGCTGCACGTGAGGTGAATTCCGTCGCTGAAAACACGGGCGTGTTGGCCGACAAGTGAAGGTTGGCGTGGGGCCCGGGAAGGAGGAGGAGTGGGGATATCAGCGGGGATACCACCCGGGGGATAAGGCGACCGTCGCTTTTGGCCGAAAATGTCGATCCAGTACGAGGTGGAGCAGCTTGCCGGCAGTTACGGGGTAGCCGACTCGTTTCCCAAAGACTTCGGCTACGGGGACGAAGAGGCGGATATCGAGGACAGCCCGGCGCCGTCCGACAGCAAGCCGAGGATCCTGCTCATGGGGCTGAGGAGAAGTGGCAAGTCATCCATACAGAAGGTGTGCTAGCCTGGCCGACAAGCTCGCTTCGTCGTGGCACGTCGCTCCAAATATCACACGCAGTCACCAAAGTACAGCACTGTTCGCGACCGGCCAGCTAGCCCCAATGCTAAGCTAAATATCGTCTCCGAGTGGTAGTGGGTTGTAAATGATTAACTAGCGGGCCAGAGGGGGCTCAGTGCATCTCCCTGATTATGTGGACATAACATCATGTGACTTTTAAACGGTATTGAACAGTTTCCTCACTGGCCTCAGCACACCAAAACAGCCGCACCTTCCCCTTCCTGTCAGGTGGTGGTTCTCAAAAGTTTTGACACAACGTTGCACTTCTAAAAGTACTTCTCTTTGCGATTGCTGTCGTCACAAATGACATAAAAAACAGTAGTGTAGTCCCCCCAAGTGTTCATCAGAAACGACGGCATTCTTGTCTTGACTCAACCATGCGGCGCAGTTTGAACTGTAACACTGCTCAAATAGAGGTAAGTATAATTGTTGCGCTTGAAATTAAAAAAGGGGGGAAAAAAACACTTGTGTGCTATTTTTAAAAGAGACCCGTGGGTTTTTTACATGGTCCTAGGGTGCTACCTGGTGCGTTGGTGACCCTGCACTAGAGGGGAGCTTACATATTAGTAATACAAAGTTGGAGAATCGCTTTTGAGGCATCTTAAAGGTTCTTGAATTCAAACTGTTGAGGAACGGCATCCGTTTGACTAGACACGGCCAGTTCTGTGATATTTTTCATATTGGTGGACAAATGTAGCACACGTCCAGAGGTGGGCGCGCAGTTTCTTTGCGGTCATCGGCTCTGAGTATGCCCGGCACACATGCGACATGGCTTTTTGGCGCCTCACCGGGCACACGCTTAAGCAGCGGTGCCAAAACGGGCTGAAATGTTGTCAACACGGTCTTTGGTTTTGTGCCTTGCAGGTGGTGTTCCACAAAATGTCGCCGAACGAGACTTTGTTCCTTGAGAGCACCAACAAGATCTACAAGGATGACATCTCCAGCAGCTCTTTCGTCAACTTCCAGATCTGGGACTTCCCGGGCCAGGTGGACTTCTTCGACCCCACCTTCGACTACGAGATGATCTTCAGGGGAACCGGAGCCCTCATCTTTGTCATCGACGCTCAGGTGACGCCCGCGGCCAAACGGCCTGCAAAATACACGGGCGGAATTCCTTCTTGCTTAATGCGCTGAAACTTCCTGGATGGCCAACCCTGAAAGCGCTCTCGAAAGGCTGTCGAGTTGAGGACGAACCCGAATGATTTCTTCCTCGTTGTGTTTCTTGCCAGGACGACTACGTGGAGGCCCTGGGGCGACTCCACTTGACTGTGTCGCGGGCGTTCCGGGTCAACCCGGAGATCAACTTCGAAGTGTTCATCCACAAGGTGGACGGCCTCTCGGACGACCACAAGATCGAGACCCAGCGGGACATCCACCAGAGGGCCAACGACGACCTGGCCGACGCCAGCCTGGAGAAGCTCCATCTCAGGTAGGCCTCGCCGAGCGTTGGGGGTAGGCTGGAGGCCACGAGGAGTTCATGAGCCGGTGCGACATCGACGACGGTATTTGGGATTTGAGCCGTTGGCCGTAAACGAAGCACCTTCACGTGAAGCTCATCAATCGTGTTGGCGAACAGATCCAGACGTGATATTGCGCTGGAGATTCTCATGAGCTTTGCAATTTGCCGCGTCGCTGTGACATACCATTTGTTTGCTCTAACGGGGGAAACCCCCCCCCCCCAACTCATTTCTAGCAGCTGTCAGGGCTTCCTTTGAGCATGACGCACACAGTAAACACTTCTGATTTGCTTATCACTGATAAGATAAGATAAGATAAGATAAGATATCCTTTATTCGTCCCACAATGGGGAAATTTACAGCCTCCAGCAGCAAGAATGTATGTAGAAAGAATAAAGAATTCCATATTTATTATTATTTCTGCCTTTATTGTGTCATTGGGTTAGATGGCAGCAGGGAACTTTCCATCATTAGCCCCCCCCCCCCCCCCCCAAAAAAAAAGCATGCTTGCTGCAAGGTGATGATTGCCGTTCCCAGTTGATGCTTCATGCCAACACAGGTTGTGTGCAGTATTTTCCAACTTTTACCTCCAGTGATTGCGTCGAGTGACTCTCAACGGCTCCCGTCTCGTCACACCGTCGCCACGTGACCGTCGGCTCGTTTCTTATTTTCAGGATGTGAGCCGCTTCCTCGTTTCCTTCTGTTCCTTTTTTAATGTTGGTCTTTTTTTTTTTTTTTTAGCTTTTACTTGACGAGCATCTACGACCACTCCATCTTCGAGGCCTTCAGCAAGGTGGTGCAGAAGCTGATCCCGCAGCTGCCCACGCTGGAGAACCTGCTCAACATCTTCATTTCTGTGAGCGAAGCTTGTTCGATGCCTCTCGCCGCTTTGTTTGTTGCCCTCAATGGCTGAAAATGGCGCGTTCCTTCCCTTCCAGAATTCAGGGATCGAGAAGGCCTTCCTGTTCGACGTGGTGAGCAAGATCTACATCGCCACCGACAGCTCTCCTGTGGACATGCAGTCGTACGAGCTGTGCTGCGACATGATCGACGTGGTCATCGACGTTTCCTGCATCTACGGGTGAGCGCTGGTCTCGGGTCATCCAATCAAATTCAAGAAAAGCCGACTTGAACATTTTAACTTGGTTTGGAGTTCAACAGAGGCACTTGAAATTGCGGCGGCTTTGTGCTAACTCATTTTTACACGACTTTGAATGGGACAGGGTCATTCTGAACACACTTGTGCAACCACATAGCAATATGATCCCCCCCCCCCCCCCCGACCCCCCCACTTGAGTTGTTAAGCTTGTAGGTCACATTAAAGGTGGAAAAAGACAACGATAAATGATTGATCTTGGAATCCTTGTTTATATTCATTCATTCATTCATCTTCCTAACCGCTTGATCCTCACTAGGGTCGCGGGGGGTGCTGGAGCCCATCCCAGCTGTCTTCGGGCAGTAGGTGGGGGACACCCTGAATCGGTTGCCAGCCAACCGCAGAGCACACAGAGACGAACAACCATTCGCACTCACACTCACACCTATGGACAATTTAGAGTGTTCAATCAGCCTGCCACGCATATTTTTGGAATGTGGGAGGAAACCGGAGCACCCGGAGAAAACCCACGCAGGCCCGGGGAGAACATGCAAACTCCACACAGGGAGGCCGGAGCTGGAAATCGAACCCGGTACCTCTGCACTGTGAAGCCCACGTGCTAACCACTGGACTACCGGGCCGCCTTCCTTGTTTATATTAAAAAAAAATACATTTGACCTAGGGTGTGCAGACTTTTTCTATCGATTACATGAAAGATGAAAAAGAGAAATTAACAAACAAGGAAGCATCACCCTTTGTTTATCATCTTCATAAGAAAATAAAGAAGACCACAAATCTTTTGCTCTCTTTTTTTTTTTCTTCCCCCAGGCTGAGGGAGGACGGCAGCGGCAGTGCTTACGACAAGGAGTCCATGGCCATCATCAAGCTCAACAACACCACCGTGCTCTACCTGAAGGAGGTCACCAAGTTCTTGGCGCTCGTATGCATCCTCAGGGAAGAAAGCTTTGAGCGCAAAGGTATGCCCAAACAAGTCGCTTTATAAAAAACAAAAAATTCAAATGGTATTAAGACAAAGCGGAATATATTCATGGCGAGAATATTTCTTTCAAGTGACATTCAAAATTGATTTTGTTGTTTTAAAATAAGTGTAAAAATGTACAAATGGCAAAAAAAAAAAACGCTTAGGAAAAAAACAACATGAATTAATCTATGGTTTTAATTGAGGGAAAAAAATCGGATTGCAAATTGTCTTTGTAAACGCCAAAGTTTCACGTCACCTGGGCCCCTCTCTTGTCAGGCTTGATCGACTACAACTTCCACTGTTTCCGCAAGGCCATCCACGAAGTGTTTGAGGTGGGCGTTTTGTCGCAGCGCCCGCTCGGGACGCTGCCCGCGGGCTCGCCGGCGCGCGGCAAGGCCGTCGCGCTCAACGGCACGCCGCGCAACACCGTCTAAGACTCGGGACACTCGCAAAAGACGCTCAGGACCAGCCAAAGGAAGAGGCCGAGGCCCCGGGCGCTCAGCCTGGCCTCAAGCGGCTCCCCGCAGCAGACCGGGATTTTCTTTCTTGGTCGTTTCAAGACGACCGTCGGGAGGGACCAACGGTCGCCCGCGTCGGCGGGATGCTGACGCACCCACTCGTCCACTTGTCAAGGAAATCCAAAAATGAACACTGAAGGTAAGGCACGTGGGAACGATGGCCTTACCGAAGCATCCGAGTCGCACCTCACCCCGCCCCGCCCCGACCCCACCCCCATTGCTGCCGAGACACCGCTTCCTGTGATTGCACGCGTGGAGAGAGCACGCTCGAAAGAGATTGGATGTGTGTGCGCGACTGCACCCGAATGCACGTGGGAAGATGCCTTTGTGTGTCGGGTTGAGCTGGTGTGATTTTGTGTGTTGTTATTGTTGTTGTTGTTCTTCTTCTTCTTCTCAATAAAGGCAACTAATTCCATGCTCGGAATAATGATTGTCGTTTGTAACGCACTTGACTTTGGAGTCAGCCAATCCTCCACTCGGCGTCTCAGCCAGTTGGTCCAGAACGCTGCTGCTCCAGAACATCGCTCCTACTCTGCCGCCCCCCCGCCCTCTCCATTTTAGAGTTCTTTTATTGACTTTCAAATCTTCAAATGGCCTCACCCCACCTCACCGCTCTGAGCTCCTTCCACACAATGACGAGTTTTTTTTTAATTTAATGGATGCCTTTTTTTTATTATGTCAGGGTCTATTTATACAAATCAACATTCATAACTATTTTTTGGGGGGGGTTAAGTATGAATTCTGAATTGCTTGTTTGACCTTGTGACGTTTACCCCGTGACTTGTTCTGAAACCGCGAGATGGTGCTGTCGGACCGTTTGAAATATTGCAGCTTCGCCAGGCCTATTCGTGTGGATCAATAATGCGGGGGGGACAAATAGCATCTTTGTGTATATATAGAAGCATACACGTCCCTCCATTCTAGCCCCAATTGAATGCCTCGTTGCACCTTGAAAATCTGTCTTTCACGTTGACTGAAAGAACATTCCAGATGACAGCCATAATTCGTCCTTGATGTGAGTCGATGGCACGAGACGAGCCATTTCATGTTCCGTGCACATAAAAGCAACAAGTGCAGAGTCCAAAAATCCTCCCAATCATTGTCGGTGTCCATGACAGCCGACGCTTCACACACAACTGAGCCGCAATAAAACACAGATCGCTATTTCTTTTTTTTTTTTTTTTTGCCCTTATCCACTTCATGAAGGCAGCCATTTATTGAGGGAAAATACACGCTGGCTTTAATCGCGTTTGTCGCTCTCTGGCGTGGATTCTCAGGCGCTAATATCAGCTCAATTATGCATCCGCATGCGGCCAGGCCACGTTGGGGGGGGGGGGGGGGGGGGGGGGAGAAAGGGTGGGCTCGTGAATTCCGGCAAACGGAAGCCTCCGCTCACATGATGACGACGCCGGTCGTACTCGACGTGTCGTGATTTGTTTGTTTAAAGGTCACGTTTTGAAACGGGAACAATCTGACGTCACAGTACACGAATTGCTCCTTCCCAAAGACAGCCACGTTCACTTTCGCTTCATTTCATTCATCGATTACGATTCGTGACCCCATCGAGCTCGAGCAAGAGCGAACGTGTTGACTGGCGGTTCTCTCCGTCCTTAATCTGCTGCGTGACGCAACAGCAATAAAAGTTACAAAAGTAAAATTCAGTGCAGTCATAAAAGTAAAAAATATATATTTTCAAGTTTAAAAAGTAGTGGAGAAATTGTTGTCGGCTTTACCTTCGTAAAAACAGTAATTTAAAAATTACAAGAGCAAATAAATTGGAAATATACAGCAATTAAAGTCACTGCAATAGAATATGTGGACAAAGTTACTGGAAAAAAATATTCCTGTGTTCCTTTCATAACTATGCATATCTTTATTCCAGCTGTCTTTGAAATGTTTTTTTTCTTCACGCGATGGCTCACTGTCCATATGTGTCGTTCCAACCATTAGGCTCTTAATAAATCGCCGCCGTTATCTGCCATCTTTTATTAGCTGCTGGGGAACGAGGGCCGCAAAATGAATTTTACAGCCCAATACAAGACGCGTGACTTCATTTGTTAGATTATCCGGCAAATTATTCACACATACGGTAAACCCATATTTCGTTGCAGTTCGGTCATTGCATATTCACAGATTGGCGATTTGTCATTATATAGTTAACTTTTTTATTTCGCTTTGACTTTCTTTTTTTGTGAATTCTTATTCACTTTATTTTAATTACATTTTAGAGCAGGTTTCTCTTCTCTTTGTCTTTCCTTCTGTATGGATGTACTGTACAGCAATTCTGAAATCATTACTCTAAAAATTAACCCCAAAAGCTTATGTATGATATTAACCGAGAAAAAGTTTACGTTTCATTTTCGATTTTAGTTTATTTTGGGGACGCGTTTATTTGTTTCAATGTTAGTTTAGCGAATAGTTCTTTGTTCGTGGGTGATGTGACGTCATTTTGTGCTAGTGTTAAAAGCAGCATGCTAGCTAAAATGATCAACGAGCCTCATTTAAAGGCAGTTTGTTGATTACATTCGTTTCTTTAACACGGCTTCCTTGTTGTGTACGTGCTCGATGCACTGGTGGGCGCTTGATGATCCTCTTCGTTTTAAGTGTTGTGCCGCCATCTTCTGGTATCGATATGCAATTCCAAACCCCTTTTTGGGAGGATGCCCCAATCGTTTGTTGATTTTTTTGTGGCAAGGCTGGCTACCGAGCCCCCATTTATGATGGCGGCTCACCGTGCATACGAACAATTAAAAAAAACATTTTAAAAAAGTGCTTCAGTAAACATAATGCAGAATGCTCAGTGGGGTCTTCATTTTGCCGGGCGTTTCTTCTGGCGGCAATTGGAGGCAAGGATGAGGTTTTGTTTGTGTTTTCGTGTTGGTATGAAAAGTATTTGACATACTTCTTCTTCGCAAATTAAGCTTATTAGATGTAACGAGGACACACCATTAATTCAATGGCCTCTCCTTGTTGACAATTTGAAAACATTGGGAAAATGAGCTTTAAAAAGAAAATGCTTGGATACCCCCCCCCCCCCCCCACACACACCCCCATCCCCTTTCCTTCTAGTTGATTTGAAGACGGCTGTCTATTGTGAGTCACATGGGTTAGAAAAAAAAAGATTAGCATGTCTCCCTCATAGTCAGGAAGTCAGCCGGGCCAGATTCCATCTTCCTACAACTTTAATGATGTCGAATATTTGTCCGTGCGGTAGTTAGCAGGTCACGTTCTGGTTGGCGCGGAACGATTCTAAACCGTTTCATTCAGGAGTTACCTTTCACAAAGACTTACACTTCAATGACTCCAAAATTTGGCCACAGTGGTGAGCAGGATCCTTTACATCCAGCTTAATCGCTATGAAGTATCATGCTTGTATCAGCGATATTGCCCCTGTATGGATTTAGTATTGGATCAATAGCCAATTTTGCAGTGTTAGATTTAACAATTTGATTTGGGTCCGCCTGAATTATTGTCAAATACGGGCGTCAGTATCGGCAATGCTGGCCTTCTCGTTACAAATGGGCAATACCGGCGTTGTATTGACACAAGACCACTTCAGCCACTCGGAGTGTCGGGTTTGGCAGTGAAGAGGCCTAAAAATATCGCGATCGGCCACAGCAGCTCTGTGATGACTTGGTGTCAAATTGATGCAAAAATCCTGCAGTATCAGATTTAAAATTTGGATGATGCATTGAGCGTAATTATTAAAAAGAATGAGGTATCGGTATTGTTTTAGTCTCGGAGTGATTGCAAATCCTGCAGTATGAGACGGGACTCAAAGGGCACGCCTTGCGCTTTGTATTGACTTGGGCGATTCGATGCTGACACCACTAGTGTGTATGAGAGACGGTCACATGATCGAGCAGAGTCCAAAAAAGGTCTCCAGAGCGTATGCGTTTTTTTCATGCATATCGCCAGCATATCTTGGCCTTGTTACACCAACACAGACGACGGAGCAGTCAGCCGTCGCTTCGCTTACAATGCACGCGGCCTCGGTGAACATGCGTGTGGCTTTTTCTTTCTTTTTGTTCACTGCGAGGGTGTTTGCGCACCCTCGTTAAAATAGGCGTCGCTCAGCCGAGGATGTTCTGCTCGTTTTGCAGGAAGCAGAAAATAGTGAATGTCAAAGAGGGAGCATATGAAGTGGCAGCTTTGCGCGACCACGCGGTTATCGACAGCTTGTCAGCAGCCTGCAGCCATTTGTTGGGAAATTTGAGAAAGGGGGGGGGGGGGGTTAAAAATAAATATTTATTCTTTTCTCAAAAGGCTGCTGCGATATTGTGTCCTGCTGCGTCTTCTTCGTCTACGTCTTGCTGGATAGCGCGCTTCAGCTTCGGCAGAAAAAAGAGAAAAAGAGAAAAAGAGATTCCCCTTTCATTTTGTCGCATAGTGTGTTTAAAACAAATCAACTGCTGAGAAGCATTTGGGAGCAAGATGGCGGCTTTAAAAAAAAGAAACAAACAAAAAATGCTGACAATGCTTCCCAAAAGTTCTTCAAACTAGCTTTTGAAAACATCTGGTCCTCATATGATGAATTACAGTTTAGAATAATCAATAAGACCCCCTACGTTCCCCCTCCCCCAAAAAAAGAAACAATACTAATTTCCTTCCGGTTTGAAAGTAGCACATAAGTAAATGGGAAGGGAAATAACCCACAAAGTATTCATCTTTTAATCTATATATTTAATATCTATTCTGATATGAATAAACTATGTTGGTTGGTTTTTGACCAAGTTGGACGTTTTTCGGGGGTAAACGAGTGAAAACGAACGTGTCTTTAGAGCGATTTGATTCCATTTCGAAGGACCACTTTAACGTCCCACCTTGACATGGGAATCCACGAAACCTTGGCAACAAATGCTTTGAGGAGTTCACGCGTTCATCGCCTTTACAATGTTGCACTAATAACTACACTTGTGTTTTCCTCTTTGCCCGTTTGTGACCAAGCCCCGCCCCCCACACATCCCGACAGCGTGGAAATATCGACCACGCCCCTTCACGTTCATCAAGCGGTTCGGCCCACTTAACGCCAGGTGAGGAGGACGCTTCCCTCATCCCGTTTGCGTTACAGCGGAAAAGCGAGAAAACAAAGCAAAGCAACTCAAAAACGGATTCATTCAAAGAAAGGCGGACGTGAGCTGACCGTTCATGGACGTAAGCCACAAAATGTCATCGACAACGGACGATTGTCGGACACTCCGAAACGTGCTTGGTGGGGGTTCCTCGTTTCCAGGAAAGACCTTCTCGTCCCACTGGAGCGTTTGAGAAAGGTAAGCAAGCGTTTTTTTTTTTTTTGGGAAAGAACCCACGGCGGTCTGCTCGCATGGTTGCAGGGGACGTTTCCAATTGAACGTTGACAGTGACGTCACGACGCGACAGGCCTCTGAACGGGCGACCTGGCTTGTGGTTTGCTCAGGATTTTTTTGTGCGTCGTTTCAGCCCCCCTCCATCATTCCTGGCAGCAGTTGTTCATTCCTGATTGATTTTTTCCAAAAGCCTTGGACTGCAGCTTTTTTCATGTCCTCCGTTTTTGGTTTGCTTGTCCAGCTTGGTGCCATGAATAATTGACCTGGAAATAGCCAATTGTCAATTTTATGTTTATGCTTTTGTGGGTTAACTTGTTAATTCCATTACAAAAAAATTCTACAACATAGCGTGCAGATTGTTCTGGTTTACAGGCTGCGGTGGATTCGTCTTTGGTATCTTATGACGGAAAATCAGTTGGTTCTCGAATGGGTCAATCCTCTGTTATCTGCCCATGTCTGAAAATGTGCCACGTGAGCTGTTGTTCGAAACGATGCAACTGATTCAGGCGATGGGTCCCAGTCGATCCCACTCGGCTCCTCCGTCGAGTGACGATCGGCTCGGCTGAGCTAAGATCAAGGGTCTCTTTTTCAAGCTGCGTCAGGGATATCCACATTTTTTTTTTTTGCCTAAGCCTCACATCAAGAAAAATAGAAGAAATTGCGATTCGCAGCACTGCATTTAATTGGTATTTGTGTCATAATCAAATATATTGAAAATTGGCAACATTCTGAAAATGTAGAAATTTTCATTAAACTTGTTACATACAGTAAAATGCAAAAATTAAGGGTTGACCAGGTACCATTTAATGGGCCACGGGCTGGACTTTTGCCACATCCATGGTGTCTGAACCAAAGGGTAAGCAGAGCTGCATTGAGTTTTATTGGCTGCACCGTGAGCAGCGTTTGCTTCCGACAGGTGCTGCTCAATGTGGTTGTTGACGTCCACATGCACACAGTGTAGGATATAAAGTCCTGCAAGTAAAAAAATACGCTTATTCTCTTGATGGATCCTCATCGCGCCCCCCCTCCCCCAACCCCTCGCCCTAATTTTTCATATCCAAGCTCCACTTGAGTTGAATTCAGGACTGTCCATTGGCCCAGCATTCTATGCAGCCAGTTTCCTAAGCGCTCATGTGCATGAGACGGGACCACCCCCTCAGATGCATGTCATAAAAATTTCTATTAAGATGTCTTGGAACTATTTTAAATCGTGAAAAAAAAGTGTGTGTGTGTGGGGGGGGGGCAGGGACATATGTCTCCCTTAATGCGGTTCTGCATCACACAACTTGCTGGATCGTGGCCTGCACTGGAGCCTCTTGCTCAATCTGCATTTCATCCCTGCTCTCAACCATCGTGTGTGACGTCCTCGGTTTTGTATTCGTGCTTCCACGCACACACACACAGCAGGAGTTGGGCCTACAGCCCTCCTGGGTGTTTTGCGGGTCGGATTCACATCGCTGACTCCTCTGACTGCGCCATTGTTATTTAAATGTGCGAGGGCGATCAGCGGCGGGCATTAATGGCATCCGCAAGACACACACACACACTCACACACACACACACACACTTGAGTGTCAGCCTTGTGGCTGCACCTTGAGGGCCACATGAATAACAAATAGCAGGCGACTATTTTCAGCGTTTGGGCCGCATTAGTCAGCAGTCTTCTCCCCGCTGCCAAACATTTGAAAGCGGGAGGCTTGTAATGGTTAAGTCGGGACGCGCGACTGATTAAAGTTGGTCCAAGTGGGATGGGGGGGGGGGGGGGGCGGGATGATTTTTTAAAAAATTTGGTCCCGTCAAGGCTAATCAGAGGTCAGTCGGAGCATGCGAGGTGATGGTATTGTTTTAACACCGGTGAAGATTCCCAGCAACCCCCCCGCCCCCGCTTCCACTCACTAAAATTGGATGAGACAGGCACCTGTGGCCATAAAAACCTCACTGCTGTTGGAATTGGTGGACGCACTGCTTCTCAACTTGGTGACCTGATACAATTATAGGAGGCTTATTGATCGGGCACAGGAATTTTGGGCCTGCCGTCCATTTTTCAGTGTTACAAATGAGATGGGACATGCCCAATAAGAAGAAGAAATAAAAATAAAGAGGGCGGCGGTGGGCAGAGTGAGACCGTAGGGTGTCAGAAAAAAACAGGCCGCTGTTAAAAATAAACAACTAAAAAAAAAAAAAATGAACACTACCGCTGGAATTGTTGTGCTTGTTGCATGTTTATCATTAAATTCGGCTTATTGATCAATGGCAATCAAATTGCCATTAGGCTTTCAAACTCAACTCCCGTGTCGAGACTTTGACAGCAAGTCGCACGTGAGGTGTTGGGGAGATGGGCGGGGTTTAGGTTTCGGAGGGGGGCGGGGGTGGGCGTTGACGAGTGGCGTTTCAAGTTCGTATTGTGGTGCGCGGACGAATGTGCTTCGGATGCCGATGGTTGGTGTTGATCCGAATGTATCGGGGAGGTGCGCGGAAGGCGTGGCGTGGCAAACGCCCCAAAACAAACTTTGTTTGCGATTCTTCCCGAAGGTGACCTTTCGACCCATGATTTCCATTTCTGTCAAGTATTTTGTCCTGCAACTAATTGCTGCCTCACCATAAAACAAAGCCAACTAACATGCAAGAGATGATGACCCAAGCATTGTTCTCGCTTTTTTTTTTTTGCCCCATCGTTGTTTGTGTCGGACGGTGTGTGTGTGTGTGTGTGTGTGTGTGTGCGCGCTTGGGAGTGTTGTCACAAGTGATCCCATTTTCATTACTCACCGGCTCAAAGGAGGAGGTGAGGCCCTGGCTGGCTCGCCACAGTGATAAATGCATTATGCCAATAAACCCTGTCACCACCAAGGTACCGAATGCTGACCCCCCCCCCTGCCCCACACACACACACACCCCAAAGTGAGAAAAGAAGAAAGAGGCTGCCAGCAGGGAGAGCGATAGATAGATAACGGGAGTAAGGAGACAAGCAAATGGGAAGAGAATGATGAGATGAGAAAGAGAAGATGGAGGGCGAGGAAGCAAATAAACAGATGCGGGGGTGGGGGTGGGGGGTGCGGTTGAAAGGAACAGTGACAGATACTGACGAGCGACAGGAAGGAATGGTGACGGACAGGAAGTGGAAGGGAGGAGGTGGGAGGTAATGGAGCTTGAGGTGGAGCAAGATTGTCCGCAAAAGTTTTTCCTTTTGATGAACGGAAGCGAAACGACGAGCTTGCGTCAAAATGGACTTCGATGGCGTCCACCCGACATTCGGCTTGTCTTCTTGTGCTTCATTTGGGATTTAGGTTGAAGGCTTCTTTTTTTTTTTGGAGAAACTGGTTTTTTTGATGGGCGGCCCGGTAGTCCAGTGGTTAGCACGTGGGCTTCACAGTGCAGAGGTACCGGGTTCGATTCCAGCTCCGGCCTCCCTGTGTGGAGTTTGCATGTTCTCCCCGGGCCTGCGTGGGTTTTCTCCGGGTGCTCCGGTTTCCTCCCACATTCCAAAGACATGCGTGACAGGCTGTGGTGCAGTGGAAATCCAAGTTCCATTGTATACACGGCACGGTTCGCCCTCCCTTCTCCTCAGCCCCCCCCCCCCCCCCCCCCCCATCTCTTCTCTCACCTTGGGCCTCGCCGCCTCTGGTAATGAGGTGAAGGTGGATCGGCACCCTTGGTGCGAGCCGGGTCCCGGTCCCGCTCCCGGCCGGGCCTTCCCCTCATTAGGCCGCCATGGCAGGCTGGCCGCGGCCCAAATCCAACCAGCGCAAGCGAGGGAGTTGCTTCGTGATGGCCAAAAGTGGCCGCTTTTTTTTTTCCATGTCTTTTGGGATGCTTGAGGTGGGGGTGTCGGGTACAGGGAGAGCTTGAGAGAGGGGTAGAGGGCAGCATACAATTAAACAGGACCAGGGAGTAAGGAGGGATGGGGGGGGGGGGCGGGGCTGACCTCGTCATGTGAATCGAGTGGGTTTGGAGGGGCGGGCTACGTGCGCCACATCATGAAACCTTGAACTCTTGAGGCGTCCCGGGTCGGCGGAGCAAATCGAGTCACCTTCCGCGAGAAAGGGGGGGGGGGGGAAGGAAACAAGAGGCCACCCGGACGACTTGAGGACGGGCGCAGACTTTAACGAGGGAGAGCCAAGGGGGCGGACGCCGGCCCGCTTCCCTAATAGGCGGCGAGCGTGGCAAGGGAGGGAGGGCGGCCTCGCCCCCCCCCCCTCCCCCTCGCCTTTTGCCTGCCACGGGGGCCTGAGTGACAGAAATTAATAATTAGTGACAATGATTGACAGCGCTCCCTCCATCTGCGGCTCCTGGCCTCCGCGACGGCCTCCGCCGGCAACCGCCGGCGCAATGAGCTCCGGAGGGATTGCGGGGAGACGCGCGTGATTGACATCTGCCTCCTGGAGAGAGACCAGGCAAGTGGGGGGGGGGGGGGGGGAGAGGGAGGATGATGGTCCTCTCCATCTCCTCCCTTTGCCCCCCCCCCCACCTCACCCCCCCATCACACCTCCTCGGACTGCTCATCTCACCGCCCCATTTTGTGGCGCTCCACGCCATGCCATTATGCAAAAAGTGACAAATTGACCACGGGGGGGGGGACAAGTAAAGAGGAGAAAATGAGGAAGGAAAAGGCCCTTCAAGGCCTGGGCGACTGTCGCGAGAGGTTTCGTAAACGGCCATTTGTCACTTGTCTCTTCTCCCGTCCCGTCCTTCCATGGCGGCGACGTAGCAGTGACATCATCGACGCGCTTGACCCCCAAAATGGCCGCGTATGACGGAGACAAAGTGGCCATCCACTTCATCCGTTAGCTTGGATTTCCCAATTTCCGGATGCAAGTTAGCGGCGAAATGGCGTTTTCCCCTCCTGGCTACGGTATGCCGCCGCTCTTGCGCTTAGCTAACTGAGAACATCGGGCGTTCGTCGGAGGCACGCAAGTTGCGCGCTCTTGACCGTCATCACTCATGTGATCAATGAATGCTTGTTTTTCTTGACTCGTCGGTCGCCAGCTTCAAGTACGCCGTCGATCAATCGCAGAATTTTGCGCGGAAGGCAATTTGAAAGTAAGCCGGCGTTCTCCTTGAAGTTCCACTTTTTTTTTTTTTTTTTCCATCCGGCCCAACTCAAGTGGATAACTTTGCTGCAACCCTTGGAAGGCGCCCGCGCCGCACAGACGGCTCGGCGTGCGTGCCGAGTTGACAGCTGGGGAGCGCGGGGGCCCGGCAGGTGCAGGGCGCGGGGGTGCGCGGTGCGTGTGCTCCCGGAGGCTTCCTGACTCATGGCCACAGAAGCTAGAGGGGGGGGGTGTCTGTGTGTGTGTGTGTGTGTGTGTGTGTGTGTGTGTGTGTTCCAGCCCGGAGTCGAGTTCGCTTCAGCTCTGGTGATTGATAAGAATTGTCCCGGACGTGAGCTGACGTATCGCCTTTGGCCACCAGCTAAATCGCATCAATAGAAGCGCGTCTTCCTCCTCTTTGTGTGCTTTGGCGGCCATTTTGTTTAACTTTGAAAAATCCCCTTTTGTTCGGGGCTTTTAGTTTTTTTTGCGATGCCACCCACAAAACGATTGTAGCGATGGCAAAGGTGTGAAAAAGATTTTCGGGCCAGGTCTGGAAAGTCACCTTGTGAACCAGGACCGTGGGGGCTGGAGCGGTACCGCACTACTGTATACCTGTTTGCTTTTTTTTTTTAAACGCTGCAAAGAATTATTTACTCATGAGACATTTTGTACTTCATCCGTTGATTGACTGAGCATATGCAGGTGGTTGTCGAGCGATCTTCTTTTGTTGCTCGTCTACTTTGCTTTCCTGCGTCCCGCTTTAGTGATATGATGCTTGTCAGAAGTGCGCGCGGCTAGCGCAACACACGCTAGCTTAGCATTCGGCCCGGTTCTCGAGTTGAGTGGATATTTTGCTATTTTGCTTGTCGCCGGTGGGAGGCCGTCGCTCCCGCGGGTGGGATGTCATGACTTTGTCAGAACTTTGGCGGCTTGAGTCCACCTATCTCCTGTGTAGCGCATTCGTGGTACAGACACACGATCGCGAGAGAACCTTCGACTGTCGTAGCGGAGGTTAGCTTACAACATTCAATCTCGGTCAAGCTAGAAAATCAGAGCATCAGATTTTATTCGGAGACTCCAGTGTCCGATAATAACGCCGCCGCAATCGCCCTGACCGTAAAGCCGATGGGTCGCACGTTTGTACGCCGGAGGAAAAAAAAAAAGGTCCGATCCTCTGGCTTTCTTTCTCGCTCGCAGTCCGAAGCGGCGCACTCGTTCCCCCGGCGCTGACACGTTGAAAGGCGCAGCGTCCGCGGCGCACAGCTGGCCCGGCCGGCTGCCTCTTTTGCTGGCGGCTCACCTTTTGTCAGCGCCGTGTTAATGAAGGCGCCGTCAATGTCCACCTACGGCGCGGCGGGGCGCCTTTTAATGAGCGCGGCGTTTGATCGCGACGGACGCCGGCGCCGACTCGCTCTCGTTCCTCTCAAATGAAGAGATCGGAAGCCTCGGACGAGGAACGCCGGCAAAAGGTTAGGTCGGGATGGAAAAGGAGGATTGGGAACCTGGAATTCGAGAGAGCTCACGGAAGACGAGGAATGTCGGAATGAAATGGAACATTCTGGATCAGAGCGGCACAATGAGTGATTGAAGCTTTATGGCAAGTGGGGGGGGGGCGCAGGTTAACACTTGTCATGTGCCGATAGAAAATGAAGACGAGGTACGCGACGAGCTTTGGACTAAGAATGCTTTAAGGGAAGAAAGCGCCGGCTGGAGGACTTGGAATGCCGACTCGGGCGGTTCGGAGTTCCATCCATCCATCCATCCATCATCTACCGCTTATCCGGGGCCGGGTCGCGGGGGCAACAGCTTTAGCAGGGAAGCCCAGACTTCCCTCTCCCTAGCTACTTCTTCCAGCTCTCCCCGGGTGATCCTGAGGCGTTCCCAGGCCAGCTGGGTGACATAGTCTCTCCAGCGTGTCCTGGGTCTTCCTCGGGGTCTCCTCCCGGTGGGGCATGCCCGGAACACCTCACCAGGGAGGCGCTCAGGAGGCATCCGAATCAGATGCCCAAGCCACCTCATCTGGCTCCTCTTGATGTGGAGGAGAAGCGGCTCGACTCTGAGCCCCTCCCGGATGACTGAGCTTCTCACCTTATCTCTAAGGGAGAGCCCGGACACCCTGCGGAGAAAACTCATTTCGGCCGCTTGTATCCGGGATCTCGTTCTTTCGGTCACGACCCATAGCTCGTGACCGGTTCGGAGTTGGAATGTCGTAATGGAAACGGAAATTTTGGGCTGGAGCCGCAAGATGAAGTCGGACGCGCGATAGAAACTCGACAAAGTGAAGGTTAGAACCAAGAAAAAAGCAAGAACGTAATTTTGCGTTCCTCCTCCTCCTCCTCCCGCTGCTGCTGTACCCGAGTGCGTCGCAGCCGAGATGAAAGCGGTCCGGGGCGAGGGGCTCCCGACAAAAAAAAAAAAAAAAAAAAAAACAGTGCCAAGTGATCACAAACAAACCTTCAGATGAATCACATCAAAGGCGGCGGCCCAATTGTCGGCCCCCTCGTATCTGCGAGAAATTGGCTCATTAAGGCCGAGAAGGGGGCGTGGAGGGGGGGGAGTGACATTGTTTACATTAGCCGAGGCCCTGATTAGCGTCGGCCATGTTTGTTGTTGCGTCGGCTTACGCCGAAAGGCCACTCGAACGGCGGCGGAACACAATCGGGCCTTTGAAGGCTTTCCGAAGCCCAGCGAGAGGAAGAAAAGGCAGCCGGACGCCCGCAATTGGCGTCGCTGTCGCGCGGACAATGGCGCGCCGCCGCCTTTTTTCTCTTTTTCTCTTTTTACCGCTCGCCTCATCAGGTCTTTAGGACTAATTAGGCCGCCCGCGCCAACGGACGGGACGCCCCCCTCCCTCACCCGTGTTTGTCTGGCCATTGTTGCCGATCAAGCGGGCAAGATGAAAAGGCCCGCGCGCGCCTTTTGTAAGCCGTCCTCGTGTCTCATCCGCCGCTTGGAGACGCCATTTTGCTTTGCTTGAAGTAGCGCGTTTGATCCCCCCCCCCGGCCCGACGCGCCGCCATCCTTCTGCGGCAAAATTGAAGCTCTCGTTTCAGGCGCGCTTATTCGTCGTGACGCTCTCGCGTTGAAGTGCGAAAGCAAAATGGCCTGCACCTTGACAAGGGTCTTTCTTTTTTTTTTGTTGTTTTTTTTAATCCATTGGCAAAATGTTGCTGGCGTATGATCCACAAATTCAAACGATATTTTGCGATTTTGTTCGGGCCCTTCACTGCCAGCGCACCGTTCCGAACGCTTCCGAATCGGGTCCCGTTGAAATCTTCCATTTCTGATGAAACGAGCTCGCTCAATGATTGTCCTCCAAAATGTCTTGATTCATCTTTTTAAAAAAATTTTTGGTTCGTTTTCCATTCATGGTTACACATTTGACCAAAAAAAAAAAAACTTTTGCCCTTCTGAGTTGTCACTTATTTCGGCAAACTTCTCCGGACAGATCGTTGACGAAATATATTAAAATTCAGAAGACTTTCATTTTTTAAAATTTGGTTCGGCATGGCAGTGAAGAAGAGTGAGACTGTGTGTGTGTGTGTGTGTGTGAAAATGAGGGGTCAACAGGTCACGGCGCCTCGCTAACGACAGCCGGCAACCCGGCGGGCGCCTCGCGTTAGCCTTCACCTCCCGTCGCTCCCCCAGGCCGCCTCACCTTTTGCCCCGCCGGCGAAACGGAGTCCAAATGATAATCGCCCAGCTCGCCCTCCCCCTCCCCCGTCCCCGCCAGCGCCGGCCCCCGGACACTCGGCCCCGGGTGCCCCTCGGGGTCAGCCGGCGCATTATGAATCCTCTCTCCTCGTGAACTCTGACTTTGCATTTACATATTTTCTGCACAGACTTCCCATCTTTCTTTTTTCTCGTTTGAGGCGCTCTTTAACGGAAGGGGGGGGGGGTCCTCATCAGGCTATTTTGATTTTTTTAAAAAAAAGGAATGCTGCACAACCTTCAGGTTTTTTGTTTTGTTTTGTTTTGCACTGAAAGGTTTCGTGAGCCCGAAATGGGCAAATGGAGGCAGGACGGCCATGACGTTGAAACAAAGCGAATGTGACCTTGAAAGGTCGCGTTCTAAAAAACGGGAGTCGTCGTGTCATCTGGACGAATGGCCCAGATCAGCTTGGCTGGAGAATGAGGCCGTCCTCTTTGGCACCTTTCGTGCGGCGTATGGCAAACGATATGCGCCTCCAAAGTCAATTTCCAATCGCGGTTCCCCGTCGAAAATGTAGCTTTAGCCGCACATAAGCGGCTAAAGCTTTCCGCGGGCGACATTCGGCGATTTTGGCGCCACATGCGGTGGACGCCTGCGCTATATCGATCTGTAGATATCAATCGATCGACGTGTATTTCGCGAAGGTGACCCCCCCCTGTGTCTTTTGCATGCCTCGTTGGTGTCCTGCCGCCGCGTGCGTCGTAACAAGCGTTCTGGAAAGAAGCGTCGCGCCTCTGCGGGAGGACGCACGTGTTTGCCAACACGCAGCCGTTTGCTCGGCGTTTGGATTTTTAAATTTTTTTTTATTTCCAGGGGAGAAGGCGATAGGGCGGCCCCACTTCCATTTGTCTTAAAAGGACCCATATGGAAAATATAAATTGGGCAACAGCGGAGAAAAAAGGCTGAGGCTGCCGCTGTTCTTGAATTCATGAGGTAATGCCGCGGCTTTCTTTTCGCCTCGGAACCAAAGAATGCTCGCAGGAGGGGAGATGCCACAAAAAAATAAAAAATAAAAATAAGCGCGCAGTCATCCACTGCACCCGCAGCATTTTGCAAAGAACAAAAATGCGAGAATAAAAACATTTGCGTTGATAAATGAGGCGGCGTTACAAAACTAAAATAAAGTAAAAGTACTCCTTGAAGAAGCTGGAGCAAGTTATGCGCTCACTCTGGTTTTGGAATTCCCCCCCCCCCCAAAAAGCAGCTTTGAAATATTCATTGTATTCTCTTCGGTGCTTCATGGTCCAAATGTGACAAATATCGTAACCCCCCCCCCCGCCCCCCAATAAACGAGTAAACACGCGATATCCAATGATCAGACGTGAAAGGAACGGCACTCTGGAAAAACAATGAAAGGCTCCCACGGGACCATTTGACACGGCCGTGCGCTTTGTCGCCTCCCCCCAGTAAGCGAAGGTACGCCATTCCCCCCGCTTGCCTTTTTGTAATTCGCTTCCCGTTGGCTGACTCGAGAATTTAAATGACAATTTCATCCCTCATTAGCGTCGGGAGTTCGCACGTATTTGCTTTCTGAGCCGTTCCCCTCGGAAAGTATCCCCAAATACTCGGCAAATTCAAACCTTGTCACCTGCGGGGGGAGGGGCCCCTCGGGAGATGAAATACAATGCCACGCAAATACGCTTGGGGGGGGGGGGATGATCAAAGCATCGATAAATATTAGGAAAAACATACCCAACTGGGAGGAAAAAATTGACAAAAAAAACAACAAATTAATTGTTGAACAAAACATTTTTATTGATGAATGGGTTGCACCTCCAATCATGAGTCTGGCTTTGCAATCCAGATTCCTTTAGTGTTTGTTCAAAAATACAACAGAGAAGATGACTTTGGAAAAACATCCGCATGTTCATCACAATGTCTCGGAGGGGGGTTGGGGGGGGGACAATCGCAATGAGGTAGAGATAGAGAAGACTGGCTCGCGGCTTTGGGCGGGGAAGAGGTGGCGTGGAAGATGCGGGGCGGACCAGGGTTGACGGCGGGCCTCGGAGGGGGCCACCCATAAAAAGGGAGAGGGGGGGGGGCACCAAGCGCCGTCCTTATCCCGCTTCTCTTTTTCCCCGATGCGCCTTGCCGAGTCGCCGCTATCTGCTTAAATGGAGCATTATGCAAAAACCGGGAGGATTTAGGCATCGGGGGTGAGAGGGAGAACGGTGCGGTGTTGCTGTGTGAAAGAGGCTTCGTAAAAGTGAGCGCTCTTTCATTCTATCAGAGCCGGCCGGACATGTAACTCATTTTGAGCGTTTGCCGAGTGGGCAAATCAGCCGCCAATTGGGTATCTTTCTCAATATAAGCCACGGGCCACACAGGACCCCCCGGCCCTTTTTTCTTGTGTGTGTGTGGGGGGTGTCTGCACAATAAAGGCCGATGTAATTTGGCCGCAAAGAGAATTTACCAGGGCGAGTTAAAGGATAAAAATCAACTTGACTTTGAACGGGAAAAGAATTTGGAAGCCATTTGCAAAAAGTCATTGCGGAAAATCACATCCAGCCACTTGGCTCACGAAGGTCGAAGGTCGGTCGTATCCCCTGCACAAGCCAATAATGCATTTAGTCTGCCGCCACCCGTTTGGGGGGGGGGGAGATTTGTCGGAAAACAGGATCTGAGTGCGTAAGGATGGGTGCACCGTGGAGGAACGTCGCTGTTATTGCTCAAGATGGCCGAGATAGGCTATGCCCCCCCCCTCCCCCCCGCCACCCTCGTGAGGACAAAGCGGATCAAAAAAACGGATGGACGGATTCGGCACATGGTCCATTTTGGAGAAAATTTCAGACTTCGTCGCGGGGTTGTGAAATGTAAAGCCGACTTCCTCCATCTCTTTACGTCACACTGATGACTTGCCAACCCGTGGGCTCAATCCCCCCCTCCCCCCCCGAGTGGTCCGCCCCCACCCCTCTAAATTAAAAGAAGTCACCCCACTCTGGCAAATTCACGCACACACATTTGTGTCATGGCGTTTATGTCGTGCTTGAGGGATCCTCGGCTTATTTGAATGGAACTTTAAAAAAAAAAAAATCTTCCCGTTCAAGTCGTGCGTCACTAATGAATAAATAAAACACACAAGCAGCGCATTGACTTTCATGCATGGCTGCGCCCACTTTGATGACTACCACACACACACACACACACGCACAGGTTTCGCACAAGCGGTTGAGTCACTCTCGGCCCAGCCGACTCCAGCCGTGCGCCGTGAATGCTGATGACACCCCCCACCCCCCCTTAAGTTTTACAAGGATCAAATGACACTAAAGAGCAAGCGATTCACAGGCTTAAGCGGCTGAGAAATCCACACCACCCGATAAGGCTTCTATTACCTCCCTCAAGGCAAATTTCACGCATGCGTTCGTGGGCGAGATGATCAAGAGTGCCTCAAATGGATTCAATGAAACCCGGTCGGGCGATGGATGAAGCAGGGGGCAGGACAAACCTCTTCAAGTTCCGGTTGGGTCCGATCGAGATGATGGAAAAAAGGTCCCGTCGTGTCAAGTTAAAAAAAACAACAAATTTTTTCAAAGTCAGTTTTTCTTGTTGTACTTTGCGCGTCCGCAGAACAAATGTCCAGAGCCAAAGAACAAAGGTGGGCGTCAAGGCGGCGCCGTCGGAGCGTTTGCACATCCCCCCCCACCAACGACATGTGATTTAAAAGTAGCCCGACGAGAAAAAATGATAGGCCCACCGGATTATTTTTCATCCCGAGGCACCAGATATGCAAAAAAAAAAAAATCCCCCCTTGCTCACGGACGGCGGTTAAATTTAGTCCAAGCGTCTGGATTTAGTCACAACATTGCGAGACCTTATCAGACACCCCCCCCCCACACCCCCCAGAGTATTTTGCGCGACGTGGCTGAACGGTTTCCCGGCAGGGATCCAAAAAGAGTCTCGTTCGCTTCCGGAGCCTTGGCACAGGTCGTCCGATTGGCGTGCCAGTGCAAGTTCAGCATATTTGGCGCCATCTAGCGTCGTGAATGGGTATAATGTCGAGACCCGAATATAAGACGATGCCCACTTTTTCAGTCTTATTTCAACGCAAAAAAAAAAATCTTATATTCAGGCCAATACGGTTATGTCGCTTTGCGCCGTTCTAACCTGGGGAAGCCGGCCCCCCCGTTGCATTCGGCTTGAGGGACTTTCAAGTTGCCGCATCTAAAAATGTTCTCCCGACCTAAATATTAGTTTTGTTTTCCCTCGCATGAAACATTCAAACGCTCACCGACGTGGAGAGTGCGCCCAGCCTGCGGATGATTCAATCACGTCGTTAAGGTACGGGTCGGTCCTCCGACCAAACGAGCCGACTCGGAGAAGCAATTATTGGGGCGCGGCGCGTACCTGAGCCCTGCGAATCGCTATGTAGAGAGGAGGCATTATTCAATTAGGCTGGCTGGCGACGCGGGCGCGGGCGCCGTTGCGGCCGTCTCCTCCTTATGAAACAACCTATTTTAGCGAAATCAACTCCCGCTTAAGAGCGGCGGTAATAAGCGCGCGCCCATGCTTGCCGGCCCGCGGGGGCCCATCCGTCATGCCCTAATACGGGAGTCGCGATGAGTGATAACGCTTCGTCCTGCTACACAGACTTAGCCGCCGCCGCCGCCATTACCGCCGCGGGAGTGTTTCATGCACGCGGCAGATAATAGACGGTGCGAACGCCGTTTACGCGTGCGGTTGCAAGGCTGACGAGTGGCGCTCGTCGGCCGTCGCAATTTGCTGGCGTTCGCCAGCAGTTAACATGGCGTGCAAGCGCTAAGATGTGAGCTAGCTGACTTGAAGCGGCCACGCGTGGGCCGGCGCCATGTCTCATTCCGTTTGTGCTCGCTGGTCCTTTGGTATTGCGTAACCAAATAGTTCATTGGTGTCCTTTTGGGTTGACGCTTGCGTGCATGCTCAGCGAGCGCCCGCCCATCCTCTCGCTTTGAGGTCTTCTGCCGCCATCTTGGCGTCGTGGATATCTTTGCCGGCGGGCTGCAACTTCCCATGCGCCAATTTTTTTTTTTTTCCCCCCGTGCATCTAAACTCTTGGTCAGGACTGTAGCGAGGTCCGCCTTTGTCGAGTTCAGGTCAAGTCCGAGTCGCACGCTTCCCGGTCACGCCCGAGTGGGCGGGTCCAAAGGGGCGGATTTTGTGTCAACGGGAACTACCATTTAAAATGCACACTTGATCGTCACCGTTTCCAATCATCCTTTTAGGAAAGCGTTCCGTTTTCAGAGTCGACGGGTTTGCCCCCCCCCACCCCAAATGGAACATCCTCAATGTTTATATGCCCGCTGGGCCGTTCAAGGTAACCGTCTTGGTGGGCAGCAAACGAAAACGGGCAGAAGTTGCGGACGAACAACAAAGCATTGTGGTAGCCCGACCAAGAGGCGGGTGCGGGTGGGCCCGGTGGTGGTGGTGGGGGGGCAGTTTGACCGCTGAGCGTGGTGTCATTCGAGAACCCGGGCATGTTTACGTTTTATTTGCTTTGCGCCTGGCGCGGCTCATCGGTGTGCCTGTCGACGGGTAATGACTCCCACTGTGGCGCGGGGCCCCTTTAAGATTTAGGTAGCGGGTCTCCCCCACCCCGGACGCCCCCCCTCCCCGCGCCTTCCCCCTCCTCCTTGCCCCCATCCATTATTCATGGCTCGCAATCAAATGAGGCAACAACGGTTGGTAGCGCGAGAGGTGGAGCGTGGCTCTTCCTCTTCCAAAAGTCCCCCGAGGTGCCCCAGTCTGGTACCCACCATCGATTCAGCTTACCCACCACCCCCCCACTGCCCCAAGCCCTCCCTCCCCCGATCTCCCATCTTCTCTCCTTGACAGTTTATTTTAGGGGGGGTCAAGGCACTTTGATTCCAGCCCTCCACGCGACCTCGCTTCCCCGTTTTTGGGCTCGTCATCACTTGGGGTCTCCACCTCCGCAGGGGTGCGCCCAAATCGTCTGCCGCATTTTATTTTGGAGACGAGACGTGGCTTTGGCAGCCACGGCGAGCTCTTTTACTCTCAGGACTCGACTTGAGTGTACGTTGACGTCGCAACCTCCTCAGGGCTCTTTTCTTCCGGCGTGGACTTTGAGAAAGGCGCTGCAAAAAACAATCGAGAAGCTAGCAGGCTACATAGAAAAAAAAATATATGCATGCGTTTTTCCACCAAATTCACCAAGGAAGTGAAATCGATTGGCTGCAATTGAGGTGAAATTCTGAGAATGGACAACCGGGCTTCGGTACGACACTTTGGAAGCGCCTCGGCTGCATGCAAAGTCCTGAAAAAGAACTTGAGGATGTTGGCTGAGCCGGCGAAGGGAGGCCATCTTGGAAGGGACGAGCGGCGGCGCGTTGGACCGACTGGAGACGCTTGATGGAGGATTGGCTGACTTCAAAGTCAAGCGCGTGAGACACTTTGGTTTGGGGTTCAACTGAAAAAAATTTGCCGAGCCTTTGAGGGAGGGGGGGAAAAAAAGTCAAATAAAAACTAACCGAACTGAAAAAGAGATTTGGATGGCGCCTCACGGACGATTTGTCTGCCGCCGCAAAGTGTCTCGGTATCCATTCCAAGACGCCATCACGCTTCTCTTATTATGCTCATTAGTGGGGCGGCGGCCCTCTAATGCAGGGTCTAATGGTTGTGACCCGTGCGGGACACAGGTGGGCCCCGGGACCGCCTTTGATTGGCTCCAATCTATCAAGCCACTGGGATGGCGGTGAGGGTCCCGGGGAGCGGCGGAGGGATCCTTTCCCGAGGAAAGCAATCTTGGCCGCTTTGTTCCGTCCTAATGCCTCAATTAAAAAGGTTAATTCCGAGTGGGACACCCCCCTCCGCGCCCCCCCCTTCAAATGAGCGCCCCGAGCTAGGCTGGCAATCGCGTTGGAACCGGACACGTGATAATCATGTCATCTTTTGCCACTCATCAAGCCGTGATATCTCACGCGTACTGATGTCATATTTGATAGGCTCAGGGGGGGGGGGGATATGACACGTCAACCTTGCCATTAAAACCCAAATGTGACACCTGATTTTTAATTTATTTTCCCCCATGCCCCCATGCCTGACCTAAATCCTTCCTTGAGCCCGCGTGGACCCCCCCGCCCCCCCTCACCCCTTCTTTGAGAGCGTAACTTTTCATTTCCCGGCCAAAGCTCAACTCTGGCTTGAATGCCAAACTGGAAATTGAAACCCCGTCTCAAAATCATACCCGTCGACTTTTCGGAGCGCCAACCTGTATCAAGTACCAAAAAAATCCTTAAAAAGACCAAAAAAATCCTTAGAACATACCAAAGCATTTTCTATGTACGGCCATATACGGAAGGTTCACCACAAAATCCGTATGAACTATCGGCTAAACCGTATGAGTTGACAGGTATGCAAACGTGCCCCCCCCCCCCCCGGTCTTGAAGCTCTCCTCCGCCACCCTCTGCAGTTGATGGCAATGTTTTAGTCGCCTCCACACGGGAGCCGTTGCCTCTTTGCATCCCCCCCGCCACAGCACACGCCGCACGCACATTTATTATTCATGGCAATCAAATAAGTCAGAAAGTTTCTCTCTTTCTTCTTTCTCCACTCGCCACCTGCGCAGAATTGCTCGGGCGGCGGCTGGCGCTCGGCGGCGGCGGCTGCCGTGGGCCCGAGCGTCCCGCCAGCCCTCCTCCTCCCCCGCCCCCCGTTTTGGGGAAATGAGCAATTCTCTCATTGTAATAATGCGCCTGTGTCATCTCCCCATTATCGGCGTGATAAAAGATGAAATATTCAGGGAGGCTGGCCTCCTAACCTGATCTGGGCCTGATATTGGGCCCGTGGAAAATGAGTTTTATCAGCTTTAATATACTCCTTGGCAGACTGACCCTTGAAATTAAACATTATTACCGAGCGGATATTTAAAAAAAAAAAAAAAAAAAGAAGCGGGGCCACAAATGACATCAAAATGAAAATATTAAGGAACATTACAGCTCCATCAAGTGGCGTTTCTGCCTCCTTCTCCTCTCTCGCCCCCCCCCCCTCCCTTTCCCCCCACACCTTCAACCAACCGCGATGCCGTCGCCGTCACTGCGCTTGCGTGCCAGCCGCCAGCGGAATAATAACAAATTCCGCCGGTCCCGCCCGCTTCATGCGTCGGAATAAAAACTCATTTCGGCTCCACGCGCTCATCGCCCGCTTTATTGACAATGCGGGCCGGGAAACGGGGAAGAGCGCGCGTACCTTTGATGTGTATGCGTGAGAGTGACGGCTGCTAAAGGCGGGGGCCCAACGCCGCGTCAACCATTAGGAAACTTGGGCTAGCTTGCGCGCCGATAAGGCGGATGACACCCCGAAACGGTCGGCGGTCAGTCGCAGGACGCAGATAGAGACGCACGCTCACTCGCACGCTATCTCCCCGGATGGGAAGCGATCGGGATCGCACCCGCACGCAGCATCGGCGACTCGCTGGGGAAGCCGACCACCCCCCGCCCCCCCCCCCCCTTCGTCACTTTCAAGCCGAAAACCACCAAGGTGTCGTTCGTTAGGTTTTGCCGAGTCTGCACCGATTTGTCACTTTGCGACGGGCCGCCGCTGCCGTCGCTGCCGTTGAGCAAGCTCCAGCTGGGGGGGGGGCCCAAGTGGCTCCTGAAGCCGCAGCGACCCGCATAACTGCAGACGCGCTTGTCGGCTGTTGACTGGGAAGAGTTTTCTTGTGTGCGGGCAGCGGCGAGGAGATGCCATTTGAATAGATTTGCCAGCAAGCCGGGTAGTCGGATGAGGTAGCGCCGTCCCCCGGGGAACGAATTAAAAACTTTACTTTTGGTCACGGCAAAACCCCCGACAGTGCCTTACAATCCGTCCGCCCCCCCCCTTCGTCCCTCCCTTATAGTGCTCGCCGCCTTATCGTCTAAATAAACGCTTGTGTGTGTGCGCGTGCGCGCGTTTGGTCACGCCAACAAGCAAAAGAAGCCGACCGGAGCGCGCCCGGAGGTGATGGGGATGCGCATGCAAGGCCCCCCCCCCTCGCCCTCGCCCCCGCCCCAGCGCCAGGCCCGGATGAGTATTCAGAGCGGCGTGTCAGTCTTCCTGAAGCCGGGGAGCTTTGCATATCCGCGCTCCGCATTTTATCGCGGCTGTCCCCGAAGTTGCCTTCGTTTCATGCTGCAGCCAAAAGCTCCAACTTCCTTCCTTGGTTCAAAAATTAGAAAACCAGTTTCAAGTTAAGCTGACGGCTTGGCCGATTGGGGTTTGGAGAAGGGGGGGGGGGGTGGCAAATTGGGGATTCAAGCGATGGCAAAATTTGGCAGAGAAATGAGCCAATTGGATTCAGGCGAGGAGTTTGCATTTGGCTTTGCGATTTCCAGTCGGAGTCGCAATTCTAGATCTCTCCGGAATGATGAAGCAGATTGAGGTCTGGGCTCTGGCGGGGACTTTTTCTTTGTCCTTAGGAGTGCCGGCTTGCGGGTCAGGAAAAGGCTGCGTTGCGTGATGAGGCCGCGCGTGGAAAGACATGAAAAAAAACCAACCAGGATGAAAGCGGGCAAAAGAGGAGGCGAAATGGAGGGGGGGGGGGGGCGGGGAAAGGAAAATGCGGGATCAACACCATGGGGCTTTGTCGCCGGGAGGGGAGAAACACAGGAGAGGGATAATGCTTTTCACCCCCCCCCCCCACCACCACCACACTCCCCTCCCACTTCTCCCGCTCTCGCTTTCCCCGCCACTTGATTCATTATGCTGATATACACACTATTTGCTTCCCGAGTGGAACCCCGCCGCCCCCCCCACACACTCACACCTCCCTTTGTAGAACACGCGTCCAAATCGACACTGTGGCACGCGCTCAGAAAGCCACGACGAGGCGCCGCCATCAATATGGCAAACGACACGGCCGGCGGCTGAGCAAGGTCAGCCCGGGCCCGGGATGACGGCGCCGTGGGCGCTGCGCCCAGCTCTCGTTACCGATGCGCACGGAAAGCTCATTAGGATCCACCCCAGAGCCCCCCCCCTTTTTTATCCACCCCCCTCCTGCTTCCCAAGCACATCCAAACAGTGCTGACTGTTTAATGGCAACGCTAACGTCCACGTCGACGCCTCATTTCAGCGCCGATGCCATTTTGTGTCACAATGACACTTTGTGCTGTCGAAAATGCCCAAAAATGGGCTGTCATGACCTGCTGCCATGGAAAAGGCGACTTTGGGCCTTTCTTGATCATTCATTGCCTTGCCGATCTCTCGCAAAAAATAAAAAAATCGCCTGGGGCACAAACTTGGCGGCCTGCGGCCACGCACGACTCGGGAGTGCCACCCACTAGATATCCTCGTCAGGAATCAGTCTAAGCCCCATTCAGCCGCCCCCCCCACTTTATTGATGTATTTAAAACAGAAAATTGTTCACAAGTAGCGGCTGTCTCCCAACACAATTCCAGTTGCCGTGTTTGTTCCGCAGTGACGCGAGTCTTTCGCTTCTTAGCGTAGCTTAGCTTCGGGCAAAGGGCGCCAAAGTCGGGTGTTGGGGTGCGGCTTGCTATCATGTGGGACAAATGCTACAAACAGCCTTGTGGGTGTTTTTTTTTTTTTTTTTTTGACTTGATCTCGGGGTGTAATGGGGGGGGGCTCGGGGGAAGTTGTAAATTCATTTTATCAATCCGTTGCGAGGTATCTTGCAAATGCATTCAAAGCAGTTTGGCAGTCCAAAATATTTCTTCCGCAGTGGCCATTGCATGCCTCCGCGCGTATGCTTGTGAGGTGTGTCATAATTTTATTGGAAAAAGAAGCAAAGTCAAGGAAATTATTCTCTCAATTATTTGAAATCATGTCACGGAAAGATAATTTTCTTCTTTTACAAAATCAGAAGCATCCATTCATCAAAAGAATCCTTGCCGGATGAATAGACGATAACGAGAATCGTTTGTATGAAGCTGGAAAAATGAAAAATGTGCAGCTAATCCACCTCATCGCCATTGGAATTGGAAGATCGGGATTGGAATCGGCAGTAGAGAACTTTGATCGGAGCCCTGCCGCTAGCTGGAGTGTGTGTGTGTGTGTGTGTGTGTGTGTGTGTGTGTGTGTGTGTGTGTGTGTGTGTGTGTGTGTGGACATGGAGTGCTTGGCTCATGCTCCGGACACGCCTGAGAAAATCTGTGAGTGTTGCACGCCCCCCCCCCCCCTTGCAAACCCAATCTCTCCATGTCTCCCCCCCCCACGACCCCCACCATCAGACACATGCTGAGACACACACACACACACACACACTCTCCGCTCGTTTTTTTTCATTTCATCATCAAGGTACAATCCTGTTGTGGGGCATTCAGCCTGTCAATTGAATCCCCACTTCTGGGTTCACAATTTTGACATTTTTTTTCTCATCTCTGAGGAATTTTAAGTTGGGAGCATCGCCGTCGTGCGCCACCGCGCCCCCCCCCCCCCCCCGCTTTGCCAGGACGCGGGGCGCAGAAAAAGCATCGAATCCCCATTGCCCCTCCCTGCTCGGCCTTGGGGGTGGCAATAGTGGGTTGGTGGGGTGGGCGTTGTCAGTCTGGCAGGCCCCGGGGGCCCGTCAGGCGAGCGGCGGGCCGTGACGGGCGGCGGCCCCGCGTCCCTCTCCCCCCGCAGTCTGGCGCATGCTGGGCCCAGCTTGCCAAAGTGACCTCGCTCCAAACTGGGAGCGGCTCTTAAGAGGCAAATCAAAAATTGGAAAACCCACTCCAAATTAGCCCGCAAGGGGCGGGGGGGGGGGGGGGGGGGGGTTTCGGGGCGCTCCCTCCCCAGCCTGCCGAGTGGCCGGCGTGACCCTTAAACGGTTCACCTCAACAATATTAAAAGGCAAGTGCATCATCAACTTTTTGAATGTACAGACCCTCATCTCACTGAGAGAACGTAAAGCCCGCCCCCACGCCCCCCCCCCAAAAAAGGAAGTCTATACTTCTTTCAAGCGGAATTGTTGTTAGCTCTGCTATGCCAAAACCTCCATCCAAGTTTCTGAAAGGGATCGGCCCGTGCGCCAATTGACCTTGGGGGGAGGAGGAGGATGGATGGGGGGGGGGGGGGCGGTCAATCCAAGAGGCAAACCATCATTTCTATGGTTGCACCGGCAAGAACATTCAAACATTTTAACTTGGCTTCACGCCCGCGGCCGCATGACTGCATCTTTGGAGTCGGCCGATCCTCCATCCAGTTGGTCCAAAATGCCGCCGCTGGCCTCGTGACTGCTGCCCGTGATCAGGATGTTTGAATGGCGCCCAGGACGAGCGTCCTACCACTGCAAATCCAAAAGAATGTTGCAGGAAAGAGCCAGCAGCGCATTACACAACCTCCCCATCGCCGCAAAAACACCATCCCCCTTGCCCCCCCCCCCCCCCCCATCTCTCCTCCTCCCTTCCTTCCGCGCATCCCAGAGCGGGTGATGCAGGGAGGTGACAACACCAAGGAGGGGAAGCGGGCGCTTTTTCCCCTTCCGCGTTTTTCCCGGCGAGTCCTCCCGACTTCACATCCACTTCAAGTTGCGTGCGTTTTCCTGGCAAGCCCGTAACTCCTCCCCTTCCCGGTAGCCCGCCCCCCTAGCTCAGCCCCCGCCGAGATGCGTCGGGGGTCAGGGAATATGAGGAGAGGAACAGAGGGAGGCCGCACTCTGCGACTTGAAAGGAATTGTAATGAGGCGGCGGCGGCGGCGCAGTCGCGCTCTCTGCCGCCGCCGCCCCCGCCGCCGCCTATTCCCACGACGACGGGCTCCAAACAAATAGCTGCATTTGAAGTCGCCACGTTTTATGGCTTTGAAAATGTTGCCAGTGTGTATGCACGCACTTGTTGTTGTTGTTGTTGTTGACTGAGTGTGTGTGTGTGTGTGTGTTTGTCCCAAGAGCAGCTTGGCTTTAATGTCTACACCGAAACGACTTCATTATGATGACGAGAAAAAAAGAAGTCAGTCACTACGTTAATTGTTACCGAGCGCAGTCCAGCGGCGTGCCAAAGACGCTTCGTCGGTGCTCCAACTCCCCTTTCGATAGGAGCACGTGCAAATTCTCACTTTTCATACGTGACAATTTAGCACAAGCGGGGAAGTCCGTTGAGCACCAAAGAGCAAAAATCAAATGCGCGGATAAAAACAAAAGAAAAGACGGAAAGACCAAAGTAAAGAAATATGAGGGTTCGACCGTCGGAACGGGAAACGCTAGCCGGCTTTTTGTACCAAAATCCTGGGGCCCATTTTCTCCGTCATGACTCGATCTCGGTGAAAAATCGGCAATGCTTTGAGGGAGTAGAAAAAACAAGAAATCCGCGACGGACCTGGCGAGACGTTATGTCGACGAGTGTCACTTTCAAGGAAAATAAAGTGGCCGATTAATGGGTGCGCGCGCGTGTTACTCGGCCGCCCGCATCAATATTCATCTCCACGAGCCGGCCGCCCAAGCCCGCCCTCTCCAGCCCCCCCCTTCTTTTATTTCTTTATTTGTTTACAACCTCGGGAGGCGTGTACAACAGCCCCCCCCCACTTCTCCTCTTGAACCTCTCAATGTCTTGCGTTTGACCACATACGGCCCGGCCCCGCCCCCTTTTTGGATGTTCGGCAACGGCGGCCGAGCTCGTCCTGAACCTCCTCAGTTGAAGGCGTGGAAACCAAATCAGGAAGCAAATCAAAGTCGGCGCCCCCCCCCCCCCCCCCCCCGAGTTGACATGAAATCCTGTTTTGGACAAAGTCTTCTTTCTGTGCCGCCGGACATGAAATGTTTTGGCCCTCCTTCCGATTTTTTTTTTTCTCCCCCCCCCTTAGAAAATGCTTCCTGCCTGGAAACGAAGGTGTCGGCGTGCGAATGTCTCGATATGTAGCAGGCGTGAAGGCCAATCACAGAATTACGAGTCGGGTCTCGCTTAAGCTTCGGCCGCATTTACTCCGTATTTGTACCGCGCGCAGCCCGGATCGCCAAGCGAGGAGAGGTGTGCCCCCCCCCCCACTCCGGGGAGTTTATGCTATTAAATAAGAGCTAGCTTTGGCACATTAGCGGAATTCAATATGTGCGACGTAATTACGCTGCTCAATAAGCCACCGGAGGAAGATATTCCATTTACACGCTCGGCGGCGGGTCGGCCTGCCGCTGTTTGACGTTTGCGCGGGAACGCGCGGAACGCTCGGCGCGCTAGCGGCTCATTTCACACACACCTCTGAAGAAAGAGAGTCCGCAAATCGCTTTTGTTTACACATGCAAAAAGAGAGAGAGGGCGTCGAGGGGGGGGGGCGTGGAACAAAGACACAAAGCGGTTGTTAGACGGCGTGCTTCTATGATCAAATGTCAGTTGAGTTGGAAAGGAGAATTGCAAACGCGAGCCGGCGTGAAGTTTGCGGCCTTCCCGACACATTTGTGTGGATGGAGAAGAAACGGTACTCCATGGAGTGTCTCCAGTTGGTCCAGAACGCTGCCGCTTGCCTCTCGTTGCGGGAGCGCATCACTCCCACCCTTCGCCGACTCATTTTGGAGTTCTTCCGATTTGTTTTGCACTCTTGAAATGGCCCGCCCCCACCTGACCTTTCGGAGCCCCTCCGCGGCTGACCTCTGCCTCGGGTCCGCATGGGACCGGACACTGTTCAAGATCCTAAGTGGAGGCTCAGAGGGGCCGGAGACGTTTTTGTTGGACGTTTTTTGTGCTTTCTGCCATCTCGGTTATTTTTTAGTTTGTTGCCGTGTGAATTCTTTTTGCTCCGTGTCGGCACTTTGTGGACGGCGCCGGTTGCTTTCGAGTGCTTGACAAATACAGCTGAGATGAGTTGAGGCGAGAGGACGGACACCTCGCCGGACAACTCAGATTTGCAATGGCTATGGAAATGAGACGTCGCTGAATTCATTGCTTTTGTTTTTTTGGTTATTATTATTATTTTGTTTTTTTGTGTCCCCATGACAACGTTGCGAACCTCCTCAAGGATCTTTGATGAAAACGAGCGCAGGCATTTGTTGGAAATGCAATCGTGTCAAACCAGCTGACGAGACGATCTTTCAATCTTTCAATCTTTTATCTTTCTACTAATTATTTTTAATAGTTTATTAAAAGTATCGCCCGCCCCCCCTAACCCCGAATAAAATAAAAAAGAAGAAAACGACACAATGGACGGTGTGTTAGTTTGCGAAAGGAGCGTTTGAACTGCTAATGTTTGTCGACAGTTGACACGTGTCCCTCGTTGCGAAGCCCTTTTGGGACAAAATCCGGACGCGTTGCAGCTTGTACAATCATGGGCTGCAAATGAGACGAGATTAAGGACGGCTTCGTCTATTTTCATGAAGGAACAATCACCGTGTTTCGCCCGAGGGCTTGTTCTCCATCTCGGCCTGATGTGCCTCTGGAGGGTAGTACCGACCTCCACCTCAAGATGGCAGCCAAAACCTAGCTAGTCGTGGCAATCTGCAGGCCCCTTTTTTTCTTCTTTTTTTTTCCTGCCACATTCCGGTCAACTGTGGGTTTTTTTTTGGTCTTATATTTATTGTTGGATCAAGCCTCAAGCCCCTGCGTGTTTGTTTCACTTAAGCACAAACATTGAAAAAAATGCACATTGAAGCCGTGTCGTGGGTAACTAGGATACATTTTCATCTGTTGTGCGAGCAAGACGGATGACATCCCAAAATTGAATGGAATCATTGGACAAGGTTTCTGGTTGGCTTTTTCTTTTCTTTTTCTTTTTTTCAGAATTGATGCCGTACGGCGCCTGATATCCAAGCTGCTCGAAAAATGTGCAGAACCTGTGCTGGTATGAAGTCGAGCGTATTTTGGATGAAATCGATTTGGGAAAAAGTCACTTTTTGGGTCTGGCGTTACACAAGACAAGTTGTAGGACTGGATCATGTTCTCGTTTGCCCGATTCTTGCCCTCTACCAATTAAAATAAAAAGAGCCTCATTCAAAGTGAAGCCATTTATTGCAGTGTCATAAGAAATCTGCCTGGGTGGCAACGTGAAGTGCTCCTCGAGTGCGCGTGTGTGTGCGTGCGCTCCAGACGACCTCCCTTCGGCTCTTGAACATTTCCGCTTTTCATCAGACATCAGAGAATCGGGCCTCTGTCGAATTTGGCGGCGAGGGAGCGAAAAACACTCCGATTATGTCGGACGGCGCTTTACAGAGATTGCCGCTGTGGGTTTTCCCGAAGGGATCAGGAGGGAAAAAAAAAACTACGCAAAATGATCGTAACGCACCCCAAACCGCAGGGTCATCAGTCAGGAAATCTGGTGCGAAGGGGGCCTTTGCTGACTTTGCTCGCAAAGTGGGAAGGGGGGGGGTGCGGGTATTGCTCCAAATATTGGCGCTTATGTGTGAACTCCGCTTTCCTGCCTCACATTTTGAAACGAGAAGCTTTGCGTGCGCAGGTCCCGCTTGAGTCAAGGAGGCGGGGTGGCGGTGGGAACAATGGGAGGTTTGGGTGGATGGGGAGTGGGAGGGGGTCAGAGGTGAGGGGGCAAGTGCGGGCGGGGGGGGGGGGGGCTGGCCAGAGAGACGGGGAGCTCACACAGGGTGGCCATCCGCCGTTCTTTATCCGTGCGGGGGGGTCCGGGTCACGTCTGCCACTTGACGCTCCGGCGCGCCCCGATGGAGCGCTCAAACGAACCCCCCGACCAACGATGAGTGCGGGCGCTTGCGTGCGACATGCCCTCGGTTGAGGGGAGCCGCGTCAAGGACCAGCGGGGACGCGCCTAGCGTGGCCAGTTTGGTGTCGAGGACGGGGGGGGGGGCCTCGGATGCGATTTTGCCCTCCCACCCCCTCTGCGTAAAAGGGCCTGTATCAAAAAGTGTCAGTGAGGGGGGCCACGCCGTACGCTTCAAAAACCCCGTCGTGGATGGAAAGCTGACGTGATGTCACTGCCGCGCGCCCAAAGTCAAAAAAGAAACATTTGATCCGTCTGAACTGCTATTTCGGTCGAGAAAAGCCGAGACGTGTAAATTAAAAAAAAAAAAAAGAGGCCTCGTTAGAATGTCAACGGAATGAAATTCTCCTTGATATTACCAGCGCGTGCTGATTGTAAGCTGAGGAGAAACTCATTCACATCACTTATTTATGTATGTATGTATTAATTGAAGGTTAACGCCCTGAAAAACACTTGATACCAGGGGGGGCGGGGGGGATAAAAATGCTTGAAAGCTCTTTGGTTTGTTCCAGGGCTAATTTCCCTGAAAGCAGAGCTTCCTCTCCCAATTTAGTCCGTAGTCGTCCGTAGACGAGGTGCCACTCGTTTTTGGCACAAAAAAAAGCAGGTTGTCAGCGCACCTCCGTTCCAACGAGTCCCCTTGCTGTGGTGGTGCGCGTTGTGAAACGGATGCGCCTTGTGTCCCCCACTTGAAGCGCACCTCTTCTGTTCGCCGCCTCTCTGGCTTTCCAGTTCTCTAAAGAGCCGGCAATGGCAAAAAAAAACCCTCCGCTTCAATGTTGTTTGGACCTGCTGAATGAAGAAACATTTATTTGGGTGGGGGGGGGGGGGGTGGACGGTGTTAAATGTGGCAAAGTTTGACTCATGTCGACGATTCCCGGAAAGGTTCAATAAATGAGCCCCCGATAGCAGCGCTATGACGTTCATCTTGTCCACTTTGGTTTAGGGGTTGCTCTTTTTTGGGGTTGGAGAGGGAAGGGGGGGGGGGTGTGAAGTGAAAAACTCTGAGCTGGCTGACAGTTTGGGCAATAGCAGTTTCATGAACGTGATGCTGGGTGCCCAAAGGAGCCAAACGTGAAAAGGAGGCGGCTTCAGATGACCCCCGAAGCAGCCATTTCATATTCCAGATGCAATTTGCTCCGATGGATCAGATTGGAACGCAGGTAGGCCACGCGCAGAGGCGACGCTTCATTGCCCGACGTGGCCCATAGCGTCCCCTTGATCATTATTTTGATGATTCGCAAGAAGAAAAAACGGGGGCCGGCTCATCACTCCTCTGCCGCTTTAATTATTATTATTGTTCTCGTCATGATTATTATTTCACGGCCTGTTTAAAGATGGAACGCGGCCTGCAAAATCCCACTTTTAATGACCAATTAACAGGAGCTCCTCGGATGACCAATTAACAGGAGCTCCTCGGAGCGCCGTGGCCTCGCGGAGGATTTGCTCGAGTAAACAGGGGTGCGGTGTCGGGGTGGGTGTTATCTTGTTTCACGCATACAGAATAAACGGCACATGTATCCACACACGCACGCGTGCGCACCCTGGCAAAAAGAAGCTTATTAGAGCAGCATTTCTGTTTACCAAAACCTTGAGAGTCGGTCTGCCCCCCCCCCCCCCCCAAAAAAAAAAAACTGTGACGGAAACTCTGACGAAATGGCACGAAGGAGCGAGTAAATGAGCGAAGGCCGCATCATTAGCATTGCTCAATAATGTAGCTGGGGGGTAGGACGGCAGCACTCAAGGCCACGGGGCTTTCCGAGAGGCTAATTTGGATCCCGTCTTGTTTACGCACTCCCACCCTCCAGACGACCGACCGACCGACCGACCGAGCGGCTCCCCGGACGAAAGCGGAGCAAATGAGCGGGGGCCTCTGAAGAAATCAGCCACGGTACGGCGAAACGTGTTTGTCACCGCCTGCCGAGTCGCCTTAGCTTCTCCTCTGAAACGGTCACGTTTGGTTGAAACCCCCCCCCAGACAAAACCAACATGCTACAAATCATAGGAAAGTGATCATTTCGGGTACATTTTGGGCGAAAATGTGTCAAAAACTGTTGTTTTTGTGCATCTTCCCTTCAGGAAGGTAAGTCATTTTAAAGCAAAACGGAAAAATGAGATCATTATTCAGCCAGGGTCTTTGTGTGCGGAAGGCAAAGCGCCGTCTGCTCCCAATATCCGACCGCAGCCTATTATCAGATTTGAGATTTAGACTCTTACGGAGCAAACGTGAGTGTAAGGGCCCCCGCAACATCAATGGCAGCTACCCTTGCTGGGCTTTGCGGTACGGTAGACGCGCGTTATGCGATGATCAAACCTTAGCTGACGGCGTATTATCTTTCCGTCGAGGTGTTTGGCGTGCGGGGGAGGGAGGGGGGTGGAAGTGGGATCAGACAAGCCGGTTAATGAAACAGTGCGTTGATTGTATTTGTTTTCCATTTGTCTCTCGCCTTTTGAAGACGCCCGGCGGTAATTACGCCGCTAAGTGAAAGTGAAACGGGTGAGTCGCAGGCCGAGCTCGCTAGCAACAACGGATGGAGGATGACAAGAGGCTCGGCGGAACAATGCGGGGAAATGCTAATCCCCCACCGCCGCCGCCGCCGCCGCCGCCTTCCCTCCCCACCCATTAGGAATCTCCCATTGTAATAGCAAGACAAAAGCAGAATAGGAAGACAATCGCGCACATGCGCCTGACTCATGGCAGTGTATTTAGCCGAATGAAAGCAGGACTTTTTTGCTGCTGATTCGGATTGTAAAGCAAATAAAGAGGCAAGCTCCAAAGCTCCTCGGGAGCTTGACGAACGGGCGCGGGGCAAAGACAAAGCACGGAAGATGTCCGGAGACGTGACTGCCGATCGCATTCGGATTCCCAATGCGATTGTGCTCCGGGGCCGTCACCAGACGATCTTTTCGGAAGCGACGATCGCTGGAGAACAGAGCCTTTTCATTGGCTGATTGAATGTTCTCAGAGATGACGTCGGAACGCTGGCGTTGTTTCTTTCACGTCTTATCGAGTACAGCCAATCGCGGTTTTCCAAAGTCTGTTCTCGGTTTTCGACCTAAAATTTAGACTTTTTTATGCCTGGGATGATGACCGAAAATCGGTTCTCGACCAAAGTGAGCGCACTTCAATGCGCCGCTTGACTCCTCTCGCCTTCCTTACACGAGGAAGTGATGCTTCCTCGTGTAGCGTTCCATTGTGAGCAGACATGTTCAATAAAGATTTTTTTTATTTTTTAAAAGAGCCTGGTTTCGGTTTTCAAACAAATCGGTTTTTGAACAGCCCCCTGGAACGGATTATGGTTGAAAACCGAGGTATGACTGTATTTATGTTATTTATGCTCGCATGCACGTACGGTATTTGTAATCGACATCTTTATACCGTACGACATGTTCATGTTTTGACATCTCGGAATGTTCATACTGCATGACACATCATAGTCGGGGGGGGGGGCGTGGCATTTTATTGGAAACGGCGGCAACAAACTCCCGTACGGATTCGTGACGTCGAATCCGTACGTGGACGTGTACCTGTTTCTCCACCGATTGGCAGCCGCTCACTCCGCCAGGGACTTCCCAAATCAAGCCCCTTCCCTAAACGTCAACCCATTTATCATAAAAACGGATGAACCCGTTGTAGTCTAACCAAAAACGATTTTTTGGGGGACTATTTTGGAGAGTGCAGTTCATTTGGGAGCAGAGGATTGAAGCAGAAAGACCTTGTTAACATTCGTCTCTTTCCTTGCGTGGGCCTCTCTCTCTCTCGCTTCCCGGTTTATGCTAATTGCTCTCAAGGTCAGAGTATCGGAACCCCCCCCCCCCCCCCACCACTACACTCGACACCCCCTGCCTGGCCTGGCTTTGAATGGCATGTTTTGATCGTGCCTAATTTGATTGGTGGATGCCGTCTGCCGGGGTCGGATCAGGACGGCGCTTTACGGGCCGCCGCTTTCGATGCGTGCGCGCAACATTGCGTGTCAGGGCGATGCATGTCAGGTTATGAAGTGTCGGCGGAGGAGAGTGTTCCACGTCGGCGGGGGGAAGTGTCTTTTGAGCCGTGTCGGGCTGCGCGCGCGCCCGAGTGTGTCTTTTGATGCGTTTGTCAAGCCGACATATGGCCCGACACCAGGCCTGATGCGACCGGACGTGGCCCAAAGTGCCGCTGTACGAATTCTCGTCATGGTCATTGGAGGCCTGCGCTGGACTGAGAGACTCTTTGGCTTATTTTTTCCAAATTAGGGCTTGGACGTTCCGGCCCCGTTGCAAGCAGAATTATTTGCTGGGTTGTGATGCAAAGAAAATTGTCTTTTGCATCGATTGTCTCGTAAAATTTCTAAAAGTAGGCACGCTGTCATTAGCGATTTAGTTTGACGTGCTAAATTATGCATCTTCATTTTTTGACTGGGCCAAAAAAAAAAAAGTATTTACATCTCAATAGGAGGGGGCAAATGCAGCGGCGTGACGGATTTCTTTCTCAACAATTATTTGAACATCTTTTAGGATGTCCAAAATAGAACGTGGACTGTCAAATTAAGGATGCGGCAATTTTACTTACTTCCATAATGATTTGAATTTGTTTGTCTCTCTTTTTTTTTTTTATTTCCCTTCAGCTTGCCGCTGTCCTGTTCTTTTTTTTAAGCGATCACTTTGAAATGATCATTCTGCATTTCGCCTCACTCAAATGACTTGAAAGAAACGTACGCGTTTCTTTTTTGTTTTCTCCCCCCCCCTTTGTAAAACTTCTCAGTTGTTTTTTTTGGGCAGCGTAAAGGAAGGATAAAGAAATTCCCCAAAAAAAAAGAATTCCAGCAAACTGGGCTTTGTGGAAATGCTTTTCTGGAAAGACGGTGTTCCGCCGAATAGAAATCAAGCGGCAAAATGCAGCCGTTTTTCGGCAGCTTGGGGAGCGTCCGTTTGGCGACTTGCGGTGGACTGGAAATGACGTCAGAGCGACATCGCGGGGCTCAGGTCACGACCAATCAGGACTCATCTTGCCAATGTCACATGACCAAACTCTGCTCATAGGAAACTGGCGCCATTAGCCAAGGATAGTACTAAAACTGCAGCTCTGCTTACCTTTTGATGACACGACGATGCGTCCGTGGGCAATATTCGCTCAGGAAACACCATCCATCCATTATCCGAACCGCTTGATCCTCACTAGGGTCGCGGGGGGGTGCTGGAGCCTATCCCGGCCGTCTTCGGGCAGTGGGCGGGGGACACCCTGAACCGGTTGCCAGCCAATCGCAGGGCACACAGAGACGAACAACCATCCACGCTCATAGTCACACCTAGGGACAATTTAGAGTGTTCAATCAACCTGCCACGCATGTTTTTGGAACGTGGGAGGAAACCGGAGCACCTGGAGAAAACTCACGCAGGCCCGGGGAGAACATGCAAACTCCACACAGGGAGGTCCGGAGCTGGAATCGAACCCGGTACCTCTGCGCTGTGAAATCGACGTGCTAACCACTGGACTACCGGGCCGCCGCGCTCAGGAACGCATTCTCTGAAATCGGTTCGCTCCGGACGTACTCGTGCGCAGGCTTTTAAAAAGGCACTTTTCCAAAATATTCCCCCCTTACAAACGTACAAAAATGAATACACGGATTCCTCTTCGCATCGATACAAAGGTTGACATCAGGTCTCGCTAACGAGAGCAGCCCCCGGCGTGTGCCAGCCACCGAGCCGTCTCCCGCCTCCACCCCCCCGGTGGAGAGAAAGCGAACTATGTACAGTAGGAAGTCGGCCGGGCGTGTTTCTGGCGTCTTGACAACGCCGCTGATCCGGCCTCCCCTTACTGTATGAGTGAGATTGATGGGGCCTGTGATCAGGGACGCGGCGCTCGCTCCCGCCGTCGCCGGCGAGATGGATCGCATCGCACCCGCCGCGTCCTCCGCTTCCAGGATAAATGAACAGAAGGGGGAATCTATCACTCCCCGAGAGGGAGGCAGTGGGCGGAGAGAAGGGGCTGGCGGGTGGCGGAAGAAGACTTCTGACCGGGAAAGTAGCAAGGCAGAAAAGTCCGGGGGTGGCCAGTTAAAATAAGATGGAAGAACCGCCGACTGGTTCGCTGCTAGAGTGGGGTTGGGCCGGGGTGTGTGTCGGGGGGGTTGTTCTCATGTCGGGCTGTCAGCCTGCCATTTGTCACGGTGAGCGATCGGATGCGCCACCGAAGCCATCACTCACCGGCTCAGTGCTTTTGTCCGTCTTTGTGTGTGTGTTTACAAGCGTATCTTTTGCAATCCGCAAAAAAAAGCCCAAATGCGTAATAACTGCAATTATCTCAGTTCGGAGATGTCTTCCTTCGCGCACGCACCTGAGACGTTTTCAGCGTCACCAACCAAAAGGGCAGCAGCGAAACGCTCTCTGCCGGATGAAAGGTCGGAGTCTGTCTGCGCAGACCCGATCCTGAATGTCCTTTGGATTTGGAGAACTCGGACCCTGTCGCTAATCAAAACAGCAGCACGTAAAAGGTCACTCAGATTCAAGTGTGGGCCCTTTACGACCTGTTCCCAACGACACCGTGAGCCAGAATTTCAAGGCGGGAGCGAACGGATTGAACGGCGATCGTAATCCCAATCGGCAGCATTAAACCAAAAGCTTTGGATACAATTTCTGGGTGTTGCGCATTTTGCCATCCGACGATGATATTTGACTCTTGCCGGTCGGTGGTCGGAAGGGGCGTGTCCAACCTGGAGTCTCCCTGTGCGCTGCCGGTTTGTCCCGCCCACAGATCTCTTCTTGGTCACGCTTGATCGGCAAATGCCGCCTGATGGCATCAGGCCACGGCCGATTAAGCCCACGCTCTTAAAAAGTGGATTTGCTTAACTGGGCCGCGGCTTCTCGATGAGCTCGTCTCGCCAGACACGTCCGAGATAATTGCCCAGCCGGGACCCTTTGACTGGGGGTTGTTATTTTTTTTTGAGGGGGTGGTGGTGGTGGGGTCGGTTGACACTTGTCACGGACGTCGTGCCCGCCCCGCTGAGCACTGCGTGTTGTTATTGTGATGTGATTTTTGCATATTTCCCAGCTAATACGTCCTTCTTCCACTTCCAGCCACCAGACTTGTTGTTGTTCATCTCCACGAAGAAGAGTGACAGCCTCAACGACTGATTGGTGAGTCCTCCACTTCCTCGGCCCCCTCCAGTAATCCCAAAATGGCTCTCAACATGGCGCTCAAGTGCCCACAAACACACACACACACACACACACGTCCCCACAACGCGATTGCCCCGCACCAAAATGGCAGTGGCGGCAATTTGCGGCGATCCAACAAAGGAACGTTGTAACAATTAATCACGGAGCGAACGGCGAGCGAGGCGGTAATTACGTTCATTAAGTGGCGAGCGCCGAGGACAATTAACCGCCGTCGGATGGCGTAATAAGTCCCCCCCTACTCCGTTTGACGCAGTCTAATGACTGGAGAGAGCGTGTGCGATAGTAGTTGCACCGAGTCAAGTCACTTTGCGTGTCCGGGCCATTTGACGGATGCTCGTGACGCCACCCCGAGCAGTTGACGTCACCGCCGGTGAATCTCCGCACAACGGAAAACAAGGGTCCCGAAACGTAAAAAAGACTTCCCAAAGCGCAAACCTGGTCCATGCAAAACGGCGGCGTTTTCTGCGCCGGCCTTCTTGAACGGCACCGCCGTGCGATTGGACGAGGACTCTGCAAGCCGGAGCTGTCAATCAATCGGCGCGGAGTATTTCTGACTTGCTCCTCCGGTAGCTGCCAGGCGTGAAAGTCATCCATGCGTGGGTCTCCTTGCTGTTTGGCTCGATTTATTTGATTGAAGAAAGAGAGAAAAGACAATTCCGAGACAGATGATCTCGTTGTCCACTCCTCTCCCGATCTGAGAGAAAGAAACCTCTCAAGGTATCTCTGCTGTCGAGGAGAAACAAATAAAGTGTGTGGGCTCTTCATTGCCAAAGGAAAGAGACAATGGCCACACAGGTCTTATTTTAGGGACTGCCAAAGCGCCCCCCCCCACCCCCACCACCCCTATTCTCTTTCATTTCTTTTTCCTCGGGCGTCTTTCCTCCCCGGTCCTCTCTCAATCGCGAGCCTATTTGTAGCGCGTTTGTCCCCCCCCCTTCCTCCCCTCACCGGGATGGATGCGAGGCATGTATAACCTCAGGTAAGCTCAAGTGAAAGCAGGCCGACTTGCCGTGCGTCTGTGGGAGGCTCTGGCTCATCTCTGCCTCTGCATCCCCGTAGCCTTAATCTGTGACAGACCATTTCATAATCACAGCCGAGGGCCCTTCCTCTTCTTCTTCTCCTTCTTCTTCTTTTTCTTCTTCTTCTTCTTCTTCTCCTTCTCCTTTTTGGTCTTCCTGAGCTCGTCCTGCCTTCCTCGCGCAAAAGTGCAATAATTCGCAGGCGTGCGGCACCCTCCCACAGGCGGATTAGCGGGCGGCACGCTCGTCCTACATAACCTCGGCATCCGTGCCGCCCGCGACGGCCACGCCACAGGGCGGGCCGCCCCCCCCCCCCCCCTGTGTCTGCGCGCAAGCTTTTTATTTTATTTGATTTTTTTTTTTTGCAAAATGGACCCCCCCCCCTTAAACCGGAGGCCTGACTTTTAGACTCGTTGTGGGGTCGTCAGAAATTTGCCATCAAGTTTGCCAAGTTTGGGGAGGAAGGAAAACGGGGGCCTTGCTCAAGGAAGATTCAAAACGGTAAATTGTTGAAAGCGGGCCGAGGTCAAAGGTCATTTTGGGGTCCTGAAGAATGGCGGGCCACAAATGGCCAGAGTGAGGACGCTTCTGCTCTCACCTTCGGATCACCACCAGCTGAGGACCGTGCGCAACCTGAACGTATTATTGGAGGGGCGTGGGGGGGTGCCCTGGGGAAGGCAAAGGAGCGCCGATGTTATGATCCAGATTTTGCGTTGAGCCGATTAGCAGCATTGTTGCTGAGACATCATTACGCCGCTCAATTTTTTTTGGGGGGGGGGGGACTAATTCAACCATTTGTGAGAATCATCTCATGGACGAGAACCAATTCAAAGGATGCAAAAAAATAAAAAATAAAAAAATCAGTGTCTGTAATATTGCATTTATATATTAGCTTCAGAGGGCTTAAGTGTGCTCCGGTAACGGAATGTCAAATAGCTTGGGCCGCGTTCCATCTCCCGGCGTAATGAAAGGCGAGGATTTAGACCGCATTAGCCACGAGCTCCATCAGATTTAAAGCCGTAAATCCATTGCGGAGCGGCCAAGTTTTCGCTCCGGAACGTTTTCCGTGGCGCTTAATTTAATTTGCCCTGCGAGTGCCAGCCTGTTCTCCGGTGTCAGGTGAATGAAATCATTTGCACGTACTCCGAGCCTAAACTGTGGAAATTGCCCCCCCACGCCCCCCACCCCCGCCCGCCGCCAAACCAAAAGAATTCCGTTATTGGGGAAACACGCGTGCCCCATTAGGTCTGCTAAGCCGCCGGATGGCGCGCGGATTACTCGCCGCGATGCCATTCTATTTAGCAAGCTTTACCTGAAAGCAGCGCCACCTTGCTGCCTCGATTACGCCCACGCGCCGCCTTTTTCCCGTCTCGCTACACCTTTCCACAGAATGACGGCGGCGCGGGATCTGATTGCGATGCCGCCCGGCGCCTCCGCCGCGTTCGACATTCAGCCCTTTTCTCCGATGTCGTCGCGCTCTTATTCCCGCCGCCTCGGCGCTAGGCCGCGCCGCGGTAATCCCTCAGACGTCGGGCCCCGCAAACGAGCGACGCCCGGGCGGATCGCAGCCGGAAAAAGCGTGCCGTCGCATACGGGATCCTGTTTAGCGGGGCGCGGGCGGCCGTACCGGCAATCGGGCCGAATTTGAGCATTTTCCAACAATGGCCTGCTTCTTCTCGCCTGTACGTAAGACGCTTATCCTTTGGTGTGAGCTGCGTAGAGGGCCATTAAAAAAAAATATTCCGAGAAGCCGATCTGCTCAGGTGTCATCTGTAGACATTACACCCGCAATCATTGTGCAAATTAGTCTGATGGTGACGTGGAAAAAAAACCCGATTGGTGCGTTTTTGTGTTGCGTTGGTCATTTTTTCGCACTGCACTTAGAAGGGCGCCGCATCATCGTCAATGGAGGCTCGCCGCGTGCGATCCGAGTTTTAGATCCGGAGAGTGACTTGACTTGAGCGCTCTAAGTCCCTTCCACTTTTCTCCCCTCGTTTGAGCCTTAGCCACAGATGTGGACTTAAAAAGTAAGGGGGCGGGGGCGGAAGGTTGCTTTTCCTGAATGCTGCTCTCGTCCCTCTTGCCTCCCCCTTGTCTGGCTCTCTCTCGCCGTGTCACCGTGGCTGATTTATGACTCTGTTTAAGCGAAGGCCACACGTCTCTCCCGACGCCGCTATTTGTTTCAGGCCTGCTTTAATTTTTTTCCCCCTCGCTCGCCCCCCCCCCCCCCCAACATGGAAACAACAAAAATTAACCCCTTTTCTTCTTTGTGCATACTCAGCCCGCTTCAGGCAGCATTGACTATCCGCCGTCAATGTGGAAAAATGACACGCCGCAAGGGTGCCATTAATAACGCTCACGGGCAAGGTTTTCGGGACGCGGATACGCGGCAAAGCTTTTAAGTTTTTATCGGCCTCATCTCGGAAGAGAATCTCGTGTCTGGGTGCGAGGCACACTGGCTATTTTTCCTCTTCTTTGATCTTGTAAACAGACTTGGAGTGCCCGCGCCACGGTCAGAAGTGAATCGGAGTTTCATGACGGCCCTTCTTTCACATCAGCTGTGCGTGTGTGGGTGTGGGTGCGGGTGTGGGTGTGTGTGTGGGTGTGTATCCACAAATACGGTTCCCTCCACGGTGCTTCACACATCATGGAATGGAAAATGGTGCGATGATTTGGTTTGAAAAAAATAAAAGAAACATTTGATCGCTTGACAAAACTCTGCACTGCCCCCCCGAAGTTGGGGTTCAAACCCAGACCTCTGCTTTCGGAGCGCAGGGCGCTGAATTCAAATGCCTCGCCGTTGGCGTGCTGAGCTTCTCTCTCCGAAACAGAAAACAAGAGCCAAAACCGCTAGGATGAGCTCGTCCCCCCGCCGGTCATGGCAACAATCGGCAGCGATTGTAAACCAGGCTACGCTGGGGGCGGGGGGGGGATGATGACGATGCGTGCCCAAATTCAGGTGTGTTTTGCGGTGGACGCGGGGCACTGCCAACACGGGTTAGGCTCCCGGTTGGATGCGGCTTGACAGCGCTCGGCGAGGCTGGCGGGGCCCGCCGGGCGCTTTGGCCCGGCGGCGGAGCTGAGGGGGGGCCAAACAACGCTTGAGTCACCGCTCAAGTCCAACGAGATGAGCGCTCGGTCCATCAGTGTCAGCCCCGATCTGCTCTGCTGCTGGCGGCGCGGCGCGGCGCTCTCTTGACTGAGGCTTTGTCACTCGGAAACACAAGTTTTGAGTTCACGCCCCTTTGCGGCGAAACGTCGCCGAGCGATGATGACGCCCCCCGTGGGCCGTCTTTCTGCCCCCCCTCCCTTATCAATGGCTTTTTTTGTTCAAGTATTCAGTGAAACGCGCCACGAAACGGCATTTTTGTTGGACGTGGCGCGATGGGTCGTTTTTTTTGACATTCTTCATCATCATCATCATCATCATCATCATCATCATCATCATCATCCTCCAACGTACGCTCCATTCAGGAAGTCGCCGCGATTGCGGACTTGACCGCACTCTCGCGTCCCTTTGTCGACCTACGTGTTGCCGTTCCGGCATTTTGCGCAGCGCTGGGCTTGAAATGCCGGAGATGGCGTTGAACGGAGGCCGGGGAGGGAAAGTTCAATGGCGACAGGAGCCTCACGCCTTCCTAACGGGAGCCATTTTGCCACCGCGCCAGCGCATTTGTATACGTCTGCGTATTTACCCGCGGAGGGAGCGGAGGTGACCTTTTCTGCGAGGAGGCGCCGCTCGCTGCATCCTAATGGTCACCCAGGACCACCTTGCCTCCGTGGCCGTCCTGATATTTGCCCAAATGCGTTGCCGGACACCCCCCCCCCCCCTGCGCCTCCACCTCTTTTCCCTCCTCGGAAAAGAATTTGCGCTCAGCGGAAGTGGAACGAGAGCGCTTTGAGGAATAGATGTCGTTCATAAAATGAAAGGGATGGGAGAAAATTGTTCATCCAAAGAGGCTTCATTCTGTTTCATGCCGCGCCAAACTAAACATCAAACTAAGAGAAGTACACGCTTGCTTCAAACGCAACTTTACCTTTTCGGCAGATTTTCTGTTCGCACGCAATGCGACTCACGAATTGCATCGTCGTTAAAAGGTCAATGCGGAATGTAACAGAAGCGCGTAGGATTTGATTGTCAGGTAGAAGTCTTACAAAGACGCGCCGTCGTCTTTGTGCATTCACAGGGCGCGGCCTGGTCATTGACATCCGGGACGGCAATCAGTCGTTCCCCTCTGGGAAAAAGTTTGCCGAATTTTCCGCTGGGGATTTAGCGAGCCGTCTTCCTCCTGCTGCTGTGCGCATCATTAGGAAAATGAAGCGTTGCGCTTCTTCTGCACATGCGTGAGATGTTTGTGCCACCGGGCTGCGGGCGGGCGGCATGATTACTCCGCTCTGTCTACGACTTACCTGCCGGCCCACCGACTTAGCATCAGCATACTAACTTGATACCCCCCCCCCCCCCCCCCCGTCCTGTCCCCCACCTCCACCTCACCCCAAAGATACACGCGGGAGACTGGAGGCGCCCACAAATACGAAATCATTTCTCTGTCTGGATTAATCGCAACAAAACTTGTGAATAAATCAAATCCTGACAACACCTGATTCTAGGCCAGAATATTTTCGCCCCTTCCCCCCCCTCCCCCCCTCCCCCAACTCCATGAGTTGTTTTGTTTCTCTTGCCGCTCGCAGGCAAATAGCGCAACATACATTTTAAAAGCGCATCAACGACTCGGGGGCGGGAAAGGCCCCCGCCACAAAGGTCGGAAAAATTACAGGAGCATCGATTGATGTCGGCGGGGCGGGAACAAATCTCAGCACGGGGCTGGAGATTTTTCACTTGCGTGAGCTGCCCCCCCCCCACCGCCCCTCCTACACACACACACATAACCAAGCGCATGAGGTGTGTGAGTTTGTATGGAGGCAAAGGTGGTAAGCCTCCCATAACAAGGAGTGCTGGTGCTCCTTGTTTTGTGTGTGCAGGAATCCATCGCTGCAAATGATCCTGGCTGGATGGACGTTTCCTTCATATTTCCCACAAAAAAAAGTCTATTTTTCGAAATTGAAATTTTGTCTTCACTCCTTGTCATTTCCTCTCTTCATACTTATCTGACACGGCGATAATCATGTACATTTGCAGTAGTGCCTCGAGATGGAATTTGTTCTGTGACCATGCTGGGTGCGCATCTGAAAATAGCTTTCCCATTGGAAATGAATGAAAAGGCAGTCCTCTTTCACCCCCCCCCTCCCAACAAAAACACATTTTTGCATGTTTTTATTAACAAGCCAAATTTCACTCTATAGTATTGTACTTGATCAGAACCTACAGGAACAACATCATTCAATAGAATGTTTCTTCAATTGAGTGGATGTTGTTCTGCTGTTTCTGGCGTGCATGTCTGGGGGGGGTCGGGCGGGGTAGAACACAGACAGACATGAAGACGTAAGCTGCAGTAAATGTTGCAAGGACGAAGAGTGCATGCCTGTGATCATGGCTAGATTGCCTGTCTACAAGTGTTGCTCCACAATTTGTGTTCATATAGTCCCATTTGAAAGCTGGTGACACGCTTTTACTCCCACGCTGTCCGGAGCCCGCCCCCCCCCCCCCCCCCCCCGTTGTCTAAGTTGTGTTGTTGTGTTGAGTCCCCCAATGTGTTTGCGCTTCTGAAAGTGTCGCGCGGGACTTGAAGATGGCGGCTCTTCACCGGGTCTCGCCGCCACGTCATGGGTGGGGAAACTCCGTTTGTGGGTGGAATGGAGCCGAATTGTGACATCACAATTATGCAAAGCATTCAGCGTTCTCTGGGTGAGCAGGCACTCCGGAGACCCCCACCGTTCACATACAAGCAATTCAAAAAAGTCAATTTTCATCAAATGTCCCACGAAAAGTGCTCCTGAAAATCCCCTTTGATTCAATTACTTTCAACTACATCCCTGACAGCCATTTGTGTTGTTGTTATTGTTGCCCCCCCCCTCCCACCCCGCTCTGTACGGTTTGTTTCAAGATGTTCCAAACACTTAAAGGTAATTATTGAAGAAAGGAGGTGGGGGTGGGGGGGGGTGCTGGGTGGTGAGCAGACAAATGACGCTCTAATGAGATGGAAACAACCGTCCCGCCGTCCGTCCGTCCGTCTTTTGTGAGCGTCTTTTTAAGACTTTGAGTGTGTTGGGCTCTCCCATACGGTCGCGCGCCGTCGTAATTGGCCGAGCGCCTCGCCGATGCAAATTGCCGGCGGGTTTATTAAGAGTGCACCTTAAAGGACGCCGATGAGAAAATGGCTGTCAAGCAAGTGAAATTAACATTTCACTTGGAGTCTTTTTTTTTTTTTGTGTGTGCGTGTGTGTGTGTGTGTGCGTGCGTCGGCCTCTTTTCAAGTTGCACGCGAGAGGTCAGACGCGGGGCCTCCGTTTGCCGAGGAGGATTTTCAGCACGGGCGTGCGGAAAATTACCAGGCATTTGGAGCTATCGGAGAGGGTCAGGCACCTTTCCTTTCATTTGCCTTTATCTTCTCCTGCATGCCGCGCGACCTCACTCGCATCGCCGCGCTTGTCTGGCCCGTCCGTCCGTATGCGCGTTGTTTACTTGTGTACTCCCCCCTCCCAACACAGACACAAGCTTCTCGGTTAAAAACTTTGGTGTATTGAAAGTTGCATCCCAAAGGAGATTGAAGACATCCAAAAATGCGGCTTTCAAGATAGCAAAGCTGTGTTTGATTGACACCTTGAAGGATTTTGGGCTGATTGTCACAATGAGTCAGAGTGCCGGTTGTGGAGAAGTGCACTGCATCGTACCGAAAAACAGTCGTATCTCGGTTTTCGACTATAATCTGTTCCAGAAGGCTGTTTGAAAACTGAAACCGCGTTCTTTAAAAAAACCAAATCTTGATTGAGCACGTCTGGTTCACAATGGAACGCGACATGAGGACGCGTCACTTCCTCGTATAAGGAAGGCAAGAGGAGTCAAGCGGCGCATTCAAGTGCGCTCAGTTTGATCGAGAACCGATTTTCCGAGGCATTAAAAAAAAAAAACCTCAAAAACTGATTTGGTTGAGAACAGAGACGTTGGAAAACCGAGGTTTCGGGACTCACCCGTCCTGGGTACACTTTACGTAAATTGCAAAATAAGAGTTTATTGCAAGATAAACACTGCACATGCATGAACTTTTCATGAAGGTTGAACTTTGTGTGTGTGTGTGTATGTGTGTGTGTGTGTGACCCTCACGTCTCCTCGAGCCCACGTGAACTTTTATTTTCCTTTTTTTTTTTTTTTTTGCTCCCCATCTTTGATTCCTTGTATCGATTTCATTGGACTTGTTATCCCTTTTTTTTTTGTGGGGATAAATGTGGGTTGTTTACAGCGCACGATGACCCGCGGGGGGGAGGGGGGGGGTAACCGAGATTATTCTTAACCCTCTGCTTCGCTGAGGTTTTGCCTCGTATCGATAGCGAGCCATGTTTGCTTATAATTAAGTCCCCGCCGAACCTCAGGTGGGACTCACTTTGGCCTCCTCCGTCCAATTAAAAAAAAAAAAAAAAAAGCCTTTTCCGCCTCGCTTCAGCCCGCTTTGTTACCCGCGTAGAAGCCCCTTCATTTGGTTGCCGCGGTTAGCGACGACGCGGCGTTTGAATCGACTCACGGTGCTTCCTTGCATCTCGGTATCAAGCACGTAAATGCCCAAAGGGAGAGACGCGCTTGTTCGAGTTTTCCGTGCCCGACAACAGCAAGATAACGGCTTAATTATTCCCCTTTTAAAAGAAATGAAAAATGGCCACGGCCACTGGGGACTTGTGCCTAATTATTTCACTTATCTGTAAAAGGACTCGCGAGGCTGTTTTATCTTGTCATCTATTTATTTTTTTTTCTTGGCTCGAGCAGCATTTGCCTTCTTGCGTCATGTTTGCCCGTTTCTCCGCTTTCGATTTTGTTGTCACGGGCATGCGTTGACGAGAGCGCTCGCGAGGAAGACGACGCAGAGAGTCGCGCATGAATCTGCTAACGCGGTCCGCTGTGTGAACGTAGCCGTGGCGATGTCGGTTGGGGGCGGGGCTTGCTACCTATTGGGACGCCATGGATCACTTGATCACTACCGGCTCCAAAACCGCCACTGCTGAAAAGAGCTCTTTTTTGTTATTTTTGCCCGATCCCCAACACCACCGCCGTCCAATCATCCGCCAGGATTTAACCCCGAAATGTCAACCGCGGACATCAGCAAGCGCCTCGGAGATCGGAGAGGTTCATCAAACCGAAAGGGGACTGTTCATTTTCTACTCTGGGCTCACGCGGCCTCCACTTCTCATCCTGTGCAAGCCGCCGCCCCGCAACCCGCCCCCCCCCCCCCCCGCGCCGCTGCCGAGTCCACGGCGGAGTCCGCGGGTGCCCCATTTGCCGTGACATACGGTGAACAAGGCAGCCCCTGCCAGCCAGTGGCCCTGTCTGGAACTGTGACTTAGTGTCGTCCCTCAGTGCCGCTGGCAGCGCAGAGACAAAGGGGATGAAGGCGACGCGCGGAGGAATGGGGGGGGGGGGGGGCGGGAAGACCCAAAGACAGAGAAAGGGTGGGAGCGGCGGTGGCTGGGGGGGGGGGGGGGGGAATTCACACTGGGTTTTTTGCCCCGGAGACACACTGGCAGTCCAAAGATTAGAGGGGTAATCAATCTGGGCATGGAGCCAGCCGATCGCAGCGCCCGGCAGCCGGGCCCAACCTGGCCCTCCTCCCTCAGGTCGGGGGCACCGAGGTAACGTTTGACACGGAGGCAAAAAATATGGGCCTTGGGAGAGGAGGCGGCGTCTGGCCCGCACCGGATTCATGGCCATTTGTCTGTGAACAAATCTTTGTGTCGCGCCCTCGGACAAATATCATTCGTGCCATCAATAAAAGGCCAAAGCTGGGGTGGGGGGCTCCCCTGAGTGGCTCAATGTGGAAGGACTTGGATTTGGGGGGGGATTTGCGATTGTTGCTGTTGTACTCGTCAATATGGATTTGCAAGAATACCTCCGAGAATGAAAATTGACAGTGCCCATTTGCCATTGCAATTTATTTCAAGTAACCCAAATCTCGAAAAGGGTCTCGTGCCCCCTCTGGGTGGAGGATGCCATCTTTGTTCACGAGTGAGGGCGAGATGGCACGGGAGGTCGACAGGCGGATCCGCTCAAGCCCCCCTGACTCAAACCCCCCCGCTTTACCGGTCGATCTCCGTTCCTTCCCTTGCCGATGGTCACGACCCACGGCAGGGGTCCCGGAGAGAAGGAGATCCCGGATACGAGAGGCCCAAAGGAGTTCCAAGGATCTCCCTTCGAGATAAGGTGAGATGCTGGGTCATCCTGGAGGGGCTCAGAGTCCAGCCGGATGAGGTGGCTCGGGCATCTGATCAGGACGCCCCCCCCCACGCCTCACGTCTCACTAGCGGCACGGTCCAGGACACGTTGGAGAGAGCACGTCTCCCGGCTGGCCTGGGAAGGCCTCGGGATCCCCGGGTAAAGCTGGAAGAAGTGGCTGGGGGAAGGGAAGTCTGGGTTTCCCTGCTACAGCCGTAGCTTCCGCGACCTGACCCCAAATAAGCGGGGGAAAAAAATGGATGGCCGAATGTCAAAGTGCCATCACAAGTTCCTTTTTGAAGTTGCCGAACATGGACTGTCCTCACCTGCCTGAAAGCTAACGGCCGACTGTTTTCGAAATCACCTCTGCATCTATTTATCGCCTTACTGCTCCCCGGCCCTCGTTTTTTTTTTTTTTTCCGTGTTTGACTCAATCCGAATGGTGGGGAAGGAAATTTTAAAAAAAGAGAGAGAGGGGGGGGAAAAGCGTGGGTGAATCTGAGCAGAGAAACATCCTCTGGGTCTTTTTCTTTTTTTAAAAGAACTCCTCCAGATCTCATGTTTAATGCATGAAGGAGGGCTCAGGCGTGATACATCCTGGCGTGACAAGCAGAGTCCATCTTTTTTTTTGGGGGGGGGGGAAGAGGGAATGGGGGATGTGGTTTGGACCGGAGCTGACCGAGGGGGTGATATGTCAGTCTCCCCCCCCCCCCACACCCCTTGCCCCCTTCCCTGCATCGGTCAACAGGCGGGAGCCAAGGGCGCGTCTTTTTCTTGGAACGGCGGCGCGCTTAATTAAACGAGTTCCCCTCGGTGGCAAAGCAGCTGGAGCGGGTTTACTCGCTGCGGCGGCGGATGCCAGCTTGACCGCGAGGCACACGCCGCCGCACAAAAGGGAAGCCGGCGAGCGCCGTTCCGCGCAACACGGCGGATGCTGTTACTTTTCGGGAACGTTTTCCCATTTCAAAAGATCCGGTCCGAGAAGACTGAGTGGGATGCCACGTCTCGCTTTTTTGGCTCACCCACGCGTGGCCGCGAGCGTCGATTGGCGCAACCCACACCCTTGCCGCCGCCGCCGCCGCCGCCGCTTTATGCAAAAGCACGGCAGCAACAAATTGAATTTTTGTTGTTTAAGGCCGGTCACATCCGCATCCTCGACAAACACGGCGACACGCGCAGGCAGGCAAACAAGCCGTATCTCGCCGAGGGAAGATTAGGCAGCCGCGTCCGCCTTCGCAGACACCGTGGTCAAACCCGCGGCGATTTCGCGCCGCGCTTGATAGTCCATGGAGGCACTTGGGAGAAACCAGATGCCTTTGCAGTGCTTGGATTCCAGCTCGGGCTTGGGGGGAGGGAGCGAGAGAGGGAGGAAGGAGGAGGGGGGGCGGGGGGCGGGAAGCCGGGTACAAAATGGCCAATTTCATAGCACGCGTGTGGATTAAGCTTGCGCCTTTGAAAACGCTGCGGAATGCCCGTGTTCCAATTAGGCCCCGGTGGCACGGGCGGGAGCTGCCGGAGCTGCGGGAGCTGCGGGGCCGTGTTTTTTGGAGCCTCTTGCTCCGGCTTGCCAGATTGTCTGGGGGGGCCAGCGTTTGCGCCTTCTTTGATTGGGTGCCAGCCGGGCCCTGGCAGGCTCTTGGCAAACCCCGACGACGCCTCCCCGTCAATATGCTGGCACCGTGCGGCAGCCGGATCAAAAATGACCCAATTAGAGGACGGCGATATGTTATGACAGGCAATACCTGCCCGGGCGGCCGTGTTTGGGGAAAACGGACGTTTGGCGTCACAATCTCACAACTCCGGATCGCCTCGACTGGCATTACAAACCTGAGCGGCCGTCCCGAGTCATTAAAGCAGGAAGAAGAAACGTCACACAGGGAAGGCCGGAGCCAGAATCCAACCCTGCGCCTCTGCGGCCGACCTTTTGAAATCTTCAATTTCAAGATTGGGGCGGCCCGGTAGTCCAGTGGTTAGCACGTGGGCTTCACAGTGCAGAGGTACCGGGTTGGATTCCAGCTCCGGCCTCCCTGTGTGGAGTTTGCATGTTCTCCCCGGGCCTGCGTGGGTTTTCTCCGGGTGCTCCGGTTTCCTCCCACATTCCAAAAACATGCCTGGCAGGCTGATTGAACACTCTAAATTGTCCCTAGGTGTGAGTGTGAGTGCGGATGGTTGTTCGTTTCTGTGTGCCCTGCGATTGGCTGGCAACCGATTCAGGGTGTCCCCCGCCTACTGCCCGAAGACAGCTGGGATAGGCTCCAGCACCCCCCGCGACCCGAGTGAGGATCAAGCGGCTCGGAAGATGAATGAATGAATTTCAAGATTGTTCAAAGTCCACGCAACGATGCAGCGGCGTATGACGCTGGTTCTTGACACATTTCCAATTCCTACCCGAAAGCCTTCACCCATGTCCCCCAATCCTAAACCTCAAGACGAACCATACCTGCCATGACACCAAATCCCTCCTCATAACAACTCCTGATCACCTACGAGTCCTTTCACCTTCCTTAAACCCACAGAGAACATGACCTACTAAGAAATAAAGGTGTGTGTGTGTGGGGGGGAGGGGGGGGGGATCACCAAAGCGCCATGTTGAATCTGCCATGGATTAGTTTTTGAACGACTGCCCCTCGCATCCTTCCCCTCAAGGTCCAGGGCGTGCGCTGCCACCCGTCTTTCGTCCATTGATTGATCGTGACCAAATGTTAAAGTATCACGGAAATATTTCCTAAGTCGAGGATAACAATTTTCTTTGCTCGGAGGATGTGACACGCTCACGTGAATGCCCCCCCCCCCCACGTCCCCCCAAGCGGTCTCTTTCCTCGTTTCTTTTTATCGGTTTCTCTCCGTCGGCCGACGCTACGGGCGAGCGCGGTTCCTCGGCCAATTTGTACGACTGAGCGCTCCGCCGGAAAGGAGGATCCGACCGCGGCCATTATCTTTTGATAGATAACGACACCGCAGGTGATCTCGGCGTGCCGCGGGGTGTGGTTTTTGTAAGATGGAGAATGCGTTTTTTTGCCCGCTGACGTTGATGCAATAGGAGCCAGAAGCAAAGATGCTAATGTGTGCGTCGGGTCCACTTTATCCTGGTGGCTAGTGTCGCTATCCTTAGCCTTCGAGGCGCTATTACAGAGCAACTGGGCCCACCTAGCATGAGTCGTTAAAGCGAGTCGCGAGGCCGGCCTCCGGCAAGTTAACGCCAACGCACGTGGGAAGGACCGAGAGTCCATTCCCACCTTGTTGTGCCATCGCTGTGTTTACTTGGAAGTAGCCGTCTTTCTTTTTCAAACATGTGCTACCTTTCAATATTTATAGCCGGATGGATGTCAAGCAACGTAACGGAGCCGCGCGGCTACACGAATACTTGACTGCGAAACGACAATACTTAACCACATTTATAATTCAAGAGTCTCCGGCTGAACGAGCAAAGCGTTGCCGAAAAGCATACGCAGAGCCAACCAATGGAGCCAAGAGCCTCTCCAAATAGCCGCTCTTTCCTTTATTTCTTTGCAAAGGGACAAAAACTAAAAAAGTCATTGTCCAGTTCCGTCGTGTTACTTCATTTTTCGGTGATCTTCAAACGAGTCTCTGACGGAATCCATGACTCTGAAGGCGGAGCTGCACTGTATATATTGACGGAGGAAAGATAAGATAAGATAAGAAAAACCTTTATTAGTCTCACAATGGAGAAATTCCAATTCACAGCAGCAAAGTTATGAAAGGAAGAAGTAGAACAACAAAATCTAGGAGCTGCTGGAAAGGCAGCCACTCTCGCGGCGCCATTTTGAAGTCAAAATAACAAAAATAACACAAGACAACACATAGGACACAGACAGTCGTTCAATCTTCACCAATTTTCTGCATACACTTTGTTGTCTGAAGCAGTTCTAGATGAAAGAGGAGAGGATCAAAGTGTCCTTTCTCCAGTGGATCAGAGACGTCATGCTGAAAATGTGCACACGTCTGCTACGAGCTAAGTTTTGAAAGCAAACACCAAGCTGTAGCATCCATTGACGAAAAGAGATGAGTTCACTTCTCCTGTCCCACGTAATCCGCTTCAAACTCCAAGCCGCGACTCCCAGCTCCAAATCCGCATCCGCTCCTTTCTTCTCATCGTCGGCTCCTCAAGACCTCCATCCATCCAGCCGCAGACCGTTCAACAGCACCGATCTCTCCGCTGAACAAAGCGGGTGACTTGTTACACCTCTTCTCAAGTAACAGTCTGAAAAATGGTCACCTTACGACGGATCTACTCGGTGAGAGAGAGAGGGGCTCTCGTTGCCCGCCTCAACTATTTGCCGACTTTGAAAGTGGCCCTTTGACCCTTCCATTGTTCCGTACGATTCTCTAAATCAGGACGGTGGCTGGAGGGAACGCCGACCTGGGTCATACGTTCACAGTATGAAACCATTGCGGTTATCTTTGATACAACCGCAACAAAAAGTAACCAATCAAATGACGCTGACGTGTTGACTGCCCACTATAGGTTTTAATATTTGAGCCGAATGATCATCGTCACGAAGGCTAAAAGTGGCAATTTGCCAGCCCTTTTTGGTTTGAAAGCAAGGCGGAGGAGGAGGGGACCCCCCCCCCCCGCCCCCCCACCACACTTTGCAATTAATGGCGGGAAATCCTTTTAGTGTAGTTTTTACTCCATTTAAAAGCCTGAAACTTGACCATTAACCTCCTTTCCCCAAAATGCGGCGTACCACAAAAGCCGTTGTAAAATGAAATGATGAGTTTTGAAATGTTATTTTAATTTTTTTTCTTTACGCAAACTCAATTTGCGCCGTGTTTTGTACCCTCCTCCCTCCCCCCCTTCCAAAGAGCCCCGCATTAGCACCAAGGCTGGTCATTATTTCCAGCGCGTACGTGGTAAAAATGTATTTCCCCGTCCGTGCCTTTCGACTGCCACTAACCTCGGAAAGTGCGCTCCCAATTATAAAGGCATTAAAAAACGCCGGTGAGGGATTTAGGTACATTACACCACTCGTCGGCATTCTGCTAGCTATTATGCTATTAGTGCTAGCGCTAGGTGTTAAAAGGACCTTTAATTTGACAAAATGTTGGAGGAAATACATTTAAAAAATAAAGACCAAAAAAAAAACACTTTTCACCTTCACTTTCTCACTCATGGCTGGTTTACTTTTTTTGGATGCTATCACATGAATATTTGTTCATCTTTATTCACTTATTTCATGCTTTGCGATGGTTAAAAGAAAAAAAAAAGTGACTCCCTTTCACAATAGATGTAACAGATGGAGTTGGGGCGCAGCCTGCGCGTCATCTGTGGTGACGTTCGGGGCCATTGTTTCCAGCTTAGCCACAGCGTGACTGACTTGGCCGTGGCTTGACAAGTGTGTGCGTGCGCACCGTGTCGAAAAGTCAGCTTTCTGACCGCGGTTGCCGGGCAAACCAGTGTGACTTGTTTCTCAAATGTCATCAATAAGAGAGAGATTGCATTCGTGTTCCCAAAGCCCTCGTTACAGTCATTTCAAGCAAAGTTGAGCAAAACTTGATTCTTGAAAAAAATGGCCCTCCGAGGGAAACGTGAAGCAAAATGAGTCTGACCCCCCCTGCGCTACGCGGACAAGTTGACTGCGCGGCATTCTGAACCACTTTGCATTGTATGTCGTGACTGCCGTGGACCACCTGTCCATAAAAAAAAAATAAAAAAATAATAATAATAATAATTATGACCTGTTGGTGGCTCACCTGAGCCACCACTTGACAATCACTGTTTTCACTGTATCGTGAGTGTGTCAAATGTGTGTTAGACCTTCATTGCGTCGTGGGGCTTAACACCTCATTCACTATTTATTTGTGTGTGTGTGTGTGTGTGTGTGTTCTCTCCTCCCTCTGCCATCTTCTCTTTGCCACCCCCCTTCACACTCCTCATCTGTCAACAACAAAAGACACGGTTTAGCCACGAGGCCTTGTGTGTTTAGCGGCCGTGCCAGCAACTGCCATTGGGGTGCCGGGAAAGGGGGCTGGGGTGGGGTGGGGTGGGGTAGTCCCGCTTTGAACCACTGCCAAGCACCAACCAGCTCGCACCTACTTTAAGCACTCCCCCCCCCCCCCCCAAAGGCACTTCCTTCATATTTTTTCTTTCACCCTCTCTTCTTTTACTTAAACTCCGCAACCCCCCCTACCCCACGTCTCCTCCGACGCCACCACATTCACCCATTTCCTCCCGCCATCCCACCCCTTGTGTGTGTGTTATTTCCTCTCAAGTAAATGCTGTTTTCATGGGTGAAAAACCTGTGAGGCTGATAAGGCAGCTTTTAACTGACAGCCTAAAATCATATCATATCATATCACACACACACACGAGCACATACACACAAAGTGTGAAGTGGGATTCCCCCCCTCCACCCCCCCACCCCCGCCCCTCCATGTTTTTGTCAGGTGCATTTAACATCAGCGTGACTTGTCAATGTGTACTTTTGTTGCCAAAGACTCGCTTTTCAGAAGTCGCTTTAGTCTTGTCGCGGATGCTAATCGCATGATCGCCTCTCTTCATCGCTGTTGTGATAGCCAAGCGGCACTGCTTCTGTTTTAGTTAAACATGCCTGCATAACCCCCCACCACCTCACCCCCTACCCCAAAAAAGTGCAACATGGATAACATCACCGAGCAATAGCCTGGGTGTCATGCTGTAGGTGTGTCATGCACCTCGATGGCGGATGGCCCGTTCAGGCTGCATTACCTTGAAGACGTTGGCAATTCTTTTGTCTCGAGGGATGATTTGAAGCAAAGCGCCGCTGTTTGACGACGGATCATTCATTTACAAATGCCTCTCTTTAAATCTCTCCCCTTCTGTGAAAAAAAAATACATGTTTTATATATATATATTATATATACACAGTATATGTGTGTGTGTATGTACATGCTGTTGTCGGTAGTCAAGCGCAGAGGGAGCTTGAAGATGAGAATGTAAATAGACCTGCCGCTGCCCCCGCCCCCCACACCCCCCCTCCTAGCTTTGACCTTGCCCGGAGTAATTAAAGTGAAACACCTTGACTTGTCACCATTGCCTGGGACAGTTTAAATCTCCCTAATGTAAATGGAGGCTGCCGACATGCCGCCCCGGCGTGGCCGCGCGGGAGAGACGAGCCTGGGTCATCCACCCCCCCCCCCCCCCCCACCCCCGCAGCTCACCCCAAGTACAGTGCAGACATTTTCCATCCGCCCGTCCCGATCCCCCACAAATGTCAATCATCTCTTTTTCTTCATTTGAAAACACGGTCAGGATGTTGAATGGCACTCCAGCCAAACGGCTGAGTAGGTTTTCTCCGGGTACTCCCGTATCTTCCCACATTGCGCCGTAGGTTCATTGAAACCCTCCCGATGCTCCCCTGCGACCTGCTGGCGGCCAGTCTGCCACGTGGTCCACTCGGGACCAAAAGTCAGCTCGGCTCACTCGTGACCGGAACTCATTCGATGCCCATGGCAGCCGTTTTTCTCTCCAAGCGGGAGAGCCGACGCCGCCGGCCGTTTTTGACCGGTTGGACTCATTTTCAAAGGCCTACAGAAAATGGAGTTCAGAAGTTATATAAGCATGGAACCTGCCAAAAGAAAGCTCGCACTTGGGAATATCTCCCTTTCACTCTTTCTTAGTAAACGGCAATTGAACATTGGGCAATTTCTTGAAAAATCTTGTTCCCAGGAAAAATTGGGAGAAAGAGCTTTTGGTTTTGCATTTGTGATACCTCCAAATTCGAAAGACTTTCCCAGCCAAAAAAAGGCCACGTTGATTGCAAAATCCTCTAAGAGTGTCTGATCTGTGGGGGAGCTCTAAAATGTATCGGGAGTCGGCGTTGCGTTCTCCCTCTTCGAGCACCAGTCGGTAGGCCAGCAGCAGCATTCTGGACCAACTGGAGACGCTTAACGGAGGACCGGCTGATTCCAAAGTCAAGTGCATTACAGTCATACGGCCGATATGCGATGAGCGCGTTCACTTTACTGATGTTCGGCGGTGGACGAGAGGCGGGAAGAAGTAGGAGAGCGTGGACAAAAAACATGTGAAGAAAAGAAAAGAAAATCCCCCAAAGTGTGAGATGAAGGCCACAAAAGGAGGTGCACAAAAGGCAGGGCAGCCCTCCAACGGGGCTGATGAGCAAGCCGACAAAACTTGGGAAGGACGAAGGCATGTCTCACAATGGCGAGCGGGCCCCTCGCCCGCTTCAAAGAAGCCAGTCAGAACCACAGAAAAGGCCACGTGAGACGGAGCCTCTGGGAAGCGGAGCAATCGCGGTGGCAAGTGGAGGGAGGAAGCCGTCCGTGGGCCCCGCCTGCCTATTCATTCCAAAAGGAACCGCGCTGCAGCCGGCGCGCCGTCAGAATGCTTTGGCGTGTGCGATGGATTCCGAAGCGCTTCTTCCGAAGAGAGGGCCCGAGCACAACTCCGTGTGTGGTCCCATGCTAACGTCGCTGCTACAAAGGGGAGGGGGACACGTCCATCATCTGGGAGAAATCTCCTTGCTTGCTCCCAAATGAGGGAAAACGGGCAAACCTTCACTGTCCTTCCCAGCGCGTCCTAATTATTCTGACAAAACGCAAAAGAAGTATTGAGGCTGAGGCTCGGGGCTAAATTGCATCGTATTGAAACAAAAACAAACAAAAAAAAACCCTCACTATTAGGCCAACCATAGTCCAGCTGAAGCCCCTCCCTCTTGAAGCGTTGTGTAGTCGTAGGAACTGGCAATCAAATATTTGGGCATTCTTTGGCCAACAATGTGATGAGCCGGGATTTCTTGAGGCCCACAGCTAAATGCCTTCGTCTTGACATCCATCCGTCCATTTTCTGATCCGCTTTGTCCTCGCACAATAGGCGGGAGGACACCCTGAACCCGTTGCTAGCCCATCGCCGGGCACACAGAGACGAACAACCGTCCGCGCTCACGCTCACACCGCGGGACAATTTGGAGTGTTCAATCGGCCTGCCGTGCATGTTTTTGGAATGTGGGAGGGTTAGCGTTAGGGTTAGGGTTGGGGAGGAAACCAAAAGACCCGGAGAAAACCCACACAGCCACAGCGAGAACATGCAAACTCCACACAGGAAGGCTGGAGCCGGATTCCGACCCGGTACCTCTGCACTGTGAGGTCGATGATGCTCACCGCTAGGCCGCCCATCTTGAAATGGAGTTGAAACTAGCCAACTTTGCCGTTCCCCTGGCCATAGTCCCTCACTGCCCCCGCTGTACTACAGCAGATGCCGAAGGATGAATTGAGGACCTTTACCAGACTTGAGACCCTCACCTCGTTGACTTTGCACACCGGGCGGATAAAATACTCCCAAAAAGACAAAAGGCTCGCCGAGGAGCCGCAGATGAGGTCTGAGCTACCAAAGGACAATCCGGTATCAGCTGAGGCTGACAGCGCTTTGACTCCATGAATCAAAAAGTGTTGTCTTCCTATTGTTTTGTAAGCAAAACTATGAGCTAACGGGTTGAAAAGTCGATCTTGTGCGTCTGTGGGATGAAAGGCTTATCGCAATCTGGCACGGGGAAATAATGAGTGGCGGCAGTGAAAAGGGGGTTAGCGCAGTCTTAATAAAAGTTCCCTGCGCTGTCCTTCCACCCGGTGACATCGCGGCGGTGATATTCAAAGAGCGGCAGGTTGCGGCAATAACATTTAACTTCGGCGATTTCTTATTGCCTGTCAGTCTGCTTAATTTGATGTGACGTCGGACAGTTGCCGTGTCGGACGGCCGAGTCGCGCCGCAAGACTGGCAGCTAATAAAAGCCGCGCTTGGTATTTACTACCCCGCCCCCCTCACACCTCAACCCCCCTTTTTCCATTTTTCTTTTTTACATTTCTATCTCAATTCGGTTATTATGAATTGATATGCTTTTAGGAGTCGCCCGCCACTCTGCGTGGCCCCTCGACTAATAATATGTAATTGATCTCCATATAGGCCCGTCCGTCTATCGGTTTCATTTCCAGGCCTTATCGCCTCCCCCTCTGTGATTTCTCATGAACTCTATTTCCTGCTTTTTCCTTCCTAGAGGCATTATTAAGTCGGTTTAGGACGGGGTATTTTCTCATTTGGATTCGTCTTTGAGAAGTCACGTTCAAAAGGGCAGCGAACACGGAACAGTGGAAACAATGGCGGGTTTGAGTTGAAGTTCTTGATATTGCTAGCTCCCTTTTTTATTTAATGACCTTCAACCTCGGAACATGTATTTAGAACTATCTCGGAATTCACATTTCACCACAAAAACTTGAAGTACCAAACCCGGACTCGACAAATGACGTGCCGGTTTGAGCGCTACTCTGGGGTGCATAGAAATGGTCATTTGTCAATGTTGCGTGCTGGTGCCACATCAGCAACTCCTGCGGGACCTTGTCTAATATCATTAAATGGGCCGCGAGTAGCGTTTCGTCCGTATCAGACTTTGTTGTTAATCTCAAAGTCATAAATAAGCCAACCCGATTCCGGACTTCATTGAAATTATTGTTTTTCTTTGTTCCTCCTCCCCCGCTTTCTACTTTCCTTCGTAAAGAGGACATGAGGGTCCCGCCTCCTTTGCTAACTGTCCGGCTAGCTTGACCTCCGAAGGGCTCCTCCCCCGAGCCTCCTCATCGCCTCGGCCCTTTCATTCCCAATCCGGCGGAACGATAAAGGCGCGTCGGGGATGAGAACGAGGCGTAAGCAGCGCATGCTCTGCGAAAATATTCTGCGCCATTAGCGGGAAAGGGGCCTGAGTCAGCCCGTTTGCCCGGGCCTCGCCGCATGCTAAAACACAGGGAGGCCAAGCCCATTAAAAATGGATGCTCGGCGATAATCACATTCGCACTTGAAATTTAATGTTGCCACGCGGCGGCCTGACAAAGGGAACTCGGCGTAAGGGCGCCGTGATTATGACCGCGCCGTTTGTGACCTACGTCCTTATACCTGGGGGGGGGCGGGCTCCTTCATGTGATCTCTGGAGGGGACTCAAGATCAGCGTGCGTTGCTTCATGGCACCCAATTGTTGCATTTAACTCCCCCGACCCCTCCCCCCCAAAAAATTAAATCCATAGTTTGATTGCGAGCAATGAAGATTCCATTTGTGGGTGAATTTGCTGATGAATTCCAGTCAATGAATTTCCGTCCATTTCCCGTGATTGTCCGTATCCGTTCTATTCACCGGACAGAGGCTAAATTGCGCTCTTTGGGATTGGGCTCGACGAACGCAGCTGGATCAGGTGTGGAGTGCGAGAGGATTCAGCATACCGGCAGTTGCTCAACTCGAAACCGCGAGCTACGTTTTGATCCGAGATATGGTTTCGGTCCCCAAGCCACCGAATTCACGCAACCAATCTTCTTCTTAGCCAAACTAGAGTGGCACAATTCACCAAATTTGAATGATGATGCTGATTTCTGGGAGCCCCGATGACATGAAGCTGATCGTGGGCAATCTTTCCATTGAGAATCCGGCAAGCTCTGCTAACAGGTTGAATCGACCAGCCGTCGGCAAACCTCCCCAGTGGGCGAACGTCTAGTTAAGGCTTCCTGAAAGCGCCAAAAAGGAACAAGTCAACGCAGCCTGTGGCCGGCGCTTCAAGTCGTGCCTAGTGGACTGATGAGAGACCGTAGCATCGAGAGAAGAAAGTCCAGCCAAAGTTGGAGCCAAAGTTCACAGCCACTTCCAACAGTCATTCGGCTTTCAGAGCAAAAGCCGTCCCTTGTAACCTTTGCCTCCTCACGCCCCCGCCTCTCCATACTCGCTTCGAGTTTGGCCTCGGCATCTTGTCAGGACAATGACAGGTCCTTGGAAGGAGAGCGCCGAGCTGCAGCGCCGCCTTTGTGGAGCGAGCGGCCTCAGAAAAGCAAGCGGAGGTCGACTCGCTTGCCGCCCATCCCCCGTTAATCTGCGCGGCCATTTTTCCAACCGTTTCCAAAGGTGGGATATTGTGGACGTTGTGATGATGAACACCTGATGTGCAAAAAAAACCTTGGCAGGTTCAATCTTGGACTACAAAAAAAAAAAATCCAAAAATGTTCTCGATGAAATTGATCATCGATTAGTTGTTAATTAATCTTTCGATTAATCTTTCGATCATCAATTAGTTGTTAATTAATCTTTGCATCTCTAAGTCGACATGACGACAGTGATTGATGTTGATATTTTCATTGTTGCCGTATCAAGATCCAATGTGGTGTATTGATACCATACTTCGTAGCGTAGTCGTAGCGATATTTTGTGATGATCGTGGTATTGATATTTTTATTGAACATGTTGATACTGCACAGGGATATTTTGTTATATCGCCATTTAGATATTTGATGCTGGTGTAGAACGATCGGATACACTGTATCCATATCAAAACTGAGCCGGGGTCTATTGTGATGATGGCTGAGGATCGGATAGACATTGGTCGGGTAGAGACATCAGTGTGGAGACATCAGCATTCGAAAGTTTTTCTTTTTGGGGAATCATGAAGGATTTCCACGTTCTGACATGGTGGGATTTCATATCACAGCAAAATGCTCGGATTGCACTGGGGATCAACCAGCATTCTCATCAACATAATCAACGCAAATCTTCCATCATGTAAACGTTGACCTGATGCTCGAACTTCTTGTTTGGTCCTGTTTACCGGAGTAGTAAAATGTCATGGTCAAGTGTCAAACTTGGTTGAAGGCAGTAGCACTACCTGAGATTGAAGTTGCCCCCCCCGACCCCCACGCGCCCTCCCACCATATTCGTATCTGGGTCACAATATGTGGAGCAATTCCAACAGATGGGCTTCGGAGTAGTCCCCAGGCGAACAGAAGTTACTTTCTACTTTTCTTACCGTCACCAACCCTGCACCCCCGCCGCAAAGTCTTATACACATCCAAACTCACACACACGTAAGTATTCTCTTGTAAGGAATCATATTTGCATCGTTGAATCTTTCCTTATAACAGAATTTCCTGATATGGGAAATGACAATGGCACATGTCCTTAATGAACATGCAAGTCTGCTAACGAAGTACGTGTGGAACAACACAAGCAAAGAAATGTAAAAATATACGGTCGAAAAACTGTTTATGACACAAAAATTGCAGCAAGACTGATTTAAAAAAAAAAAAAAAAAGGAAGGTACTTGTTCATAACATCGATATTCATTTCCAGCTTCTCGGTGCTATTTAGCAAAGCTTAATTTTGTGTGTTGAACTCAGTGTTTTTCTTTTTTTTTGGGGGGGGGCAATCCATTTCAAAATAGTCATTATTACCCTTTATGGCAAGCAAGTTTTGTTCTGCCAAAAAATAGCGGAGTTGTTTTTTTTGTTTCCTTAATTGGGGAACAGTGGAAGGGACCGTTAGGTCGGCAAACTCTTCTCTTCACAGCAGAAAGACGTGAAATATTGAGTTGCCTTCAAACGTCTAAGCCCGCTTAACTTTTCCGAGGGTTGGGTCCATGTTAACATGCTTGAAAAAAAGCAGCTTGGTCGGCTCTCCTCTTGTCTCATCGTTGCACCTTTTTCCCTTTTCCCCAAGAAGACATTTTGGTTTTTTCACTGCTTTTTGTTGCACCTGCTTTTTCCAAATTCCACCTCTCTCTATTTCTCGTTCGCTCGCTCCCGTTTGGCCGCATGTGCGTGCTGGCGCGACAGCAAGGCCTCCGTCCGTGGACAGACGGGGACGGGGGGGAGTGCGTTGCCGTATAATGGAGAGGCTCCACCTGTTTACACTCCTTTGCCCCTGGGCGTTCTCCAGTGCGCCCCTTTTGGAGGGCCCTCCTTTTAACTGCTCCCATGGGCAGGGGGTAGGGGGGGGGGACGTAAAAAAACAAAACTCCACCGCAGCCGTGACAAACAGGCAAGTTAGAGTAAGAATAATGGCGATAAATTGAGGGAAAAGAGCGTATCACCGGTGAAGCACTTCCAAACGAGGCTTTCTAATGAGGTCCGCTGTGAAGAAAGGCAACAAAAGTGGACTGAATGCGTGCTCTGAATCACTTTTTTTTTTTTTTTTGGTCCGAACAAGAACCTGTTTGCAAAGCACTGGATGAAGACAGTAGCGGGCCAGCGGAAGACGATGAAGTGTGTGGTTAGTGGGGGGGGCCAGCGGGCTAGACACCAGGCTTTTGTGTGCAAATTTCCCAGCAGCGCCTTACCAGTTAATTAAGAAGGTCAGCGCTAAAAAAACGGCGGTGAGGTGAAACGGTGGGGGTGGTGGTTGTGGTGGGGGGGGCTTAATGAGCTGTCCTCGCCACATGAATGAGGGGTTTGTCCCAAACGAAAACGGCGAGAGGCCAAACACTGTCAGCAGCAATTAGTGAGTAGTGGTGGGCAGCCAAAGGCCTTTGGACCGAGCAAAAAAAACAAAAAACAACAAAAAAAACCCAGCATGCAGTGACGGTAATAAACATGGCGGGATAAATAGAGGCCAGGAGGCGGGGTGAGGCGGCTCACGCTGCCTTCACCTCTGCGCGCGGTGCCGCCTTGGCCTTGACCCCGCTGCTGGATGAGCGCTTTCAACGCGCAATCCCAGTGGACGCTCGCGCGACCCCCCATGCGCTCTGGCAAACAACAGCCCAGATGCCTTTGTTGTGTTTTGCCCTGTCCACGTTTGATGTTGATTTTCTATTGTCGCCCTCTTAAGTCGGTGTAACGACACGTCACAGTGATATTTCACAAAAACATGCCGGCAATGTCCCGGATACAAGCGGCCGAAATGAGTTTTCTCCGCAGGGTGTCCGGGCTCTCCCTTAGAGATAAGGTGAGAAGCCCGGTCATCCGGGAGGGGCTCCGTGTCGAGCCGCTTCTCCTCCACATCGAGAGGAGCCAGTTGAGGTGGCTTGGGCATCTGATTCGGATGCCTCCTGAGCATGGTGAGGTGTTCCGGGCATGTCCCACTGGGAGGAGACCCCGATGAAGACCCAGGACACGCTGGAGAGACTATGTCACCCAACTGCCCTGGGAACACCTCGAGATCACCCGGGGAGAGCTGGAAGAAGTAGCTAGGGAGAGGGAAGTCTGGGTTTCCCTGCTAAAGCTGTTGCCCCCGCGACCCGGCCCCGGATAAGCGGTAGAAGATGGATGGATGGATGGATGGATGGATGGATGCCGGCAATGTCGGTTTCTGGTGGTGTGGTCTTATTTTGAACCTCCATTTTAGCATCAAAATGGACAAATGTACCCTTTGGCAAATTTCAATGGAGGTATTTTGTGCAGGCCGTCACACAATAGAAAGGGGATTGTTTGTCGATTGGCAACTTGTAACGTCCCCTTCCCTCAGCCAGGAGCTTGGCTGCTAGCTCACAATCAGATGGACCCAAAAAAATAGACAAGCTCCCCCCCAAACAAACAAAGATTTGCGCTTCTCCGCTTTGGCGGAAGTCTGCCCGACATCTTTCAGTTGCCTTCACGCTAGAATCCGCCCCTCAATTCTGTCAAAGTCAGCTAGCTCTCCGAGCAAGATTGCTGCCGGCCGGGCAATCGTTCTCCGCCCCGTCCGCTATGGCGCAATGCGAAGACTCCGCTGCTCTTTGTTTGATTTGAAATGTGGGAAGTGAAGTGGCCCTCTCTACGGCTCCCGGACGCCGTTGAACTTCCCCCGCACAAAGAAGTGGAAAACGGCTTTGTGTGCAAATAGAAAAGCCCACAAAAGCAGGAGCCTGAGACAGTGTCAAGTAAGAATGCGCTTGCCCCCACGCTTGTCGATATGAATTGGAGTTTGGAGAGGAAGGCTCGGCGCAGGTCACTCCGCGGTGGTCCGGCACTGGTGAAGCCTTCACGTTTCAAGCCTGTGCGGTCACTTGGCTCAAGATGGTCAGTCAAGGGCACGAGAACGGAGAGATTCCCACTTTGTTGCTGCCGTTTGTTCGGCCTTTGCGCCGTGTCCGTCCCGAGGATCCGTTGGGAACGGGACCCGCGGCCGTTTGGCATTGTCATCGCTCGGAGACCCCCCCGACGTGGTGTCGGGGAGTTGAAAAACAGCATTCGTGTGTGCCAAAAGCTCATTTGTGCCCACCAAATACGATTGACAGGCGGGGCGGATGAGAACTTCTTTGAAAATGGCATTTGCGGGTTTCGAAGAGAAACATCCAATGAGCATTTGATTCCGCTTTGGCCCGATGCAACCATTGCCGACTTGACGTTGCTGACGGATGGATGTCGGTTTTCAGAACGAGCGACGATGGTTTGTGGGTCGCTGCAGTCCGCTCCGTCCGACCGCGTGTTACCCGCCAGGGAATTCGGAGACTCCCTTTCAGATGGGCAGCGATGACATCACAAAGAGAAGACGGGCGTGCCGTCAATTCTTCCTCTGCGTAGACGAGGAGAGCCCAAGTGGGAAGCCTTTGGCGTCACATGTTACAAATCTGGCAGAGACATTTTTGAATAAGCTCTCACTTGACAAACTTGTGCGGGTGATGAAAAAAGTGGGAAGGTTTTCTTGGCCCGCCCCGCGTCTCTCATTACCGCCAAGTAGCTGGACAGGTGGCCGAGGAAATCGAGCGCGGGTGCTCCATAAATGCAAAGATTGAAGGGGAGACCATGGACTGAATCAGACCAGAGTGTGAATCTCAATTTTAGCCGCGGGTGACGTCCAAGTTATTGACGGTAAAAGCCATCAGTCTGCATTTGGAGCACGGGCCTGATCTATCGGCCGGCCGCAAATTAGCATTCCGCACGCACTCCATCCACACCGACATCGCCGACTGACTGCTTTCTTCTTAGCTGGACCTTTGGCGCCACCTTTGCAACACGTCAGGACGTTACAGAAGGAGAATGGCAAAAGCGAGTTTTTCAACAACTACTACTTTCTGTCCTGTATTACGAGCGTAATGCTACTGAAGCCGGGAGTCAGTACTTGTCAGTACTTGTCTGAGAAAGCATTCAACGGCAAAGAAGGACGTGACAAACGGGAAGTGCCGGCGCTCACTGAGCTCATTTTGCACAAGCGACAAACCGTGCCAACCCCAAAACTGTTTGGACACGTGCTTCAGATCAAAGCTCCACACTCCCTTTGCACCTCCCCCGCTAGCCCTGGTGGCTCCCAGCTTCAAGATGGAGTTGGGTGGGGGGTGTGGGGGGCGGGTTACTGTAACCTTGGTTGCTGGGGATCGGCCGCTCGCCTTCATGTGACCGGCTATTCATCAAAATGGAAGAGGGCGGCGCGTTCTGGGCAGGGAGGGGGGCAGAAATATGCAGCGGAGGGAAATGAGCGTCCACCAAGACAGCTTCCCAAATGGCTAACAAATCAAACCGCTCGCCCTAATCCGCCGGGGGGAGGGGGGTGCGGGCTTTTTCTCCACGGGCTCGTCGGCTGCTGAGGTGCCGCGCATTGATCAAGTTCAATCTTTGAGCTTGTTTACCATTATGGGGGAGGAGGGCGCCAATGCTACATGCTAAGGCGCTGTCAACGGTCAGCCCGCGAGTGTCGGCGGCTCGCCGCCGCCGCATGTTAACGATGCGAGGCCGGACCTTGGAACTTATCGGCAACGGCCCAACTGATCGATTGCTGCGCTTGGACGAATGGTCGGCCTATCCTCGCGATAGCCTTCATCGAGCTCTTCAGATCCGTATTGCGGCGTCATTGAGCCGAGATCGCAAGCGTCGTCGGGCCGTCAAACGTTTCTGTTCTCGGTATTCGCCGGAGATTTACGGAAAACTGTGACGAATGGATGACCGCCGAGTTGTTATTAGCATGAACCCGAAAGACGCGAAAGGTTTTCATCCGTTTCCGACTCATCTTCCAGCTACGGGCTTCTGATCTCGGCGTCCAGATGCACGACTTCCGGGTAAGCAAGTCCTCTGCTACCTTCCCGCTTGGAGCAGCTTGGAAAGAGCACAAAAGACCAATTGGGCGACCCTTTTTCAGCAAATACACCAAAAGCGTCCAAATTCAAACACGCGCGGTAGAAAAAATAAAAACGGCAGCATAAAATATATCCGCCCCCCCCCCTCGGCCCCCGCTACCAATTCCACGTCTTTGAAGCAAAGGGAATCCCGTCCGCGCTACAAGGAAATATTTCATGCGGCGCATTCCGACGTAATTACCCGTGATCTGGCGTTTGCGATGACGGGTTTCCTCGCGAGCGAGTGGCGCGTATTCAGCGGGGAACGCGGGCGGGCGCTAGCGGCGGCGTCGCAGGCGCAATCTCCTCGCCGTAGCACCTTAATCATCCCGCCCGCCCGCCTTGTGCATGTGCATATAGGGAGATTTGTGTTTGAGCTGCTTGTGATTGCGTGCGTGCGTGTGTGTGTGTGTGTGTGCGTGTGTGTGTGTGTGTGTGTGTGTACTCGGGTGCCGTTTCCCCCGAATGTGTGTGTCACCTGTTTTGTGCACAGAGAGACTGAGAGACAGAGTAGACCCCCCCAACCCCCCCACCAACCACCCCCCACCATCCCTCCAATTCCCTGGCGAAGCCCCTCCACACCAATTTCCAGCCATGGGCAATCACTCATTCCGCGCACACACACACACACACACACACACACACACACACACATCTCCATGGAGAGGCTCGATGAGATCCTCTGCGGGCTCCACCACGTGAGCGGCGCTCCTCATCGACTGTACGTGCGGCACTATTTGAATATCTGCGTCTCTGGGAGCGGGGTGTGATCTGCGCACACACACACACACACACACACACACACACTGCGGCTCGACGGGCAATCTCCGAGGAACCAGTCGGAGCTCCTCCCCTCCTCGCTATGTTTCCTCTTTGAAGTTGAGAACAACCCGTTGTTGGCGCGCGGGTGATGCGTCATCCACTTTGAGATGTCCTTGCGCCCGGATCGATGGACGGAGCTCGCCGGGTGGGTCTCGGCTGGGGTGGCTGGGGGGGCGGGGGGGGATTCTAAAGCGTGCCTACGACGGGGTGGCAATCTGCAAAATCGGATGACTATTCCCTCAACCATCATCGATGTCGTATTTCCGGTTTCGCTGTTCACAAATTTCACGTCAGGGTTTGTCTTCTGTCCTCCGTGGAGCTTCGCAGCCCCGGAGCCAAAGTCCTTGTCAAAGTAGCAATGGGCGCCAAGGAAGTTGCTCATCTGGAATGAGCGACAAATGGCAAATCTAGCCAAATTTAGCTCGGGTTGTTGCTGGATGTTGCGGCGAGGCCTGAGCCAGGCATTTTTCTGGGAAGCTCATTTTTGAAATGATCTTTGTGCTTGCAGAAAGGAGCTGGAGAGAGCCCGGAAGGTAAAAAAGGGACAGTCGTACCTGTGGTGGTCGGAGCAGTCGGGGCAGTGACCCCCCCCCAAACTAGATGACTGGTTGCAACAGAACAACATCGGACATCTCAGTCCAGTAAAGCGCCGTGCTGGGAAGAGCAAGGAGAACCCTCAAGCTTCCTGGCCTCTGGTAGAGGACCCGAGCTGAAGGAGCGACGGACACCACCCGAGGGGGGGTGAGACGAGAAAAACCTTTTATTATGATATATATATCTACATCCACACATATCTATACATTTATCAACCATTTTTCCAAGAGTCGATAGTACCCCAGGTTCATTTTTGTCCGTTTCAAACACACCAGCGGATGGCTCACTCAGTAGCTTCCGCCACCAAGCTCCTTTTTTTCCGACCGTCCGTATTGAGCGTATTTCATACGTATCAAGCCGCCTATCCCCCGAGAGATGGACTCTCCTGACCACTCGGTTTAAGGGCGTGCGCCTGTATTCATCACCAAAGGCCGAAGCACTGACCGGAGGGACACTATCCAGGCGTTTCCAGTGGCGCGTCCATATTAAAAAGGCGGCATGAGAGAGGGCCAGCAGCAAGGTCTTCCCCCCCCCCCCCCCTCTCCCCATTTATTGATCTGACCTTCTTGATGCCCAGAAATACCCTCACATTTTCTCCCTCTTGCTCATGCAGGGCTGGCTATCATTTGAATGTGATCGATCGCCACCACACAGAAGCGTCTTGAGCTCACTTAGCGTGTCAAGCTCCTTAAATTGTTGACTTTGTGCATGCGGTAAAAAAAAAAAAGTCCAACACCCATAATTGCACCTGATGAAATAACCGGCAGTTGCTCGGGAGAGAAACGGAGTCATCACTTGGTGTGACACGACCGGTTTTTGTTTTTTTTGGGGGGGGGGGTCATGTTGTTTACTGAACAAGGACATGGGATCGCTCTGCAGGCGTCAACAGAATTAATTTAACATGAATATAGAGCTAAGTGGTTCAGTCCCTTGAACTGCTAGCAAATGCCCGAGCCGTTTTCCTCATTTCTTTTCATTGCCTGAGTTTGATCACAAAACCACTTTTTCATTTTACTCGCTGCGTATTTTTCCCTTTTCGCCGATTAAAACCGCAAAGGTGGAATGATCGGCGGATTTCGATGACGGTCGTTCTTGTCCTCCCGCGTTGACTCGTGACGAATGGCGCACTTAATGGTCAGTAAGGGTTAAGAGCGCTTTGCGCAGGAATGTACAGGTAGCTGTACACGGATTTACATCTCGCGGCGCGGGATTAACAAGCTCGTCGGCATACATCCGGGAAGAGCTAGTTGCATCATTAGCCGCCGCGGACTCGGCTCTTAGCGTGTTTTGTTGACACGCTTAGCTTACATTGCGCTCGCTGTCCGCCGGTGCCGGGTTGGGCTTGTATACATCGCTCATGCAAATTTATGTGCGAGCTTGTTTGTGGATGAGAGCGGAGGGGCGACCTAGGAGGCTGGTGTTGGTGTTGGTGTGGCGGGGGGGCTGGGCAGGACGGGGCGCGAGGGGGCGGAGGTCTGGTGGGGGGGGGGGGGGGGGCTAAGCATTGGTGGTTGCGGTGACAGAAATTGAGGGGGACGGGGTGGCAGCTGCAGGCTGCTCGGTGCACTGTCAGAGCGGAATGATTAATGAATGGCGGCCCCAGCTGAGCCTAACCTTTGGAGAACCGCACAGGACATCTGCAGAACTGTCAGCGCTCTGACAAGGACAGAGCTGAACAACCAATTATTTCGCCATCACTAAGGTGGGCTGTCAGCTTAATCCTAGCCATTCACTTAGGCAAGGACAGGCAAATTTCTCCTTTACATACACACACATACACACGCACACACACATACACGCACACACTGAGTGAGCAGGACCACGGATCTTGTGGAAACACACACACACACACACATACACGCACACACTTAGTGAGCAGGACCACAGATCTTGTGGAAACACACACACACACACACGAATGAACAAACAGATCCACACGCACGCAGGCAAGCACGCGCTAAATGGCGCTAACCCATTCCTTGCCAAACTCTGTGCTTGTGGATTAGGCAACGCAGGGCGCGCAGCAGCGCTTTCGCGATCACAAAACTGGCGGGGGGGACACTACGTCTGCTTTCTGTCAGGAGGGAGGGTGGGAGGACAGGCGGGAGGCCTTGGGTGTGCGTTTGTGTCCACGGCACATTTACATGCCTCATGTCAGCCATAGGCTCAGTTCATAAGCCAAAACGGGAGCATGTTTGTGGTTATGCCAACACAGCCATACAATTATGGAAATAAAACAACAAGCTTCCTTAGCAAGCCAACGCAAATGAAGGGATGATGATCGTTAATTGTTCCCCAGAAGGGACGTTTTACAACATTCATTCATTCATCTTCCGTACCGCTTGATCCTCACTAGGGTCGCGGGGGGTGCTGGAGCCCATCCCAGCCGTCTCCGGGCAGTAGGCGGTGGACACCCTGAATCGGTTGCCAGCCAATCGCAGGGCACACAGAAACAAACAACCATCCGCACTCACACTCACACCTAGGGACAATTTAGAGTGTTCAATCAGCCTGCCATGCATATTTTTGGAATGTGGGAGGAAACCGGAGCACCCGTAGAAAACCCACGCAGGCCCGGGGAGAACATGCAAACTCCACACAGGGAGGCCGGAGCTGGAATCGAACCCGGTACCTCTGCACTGTGAAGCTGACGTGCTAACCACTGGACTACCGGGCCGCTCGTTTTACAACAGATACATTTAAAAATAAAATAATAGCCGTCAAGCAACACTTCGAATTCCTTGTTGTTTTTGAAATTTGACTTAATTTCCAAGACGTCTCGATGCAATCCCAAATATTTTGCCCTCGTGGGCTCACCGTCACTCAAGATTCAGACCTTTGGTTCCAAGAAAAGTCCTGTGTCGTTCAGCCTTACGATGTTTACGATTAATGCTTTGTCGCTAGCTCGCAACGCTAAACGTATTTGATGCCTTCAATTTTTATTTTCAGGGTCTTGACGATGAGATGTTCCGTGCGCCTCCATTGGTCTAAACAGGCCATTCGGGTGCCGATTGCATTTGCAGAATATGAGTTAGGACGTAAAACGCCCCCGTTTATGTCCACCGCGGAGGGCGGCCATTTTGGCCATTGGCTGTCAACTGAAAATGACATCGCGACCAATCGCGGCTCCCCTGTTTTCTGAAGCCGAGCCCCGAGCGGCCGCGATGTCCTTTTCAGTTGACGGCAAGTGACGAAAAGGACAAAAAATTCGGATGATTCCTAGAAATCATCCGAATACCGTGTTCGGATGAGCGAGGCTACAAACAACATCATATTGCAAAGCAGTTCATTGGCGTCGATCATCCCCTTAAACATCAAGATTTCTGATCTATCGCTGGGTACGCCAATCAAATGTTTTCAGTCACCTGCTCAGATTAGCTTTTCTCTCTATCGGCTTTACTTATTGATCCATACGCAAAGACAAAAAGATGCAAACATGGCACGGCGCCCTGACAAACATCATCTCGGGTTCATTTCCAAATAATGGTGTAATAATAACAACGCAAATGCTCACAGTGACCAGAATGTTGCTAAAATGAGTGTAAATGTCACAAAAAGGCCCGCTGAAGTGCTTCTCAAAAGAATCTCCCGCTTGATAATGGCATTCTCAGTCCTTTGATCACGATGCAGTGATGACGACTTTGTGTGTGTGTGTGTGTGTGTGTGTGTGTGTGGCACAGAGTGCGGCGCTTTGCAGAATTGGGTGCTGATAGCGAGTATGAGTGACTGATTGGGTTTTGATTGAGGCGTCGCCGCGACGATAAGAGATGGAGCGTGCCCGGGAAGCCCATTGACAGGCTGCTGATGAAGCTCGACGAGAGGCAGCCAGAGAGGGCGGGGCGGGGTGGGGGGGGGGGGGGGGGGACAAAATCGAGGAAGCTCCACAAAATTAATAACAGGATAAGAATCAATTAAGTCAATTGAGCCAACATGCGTGGGGGTTGTGTTTTGTCTGCGTTGTTTTTGTTTTTTTGTTTCCCCCCCCCACGTTGAATCATACACCTGCCAAACAAGTCGATGGCCAAAGCAATTTGCGAGTCATGCATTTTCCATCGAAAAATGCAAATGCGTCGCTCCGGAGAAAGTCGAGCAAGGAAAGACTCCCCAGAAACTTGACGAGAACAAAAGCTGTGATTTGCATCCGCAAAGGGGTGAGGTGGCTCGTTGTCGTCACCAACAGCGTACCAACCACCTCTTACGTCTCTCTTTTTTTTTTTTTTTCTTTCGCACTCAGTCAAGTTAAGTCAAGAGTATTTCTCGAGCACTTTCAAACAGCCATGGCTGCATACAAAGTGCTGTACACGGAGCGATTTAACGTACACAATAAACAGTAAGACGAATCGGTAATCAAGGCGGTAGAAAGCACCAAGCAGTAAAATCAAGAACAAATCAAAGTTCATCAAATCAGGTTTCATTCATCCGTCATGTGTACCCGATTCGCGTTCTACTAAAAGGGGCTGCTTCTTATTGGCTGCGTGCCTTTGAAACCAGGTTACTGGATCAGCCAGGGAGAGAAACAAAAAGAGAGAAATGCCCCCCCCAAAACAAAAAAAACTTAGACTGAATATACAGTCGAATCATTTTCACTGCTCTCCCTGCTGTGAAGCTCTTTATGCCACATGGAGGAGTTTCAATGAGTGCCCCCCCCCTCACTTGTGTCTACAGTAATAAAAAAAGAAAAAATCCATTTTTTTCTTCTTCTAATGTTTCCCCCACGACCATAATTCCACCGACTCCCGATGATGAACTGCATAATTGTCTCTCCTCAGTGTCCTGCCCCGGGTTGATTTAGGAGGCAAATGGCAGCCCATTAGCATGGAAGAGTGACTGCCAGCCCAACGCTTTTTTTTGGGGGGGTGGGGGGGGCGGCGGCTTCCTCCGCACGTCTTCTCTGATTCTCCATCGGCATCGCGAGCGGCGCATCAAAGGCGACGACTAACTATCCTCGCCCTCTCGTCTCCTTTTGGCCCGCGGGTCGACGGCGTAATTTGCCGCGGCGCTTTTTCTTCCGCTGTCTCTCACTTGCCCGGCTGGTGACTGAGGGGGGGGGGGGCGGCTCGACGAGGTCAAAATGAATCTTTCGCTCTCTAAAGACCATTACGTCGCGACATGTCGTTTCTCGGAGGAGCGGCGGACCCCGCGGGGGACCCCGTGGGCCACGTGTCTTACTTACAACGGGGGTGTGCGATGGCGGCGGGGGGGCATCACAAGCTGTGCACTCAATGAATTTGTCGGGAAACGGAAATGTATCTCTCGTCTTCGGTGCGAGTGACAGCAGAGTCTTTTTGGGGGCGGGGGGGTTAATCTGAAGATGGGAATTGCTCATCCGGTGTGGATTGAGGAAGTCGCTCAAGGTGGGACCGTTGATGCGCCCAGTTGGTGTCTATTGTATTGGGGGGGGGGGCCCAAAAAGCTTCAGGAAGTCCTCGTTGAGGCGTGGTGGGCGGCACAAGAAGGCACCCTCAGCTTGTCGCATGGAATTTGTTACCGGGGGACGGGGGGGGGGGGGGGGGGGGGGGTCCACTCCGCCGTTTGAGTCGCAACGCATCTCGCGCGCATTTCGTCACTTCTTAAACAAGCCATCAGCAAGTCAAATGCTGCGAGATGGCGAGCGGCGCTGTGATGCATTTGCCTTCAAAGCTCTTTCTTGAACATCAGCACTCCCTGCAGCCCCCTCCTGGACCCCCCCCCGACCCCCCCACCCTGTACATTCAGTCAGCAACGCCCATCGGTCACGCTTTGAACGTTTCTGGAAGCAAGAGAGCTCCAATTAATGCAGCCGGTCGCGGGGCTCCAATTGACGTAGCCCGTAGCCATTCTGTGGCCACGCCAATCGTGTATGTCACAGGTGGACGACTGCGTTTTTGTCACATTTTTGAATGGGGTGGGGCGGGGGGGGGCGACATTGTCACTCAAGCAAGGCCGGTCGAAATCCACCTCAGTGCGTCTGTCTCGGCGAGGCTTAAGACTTACTCTCTCATGACATCTTACCATTTTAAACCTGATTTGGTTTGCAAACGTGAAACTAAGCCCCCCCCACTCCCGTTCCTTCCTTCCTTGTGTTGAAATTTTTTTGGATGGCAAAGCCCTCGACTGAGATAAGGAGGGGTATAACTTTTGGGGATTTCAAGAGGGATGTGTAAGTGAGGTCAGTGGGGAAGAGATGGAAGCACGTGCCAGGGTGCAAAAGGGGGGGCGGGGGGTTTTGGGGGCGAGTGGGCCGAAGCTGCAAAGATACTCCACGGAGCCGCTCCAGAGAGATTGAAACTTCTGTGCTGTGACCCACAGGCCACAATCCCAGGGTGCCCGGCAGTCTCTGTGGCTCTCCATCACCCCCCCCCCCCGCCCACCCCTCCCCCTCCTAGAGAAAGTTGGCATGAGTTGATGGGAGGTCAGAGAACAGAGTGCCCATATATGATTGTCTTTCTGGCTTTTCACGCTGTGTAACACGCTTGGAAAAGTTGTGTGAAGGACGCGAGCACTTTTGTCGCAAATTCGCTCAAGACTTTTCCTTTTGTTTAGAACCGATGCTGCTTTACTTATATCATGAGGTCCTTTTTATGATTTTTTTTTTCAATGGCAAAATTTCATTAAAAAAAAAAAAAACACCACAAGGCTGGAGCCAAATCTGAAGCGTGCTCCTCGGAACTGCCAGGCCAATTTTGAGCGTACTGGCTGCGCTTCTGGCAAATAGGAACGCAGATTCGACTCTTTTTTTGAGTTTGAGTTTGTTTGTTTATTGAACATAAAACATATACAGTAATAATTTGACAGAAAATAAGGTAGATGAAAAAGTAAAAAGAAAGAAATTCTTTCTTCATTCAACACAGTTATTCTGTTCAAGGGAGTAGGAAGAAGTAAAAAAAACGTATCAAGTCCTAACCCGTTATGTGTTGTGTTTATATCGGAAAAAAAATCATTTTTATATCATCAGAAAAGGAAAAAAAGTAAGAAGTCTCCATTAAAGCTCATACTTGACCCTTAACCTTTACATTTTTACAACTTTTGGTTTGTAACGGGATCATATACATCCACACATCCCATCTTGTGTCAATTTTCTCTTGTATTGATCATGGATATTTCAATACCTTTGTCTATTGATCAACTTAGTTCTGATTTATCATTATATTTAATGTTTAGAATTTTTTCATCATTTTAACTCTGATCAATGTAGGTTGTTTGTACAATTTTTTGGAATTTGTTTTTGAACTCGGCAAGCAATTTACTCATTTTCAGGTCCGCTTCCAAATGTTTCCACAGATTAACACCTTTGATAGATACACTTCTTTGCTTGATGTGTGTTCTTGTTTTGCTATTGTCACGAGGACCATTTAATTTTTTAAAGTTTGCCATAATCGCTGTGCCCCGAGATAAATGACAAACGGTCGGAGTGACGGATGAGCGCGGGCAGGCTGTTTAACTGTGTCTCAGCAAACACCGTGAGGCCCGTGTAAACAGCACTCCATTGATTAGCCACTATTCATGATCAGCACGTCTCGGCCTGCACTGGATTAGTCAACATAGAGACATCCCCCCCCCCATCTGCCCCCGCCCCTCTCATGTTTGAGCCCACCGGGCCAATTTCAATGCCAAGGCCTCATCGGAACTCCGATCACGCTCGAGGGCGAAGGGGAACCGAGGCGCTCATACAGAAATAAATATCGAAGCGTCCGTGTCGGTGTAGCGCCGTCCGCAAGCCTCCGCGCAAACTCTTTCGACAAGTTTGCCACGACGCAACGCCGCTGATGCGCGCTGACAAGAGTGACGGGGTGTCGCGGCGAGAGCCGCCGTTGCTAATGGCCCCTCCGACAACCGCGGCTGGCTAGCTAGGGCGCGTCGGAGAGTGACAGCCGTAGGGATGGAGCGTGAGGGGGGTGTCCACGCGTGGAATGCGGCTTGGCGGTGGCACCTCATTTTGGCTCCGACGCCAACCGCGGCCCCAAACACCAACACCGCCTCCTCTTTGCATGGTAATTATTTTCCAGCCCAAAGGTAGCTGCGGGCAACGTCAGGACTCGCCGCATTAGCCGGCCGCTGCATTATTTATTGCTGCGCGGGCAGCCGGATGGATACCCCAAATCCACTGAGACTTGGGGCAAGGGAGGGGGTGGGGGGCTGCAGCTCCCCTCTCAATGTCATTGTTCAAGGCAGTTGTGGAGCCCCCCCTCACCGAACGACTCACCGCCGAGCGACTCAAGGGCGTAACGGCGCGAGACACTTGGCGTGGGAGTCCTCGTTAGGTGCGTAACGTATTCCCTGAGATGAGGGTCAGAGGTCAGGTCACTGGCCCCTCGCTTATGCAAGAGACAACCGCCGAGGGTGTGCCGGATGTCCGCTTCCAGAGTGCCGCCGGACGCCGCCAAGTGCCGGCCGGGTTAAATGGAGGCCGACGGAGTTCAAATGGCCCCGAGGCGGACTTGACGGCCGTCGGCGGGCAGCCCAAATGGGCCTTTAGCTCCGTCCCATCAGGCAGGGCCCGGTCAAAACATGTCCGAGCCGCGCGGAAAGACAAGGCGACGCGGCTCAGCGATTGTGACGTGCGGGGGAGCCAAAACCCCAGCGTGCACCCCCCTCGCAACCCCTCCTCCGTCCCCCGACTGGCTGCTTGTGTCCGACATGAAAGCGCCCTGACCTGTCAGCCCCGCGCCATCGCATGGTAACCATGACAGCCCGACCAGTGTCCCTGTCACGCCTTGTCCTCGAGCCGAGCCCGCCTGCCCGCCCGCCCACCACCACACGCGTGTTCCGCTACAGCGCCAACTCCCGCCGGCGCCCTCCCCGACCCCCGCATCCCGCCCCACCCGGCCTCGTTCCCCTTGTTCCTTCCCGTGTCCCCGCGTGGCGGCCGGCTCGTCCGCGTGAGATGCTCAGATGGCCTCGTGACATGACAGCGACACCGTGTCGACGCTCGGCGCGCCACCTGCAAGGCCAAACACGTCCCGCTGGCCTTGTCATGGCAAAAGATCCGCATTTACTTTTTGCAGATTTACAGGACTTGGCCTTGATCTTGGTTGGACATTTTTGTTGTTGTTAAGTTCTTCTTTATTGTTGCATATATGATATTTGCTCCGTGTACAGCACTTTGTATAGAGGGGTGGTTGTTTTCAAGTCTTCTCTAAATAGAGTTGAGTTGAGTTGTTAGTTCAAAAGTTAGTTAGCTGCACTCGGAACTGCTCGATTGACGATATCACCATTCAAGATAACTGGCTCAGACTTTTTGCGGTTGGGCAACTGCGCCGGAAGTGCGATCACGGCGCACCGAAGGGGCTGAACCGAGATTTAAAGTCCGAACGGGGCCCACGTCGCTCTCCTGCCAACTTCAAAAATATTTCATGAAAAGTGCGAGGGAAAGATAAATAATGACACGTGGCATCGTTTGCCCTCCGGCGAACGTTCTTGGCTCATCCCGTTGCTTGGGTGTCATTCGCGCCTCGGCGATCGTCGACGTCGCTCGGGGAAGGGGCCCCGTCGGCTGTCATTTTCAATCGAGCGGTGAAGTCGAAAGAACTTTGCCGCCAAAGCTCTTCTTTCGCTTTTGTTCGACTTCTTCAGCAGGAAAAAGATGTAAATATGGAGGCAATCTGTAATGAGTCTCATCGCGTCGCATCTTTTCTTCTCGCTTTACGCATTGCCCAAAGGGAAACGCCCCGCGCCTGCGTCTGCAGCTTCAGCACTTTCTTTTTCCTGTAGGTGTGCGTCTGTGTGGGGGGAGGAGGGAGGAGGGGGGGGGGGGGTATGAATGACGTATGCTCCTTTTTTTGGGGTTTGTTTTTTTGCCATTTTGTTGCCCTGATTCCAGTTATGGCCACCTTGCTAACCACGGCGCTAACTGCCCGTGAGTGTCGGTCCCGAGAGCCGTTACTGAACGTGTGCTTTCTCTCCAGCGACGCTTGCTCGCTCCTCTTTTCTTCTCTTTAATTACAGTAAGTACAGCGCACGCCCTCCGGGCTTGTTTGAACAGATCAACCTAGCGGAGGAACCAAGAAAATGCTAATTAGCCTCCTAAAGTTGCTGACCATGCTGGTCCCCCCCCCACCCACACACCCCCCAGTGCTGCTGAGTTGTATTGACAAAAAAAAAAAAAAGGGGGAGGACAAAAGGAATCTGTATTCAAATGACGAGTTCAGCCTGTGTGGGAAGCCTGTGCAAAATTCTTCGGTCCCAATTAGCTTTAGCTACCATGAGCCGTTTTCACACGACACTCAAAATGTGACTCATAAAATGTACTCAAAATACTTGTTGGAGGTCTGGGCTCTCTTTTGTGGCATTGTACTGTTGATGATTCGAACGAAGGGCCTTTCTACAACACCAAACATGATGGCGGCACTGTTTCGCGCACGGTGCTATTGAAACACGACAAACAAACGTTTCGGATCGCTGAGGCCGAGTGAACGTTTTTTCAAGTCACGGGCAAATTTCTCACGTTGTCGTAAGTAATGCTACAGGCACCTCTGCCGGAAAAAAAAAAGTATTGATTCGACTCCTATACTGTACTAATACATGAAAGATAACATGACACAAGAAAAAAAAAACTTTGCGCAAAGTAGCATTATGTAGGCTAGGCTATCTTTGCTAAACATTGTAAATTGACCTAGAAAAATGCTAAATTTTGCTCGTGAAAACAACTGAACGACTAGCTTGTGTTTTTCAGACGAGCCTGACAGTTTTTGAGCGGGCTACAAGACCACAACCCTTTTGCAACAACTTATTGGTGGCCATGGATGGCTTGACGTTAGCTCCGGTAACGCGCGGGCTCTGACCACGGCGACTTCATTCATATTACAACAAGCGCCACCGTAGCTTAACGCATTACAACATAAGACAAACTTAATGACATTCGAACATTTGCTTTCCACACCCTCAAGGGAAAAAAAAATCTGCCTGTTTTGTCATTCCCCCCCCATAGGGAGCTGTTATAAGGTTCAACAAATAGATGTTGTCAACCACTTCTAGCTATCTGTCATATCATTGTTGTAAACAGTAAGGGACCAAAAAGTAAGTTTGATTCATTTTATAAATACATATTTCTTTTTTTTTTTTTTTTAAGGAAATGGCAACCGTAATTTTATTCTGCTATATCTAAGGATAGGCAGCCAAACCTTTTTCATGATTTCCTTCGAAATCCGAGCCACGAGCATGTTGTTAGACCAACTCCAACTTCTGGTGCCTAACTAGTGTGCAAGGCAGACTTGTAATAAATTCCTTGTTTCTGTGCTCTGTGTGTGTGTGTGTGTGTGTGCTGTGTGTGTGTGTGTGTGTGTGTGTGTGTGACTGGGAATCGCGATCAATAGTATTGAGCTGTTTACCTTGGTGCCGGTTTACCACTTGAAACATTAAAAGCAGACTATTAGTAATTCTTTGGTCCTGCTTTTTACTGATTGGAACTCCTGGAATGTGGGGGGTAAGGATGGTGGACTTGGGAGGGGCGCTGTCAAACCATAAATCCGACGGTGGGGGGGGGGGGGGTCTGTCATGCCTTGTTGTTGATGCATACCAATTTATTGACTTATTTCAAGTCATTTGTGGTTAGGTGATGGCGATGACGGAATGTGCCTTGGATCATCCCAGACCATCTTGCTCCTCTCCCTGCTGGTGTTAAAAAAAAAAAAAATATATTCCCCCCTGATGTCGGTGGGCTCCAGTTATGTCTTTGAAACCCACCTGAGGAGGTGATTGACATCTGGCCCCTTTGCTGCGTAGCACCTCCCCCTCCCCCACTCCCAGCTACCTTTTTCCATGTTTCAGCATACCTCTCGCAAAAAAAAAAAAAAAGAAAAAAAATGATGCCTGCATGTTTAAGTGTGAAGGAAGGTCAAAGGGTACAATTCGGGGCGCACTGTGTGTGTGTACGTTAGTAGGTGAGGCTGATGAAATCTCACGGGAAACACACACACACACACACACACACACACACACACGTCAGCCTTCCATTTGCAAGCACTCCAGTGTTTGGCTTGCCTTCGTTCGCTCTCCTCCACTGTGTCCCTGCTGGCTTCCGCATTAGTATTCATAGTGCTTGGACTCTGTTTGGAAGGGATGGGGGGGTCAGGGGAGTAGTTGTGGGGGTCCCTTTGCCAGCTGCTAGACTGGGATTGGCTGTATAATGGCAGCGGAGACTCAGACAAACAGGAAATGCGCAAAAAAAAAGAGCAGCCGTGAGAATGAGGAAGCAATTCATCTGTTGGGGGGGGGAAAAAAGCGGTGAGAATGTCATTGAGTCAGAGCAAAGAGCTCTGCCAACACCCGCCCGGCCCCCGTTTTGGACCGGCACCAATCGGTGGGTTCGCTCATGAAGATCAATGCAAGTCACTTTGCAATTAGGAGGTTTATTTTTCCGAACAGCAACGCGGCGAGCATTCATTCGCGTGACGTTTCATAGTCGGCGATTTGCAGGAGGGGGCAGGAGAGAGCAGGGAGACGGCCCCTCCCCTTGATTGGAGAGGACGAAGAGTGAAAGAATGTCCTCGGCTCGCGAGAAGACGACAGGGAATGCGGCTTGCTTGTTTTGCTTAATGAGCAAGATGTCAATCAAATTTAGGAAAGACGCATTTTGGACACTAATGCGGGGGGGGGGGGGGGGGGGGGGTCGGGGGAAACGACGCGCCACCCCGCCTCAGTCATGCAGATTGAACCTGACCTTGGCCGGCCTTGGCTCTCGGATTGGCCCTCCCGCCTCCTCCTCCCTCCCCCCCCCGACCGGCCGACCTCGCTTTGCATCTCTGATTGCGTTAGGCCGCGTTTCCCTATCATCAGCAGACGGCGAACATTGCAAGTACCTTGAAAAAGATCGTACTTTTTTTTTTTTTTTAATAATCAACATAATTCAGATAACGTCGAAGATGCGGTGATGTAAAGAACATCAGGCGCTCGTGGGATAAAACAAAAAAGGGTCCTTGGTTCATTGGAGGGCAGCGGGAGGGGTGGGGGCGGCTCCCTAAATTAAGAGGCTGACCTTCAACAAGACCCCCCCGCCCGACCACCCGGCCCCCGTTTTTTATTCATTATCCACGTGCTACTTATCTCCAAAATAAGACGCGAGGCGACACTTCTCCTTAACTCTAAGTTGTGACATGACGTTGTTTCGTGTGGTTTGTTTGCCGCTTGAATTTTGAGGCTCTTCGCCCGGCCTAACTCTCAAGTCAAAACCCGACGGAAACAATCGACTTGCTTGTTTTATTCCACACACGCCGGGGGGGGGGCAGGCACAGCAGAAACGCAACCGTCGACGCTCAAAAGTCTGTGCTAACGTTGCATTTCGCCAAGTTAAGCGAGCGATATTTTCTTTCCAGGTTCCATTGGAGCAACTGCCACGTTGGAAAGACTTCTGCCGAGTCGTCACGTCGAGTCTGGAGGTAAGTCTTGCTCACCGACCCCCCCCCCCCCCCCCCAAGTAAGCTTGTTACCAGGCAGTATGTATTCAAATGCCGATACCGCGGCCGGGTAGAGCATAAGGAGCGCGTGAGGTGAGGTGGGGGGGGTAGGGCGGAGGTAAACGGATGAATAAAAATAAGAAAGGGGGGGGGGGCGGCGGCGGGGGCGAGCAGACACAGGCTGTGGTCGATTGTGTCAAAAGCGGAAGACAGATCTTAAAGAATGAATATTGATCTTTTCGGGGGGGCACGGGGTGGGGGGGGGGGCTTTACTCAGGCGACCTGCGGGAGGTCAGTCGGCGTAATGAGAGCGGCGGATGTCTGGCCGTGGGATGGGAGCCATCATATCATCTGCGTTTGTGCCATCCACCCGGCCGACCAATTTGAACGCTTTGGCTTTGTTTGTTGCTGTACTTTTTGACTTCTTCAAGATGTGTACAAGTGTACAGATAGATGGCCATTTTCATACTTTTCATTCTTGTTCTAGAGTGCTCTACAAATACACTTGAGTTAGGGTCCAGGTGAGATTTCATCGAGCCGTACTCGTTTCTGGTTGCTTTGCAAGATAGGACGAGGCCATATCGTGTATTTTTTGTCAAGCCGTTGTCGGTCTAAAAGCTGTCCATTTTTTTCCCCCCGTGCGGATGAAATGCAGAAAAGCAATCCAGAATGGCTTTCTTGACTAACTTTAGCGTGTTTCCAAAAGGTTGAACAATTCTGTTTTCCTGTCGGTGGCCCGCCAACAAAAATTTTTGGACAGCGGGAAGATGCATACCTGTCAACTTTTCAGAGCGCCAACCTGTATAAACTACCAAAAAAAAATCCCTATAAAGAGCAAAAAAATCCTTACAACATTCATTCATTCATTCATCTTCCGAGCCGCTTGATCCTCACTAGGGTCGCGGGGGGTGCTGGAGCCTATCCCAGCTGTCTCCGGGCAGTAGGCGGGGGACACCCTGAGTCGGTTGCCAGCCAATCGCAGGGCACACAGAGACCAACAACCATCCACGCTCACACTCACACCGCGGGACAATTTAGAGTGTTCAATCAGCCTGCCACGCATGCTCTTGGAATGTGGGAGGAAACGGGAGTACCCGGAGAAAACCCACGCAGGCCCGGGGAGAACATGCAAACTCCACACAGGGAGGCCGGAGCTGGAATCGAACCCGGTACCTCTGCACTGTGAAGCCCACGTGCTAACCACTGGACTACCGGGCCGCCTCCTTACAACATACCAAAGCATTTTATATGTCAAAATAACGGCCCCCCCCCATGAAATTTTTCAATATTTAGTGTCGATCTCCATCATACAACGTCTGCTTAATGTCTAATCATCATTCAACTTGGTGGCATGACTGTGATCAGAGTTGCATTCCTGCGTTACTTTTTTCACCAACTCCAAATCATTTGGAGTTGGTGAAAAAAAAAACATTCGGAAAATTCGGAAAATTTTCCGAATCTTTTGTGCGATGCGGCCATAGACGTAAGATTCCCCACAAAATCCGTGTGAACTACGGCTAAACCGTATGAGTTGACGGGTATCAAGATTTGTTCTGGTCCTTTTTGGTGCCGTCTTTGGAAACATTTGAAGGTCTTTGAATTGCTGTCAGAAGGGAGTACAATTGGACACGCGCAGAATGAAAGGGAGCAAATGCTCGCTTCTCTTCCTGTGCTCTCTTTCCGTCTCACTCTGAGTGTGTGTGTGTGTGTGTGTGTTTCAGTGGCTTGCCGCAGTTCTGGTTAGGTGCTTTGCAGGCTTGGTCAGAGGCCCGTGAAGCACACTCTTGCATCCCCAGCCTTGCGTCTTTTGTCCCGCTTGGCGCTTGACCGTCAATTGGGCCCCTTGTGTGCGAACACACACACACACACACACGTGCGCGCGCACACACACACAGGTTTATGGTAGAAGATACTCGACACCCCCACGTTGGCAGACAACGCCGCCGCCGCACTCGTGTCGGTTGTCACCGCCCGGGGACGTCTCATGGTAAGGTGAACTCAAAGTGAACCTGCTCCAAACATAAATAACATCGCTGGAGCATTTCCCCACCCGCTCCCTCTTTTTCTTTAGCCTCTGTCTATTTTTTTTTTTTTTTTTTTTTTTTTTTTTTAGTTGCCTTCCTCTTTTCATGTGAGCGCAAATAGAAGCACGGACGCCAATGGAGCCTACACGGCTGGCAATCCGCACGCACGCACTGCAAGTCAACTTGAGGAGCGCCCGAGCGAGGCCACCGAATTAGACGCCAGTTTCCGAGCGGTGTTGGAAAGATTCCATTTGATTCAACGATAGATTCTGACACGAGTCACGTTGCATGCCTCAACTGTTCAGTTACGACGTTTGAGCGATGCGCTGTTATTTCCGATATTTCCTTGAAGGAAAATGTGGGGAAGAATCGGAAGTCCGCAAAGAGTTCTACACTTGTACCTGCGTCCTCTATCCTAACACAAGAGGCATTTCTTGATAGTGCGTTCCCATTAGTGCTGTTTACCTGTCAGGGCTGGCTGCGAGAGAGCTTTGGGAGGGGGGGGGTTGGTAAAAAAAAGGACTCGGGACGGTTAACCGCTAATGGATGTTTACAGCCTCCCCAAATACCACCACTGTGTTTGCCACCACCTCTGCAGCTAAGCGCTATCCGCCATGTAGCTCGCGCAGACAGGCTAATTGCTACTGCATTGAGAGGCCAATCTGGGCCCTATTTGATTAACAGGGTGGGGGGGGGGGGGCGGAGATCACGGTTAAGGACAAAGTGTGGGGGAGGAATATGGTATTAGGGACTCGGCGGCTAGCATTTGGGGCTTGCCGAATCGATAAGTCCAAACGGGGGGCGGGGGGGTGTTCTCGGGACGGGCTGAGTGCAGATGTCGGGAGCTAAATGGAGCCCTGAAAGGGGGTACGCACGAGGGTCGTGACGTCAAAAGGATCTCTGAGAGTACTATTAGTGGTAGCGGTGAAGGGTAATGGCGCCATTAGAGCTCTAAGTGAGGCTAAATGGCTCAGCTACGGTGAAGAAAGCGGCGCACGCCGCCATGCAAATTGGCGATGGGGCGTCTTAATCGCCCGCAGATCCTTGAGCAAAGCGCCGATAATTGTCGGGATAGAGGACGAGCCGGAGCTGACTTCTTGCCGGACTCGTTTGTCTGCTTTCTCGAGGCCGGCAAACGCGGGAGGCGCCGCTCCTCCCGCTGACGGTATGGATCGCCTATCGCTCTTGGATTCCGCGCTCCCCCGGGGAAGATCAATTTGCGCCTTTATTAGATTATAACGGAAATCTTATAAGTGGCTGGATTAACCGTGGAAGGTATTTATCTGTTTATTGAACGGTCCGGGCTTGTAGCCTCACTCCTCCTTAGCTCCTCGCCGTCTTCTTCCCGAATCCCCGACGAGAGCGCTATGCCGACCGGACTCGGGCTGCACTGACATTCGCATTGGCGTGGTGACCTTTGACATTCTGACCAAAGCACCTCATGAGCTACAAAGTCTGCTAGCGAGAGTTTGTTAAGCATGGCGGGGACGCGGCCGGTTGCGGCAGGCTCATGTGACGTTGCGTCAAAAGCATGCCGCTAGCCAAAAGGCAAGCTGTTTGTTTGCGTACGCCGCTAGCTCGACTGCCAGGCAGTTGCCATGGTGACAAATCATTCTTAAAGGCGCTATCCACGGTATATCGGTACGTGTCGGCTACATGTGGCCGCATTTCAACAGCTAGCCAAAGTCAATCTGTCACGAGCGTCTTGCTCCTTTATTACCGTCGTCTTGACGGCTTACGGTGAACAGCTGCGACGGATCAGCTCGACGAAAAGCTGGCTTTTGCAAAAAGACAAATTGACTGGTGCCAAATTCCACTTGAGGTCTTCCAAAGGTAAACGAGGCATGTTGCCCATGTTTTCATTTGCTAATTCCATCGTTAGCATGTACTGCTATGCTCATACGTAGCGCTCCGAGCTAGCCAGTTTCAAGGATAGCCGAGTCGTTCACTGCCAAGTTGTCCTTACTACGCTCTGATCGTTCAAGACCCAAAAGAAGACGGCCTTTTGTCAGCCGAGTGCGCTGCCGAGGGTCCGACACGACTAATGCCGGGCGCTAGCGCTTTGCTCGTCCACCGCGTCTCCGTGCGGAGGCGTGTCATCAGCTCAGTATGCAACAGTTAGACGCCAGTCCCACAAACTGCTGCCATTGTCCCGTGTTGCTGCCGCATAGAGATATTGAATTTTCGCCCGGCCCCGGAATGACCCCAAGCACCGACAATGGTTTGGTTGTGTGACCAAAACAAAAATGGAGACAAGAATACGCATGTATTTAGATGCTAAAAACCTCAAATGGTCTTCAAGGGAACGGATGCGTTTTTCACTGCGGTTGACCATTGGTGATGTTTGTTCTAAACATCTTTGCATCTTGTAAACCAGCACACACATTCAGAGTCATTAATTTGACACGTTTTTGTTTTGCACGCGCGGACCCGCCCCATCTGATTAATTGCGTTCCCCCTACACCATTATTAAATCGCTGAGGCAAATGTACCACATACAATAAATCCCTCTCGGCCCACAATTAATCAAAAAAGGCAACGGAAAGAACCAAACCGGCGTCAGCTGGAGCCGGGCAGGTAGCGCGCGGCGGTGCTAAATCAACTTTATTGCACGGCGAGCAGCTTTGTTCTTGGCGCTGAAAAGGGCGGCCCTCGCCATCGGCCGGCGGATGGGACGCTTGGCCTCCCGGTTAGTTGGCGTGACCTTTTTGCGCCATTGATTGGCGGCGAGGCGGACGGGATGCCAACAAAATAGAGCGCGTGGTGGCCCGCTGATTTGAAGGCAGCAGCGGACGCCCCCCGTCAGCCCCGAAACGTCTCAGCCTCTCCCTTTGAGAAGCCCTTTGTCAACACCAATGCTCACATTCCGCCACAAACTTGCCCCGTGGTTGATGAACGAAGATGCGAGCGCTCCTGTGATGACCCAGAGTGACAGAGTTTTGAGTTTGGGCGCCGGCTTGTTTCCATCGGGCTCAAAAGTGCTGATGAGAGTGCCCCGTCGTCCGCCTGCATAATGCATGCGCCTGATTAATAGTGTGCGAGGGCGAGCGCAGGAGATGATTGCGCTGGAGCCTTTAACTTCACCTTATGTTAAACGCTAATTGATTGCAATGCATTTTAAACGCTTTCTAATTGGCGATTAAAAGTGCACCCCACACCCGCACCTCTTAAAAAAAAGGCGGGGGGGCGGAGGGGGGAGGCAGGCCCGATTCCGGGCTCGGTTGCAGAGTGCGTCGCCGATGAGAGTTTAAAGGGCATCGTCCTCTTGGCGTCCGCAAGCAAATGTCACGCTTGTCTGTCGGCGCGTCAAGCAAATCAAAGGCGCGCGGTGGCCGAGGCATGCTAAGTGACAAGTGACCTTGCCGTGGTGATGGAAGACCCACCCCCCCCCTCCCCCCCGGTTTCTGATCCGGCAGACGAGGAAACCCCGTCCGGCGGCCGCCTCCGGATCGACGCCCGAGCAATTAGAACACGAGATGGCGACTGACACTCGCCGCGCTTATCAAAACGCAGCTCCGAGTGCGCTCATGAATTCAAATGAAATGCGGCGCGCCCGACTCCAGACATGCCGAATGATGCTCGAGGCGGAGGTCAAAAGAGTTTTTTTTTCCAGACAAAGGCGAAGGATTGACTGAGCGCGGAGCTCAGCCAAGAACTCAAACAGCTGAGACTTCTTTACAGCTAAAAGACGACAACAAATTCGACACCCCCTCCCTAAACTCCAGTTCCGTCCAATTTCACCAGCCCTCGCCCCCAAAAACTTTCAAAAAATCAATTTGTGATTTCTCTCTCTCTATATATCTTTATATATATATTGCGCGTCGTCCCGCACGCGGTCTGTCCTTCCGTCTGTCCCTTTTCAAAACGTACCGACTTCACCGCGCCGCTCAGGCAGTGGCTCACTACGATCGCGCGGGCATCTTAGCGAAAAAATGTTGTCTGCCCACAAGCATTGCAATGAAATTGTTAGTTATTTAGTAGAGCTAAACATCTCTTTATTTTCGCGATAAGCAATAATGATGAACAAAAAGTTGAACCAAGCAACAACACTTTTGTGGGCCAAAGGCCCACCTTACCAGCCTTCCACAGGAACTAGCTGATGAGCCGCCTGGAGGGCGGCGAACCAGCTAGTATATACATAATTATAATGTCCTTTGGAAACATGGCAGCTTTCTGTGAAATTGTGACGGATTTTCCCTTTTGGTGCCATCGGTCAGATTTCATTCCTGCAAAGTACGCGTCTTGACTCGATACAGCTTGAGAAATGGCAGCCCGGACCGGCCCGTGGCGATATTTTCGACTGCGTTTGCATCCATTTCCCGTTTACAAACACGCGCGTGGCATTCTCTTCCAAATTCGGCGCTAAGAAATGCAGGCACACAGCGGCAAAAGGCTCCTCCCTCGCCCTCCTTGCAAATTACCAACGCAAAAGAGCCGACGCTCCCGTTTTTTCGCAAGCTCGCGCGCGTGCGCGGATACAAATGTGAAAAATCCCATTTACTGCGATGCTACGTGACTGAACATCGCTAGTCTAGCGCGCCCCGCCCGCTCTCTCTCGCCGCGGTAATGCCGCGTGGGATTTGCGAGGCGGCGCGGGCAGGGGGGGGGTGGCGAGCGCGGAAAAGGGGGCCCGGGCGCCTCGGATCTCTCGGTCATGCACCCCATTAGGTCGCGGCGCTATCAAAGCCCGAGTCGGCTGCTCAGCAGCGGGCTTTATGCCCGAGCACACCGGCGGAGACGGGGCCAGAAATCAGCCCCCGCCGCCGGGATGGGCCCATTTATTTTGGGAATTAGGATGCGGGAGGAGGAAATCTCAAGCTAACCGTCGGGTCACAAAACCCGAATAAGTTCACGTCTACTTGCGCACGTGCGTGTTGACGCGCACACACACACACACACACACACACCTGGCTTTGTCCCTAATGGTGCATTTTTTCTTTGAGGATTTCAGTTGCGGCGAAGCGTTTCAGCGTGCAAATGCATCTCCAGACTGAAGAATAGGACTCAAAAGCAAAACAAAAAAACATCCTGGAGAGGATCATTTGCCCTAAAGACAAACAAAAAATGATGAAAACGGGCAGAATGAGTCAGCGCGCCGCCTTGTGAATAGCCACTAATGTGTTTGGGTTTGGAGATAACGCGCACATGCACGCACACATGCGTGCACACTGCCCCCCCCCCCCCCCCCCCACACTAACAACAACAAAAAAGCCAATGACAGCTTTCACTTTGGCTCGCCGCTCGTCGTCATTGTCTCGGCGCGGCGCGAGGGCCACTCGGCTTTTCACGGCGCTGCCAACACGCGCGTATTTGCGGAGGTGAAGCTAACGCGCTTAGCCGCTGTTTTGCCCGCCTCGCTAATTCTTCGCCGGGACTTAGTTCTGGTGCGGATTTGCTCCCTCTGCACCCGGAGCGATGTGCCTGAGCGCCGACCGCCATTCAACGCCGTCCCTTTCTGTGGGCGCTGCTCTTCAGCAAAGTAAGATTTGCTTTGCTGGGGGAGCTCCATAGCTCCCCCCCCCCACCCGCCCCCCTTTTGATGATCTTTGGATTCCTTTTCTTCTTTCAGCCCCCTTCCTGCGTCTCATCCTCACGCACATCCAACCTGCTGGCTTTCTTCTGGGATGCCGCACTTTTCTTTGCGATGAACTCTTCTTGTCTGACTCCCAGATTTCTTTTTAACATCACGTCACCAATGATTTCAAATGCGGAAGACCGCACAGACGGCAAGCGGGCGTATCCGCTCTTCCTGCTCTTCTAGTCAATGGTGCAATCTTCTACTTCAACGCAACAATGTCGTCACCGACAAGAACTCTGCCTCCTCCAAGGTGGATGTCTGTTGCAGTACCAAGACCGACCTGCGTGAGGCAGCACGGTGCCTTGGCGCGGCGGCCCCCGACCTTTTATTTGTGACCCGTTGAGACACGCCGTCAGCGGGCCGCCGTCCATTCTTGTCATTGCTTTTGAATTGCCAGTTTTAAAGCACTTCTACCGACAACTATGATGATTATACTTCCAAAATGATGACGAAATATTTTTTTTCCCCCCATTCGCTTCAAAAAGTGTGATTGTAGTGTACCACAAATGTAGACTAAAATAACACCATGGACTTTGAAGAAATGGACCAATCACCACTACTGAGTATGCCTTATAATGTAAACGGAATCGTTTGAGTTACGATCGTCATTAGCATCATTGCGACTTGCTAATGTGACTTTGCGCGCGGGTGCTACTTGTTCCGACGATTCAACCGGTTTGTGGGCTGGCCCTTGTTTTTGACATGGGAGCACGCAAAACTTCATCATAATTCAAAACTTCTCATGTCCAAATGGCTTCGTCTTCCGAAGTCATCGTTGCGTGTTTAGCTAGCTGTCCGTTTGGCCAATCGGTGACCATTACTTTCTGCGTAGCGCTAGAGTCGCGCGCACGAGGTTGAACGTTGGCGATTGTCGGCCCGATTTCTGAGCACATCAAGACTTTGTTCTGAGCGCAGCCCACCTGACGGGTGTTTCAGAGACATCAACCAATACAGTTTCGGCTCCTCAGGTCTCCGCTCGTCTTTTAATATTCACGCCGGCGGCATCCTAATGTCCTAATGCGAGTTGGAGCACAGTACACTACGATCGTGGTTTTTTTTCCAGATGAACATTTTCTCAGCCGATTGAATTGGGAAATCGCTCTTGACATGCGCTCCAACACAAGCTCACCAACCAGGTGCAAAAAAAAAAACCCACAAAAGCGGCAGAGAGACAGCAAAGCGGACGCGACACAGTCAATGAAAAAAAAACAACAACAAGTGTAAGTGAGCAAAGGTTGCTCATGCGACTGCCAGCGTGCTCTTTATCCCTTTAGCGAAGCATGCGGCTTTTCCGTCTGCGGGAGGACTTGGGCGTGAAATTCGGGCTAAGCGTCGCACGGGAGCGGCGGACCGTAGAACAGGGATGAGCCGGGATTAGGGGCGTGCGAGCGGCTGCCTTTATCTGCACCTTGTCGGGCGTCCCGCCAACTGTGCGGTGCCAGGCCGGTCGCTGTCCACTCGCAGCGGGAACGGCGAAAAACCCCTCCACTTCTTTTCGATACCCTGATCCTGCTGATCTTCCATCCTGGTTACGCACACACACACACACATATATATCCATACACACACACACTCTTTGTGTTTGTTGTATGGTGGTGTCATGACATTCGGGCTTTTGTTTTTCGGCATGGACGTGACTTGTGGTTGTGAATTCGTCATCCGAGCCAAGCTGAGCCATTTGTAACATGCTATCCTTTGCCTTGAGTGCTCCTCGTCTCAACTATTTTAATTTTTTGGGGGGGGGGGGTCCGGGGGGGTCCTCACCTTAATGCCAGCACGCTTTTCATCCGCAGTCAATAGCTATTGAGCTGTTCATGAAAGGGAAATGACAGCCAGTTCATAACTTCCAAGCTCGATCAATATGTCGTTCTTCAAAGACCCACCCACCCCCACCCCGTCATACCCTCCAGTTGATCCCCCAGCGCTGCCTTTTCAAGCAGCGCATGCCTCATTATACTTAGTTGGGATTACATTCCAAAGCATGGGTCTTTGGGCTGATGATGATCCAGTTCAAGTCAAGCATTGGTTTTGATCCACGAGGACGATACAAATTGTAGATGCCATCAAAAATGAATACGGTACGGCGCATATCGTGGGTTTTTTATTTTATCATGATGATTTTTTTTTTTCAGTTTCTGCACAATATCAACATCCAAAATGGGCAACGCCACCTAACCGGATGCATGACAAAAGTGCTGACCCTGAGCCTTGAACACATTCGGTGTCGTAACACATGTAAACTAGCAATTAAATGCTTAAATACGTCGTCGATTATTGGGTTGATTTTCTATGACAATATTTTAACGTTTGTATTTTTTCCGTATGTAACGTTTGGTCAACATTTAGTTCGAGGCAGTGTCTTGGAGGAGCAGAAAAGCCGCAACAAAGACCCCCATCTCTCTGAAAACACCCGCGCACACACTTGCCCCCCCCCCCCCCCCAGTGTTGGGTCTGTCAATAGAGAAGGGCCACGTTAAGAAAGCGGCCGAGAAGTACCTAGCTCATGAGAGGAGGTCGCCCCCCCCCCCCAAAAAAAGATTGATAAATCAGTTTTGCTTGCTCTCTCAAACACGAGCGAGGCCCCGAAATGCTGGTGTCTGTCCAGCCAGCAGGCAGCTGAGCCTCAAGCTCGCTCGCTCTCTCGCTCTGTCGCCGTGTGTGTGTCTGATGCGCTCTCCCTCGACCTCCCGTTCAAAGGAAAGTTGGCTCCTTATTTATGTGCAAATTTGCTCTTAGGCCCTACGAGGGTGGCGCGCATGCTGAATCTCTCCTTTCTGGGCTTTAGCAGATTATCCCGCTGCTCCCTTTGGTCCCCGTCGCCCTAAGCCCAGCTGCCCCGACCTTTTGTCATTGAGACTTTTCTCTCCGCGCCGTGCTGTCTTTCTTTACCTCCGCGCCACCTACCCCCTCCTCCGCGTCCCTCCCACCACCGGGGCCCTCCTTCACTCCGCCGCCATCTCCCGTCTCCCCTCCTTCGCTCCCTCTCAAAGGGCCATTATATCGCTCTCGTCACGGACAAAGGGCCCCGGAGAGACAGAAGGGAGAAAGAGGGAGAGAGGGAGGGAACACTTGTGCTTTGCCTCTCGCTCCTTCCTAATCGATGAAAGTGGACCGCATGGAGCTCTGAAGGATAATCGATACCCCCCCACCCCCTCCCACACACACACACACACGCCTTCTTTTTTTCCCTAACTGTCCGATTTGTTGCTGAGTCTGATAAAATGCAGTAAGTGGTGTGTGTGTGTGTGTGTTGTGTGTGCACGTTGGAAGTGGACACCCCCTGATTGTTTCTGTCTTAGGGTCGGGGCCTGGTTTGGCATCGTTTGACCAAGTGAAGCTGACCTGAGCAAATAAACCCATGTTGTGGACTCTAAACTGCCAATTAGCTTTGTTGGTTGGCATTAAGATGGGAGCCAGGGGCAGCAAATACAATGAAAACCAAAGGGGCCCCCAAATTGAACCCTGCGGAACACCATACGGGGCAGAGTGGGCCTCAGAGCAACCAATGCCAACACAAAAAGCAGTGGTCCTTCAAAATGATTGGTCCGGTTACAGGAAGCTCCTTTGAACTCCTTCTACAAGACAGATGCGTGATGGTAAATGACATCGCTGACATGGAAGCCATCCTGCATGCGCACAGCATACGTTTTTTTGACATGATTGATTGGCGCCTCCTCCTCTCCATCCCAAGAGCAGCCTTCGCATCCCATTCCAACTGCTGACGCACGCCTCCGCCATATTCCCTCCAAGCCAGGTTAGCTTGCCGAGCAAACAAGAGGCTAAAGAGTGGGCTCTTCCCCCCTTGCCCCCCCCCACTCCCGCCCCCTCCCTCCTCCGTGCTCGCCGTGTGAGCACACGAAAGGATTTGGGAAGCCTCGGCCTCGCTAAGCCACTTCATTGTATTCTCCTCCATCGTCCCTCCTCGCCCTCCCCCCTTACGTCTTTGTTTGGCCGTTCCCACACTGTCTCGCTCCGAGCTGCCGTCTGCGCCGCACAGGTCAAAAAGCAGCGTTGTCATAGAATTACGACATGTATGTTTGACCTGAAAAAATTATGCAGATTTTTTTTTTAATTGCAAGGGAGCTGTAATTAATGTGGGTGAGGGTGGGGGAGTGCAAAGGGGGCATCCACTTGGATGTGTTCTGATTCTCCAAGCAGAGGTTCTGAACCTTCAAGTACAGTCATAGCACGGTTTTCGACAGTATTCAAAAACCGAAACCACGCTCTTTAAAAAAATAAACTAAAATAACAGTTAAATCTTTTCTCTAAATCCTTTTTTCTCCTTTTAGTACACTTTTTTTCTCTCATAAATCTAATTTAAAATACAGATCCATAGTGTCGCCCGTGACCTTAATGGTGCAGTCAAAGGCTGATCAAGAAGTTGCCTACTGGGATGCTTGAGTTGATCCCTTCATTCCAATGTCTTCAAAGTGAACATTGTTTTGAAGTGTACCGGGACGATCGGATGCCGATTTGTGTGTGTGCGGACACACATCTTAGCATGTCCCTCACCGCTACACACACACACAGACACTTGTCTTAACTAGATATCGAACAGCTTCCCGCCATCTCCTCCCACCCGAGCAGAGAGAAACAATTACGGCGGGCGGCGAGATGACAAACGCCGCATCCTCCTCGCTTTGCTCGGCTGGGGCTGTTAAACGTATGCGGTAATTACCTCTCGCCGGCAATCCCTCGCTGTCACTTTATTAGCTCGCCCCTAACAAGGCGTTTTATGCCATAAACAGGCGCCGATGAAATGGCAATTAACCTTGCAAATGGGTATAAATGAGCGTCCGCCGTCCACGCGGGTGTGGGGGACGTGTGGGATGGGATGGGGCGGGGCTAGCGGCGGGACGCTGGCGGGGCACGCCGGCGGCCACGGGCGAGCCGCTCCCACGCTCTTTGTTGTGTCTGCGCCCGGGCAATTGCTTGGGTGCCTATTAACCTCATGCCCCCCCCCACCCCCTCGCGCTGGCGAGCCGATTCAAAATGACAGACGTAGCCTGGTGACACGGGCGGCGAGAAGTGGTTCCAACAGGGGCTTCAGGACACGGGAGCGGCCCCCGCCGCCCACCATGTCTGCATAAATAAAGAGGGGCCGGATGAGGCGAACGCATGAGCGACGTGGCACTCGTTTTGGATTTTGCTGTTGCTAAGGGCGCCGGAATTGATGGCTCGGGATTTGCCTGGATTCGGCCGGGCGGAAAGTGTTGCCGGAGCGCATCCATCCACCCGTTTTGTCTGTGGTCGGCTGACGGGGGCGGCAGTGTCGGCACTTTCCCCAGCCGCTTCATCAAAGTCTTCCTTGGGATCACGAAAGTCATTGCAGGGCCGACGAGCCGGTGCGGTCGTCGACATTGTACCCAGAACACCTTACCAGCCTGGTGCTATATCAAAATGGGACAAAATATATTCAGATATTACAAATGATACATTTATTGGTTTTTGGTTGTCCGGTGGCTGAGCCTCAGCGGCTTTTGTTTTGGGAGCTCAACCGCTAAGACAAGCCTTTTGAAAATCACTATGTGTGTTTCCAGTACCAAATACATGGAAATCGTCAGCACATCTCCATATTTTCAAAGCACGTGTGTAGATCATAGCAAGCAAGTTAGGCTGGCGAGCTGTTGTCCAGTTCTTCAACATTCCTTCTCACTTTTTCGGGACTAAGTCGTGCTGACTTTTATCCCTGGAAAAAGGCCATGAGGAAAAAAAAGAACCTGTCACTTCACATGAAAACATCCACTTTGCTGACCCCCCCCCTCGCCCCACTACCGGGCCCACGGGGGCCTTACCTGTCCTCCCATCAAACTCTCACCACACATCGAGAGCTAGTGGGAAGAAGACGAGGATAAGCGCAGGAGCGCTAGCCCGGTGAGGATGAAGCGTGGGATTTAGAATCCTACGGGTCGGGAGGGATGGCAGATAGTCTCGCCCCAAAGTCGTGCGGATCACATGAAGCTGTCAAGCAGGGCGCTGCGAGACGAGAGCGGAAACGAGAGCCTCGCGGACGAGAGTCCCGGCTCCGGCAGAGCTTAGGCGGAGGATCAGGCTTGTTTTACCACATACTGTCAAAGGGTCGGGAAGAAGTAGGAGGAAGCCGGGCGTGTGTGTGTACGTGTGTGTGTGTGACCGGAGAACCAATCAGTGGGAGAGAGAATTGCAAGTTCGAGACTAAAAGGAGTCCCAACGAGAAAGGAGGAAACCGCCATGCAAAGTCGGCCAATGAAATGGACTTTGAAACGTGAACCTTTTCGGCTTGCTCACGACGAGGTTCCACGGTGATCGCTTTCTTGGCCCAATTGTTTTCCAAGCAGATCGGGAACAGGGACGTGCGGTCAGGGGAGGCAGGTGAGGCACAGCCTCACCTCTGAATGCGCATTGCATTGCGCAATCATCACAAACTGGGTTGATACATGCCACTTGGGCCTTTTCTGACTTTGAGTGGGGGAGGGGAGGGACCCAAAAAAAATTGCTTGTTTTGTCGTCGGTAGGACTACCCCCCCCCCCCCCCCCCCACACTTCGGATGACCGCGAGGGGCCCCGGCAGCTCCGATCCCGGCGTGGATTCGACGGGTCACGCCAGCCGCCTTTTAACACGTCGGGAGTTGCGTTAAATTACGCAGAAGGAGCCAGCGAGGCCTTGTCAGGACGCGGCCCGGGTGTTGGCGCGGGGGCACGGCGGATGGACGTGGCACCGCTCTCATGCCCTGCGGAATCTTCTGTCAAGACTCATGACCGCACCGGGCAAACGCACGCGTGCGCAGCGAGAGGCGGGCGGGCGTGAAAGGCCGAGCCAGCCAGGGCAAAGGCGCGCTCCTCCGTTTTGACTTTTCTCCGAGCGCTGCGACTGGTTTGAAGAGAAACCTATTAAGCCTTGCGACCTTGCACCTCGAAGGGCTCCCTTCATGCCGTCGAAGGGCCTTTGTTTGCGCCAAGGTGCTGCCTGATGCGAGTCAGCTGTCGGCCAGATGCTCCGATATGCTCTGTCAATCGCCCCAAAAAAAAAAAAGAAAAAAAAAAGCCTTGAGCTGCAAAGTTTGCACTCAAGTTTTTTTTTCTTTTGGGGGGGGGGGGGGGGGTCGTGAAGTGCACTTTATAATACGTTACAAATCCTTTTAATAAACGCTTAATGACTCTAAAAGGACATTCCTCGAACTGACTATTAACTGCTGCTTATGCCTTTTCAGTCACGCCTAATTGCATTGGCTTATTTTTATTATTTTTTTACTCTTGCCGCTGGTTTTTGTTCTTGTTTTGCGGGTAAAAACACTTCCGTTCCGCATGGCGATTCACTCTGCCGTGATTTTATTTACAGCTAATTGTCTTGAAGCCCAAGTGCTTTGCCTCACCCGCAACTGTCATGTGCACGGTTGCCGCGACCTTGAAAATGTGGAGAGGGAAACAAAACGGGAAGCTCATACAAATAAACGACAAACACAAAGGAGGAAATAAACAGAAACCAAATTTGTGTTCAAAAATCTTTTGAAATGAAAGGGCTCAATGGAAATATGTTGCCTATTTCGATATTCATTCAAAAAAAATTGTATAATCAGTGTACAGTTATTATCATGACTGTATGTCAGTGATTTATGATGATTGTGAAAAAAAAATCAACCAAAAAAGCTGAATTTAACAGCGCAACATTTTTTGCTGGACTATTTTATGTTCATTTAAATTTGGGAAACACATTTTGTTGTTTTCAATAAATATTTCTAAAAATGCAAAAAGGAGGATATAAACCAACACCAAGTTTATATCCATTTTTTAAAAATTAGGAACAAAAAAGTATTCAATTATTGCTTACCTATTTTAGCATTTACTTTAAACATCTATATCATTGCATATTTTTTTTTGTAACGTTTTGATTTTTGTACAATTATTGCATATTAATGATAGATGATTATGATTATTGTTAAAAAAAAGAAACACAAAAATGCTGGATTTCACTCCACATTTTTTGCTGTCCTGTTTTATGTTTACAAGAAATTTATTTTTCTCAACAAAATGTAAAAAGGAGTAAATAAACCAAAGCCAAATGTGTACAAAAAAAATTTAATTCACGTATACTAGTAATAGATGATGATGATGATTATTGTTAAAAAATAAATCAGCTAAAACAAACAACAAATGTATCAATTAAACAGTGCACATTTTTTTTGCTCTCCAGTTTTATGTAAACACGTTTTTAACATTATTCTAAAAAGAATTGGCACGTTTAATAATTATAAATATGCTAATTGCAGACGTTGCTAAAATAAAGTCGTTTTCATTTTTATGCTTGATTATATTGACAATATGTATTGTAGTGTCGCCGATTAGATTTCTGGATTTCATACGTTTGATTTGTTTTCTAAACAATGTCGTCATCCCGCATTTCACGCACAGTTGTCTGACGTCATAAAAGGCGCACAGATGAAAGGAGACAAAAAAAAACGAATGTTGTGAGCGCAGTGCAAGTTGAAGGTCTTCAAGAATTACGCAACTTCTGACTGCGGCTTTGAATGGAGCATTTCAACGAAGATGACATCAAAACCGCGTTGGCCGTCCCTTGAGTCCTCCGCGTGCAAATTTCGATCACATGTCGGCGTCTTCCTTCCCGTTGTGATTATAACGAAGCCAAGAGTGGCGCGTTACCTGTGGCGAGCCAAAGAGATAAAAGCCGAGGTATTTGTCCGCAGGCTACTGACCGAGCGCACAAAGCGCTCTTTGTTGTGTCCAACCCGAATACTTACTGACACGTGGCCGCCGTGGCCGCCGAGAGTAATTCGCCACGATTGGCCGCCTCTGCTGGGAGGCATGACTCCGGCCCCCCACCGCCTCCCCGTTGCCGCGGGGCGGCGTGGGAAGTCGTTAGCCTTGTCTGCTTTGGCGCCCCGGCGCCCGTTGGGACCAGTGATCGTGGAAGGCGATCAATATGTCTTCCAACAGTTGGCGTGGCCGTCTGTCCGCCCGCCCGTCCGTCCGTCCGTCCGACGTCGCCGTCTTGTCACGTTCTTTGCTCTGAGCGCCGCGTTAACGCGCTCATGCTAGCATGCGCGCCCCAGCATGTGCTCCTCGTTGCTCACTTGGTTTTGACACAAAAGCGCCCTCGGGCCAAAGTGGAGAGTGCGAAGGGATGCTTAGCCCGATTTCTTTCCCTCTCGATGCCCGTGCGGACGCCCCGCAGGCGAGAGAAACTCCACGTCGCGCGGCCTTCATTGCTCGCGTGCTACGTTAGCCGTCCCTGAACGCTTCACGGGCCATTGTTTCGACTGCATTTTCTCATCATCAAGGGCCGCGGACATTCTTTTGTGGCATTAAAATCGCCGCTCCTAAACCTTTTTTGCGCTACAGACCAGTCGCACGAAAAGAAAGCATTTTTTTCTTGTTGTTTGTCTTAGGATGCATTTGTATATATCTATATATATATATCTATATACATCTTTCTATTATCTATTTATCGATAGATAGACAGAAATATGTTTTTATATTATCTATCTATCTATCTTTTATATTTATCTATCTATATATCTATATTTATATAAGGTATGTATGTGTATGTGTATATATATATATATATATATAGATAGATATAGATATAGATAGATAGATAAATTGCATTATGTTTGTGATGAAATGCATTGCGTATTTAATGACTGAAGTTTCGAGAAAAAAAATCGGTGACCTCCAAGTGGGCTTAACTGAAACATTTTGTTTTTGACAAGAAGCGTTATTTATTTTTTGATTTTTTTGGGGGGGACTTTGAAATGAAGACTTGCCCTCCCTGGTTAGGAGCAATAAGCTGGCATGTTGCTTCACGGGCAAGTGATTGATGCCTCGCGACTTGGCACGCCGCGCCCTCCTTTGGGTGCCGACAGCTGCTTCTCGCCCGGCCTCCCCGCCGAGAAGCTCGCTGGCAAAGGAACGATAAGAGGCGTATCCCCCCGCCGCGCCGGCAACGTGATACGGCGGCGGGCGGGGATGAAAAAAAAAAAACAGCCGCCGATTATCCCCTAATTAACACTGATACCTCCCTCATGGACGATGTCCCATCTCATCAGCGAGCCGGCGCGTCTTAATGTTAGCCGCTAACGGCCTCGCTCGCATATGTCAGCCCTCGTTAAGGGACCGCGCTGGTAATTTCCTGCCGTTTAATAGCATGTAAAATGATGACTATTTGGCTTGCCTTCCTGGGCGTTACTCCCCCTCCCCAACCCCCATCCCGCTCGCCGACGCGGCCGTATGACAGATGCCGTATGACGGAGCAGCCTTTTGGGGGAGCCTAATTGTAGGCCCGACGACTACTCCGGCTGTTTGAGGCGAGATAACTACGAGGAGCTGCGGCTGCCTCCGCACTTTGGGTCGAGTCGCGTCTTGTCCGCCTCGGGCGGAGATGACAGCGAGCGTTCCAAATGATGAAGTGGCCGCCTCCCACTCCTGACCGGGTCTAAGTTGCTCGCCGCGTTTTTACCAAGAGCGCTGTGAGAATGCGGACGTTCCAAGAAATGTTTAGCGGGAAGCAGCTAACCATCTTTTTCGGCAGCTGGTTCAAGTCTCGCTTCTCCTTTCTCAAGAGCACTTTGAGGGACGGTCATTCACTCCTTGGCCATACCTTGGCCAGGTGACCGTCACGCGCTTGACTTTGGACCCAGCCGAGCCTCCATCGGGTGTCTCCAGTCGGTCCAGAGTGCTGCCGCTCGCCTCTAAACTGGTCTTCGTAAGAGGGAGCGCATCACGGCTCCTCCGGCGTCCCTTGAAATGGCCTGGAGCCACCTTCTGTCTGGGATTCCGTCCGCCTCTGCCCGGTGCCTGAGGTCTGAGGACCAGACACGATTAGAGCAATGAGAACCAGAGGGGGGGTGGAGCCTTTTTTCCATTGCCAGTCCCACTTTGTGGACTCGACGTTGAACAAGCGCCCTCTGTGCCCATCTCTCCTAAACACACCATTTTTATTCTTTGGCTTTTGCTCCGCATGCGACTTGATGTTTAGCCCGAGTGCTTTTGCCCTTTCTACTGTCTTTGTTACAAATTCATTTTTTAATTCTTTCTTGTTGTGCGAATTCTTTGTGGACAGCGGCGGTTGTTTTCAAGAGTTTTCGAAATACACTTGAGTGGAGTTTGCTCCGACCACCTCGTGTACAGTAGCAATGGCACGTGTGCGGAGGGTTGCTTATATAACAATGAAAGCTGTCCCCGCCCGAGTTGTCGTCAGCCCCCGCAAAGTGTTGAGAATGGCGCCTCGTGCAAAAATGTCACTCAAAGCCGAAGAGTTCATTGTTATCTCGGGTGACGAGCCGCACTCGGCCAACTTCTGCGCGTTCTTGTTGTGTTGTGAAAAAAGCCAAGATAATTCTTTTTGATTTCCCGGTTTGCCGCCCGAGCATTTGGTCCCAACACCTCCCCCCTCCCCCACCCCCCCGGCCCTCACTTGATTGAGGGCTAATGAAAAAGCTGTCCTGAGCGTGGCTGCCTCCCTTGTATCCATTAGGAATAATTAGACGGGAACAATTTTGATGCCTGTAACCTCGGCGAGTGTGGCTAATGGCGTTATAAATTGCTCCTTGTCCCGGACTCCGGCGAGCGGCGGCGCGCGAATGGCGGGGGCGAGAGACGCTTAATTCAAAAGCACTCTGTCAACAGCGCTGATTTGTGTGCTTAATGAGAGCGTTTAAAACAACAGGCGCGGCTCATGCATCCTAATGGCCGCGGCGGCAGCGGGTTCGATAAAGAGGCTTGTCCGCCGTAATTAGCTGCGACAAACGCCCGGCGTGAAGAGAGCGGGGAGGGGGCGGGGCGGAGGGTCTGCACTGGCGCGCCTTATAAAAATGGCCTTGGCTCTGACTGACTTTCTTGGCGACAGTCCTCCCCTCTTGAACGGGGCTGTGACTCGCCGTTTTATTAAATTTTTTTCTACTGAACCACAAAAACATGGCGTGATTGTCAAGGAAGAAGTGTATTGTAAAGAAAGTGTCTGTTTTTGGGCGAATGACAGAGGTCGCCATTCCCCGATTGCAAAAAACCGTCACCAGGCTTTGCGCTGCATGTTGTACAACATGTCGTACGTCAGGAAGTGGCAGAAAACACGGCGTGAAAGACATAAAAAAAAAAACAAGCCACCTCGTACGACATTGACGTCAGCGGCAGCTTCAAGCGGTGAAGGGCGTCTCCACTAGATGTTTTAATCACGTGTGTCGTGCTGAAGTTCTTGTAAAGGATTGTCTGGCGGACAGCCGCCTGTGAAGAATGGACGAGGAGAGTGTGACGCGCCCCCCCACCCCCCAACCCCACCCCCCACCCCTACCCACTCACACACAAAGTAAATGCATGCCGACAAGATTAATTGAGCATTGCAGATGGCAAAGTGTGAACCTCGCACCTCTAATAAAATGGCCTTCGCGTGCACACAACAAATAAACACACACACACACACACACACGCTTGCACCGCATTAAGAGAGAAGCCTGCGTAGCTTAGCGTCCACGCGTCTGGCCCGGCACAAATGACTTGATGGGCAGTTAAATGCAGGGGTCGGGGGTTAAATGAACACTGTTGTTTATGAGGATGCACTGTGAATCCATTTGCATGCTAATACTCGCTCGCTCTCCGCAAACGCACGCACGCACGCACCGATGAAGGCTCGCCCGGTGGGCAGCTTGTTTGGAAAGGAAGAAGGAAAAAAAAAAAATCTCATTATCGAGTTATTTATGGAATGCGCGGCCCGGCAACCTTCCGTGACCTTGTTTTGTTGAGTATGAACCCGACACCGTTGGGGCACGTGACGCCGCCCCGTTTACGCCGCCCCGTTTACGCCGCCCGTTACTTTCCATTTTCAGCGCAATTAAAATGTCGCTGAATTCAGCCTGAACGCGTTCAGTCGCTCGTCCGCTCGACCGACTTGCGCGATTTACGCACGGCGAGAACAATACCTGTCAGGGACAGGCGAATTTCAACAATGCCGAGTGAAAACTCCAACCTCCACACGCAATATTAGATATTTCCTTTCAAGTCTAAAAGGGCTTGCTTATTGTCTAGGACTGTGTAGTTACAATCTAAAACAATGTATGGCAAAAGGTTGAAGGTTTCGGGGGGTTGGGGTTGTTTGTTTAGTTTTTTTTTTTTTTGAGGAGAAAACGTCTTGGCTAGCTGACAATTTCGAATGTGCCTTCATTGTTGGTCCGAGCCGTCCCTCCTTCCATGTGACGCGTCAAAAAATAGCTAACCGGGTCAGGAAACCTTTCAAATGAGGCTGCGCTCCACCTTCACCTTCACCTTCAGAATAAGGCCGCCCGACCCGGCCAACAGTTTTGAGACGCGTCACAAAGAAGCAATGACGGCTCAGACGAAGACCGAAACTGTCAGCTCGCTAAGGCTTCACGGTCTCGAACTGCCCGGTCTGAGTCTTGATGATGTCTCCTGGAGCCCCGTTGTTATGGTCTCGGATTGCGCGCTCGCCGTCGAAAACAATCCGCGGTCACGGTCCGCAACGGCGTGCGGCCGTCCGTAGTCTGTGGCCATCAAAGCCAGCGTGGTCAAATATTCTTTGCGACATGACAAAACCTTTGCTAATGCCTGGCAAACGAATCCTGTTGAAAAAGCAACACGTGGGCCAACTCCTCCAGTCCGGAATGAGTTTGGACCAGGGTGCCGTGGAAACATACCTTGGTCACTGCCAAACAGCAAAAAGAGTCGAGCATAACTCATTCACTCCCAAAGACGTTTTTAAACGTCTTTTCGGATTTGGTCCAGAATTGGATGGTACTGAATGAGTTAACTTGGACCCCAAAGTTCTTTCACTTCACGTCACGTTTTATCAGCATTCAGCAAAACGGACTTCCGGAGGGCAAGTGTAGAAGCATGCACGGACACACGTCGCCTTCCCAAATGGGACATCATCATCATCATCATCATCATCATCATCCTCTCGCAGACGGGACACGCTTCCGACTCGTCGGTATTTGCGGCTCTTTGGCCGTTTAAGCCGGTCTTTACGGGCCGAGGGACGTGCGGGCGGGCGGGAGGAAAGCGACCTAAATGGTAACAAGCTCTTTAGCCCCTAATGCTCCTGTCGAAAGACGCGGGGATCATCGTTTTCCCCCTTTTTAGCCGGCAGCCTGCCGCATCAGTCAAGGAGCGCTCATTACGCGGAAACAAACGCCGGGATTAGTCACGCACATGCTCCCTCCGAAGTGCATCTTGTTGCTTTGGCGAGGTGAGGCCTTTTATCGCCACGGACACGGGCGGCGGATTATGCTAGCGCAGCCACTTGCTTCTTTGTCAGGATATTTGCGGAGCAAACTCGTGCCAAAAGCAAAGCCATCTTCTTCTCACTCACTTGGAACAGCTTTTAGTCAATTGTGGCCTTCCGTTTTGGAATCTTCCTCTCCTCGCGAGGTCGCGCTAGCCTATTGTCAATCGACATGATTTTTTAAAAATAAAAGCAGTAAGATCACAAATATTAAATACTGCATTTGTTTTTTTTTTTCAAAATAATTTGCTCCGTTATCAAAGTAAGTCGCTTTTGTACAGAGTAAATGAGTGACAGATAACGAGTCGGGAACGTCGCCGCGGGTTGCCGGCCTCGCGCGCCGTTCGTTATTCAGTGAGCACATCAACTCCCGCGCATTCTAACGTTTGCTAGCTAAGACTTGGAGCCAACGCCGAGCGCGCTGGGCCGGAACGGACGCGAGCCAATAGCGAAGCTGCCCGCTTGTACTTTGAGAGACCCGCCGAGTGCTTTGTTTGTTCTTTTGTTTTTTGTTTTTTGAGAAGGTCAAGGCCAAGGCATTAACATTTCGGCGAGCAATTCTGCGTGCCTCCCGTCTGTTGCTGGCAAAAGAATGAAGAGTTAATGATGTTAGACGTGAATCCATTATCCTTGGGCCGGTGCTACGACTGAAAGCGCGACCTTGACCCGCCACGCTCGGAACGCAATGATGTTTTCTTCACCTTCACGCCGGAGACAAAGCAAAGCAAATTCAAGCCGCCGGCGGAGGCCGAAGGGGCCCGCCTCCCCCTCGTGCCCATCGGCGGCATGTCAAAAACGGAAGGCGGGACGCGTATCCCGTGTTGAAGGAAGTCCTCGATTTCCGACAAGTGGTCGCCGGCAATGAATTTGCCGCGTTTGGTCTCCGACGACGAGTCGTGGAACTTTTGCTAGCGTGCTCGGCAAAGCGCCTCATTTCGAGCGGCATCCATATTGAGCTGCACTCGCGAGCCAAAAGAATTCGGACAACAGCGGGCTCTGTGTTAGCTGCCGCGCTAACGGTCAGGAAACATTGTGCAACAATCAACAAAAAAAAATCTTGGCTTTTTTTTTCAGGTCTTGGAGCTGCTGGTGGGGCGGCCCGGTAGTCCAGCGGTTAGCACGTCGGCTTCACAGTGCAGAGGTACCGGGTTCGATTCCAGCTCTGGCCTCCCTGTGTGGAGTTTGCATGTTCTCCCCGGGCCTGCGTGGGTTTTCTCCGGGTGCTCCGGTTTCCTCCCACATTCCAAAAACATGTGTGGCAGGCTAATTGAACACTCTAAAGTGTCCCTAGGTGTGAGTGTGAGTGCGAATGGTTGTTCGTCTCTGTGTGCCCTGCGATTGGCTGGCAACCGATTCAGGGTGTCCCCCGCCTACTGCCCGGAGACAGCTGGGATAGGCTCCAGCACCCCCAGCGACCCTAGTGAGGATCAAGCGGCTGGGAAGATGAATGAATGAATGAATGAGCTGCTGGTGTGAATTGGCGAAATGTCCTCCAATTCTGCGGCCGCGGTTGTTCAAGATCAGCGCCGCCTTGCCCAATAGAAAGAAAGCAAACTTGGAAAGCCGGCGGCCTCGCCATCAGCTCGAGCTTTTGGAAGGCTGCCCAGCCGCACCCTTTGCTAAATCATGATCCATGGCTTGCGTCCGGCCATCGTACTCCGTCAAGTGCCTTTGGCCGGCCGGAAGAGTCATTAGTGCAAATGGCATCGTGGCACTTGTAGCATGGAAGCTGGAGGGAGGCAGTGCGGGTCTCTCCTGCACCTTGTTTGGTGTCCCCGCCTAATCCTACACACACACAGCCTCTCCGCCCACCACCACCTTTCCTGCGGAGAAGGCAGGGTGTCTCCCTGCTCCCCGTGCACTCCCGCCACGGGGCGGGAAGTGCATCCTCACTTAATAATGTATCCGAGAGAAGACGGAGCCAGGCAGCGATCTGACCCGGACCAACGCAGCCCTCTCCATTATTTAGCATTTACCGACACCTTCCAACTCACTTCGGACGAGCGACTTAATGTAGCGCTACTCCAACGGGGAAATAGGGGGTGGGGGGGGGGGTGTCGTCCTGATTGTAGGTGCTTAGTGTGCATTGTTGCCCATTGAAAGTATTTGTATCCAAAAGGTAAAAGTGTGCATGGAAAACGTTTCTTGTGTGTGTGAAATGTGAAACTTCCTGTGAGGGATGAACGAGATGCGCTTATCTTTCAAGGCCCTCACCCCCCGTGCATTTTTTTAATGATTTTTTTTTAAAAACAAACAAGCAATCAATTCATCTGTAATACCGTAACATTTATGAAACATAAATGTTTGGTAGGTTAGGCTTGACGCTAATTTGTTCAATTCGACACGTGTTCGACCAGAAAGAATGATGCTTAAAAAAAAAAAATGATTCCGACAATTTCTTTCTTTCCTTATTATTTCTATCAAGATTTTCAACTGTTGTTTGCAACTTCCATGTCCCCCGCTGACGTTATCGTGGGTCGATTTTTTTTTTTTTTTTGTGTTCCTCTTGTTTTACTCCTGACTTTTTCCAAATCACACTGCTTTGCCATTTGTGAGACAGCAGCAAGCCTGCAGCAGGAAAAAGAAGGAAAAAAAAAATCTCCTCTTCGGGTTGCGTACGAGGCTGCTACAAAATAGCAGCTAAATGCCGTTGGAGCCGGGCTCCCCCCGTCATCTTTTTTACTTGACGAAAGATATCTACCGCTGCTTTATAAATGACTTGATAAAAAGAAACACGGATTAAAGCAGAACGCAGCCTTGCAAGACTGCTGTGGGCTCGTCGCAAACAATTTATGGGCAACGGCGCACAAGCCCTCCCTGCCTCCCTCCCGCCAGCCGAGTCAAAGCCGCTCGCGTGAAAGTCCCCATGAGTGACTTCCCTCGTCTCGTGTTGCTGTGTCAAACATGCCTCACCATTCACAAACGACGTCATTTTAATGGAAGGAAAGCTTCCCGTAAGGCACTTGGCTTTGGGGTGGGCCAATCCAGCAGATCTGGTGATGATCCAGGATCATCACGAGAACCCCCTCCTTCCATCATATCACCCCCATCCTCCCATCCGCTGGCTTCCTGTCAAATTTAGAATCAACTTCAAATGACTTCTCTATACATTCAAAGCCATCCATAACCTTGCGCCCCCCCCCCCCGCCATCTGTCAGATCTTCTTCAAATCTCCATTCCCTCTCGCTCACTCAGGTCCTCATCCTCCCTCCACCTTTTTCTACCCTCTGCCCGTCTCAGTACAATGGGGTGCAGAGCCTTCAGTCAACCTTAAATCTTTCTTTCTTTGTTTATTATTTTATCTGTGTTTTATTATTGTCCTTGAGTGTTATGAAAGGCACTTGCAAATGTAATGTGTTATTATTATTATTATTATTACGATCCTCCACCGAGCGTCTCCAGTTGGTCCAGAATGCCGCCGCTCGCCTCTTGACTGCTACTTGGCTCGAGATTTCATCGCCGGCAGCAATGAAAATGTTAAAAACCAGAGAGCATGTGTCAGATCAGGTTGTTCTAGGTTGTGTTTGCACATTTTGCTCCCCGAGATCCAGAATCAAGTAAGGAGAATCCCTTTTGGATGATTTTTCTCGGGATCGCCGAGCATATTTTCCCAACAATTAAAAAGCCAAAAGACATGTCTGCGCACGGAATGGTGACGCGCATAACAAATGGGAAATATGGCAACGTCCATGTACGGGCCACCCCTTCGTGTTGTCCCTCTGCCAACCCCCCCCCCCCCTCCCCTATGGAATCCATTTCACATCATAAAAGACCCTCAAATGAATTGGACCCTCAGGAAGAGTGGCTTTCCGCAAGGAGGCTGAGTATGGGCTATTGGTTGTTCAAGGAGCCCCTCCACCCCCCCCCCCCCCCCGAAGCCCTTCCTTCCTTTTACTTTGTTACCACAATTGTGTATGAGTGTATGTATCCGTATGTGGGGGGGCAACCCACCCTTAAGCGAGGTGGATCAATATCATCTCCGTTATTAATATCAAATGCACATTACTTAGTTTTGCGTCTGGCGGCGGGCCAAGATGGCTCAGAGGGGTCCCGGCCGACAGCCGCTTGCTTCCTGCCCCCCCCCCCCCCGCTCCCCCCCGCGTCACGCCCATCAGCGGCCGTTTACCGGGACTATAATTTACTTTGGTGAGTTTTTAAGGTATTGTTTTGTCAGGACCAATCAGGGCTGAGTAACAAATGATGCGGCGGGAGCGGCGCTACCCCCACCGACTCCCGAAGTCCCCCCCTTGCCGCCACCTAAGTGACACACGTGGCCAAATTCCCTTTGGAAAGTTTCACGTCGATTGCTTTTGTCCTTGAGTGAAGTAAAGGAAGGATGATGGTGGAGGGAAGCGGACGATGCGGCGACTAACATCCCCCCCACCCCCCGACCCCCCGGTGGAAATTGAAGCTGACGCTGTCTCTAATTGTTCCATTGAACTGAACGGCCCGAGAGGAGCTAAACAAATATTGAGTTTAGAGGTGAAATTGCTTTGCAAGATGACACGCAGTATTTACCTCGGAGCACAAAGCACCGACCTCCTTTTCCACTCGACGCTTTCCACCGGCAAATTTGCAAGCGCGGAAAGGTGCTATTTCCAGCACCTGCGCCATTGCGGCTTCCCACTTTTGTTGCAGAGACCACAGAGGCTTGGAAGGCGACATTACAAATCCCAGAGACGAGACTTCAATGGGCCTCTCAGGAGGAATCGGAATCCTTTGAATGTTCCCAAAGTTTCGGAAAGGTGCCTTGACGCATGTTGGGATTCCGCTTTCCCTTGGCTTACTCCTTCTCGGCCGACCTTGGCAAAACCAAAGGAGACACATTACCCATAATCGGCGACGGCAAATCGAGAGGAGCCAGATGAGGTGGCTTGGGCATCTGATTCGGATGCCTCCTGAACGCCTCCCTGGTGAGGTGTTCCGGGCATGTCCCACCAGGAGGAGACCCCGAGGAAGACCCAGGACACGCTGGAGAGACTATGTCACCCAGCTGACCTGGGAACGTCTCGGGATCCCCCGGGGAGAGCTGGAAGAAGTAGCTAGGGAGAGGGAAGTCTGGGCTTCCCTGCTAAAGCTGTTGCCCCCGCGACCCGGCCCCGGATAAGCGATAGATGATGGATGGATGGATGGATGGATGGGCGACGGCAAAAACCGGGCCGCTGGCGGTGACGTGTGGTTGGAACGTGGGAGTTGACTTGATTTGAAACGGTGCTTCCATATCGATGTTTGAAAGGAAGCACTTTGTCCTCCCAGAGCGGAAGGAAAGACGGCGCTAAGGCTCGCAGATTTGACATTGCCAAGCGGCACTTTGGCATCTTTGTCGGTCATGAGCACTCCAGTTTCAGTCGAAATTGGTACGGCAACGGCCAGTTATTTTTGCTTCGGCTCCGTCCGCAGAGAGCGTGAGAGTTTATAAAAAAAGTCATTTGGGTAAACGGGCTGTCATATTAGCTCATAATTTCAAATCTCTAACGTCGGGGCACCACTGCATTTTGTACAATTGGCTATCAAATACTCGCCAGATCAAGCAGCAGCAATTGTTGACACTCAAATTGTCCTGCGCACGCATAGTCAGGCGGTCTTTTTTCCTCCGCTCAAATGGTCTGCTTGGAAATTCTCATGAGAACCCGCCGGGACTGTCCCGATGCTTGGCATCCGTGGCACCGCCACATCGGCTCGCACTAATGAATACTCGGGAGCCTCCGTTGTCTTGTAATCCCGTCGCGCGTCACCATAGTGGGACAGCGGATGCCCACCCCCTCCCTCTGCGTCGCACAGTTGCAACCCAAAGGCGCTGAGAAGAGGTCCAAGCGTAGCGTGGATAACAGCAATGTGTCACTTAGGATCAAATATTTATTCAGGGCTGTTTGGTATCTTGCAGTCCTGTTCACCAGTGAGGGTAGGATGGAGCGGAGAGATCGACAGGCGGATCGGTGCGCTGTTTCCGTCTGTCGCGGTGAAGCAGGAGTTGAGCGGAAAAGGCGATGCTCTCGATTTACCGGTCGATCGACGTTCCTGCGGTCCTGCGTCGCGCCCGAAAGAACCAGATCCCGGATACGAGCGGCCCAAGTGCCTTCCCTCCGCCGGGAGTCCGGGCTTATCCCTTCGAGATAAGGTGAGCAGCTCGGACGTCCAGCCGCTTCTCCTCCGTGTTGAGAGGAACCAGATGAGGTGGCTCGGGCATCCAATCAGGATGCCTCCGGGACGCCTCCCTGGTGAGGTGTTTCAGGCATGGAGGCCCCCTGAGGACGATCCGTGACATGCTGGAGAGATGATTTCTCCCGGCCAGGCGGGCAACCCCTCGGTATCTACTAGTACTACTACCGCACAATGGTACGGAAAGCCTTCCCATACTTATTCGTCATGTCTTTGTTTATCGTAGTTGCTCGTTATTGATCATACTAGTACGGCCTGTTCTACCGGAGACAAATTCCTTCTGTGTTTCTACATACTTGGCCACTAAAGACGATTCTGATGAGCTGGAAAAAAACGTCTGGGTGGACGGGGAAGTCTGGGCTTCCGCGCTGAAGTTACCGGTTAAGCGGTAGAAAATGGTTTGGTGGGGGGGGGGGGTGTTTGTTAGTGATCCACATGCCGTACATCTTGGTGAGGGTGCATAACGCTTGGCTCTCATCTCCTGTCTATGTCTAGGCTACAAAGTCAGCCTTTTGGGCTTTGCTAATTGGTAGGTGGCTGTGTTTCTTTTAATGGCATTTTTTTTGTGGGGTGGGGGCAGTGGGACGATATGTGTAAGGGGTGTTTTATGCTACATCTGCTCGAACTGTGCAATCCCCTCACACTCATTTGGCCTCCAGATGCCGCCGGCTAGCTTCTCGCTCCATATTGATGGCGGGCTAGTTCGTGGGTGCCAATGTTCAAGGGCGGGGCGCTAATTTATGCCCCTTTGAGGGATGCCCGACACCAAACATTTTCACACTTGAGGAGCGGGTTTCTCTCAAGTGTGAAAAGTGTGCAAACGAGAGTCATCAGGTGTTGAAAAGAGAGACGAGCATGGCACGCAGGTCACGGTGCGATAGCCCGAGGCTGCGCAGTGTTCCCACGGCCGATGTCGTTGTGCTCAAGAGCGTCTCTGGTGGTCGCCGATGAGTAGTGCGCCCCGTTTTGACCTCCTGGTGATGAAAGACAATGTCAGGATTATACTTGAAATATTCCGATTTCCCAGATTTCGATGATGCGGCAACAAATGACCAACTGAGCGCTTTCATTTGACGGCTTCAAAACAAAAGCTAAAAATAACCCTCTTGATCGGCTGGTTGTCCTCGAAGTGAGAGCGCCCCCCTATCCGAAAGGTCCGTGCCGTCGTGGGGGAGAGCAAGGTGAGAGCGGGCCGGCAGGTGGTTGCCGTCACGCCACGTTTTGCTGTTTGACACGAGTGCACCGTGTCAATCAATGGCTTGCAGCGAGCTCCTCCTGCGGGGCCTTGTGCTGATCGATTTCGGAGCGTGTTCAGAAGCGCCGGCGGGTGCTCTCACCCGCCCGCACGCATCTCGGCTCCCCGAGTGTGAGGTGATGATGTTTCCGAGCAACGATGCTGGATCGGCAAGCGCCTCAACGTGGCGTGAGCGCATCGACGCCTGTCTGTCATCGCTCAAGATGAATCATTTGTTGACATCCAAATGATCCCGGTGGTCCGTATGTGAGAGGGAAATGCAGAAAGAAGGGGGGGGGGACCCCAACATACTGTAAATATGAGGATCAAAATACGAAATACTTGACAAAATGATGAAATCCCCCCCTCACCCCCCCCCCCTAAAAGTTCATTTTTCGAGATCGGCGCCTCATCGCCGGGAATTCACGCCGTCAGCGGCACGTGCGTGAAGTGAGGTCACGCAAATTGTCATGCAGAAGCCGGGCTGCTTCTACTTTTATCTCCATCAGTCGCTCTCCTTTTTTCTTCTCCGTCTTTCTCCTCACCACCCCCCCTCGTACTGCCTCCCTGCACAGTGGGAGGAAGATGCATCCCGGTGCCCAGGTGGCAAGCGGGCGGAATCAATAGCGAGGCCGTTTGAAGTTTTCTGAAAGAGTTCCCGGGGAAGGCGCTCTTGTCAGGCTGATAGATAAAGCTCGCACCTCAGTCAGCCCCACCCCCCACCCCCAGCTCTCCCCGAAAGATGCGGCCGCCGGAGACGGGTGCGCCTCACCTTTTTTAAGTGGGGGGGGGGGGGGGGCCGCTAATAAAACAGCATGAATAAAACATGGCGGCCGAAGCCGCGCGCCGCATTAGCGCCGCCGTCGTCCCGCCGTCGTCCCGCCGTTATAAATGATCCCGGTGGCCCCGCCGTCATTTGGGTAAAAGCCCGCAGCCTGGCTTAAAAAAAAAAAAAAAGAGGGGCCTCGCCGGATGGATTGATACGTGCGGCGCACCTATTTATTTTCATGTTAGGCGGCTGCAGGAAGAATGAGGACAAATTAGTGCCTTTTAGTGGCGCGTGCTGATTGAGTGTGAGCTCAGGACGTTTCCGGGCAAACGATGCGACGGCAGCTGAAGGAATGGCCGGCAAAACGACGGATGACTCGGGATCACCGTCAGCCTGGTTGGCGGTCAGAGACGAGTCAAAATGGGAGCATGAGAACCAGGGAGAGAATCATTATTTCTTTTTGGGGGGGGGGGGGGGGGTACAAAATAGATCATATAAAACATGAGACTAAAATACAGTTGGACAAGTACGAAAAATAGTGAAATGTAAATGAGAAAGTACAGAATAATCGCCAAAAATAGACAAACATCTGGCTAAGCTTTGAGAACAAGAAAAAAAACAATAACAAAAGGTCTCGGGTAAAAAGCACTGACAGTAAATTTTAGAAAATGGAACAAAAACAAGAAATAAGGCAAAAAAAAGAATATCGAAATATACAACAAAAAAAATCTGAAAATAACACAAACTATTGTGATTTTAAAAGATGATTTTATTTCACGGGTTCTTCAAACAAGAGTTTAGTAATTTAAATTGGACTACTATTTTTAGAAAACAGTCAAATCAAATATTCTGCAAAAAAAATGACAAAACTAATTTGAATTTATGTCCTGTTTCATGTGAAAAATAGAAAACAAAGAGCTGATCAACACATCCAAATCATTTACATTTTTTAAAAAAAATCAAACACCAATCATTAAAAATGCAAACATTGACAAAAATAGTCTGGAAAATAACATGAAAAGTGATTAGAAAAAAAAAACTAACTGAAATTTAGATTTTAGCTGATAAAAAAAAAACAACTGGCAATGAAGAGTTGGAACATTTGAAGCAGCGAAGGGAAAAAAAACAGCATTGGCTATAAAAATAAAAACTATTGACAAAACAATGGAAACAATGCAAAGGTAATAAAATGTTAGCAATAAATAAAGTAAAATAATTTTAAAAAAATTCCGTGGGAAAGAAAATGAAACGTCGCTGTTGAGAAGCTGCGGCACCTGATTATCCATCCCTTGGCTTCTTCGGCGGGTCAAAGTGCAAAAGCCTCCGCGGCGGGGTTGCGCAAATTCGTCATTGGTCACGCAACGAAAGCCCCGCTCGCCCTTCCGCCGGAAGGTCGTTAAACGCTTGGCCGGCGTCGACAGATTTCCCGTCTGCCGCCGCTGCCCTGACCTCGTTTGTCGGGCCGCGACCGTTCCTTCCCCCGCGACCACCGGGATCCGGCGAGCTCTCCCAGCCCGGGGGGTCAACGGGGTCAAGTGGCCCGTCGCCGGGGTCAACGGCCTTCAATAACCAAGCGCACCCGACCGGGTCAAAGGCTTGACCTGGCCCGCGACCGGCGGCCGGAGAGAGAGGTCGAGCCTTCGCCGCCTCCGTTGTCACTGCGCCGTAGCCCCTCCTGCGAAGGGAGCCCTCGGAAGCACCCTGGTGGCGACCGGACTCTCACTGATCCACCCCGCTTTGAATCTTTTCCAAGAACGGCAAACCCTGCCAAGGAATTGAAACTCCGGGAGAGAGCCTTTCGGATTGCCAGCCCTGTGAAGGAACATTTTTCTTTTGGCTTGGTTTGTGTGATTTTCCCAAAATGAACCGAACGGGCTGGCTGACTTTTCCCAGTTTCCTCCAAAAGTCAAAATGCTGACTTTTGGTACTGACGTGACACCCGCTGGTGTTTTCAGACACGCCCGCAGCACACGCTGCATGAAGCCGCGTGACATCACGGGCGGGGTGCCATTGATCGCCATTCGAGGTTCCGCTTCACACGAGTGTGTTTGCTCGCCAGAATTGATGGCGGCCCCGGAACTCCTCCTTCAAACGTGCGGCCGGGCGACAGTGAAAAGTGAGATAATAATGTCTCGCCGGTTGTTCCGCCCCCTCGCCCCACTCCTGCATGCGAGTCATTAACCTGGCCTCTTCATCACCGCGGTGGCCGCTCGGAATGGACAAAAGCGGCGTCCTTTCTGGGTGTTTGTTGGTCAGGGCAGTGGCTGTTTTCAAAACAGGTTGAGTTCCAAAGCAAAAGAGCGGCAATCTCAAAAGGTTTTCTTACCTTGATGTCGACCGTACACTCGACAATCGCTTGCTTACAAATGGCAGATGGCAACCCTCGCTCCTTTGGATCGATCGCCTTGGATAACACTTCCACCGTTTGTAGTCTTGTATCGCCAACTACTGGCCTGGCATGCACATTGCAATTGTTTTCAGTCTTTTTTGCTCGTCCGAGTGAGCGGATCACGAGACGGCGGATCGGAACAGCGGACTTTGCGGTGACCCGACGGTAAAGCAAAATGCGGTTGAAGGAAAAAAAAAGTGCTGTAGAAACTGTAGAATGTGAGCGTTTTATCCATTCGGTGGAATTTGACGAGAAGTGGGAATTTTTTTTTTTTTTAGCGCTGAGTGCTAGCGATCCAGCAGAAGGGCGAAGACCGTACGCCATGTAAACATTGAAGAAGCGCCGTTTGGGCTGTCACGAAGCTCCTGCCACCTCGGAGAAGAAAGAATTTTTTTCTTTTCCTCTTCCTCAACATCTTTAAAATTTTGAATTTTTAATCCCGACAGCGGCGGGAAAATAAATGCCTCTGTCCGCCAGGCTGTGGTAAATAATTAAAATTGAAAATTGATTGTTTGCACCAGAGCTGGGATTTATGGGATAGGGGACTCCACCGCGACTCACCCCCCTGGGGCAGCCCCCCCACCCCCTCCCACCCGGACACACCGGCCTTATTCCCGTGCGCTAAGCATTTCTTTTCCACATCATTCCTCCACCTAATATGCTAAGGGGAGTGTGTAAAAGGGGCTGAGGGAAAAGAAGAAGTGGAAGAAGAGTGCTTCGGAACACCGGCTGGCCCCCGGCCTCCCCCCGTTTTGTTTCCAGAAAAAATCAATAGCAAACTATTAGTATTTATCCCCATGCCCCAACTTTCAAGGACAAGTCGCGTTTAATTTAAAATCCGGGCAACGGCTAAAGTAGCGCGTCCGCTGACTCCCCAGCTCGGGCGGCTGCCCCGCGTCAGCATCAGCTGACTAATGAATGGAGGGCGGGTGTGGGGGGGGGGCGTACAAATAATGGCCCCCGCTGTTAAATTAATGAGGGCTGAAATGCACCTGCGTTTTCTTTTCTAACGCCGCTGACCGCCTTAACTGCACGCTACACGCGGGTGTCGGCCTTCATGCTAATTCAGCTCATGTCGCCGGCACGCACATGAAGATGGATCGACCTCGCCGCCCGTGGCTCCCGCTGCATTTGCGCGCCATCAATTAGTACTCGCTCCTCTTTCCCCCGCCATACGTAACACATATAAAAACAAAAAGCACATACTCGTCAATCGTGTGAGCGCTACGATAGTCTCGGGCTCTTCGCATCATGCTGAGGCTAATGTTTTGGATTCGGCTCATGGACAACAGCGGCAGAAATAAGTGCAATCGAAACCGATGAAACGGTTCATTTCACACTTGAACTCATTTGTTGCTCTTTCTGATGTTGGCCAACTGGAGGCAGTGCAAGACACACACATGCACCTGCTCAAATGGGCTTCTCAGTACGGCAGTAATATTCTTCTTTGCAGAGGACAAAGAACGTATGCCTCAAAGTTTTGCTATGTTCTGTCGACAAGAGTATGTGTTGCGATGTACGGTATGACGGCGTAATGCCCTGCAGCTTATGGCGTATGTTGGCCTTCAGCTAACGGAGGCTATTGAGTGGCTTCAAATACATGATGTGTCATTCTTGACACTTAATCTTCAGCTTTCAGAACAGACTTATGGGCTACTCATGTTGCCTTTGCTAACTCGTACCCGCCGGCGCCATTTCTTGTTGTCTTGGACAATGCACATTCATCGACAGAGCAAAACATGCTTCCACGTTAGCATCGTCTCGTTCGTCTTGCTCCATCCGCCCTCCTTCCGTGCGTCCGATTTTTTTTCTCGCCAGAAGCTTTCAATCAGAACGGCCTCCTTTCTCAATACAGTTCAACTTTGTCACTTCTGTCCTTCAACGCTTCACTGTTGCTGCGCGCACACACCCACACACCCACACACACACGTGCGGCAGTGCAGTTGCGAACATGCAAATGCGGGCGAGATAACCTCGGTACCTCGTGTCTTAATAATTAAAAGACAGCGATATGAAGTAGTGGGGCGGGCGCTTCTTTATTTATGAGAGCAGCGCGCACAGTGAAGTGATTGTGTTGAAACCAGGCAAGTCCTTGATCCCTGACATAAGGGTTTGTCTTTTCGGGGCCACATTTGAATATCAATGCGCAGACATGATCATCACCCCTGCTAGACAGACCACACACACACACACACACACACACACACACGGGCGCAGTGAAAGCGGCAGGCGCGTTTGAGTTCAAAGACAAGACGCCCCATCAAAACCACATCAATGGTGCGATTCACCGCATGTACTCGCATGGCTAATTCACGTCTCCCAACGCCGGCCGACAAACGTCGAAGGGTCAGTTGGGCGAGTGTTTGTTCATTGGCTTTGCTTCTGACAATTAGAATCCATTGCGAGTATGATCACGCCGGGCGGGATGTTTTTCAAACGGCGTTCGTCTCTCTTGCTGCTTTAATTGTCAGCTGCGGTTCATTCTGAAGCTCCTCGAGTGTGCGGCCACGCCAATCGATGGTGGAATTGCTGCGATTCTTTTTCCCGGTCACGTCGCAGCGTTACTTGGGCCCTCTAGGTGCTAAGCAGAATATGCCCGGGGGAGTGGGGGGCGACAATCAGTCATTCCCCACAGGCCAACGGATGACAGCGGCACGAAAGGAATTCCTACGTAAACAAACCTCGAGAAATCTTCATGGCACGCAACGCTTTGAGTCTGTTTTGACCTTGAGGAGCAAGGGGGTCTCAGTTTTGGGGTTTTTATGGCCAGTCCAGCCCAATTTGAAAAGATGCCTTCAAGTCGCTAATGTCAGACTACGGCTTTGATTTGACGCTGTCATCAAACGAGAAGCCCCTTCGTTGACTGACGCGCACCATCTCGATATCATTCGGGATGACCTCGTTCTGATGCTACGCTAAGACAAAATAATAGACGAGAAGCAGCCCGTTTTTTGGGGGGGGGCATGACCACAATGTACGACCGTCGTCCGCCGCGTGCTGTCGAGCCACCGCCTCGGCAAAAAACATCCAAGTGGCTGTAATTTAGCCACGCGTCAGTCCGACGTGCGCTTTGGCTCTGCTACGCGCAGAGCGCCGCGCAGAGCCTAGCGTGCCATCGGCGTCACTACTCTTGATAAAAATCAAAGACCCGCGCTGGCATGAAAGTCGTCGGCGTTGTAGGCCTGCGGGCCGGAGCGCGATGCAGAGAGGAGGTACGAGGTGGTCTCGCAAGGGGTCTTCAAAAAAGCCCATCTTCTCACATTAGCAGGCCAATACACTTCCCCGACTGTGCCCCGGGGCTACGCGCTCATTAGATCTGCATTAGCTCCTTTTCTCCGATTCAGAAGCGCAATTGGAAAACAATATCGAGCGCATATACAAGCGCAGTCTATTGCATGCTTCATTCATCACACTCAAGACGTTTTGCTCAGGCCTCCGACCTTGCGCGGTTGATTGATAGAGTTTGCTGTTTAACGGCTAGTCATCACATTTGGCCCAGCCCGGCGACGAAAACACTCTTCGCGATTTAGGCTCGCTCGTCCATCCAGTGAATGCACTTGAAATTTGGCTAGCAACAGGACAAAATGGCGGCTTTGGAGCAAAATGGCAATTTTCCCGCAAGTTGGGCTGTGTTCCGAGCACCGCAATACATCGCAGGTGTGTGGGAACATGCTAGCCCCCTCGTCGATGCTAATGGGGCCCATCTCCACGCCTCCCGATTTCCTATTGCCTCTTTTATCCGTGTTTTGAATCGATTGGTTTCTGATGTGATGACTTTCCCATAAGTAGACAAGATGTCCACCCCCCACCAAATCTCCCGTTGGTGGGGTGAAAAAACAAAACAATATATCCTCACAATGATTCACATTGTCCCACGCAAGCAAACGAATCCCATCCCAGGTTCCATCTTTAGATTGCTACGCTCTGAATATGCGCCAGCATTAGCATGCACAGAAAGCACCCCCCCCAGCCCCCGCCCCTCCACCGCCCGCACTATTAATAGTACGTGTCCAAATCACGGCTGTCACATTAGCAGCTAATCGCTACAGCACGTTGGGGGTTTAAGTGTTGCTAACCGAGCGTGCCTGCTTTATTATGCCTTGTGTGAATAATAAAATCATCACCGGCGCACCTCTTCCGCTCATTATATCCTTTCTCTCTCTCTCTCTCTCTCTCTCTCTCTCTCTCTTTCTCTCCTTCAAGCATCGTATTGTGACTATTTAACTTCCTAAAAAACTGTCTGCGATTGGCTAGTCCTCCGAGGGCTGTTAGAGAAAGTTATGACTATGCGATGCGACCATCAAACGAGAGTTTTATTGGCCACCTCAGCTCACTCAAGACAAGTTTCAAGTCAAGTTCAAATCCCACTCCCCAAACCGCCCAGTGATATTTTTAGCGGTGTACGTATATGGTTTCGCATTTAGGTTGAGGGTGTAATCAGTGCGCCTTCTTGCAAAGTGTCCTTCCACTAAACAGCGACTTGTGTGCTAATTGTAACTCGTCAGCGGCGAAGTGCGTGAAAGCCGTCTGAGCAGCTTTTACACGTGCGGTGGAGTGCGTTCAAAACAAGTTTTTTCAAAAGTAAAATAGATTGTCGAGGCCAAGTTGTATAGTGCGCAGGAATTTTCTCTGTATCGTTCCAAAAATAAGAAAATTGGAACGATACAGAGAAGATTCCTGCGCTGTATCGTTCCAATTTTCTTATTTGTGGAACGATACAGAGAAGATTCCTGCGCACGCATTTTTAGCATGGTCCCACCGTGCTAATCTCTGTATCGTTCCAATTTTCTTATTTTTGGAACGATGCATTTTTAGCATGGTGATACAGAGATTAGCATGGTGGGACCATGCTAAAAATGCGTGCGCAGGAATCTTCTCTGTATCATTCCACAAATAAGAAAATTGGAACGATACAGCGCAGGAATCTTCTCTGTATTGTTCCAATTTTCTTATTTTTGGAACGATACAGAGACGCATTTTTAGCATGGTCCCACCATGCTAATCTCTGTATCGTTATATAATTGTCGTGGCCAGTTGTGACACTGCTTTGACAATTTTGTTTGGATTCACACTGGAATAAGTGGGAAAAATAAACCTTTAACAATATATATGTAAGCACACAATTTGGGCCAATTCTAAGCTTGTATTAGCTTATTTAATTGAAATGAACTTTTTTTTTTTCTTGCTAGCCAACCCAATCAATTCGTCGTCTGGAAGAACATCTGGAAGAACATGATCAGAGCACAGTTTCAGCACGGAAGCCCAGACTTTCCTCTCCCCAGCCACTTGTTCCTGCTCTTCCCAAGCCACCTCCTAGACGCCTGAGAGACGCAGGCTCTGCAGCGCGTGTCCCGGCTCATCCTCCGAGCCTCCTACCAGTGGGACAGGCCCGCAAAAGCTCCGGGTAACATCCGAACGAGATGCCCGAGCCGCCTCATCCAGCAGCCGCTCGACTCTGAGCCCCTCCCACGCATCCAAGCTTCTCACCCTTTCGTAGTTTAAAGCCGGCCGCTCATTTTGGTCCACTTGTAACGGCAATCTTGTTCTTTTGGTTACCGGCTGCAGCCCGTGACCAAAGATGAGGCCAGGGACAAAGATTGTATCAAACTTGCTCAAAGCTCGTGGTTAGCTCACTTAAGTTCGGTATTTCCAACTCGAAGGCGCCCGGCATTCAAGGTTATAATTTCCCCTCCTGCGAAGACGTTGGAGGTCGCTCCTCAATCCCAGTCGCCTGTCAACGCCGAGCGGCAGGAAGGTCCTTGGATTCGCCGTGATCCTTGCATGAGGTCACAGCTTCAGAGCCAGGTCCCAAAACAGCAGCGGAGGAAGCTCACTGCCCCCCCACCCCTCCCCTACCCTCCATTCCTTCCTCCAGGAAATTGATTATTGATCGCGAGCAACAACATAACCGATTGAGGGTGGCAACAAGACAGGCAGAGCGAGGGGAGGAGCACGAGAGAGAGACGGCAGGTCGATAAAGAATGATTGAAGCGTGTCACGACGCATCGGATGGGCTCGGCCTCGCACTTTCTGTTGCTGTGACCTTTGCTCATGCGTCGGATTCAGATACGCCAAGGTGGAATGCCGTCTATCGGATTCTGTTTCCCATTTGTAGGCTTTGTGAAAACCTTTATTCCAACATAAAATGAATTTGATGGGGATGGAAACGGGAAGTTTTTTTTTTTTTATGAATCGTTAGGCGGGGGGGAAAACTCAAGCCTTTTAAAATAACTTGAGCGTGAATTCACAGAGCCTGAAAAGTGTTGGCTTTTGCCGTGTTTCAAGATAATATCGTGAAAACAGGCGAGATTGACAAGAGATCTCATGCCCGCCGACGCGGACGTGACAGCTTCGCGGCGCCACGTTGACGTGCGCACATCATGCCGAGAAAGACGGAATAACGCGAAGAAAAATTGGCATCGGAACAGGGGCTTTGCGCCGATGCGAACCTTTTACAGCGCCTCGGTGCTCGAGTGTGTCAAAGCCCTGCGACGACATCCAAACGCCCCCGACCAGAGCAAGGTAAAACACCACTAAAGCTTCGACAGTCGGAGCCCGACGTATTCCGGATGAAATATTCATCGACAAAGCTCTTAGTGCAATAATTGCACATAGGACAGGGACCACGAAGCCAGCCGGGCAGACAGGCGGGGCGTCAGCTCCAAGTGGGTAACAGGGGGAGGCCACTAATTATTTAAAGGTGGTTTATTTCCATTTGAGTCTCTTTAATATCCGTTACATCCCGATTTAATCGGCCCGCATAAATATTCACAGAGCGGCGAAGAGCCCCTTGTTCAACAGCCAATGTTTATTGATTCAAGTGTTACGAGACATGAATGAAATGCAATCGCCACCGAGGTGTGAGCCTGAGCGCGGACGGTTGTTGGTCTCTGCGTGCCCTGCGATTGGCTGACGAGACCTCAGGCGGCCATTTAAACTTTTGAAAAATAATAGCATCTTAAAACAAACCCTTCAATGTACTAAGCACCTAGTGAAGCGATGCCAGAGGGGGAGCGATGCGCTCCCTTTGATGGGTTCAAGTCAAGAGATGAACAGCATCATTTTGGACCCACTGGAGACGCCGGATGGAGGATTGGCCGGCTCCAATGGCACCATTTCAAAATCACTGTCCTTCCTTTACAGTTCTCCACACTTGACGATATTTCATGATGTACTGCGCTCGGCATCGCGGCTGCCGTGTGGAACAAGTGTGTCCACTACATCGCATAAAATTAAAAGATATATTGGGGGATATCTCGATAGATATACAGCGACAGAGAGAGAGAGAGAGACTCGTAGAATATTGTTCCCTTTCACGAGACAGCTGAGCTGTAATCGGCCTGAGGGGACACTTACAGACACGTGAATATGACCCGAGCCAGACACAAAGAGATGGCTTGCGTGAGTGCGTGCGCACACACACACACACACACACACACACACCTACACACACACACAGATGTACGTATATGCAGCAAGACAGACGCAAACACAGACAGCGTGGACATAAGCAAGCCTGCGCAAGGTGTTTGATGCATGCATAAATACACTCATGCATGCATGAGCGCTCGCACGCACACACGTACGGAGCCACACTGCTACTCACCTTAATTGGCCCACAGAGCAACACTTAAGATGCCTTCGAGAGGAATGCGCTGCGAGAGGAGGAGGAGGAGGAGGAGTGGCGGAAGTGAGTGAGGGTGTGAGGAGGAGTAGAAGAAGAAGAAGAAAGCTCCCTCTGCGTAATTACAGATGCAGATTTGCCACTTGCAACATGGCTGCCTTCATTTCGCATCTTCTTGCCCGCTCGCCGCCCCTGGGGAGGTGCAGACTTTACGTGTGTGTGGGGGGGGGGGGGGGGGTGATGCATGCATGCGCGCTGCCTCGTGTGTTGGACTTGGAGGAGGCAAAAATCTAGGAATCTGCTTAACAAGCCGGGAAAGAAGGAAGCAAATTGCAAGTGTGCCCGTGTCGTCGCGTGGGCAAGTATTTGGGCGCTTTTGCCCCCATCATGGATTTGCATGACGTTAATCAATTCTTTTATGATTGTTTGCAGATTTGTTTGGGCTTTGTTGGCGATGAGCTGAATTGGCCAAATATTGTTCTCTGAGCAAAGTCTTTTCCTTTCCTTTCTTAAAGTCGACGAAGGAGAAGAAAAAAAAACACACCAACTTTTTTTTGTTGTCGTTTTAATCTTCACATAAACGACCATACTGCGTGAGATACAAATTTAAATGAACAAATCCATCAATCCATTTTCCGATCCGCTTATCCGCACAAGGGCCGCGGCGGAGGTTGCCGGAGCCTCCCCCAAGCTTCAGGCAGTGGGCGGGGGACAACCCGAACCACTCGCAGGGCACACAAAAAAAAACAAACATCCACGCTCACACTCACACCGCGGGACAATTTAGTGTGCAATCAGCCTGCCACGCATGTTTTTGGAATGTGGGAGGAAACCGGAAAACCCGGAGAAAACCCACGCGGGCCCGGTGAGAACATGCAAATTCCTCACAGGGAGGCCAGAGCTGGAATTGAACCCTGCACCTCTGCACTGTTTGGTTGACGCGTGTTGTTGAATGAATAGATTTTGGTGTTTATTTGTGTCCACTGGGTGGCGCCTCTGGTCCCTATTCAAAGCATGCAGCTCAATGCATTTTGAAAATGCCGCTTTTTTTTAAAATCTCAGCATAAAAATAACCTCATCATTCATCATAAAAATTCAATTTCACGTTCTGTTTAATTTTTTCCAATCGTTTGTGCACCCAAGGGTGCTACTTTTTCTCTTTCAAAGCATGCAGCGCACGTAGGACACCTACTCGTATCTTCATAATGGTCATGATAATTGTATTTATTCAGCACAAAAAAATATCTTGGTGTTATCTGGTGCAACGTTATCTTGGTGATTCCACTCTACTTCCAGCTCGAGACAGTGCAGGTGTGCGCCTCAGTCTCAGCCTTCAGTGGCGTGGAGATTGATGGCCAGCTCCACACTGTTAACAGGATGCAGTCGTTAGATGCCAATTTTCACTTGTGAAGTCTATCGTGAGTCTCTCTGTCTCAGTTTTATATGCTGTGTAGTCACTGCGTGCGCACATGTACACACACACACACACAGGTCCCCATAAGACCACCTGGCTTCCCGCTAGCCATCCGCCAGCCAGCGGCTCGGCCCGATTAATTATCTCAGCGCTTAATTGAATGTAGAGGGACTCTGCAGGGATGGCTCATTAAACTGATGTTTGTCTCTGCTGTTTATCTACGCTCGGCTAAAAGATACACACACACACACACACAACGAACCGGTACAAGTGAACGATGAGCCGTTTTTAGGCGAAAAAAAACGACCATGTATAGTAAGGCGTTTTTAGCCTGAAAAAAAGACAATCATGTATATTAAGGCGTTTTTTTACTATACATGGTCGTTTTTTTCGGGCAAAAAACGCCTTACTATACATGGTCGTTTTTTTTTTCAGACTAAAAACGCCTTACTATACATGGTCGTTTTTTTCGGGCTAAAAACGCCTTACTATACATGGTCGTTTTTTTCGGGCTAAAAACGCCTTACTATACATGGTCGTTTTTTTCGGGCAAAAAACGCCTTACTATACATGGTCGTTTTTTTTTAGGCTAAAAACGCCTTACTATACATGGTCGGTTTTTTTCAGACTAAAAACGCCTTACTATACATGGTCGTGTTTTTTTCAGGCTAAAAACGCCTTACTATACATTGTCGGGTTTTTTTCGACTAAAAACGCCTTACTATACATGGTCGTTTTTTTCGGGCTAAAAACGCCTTACTATACATGGTCGTTTTTTTCGGGCTAAAAACGCCTTACTATACATGGTCGTTTTTTTCGGGCTAAAAACGCCTTACTATACATGGTCGGTTTTTTTTAGGCTAAAAACGCCTTACTATACATGGTCGGTTTTTTTTCAGACTAAAAACGCCTTACTATACATGGTCGTTTTTTTCGGGCTAAAAACGCCTTACTATACATGGTCGTTTTTTTCGGGCAAAAAACGCCTTACTATACATGGTCGTTTTTTTTTAGGCTAAAAACGCCTTACTATACATGGTCGGTTTTTTTCAGACTAAAAACGCCTTACTATACATGGTCGTTTTTTTCGGGCTAAAAACGCCTTACTATACATGGTCGTGTTTTTTTCAGGCTAAAAACGCCTTACTATACATTGTCGGGTTTTTTTCGACTAAAAACGCCTTACTATACATGGTCGTTTTTTTCGGGCTAAAAACGCCTTACTATACAAAAAACGACTTCAATAAGCCTTATTTATAATGTTGGTCAAAGAAAGAAGGGAAATGGTTGACACCTCTGGGGATTGAACACCAAACAACTAGCTTGGGAAATGGTTTCTCTACACCTGAGCTACACAACCACATAACTTCTTGGGCTTTTTTTGTGTTGTCTTCAATAAAGCTGCAAATGGTGGTTAAAGAAAGACGTGACCTTTTCGCAAACACTGGGAATTGAACACCCAACTGCTGGATTTGGGACTTCAGCTTTCTACCACTGAGCTAACCCAACACAATGAACCTTTGGGTTGTTCTGTGTTTTTTCTCTAAGTTGTATATGGTGGTTAAAAAGTAGACAGTTGCAACAAACAGGGATTGAACAATCAACCTCTAGTATGGCACTCCATTACTCTACCTCTGAGCCAAAGCACCACATAGAGCTGGGTAGTTGTGTTTTTTAATTAATCATGGTCGTTTTTTTTTCGTCTAAAGCCTTACTACACATGGTCGTTTTTTTCGGGCAAAAAACGCCTTACTATACATGGTCGTTTTTTTCGGCTAAAACTTGTGAAAATGTAGGTGATTGAACAGTCAGAGGTGCTGCCAAAAAGAACCCTTTCTGCACTGAAATACAATGAAATTAATTTTGATTCCGTTTGCTGCAATACAAACCGAATACTTTGTACTTGACCATCAAGTTAATTTAAAACGTGAGGTTCACAAATTATGATAATAAACATATTTTTACAACAGTTGTTTGTTTGTTTGTTTTTTAATGTGGGTCACATATGGCTCATGAAAGATGTGGCTTGGTTGAGGTTGAATTCGGGCTGATATCAGGAACCTGTTCTAGCCCAGCGTCGGGCCGGAGTAGGGCCAGATATGATTTTACAACGCGGCTCAGATCTGGGCCAAATGCGGCCCACATCATGGATGCCAGACGTGGGCCACCGCAGGACCGTCATTCATTGAGGTATGTGGGCCAAGTGTACGTGCCGTGTCTGCCCCAGAGCTGGGCCAGACCAATTTTGCTGACTGGGAGAAAGAAGAAAAGCCAAATGCTATGGCTTGATCTTGTCACCAACGCACTCCCAAATGGAGAAATGCCACCATTTTATCACTTTGGTTTCTTTATTGTCACAATTGACTTTTCTGAACCGTGGATTCGTCCACACGCCACGAAGCTGCGAGGCGTGATGGAAGCAATACGTTATTAATGGAGCCCATATGTGATGAGATGTAATTAATGCAAAGCACTTTAGGTGTGACAAGCAAGCAAGCCCTCCCTCGGTCTCGCCATTAAGCCTCCATTGTTGTCATGATAACAAGGATTCTCTCGGAGTAGGGGGGGTCAAAAGCCTCAGTCTTCCTCCCGTCTTTGTTTTTATCTCCTCCCTCACATTGTTATCCTCAATGCCGTGGCTCGCTAATGATGTCATTGCATACACACCGATTTGTTGACTTTGTCATCAGTGGAGCTGCTTTTTTTTTCTTTTTTTTACATGACTTCAGTTAGCTTCAATGACTCCTCATTTCTATCTGATTGATTTAAATACACAACATGCAATTCATTTTGTTTGATGTGTAGTTTGACAGTAAAACTCAATTTGGAGCGGCAGAAAAAATGTCCACTAACATGTAGTGAGAAGCTCAGTCATCGCGGAGCAGCTCAGAGTTGGGATTATTCTCTTCAATATCGAGAGGTGGCTCGGGAACCTGATTAGGACGCCTCCCTGTTGAGGTGTTCCGGGCACGGAGGCCCCGGTGATGACCCAGGCAATGATGGAGTGACGATGTCTCCCAGCTGGCCTAGGAAAACCTCGGGATCCCCCGGGGAGAGCAGGAAGAAGTGGCTGGGCTTCCCCGCTAAAGCCGTTGCCCTCGCGACCTGATAAGCGGTAGAAGATGGATGGACGGATGGATGTCTTCCAAACAGCTGCTTGTTGTGAAGTGACTTGAATTGAGTTCACTGGCACCGCCGGTTGTGGTCTTTGTCCTGGTTTTCAGTTCAGGTCAGTGTTCTTCAATCGCTTTCTGCTAGCCGGAAGCATCCCGGGCGCCGCTCGTTTCCAAAAATGATCCAAAGGTAACACCTCGGTCCGCCAGCCGAACTATGCGTCAAGATTGTCCAAATCAATGTTCTTCGCGGCGCCTCGGCAACTCTGAGCTCGGGCCGGTTCCTCTAAAAGCACCTCGAGGCCTCGTCAAGCCTGCCAGATCACCCGTTTCATTCCCATCTGGGGGCCATCCATCTCGGCGGGCCGCAGCCAGGCTCCATTACTCCCAGACGAGCTGTGAAATAGCCGTGATGTGTGGGCGGGCGCGTGAGAGGCGGGGCCTCGGATGCCAGGGAATGGGCCTCCGAGTCGGCTGTCAGCTTTTAGCGGCCGACGAGGGACCTCATTGGCGGAGTCGCAATCGCCCGCTTCGGCGGCGGAACGTCAACACGCAGGAATGGCGTCGCCTTGCCATTCGAGCCGCCGCGGGGCGCAAAGCGTCACAGTGGCTGCTTCAATGGCCACTTATTTTTACCAGCTAATTTTGGTGAGCCTGTGCCTGCCATTTCACACGTCAGCATTAAGCTAGTGGATTTGTGTTCTTAGACTTTGATTGAACATTTTCTTGTTTGAAAATACTGCACGTTTGCAGAACTGCAATGTTCAATTTTTGTTCATGTGGAGTTGTCACGATTGAAGAGTTTTAGAATCAAGTATTCGGAAAGTCTCCTAGTCTCGGACAGGTATTGTGAAGACTCCCTCCGGAGCGATTGAAAGAGTCCAGAGAAGGGTTTCCGCGTGAACCACTTTAGTCCAAGTTCTCCCAACAAGGTGTTACCGTTGGTCTTTGAAGTGTCACGCGGGAACCTCGAAACACAGAAAGAAGAGTCAGACAGAGCTCACAGACAGACCGTGAATACATTTGGAAGAGATCCGGACATATTCTCGGCCCGAGTCAGGATTGACCGTGTGCCGATCAAGTCTCAGTCTTTGAAATACTGCGCCAAAGCCGCTCCCGTCAGCCCCCCTTGTTACCCTAGTCCTCGTCTTCCAGCTCAACACCAGCAAAACCCGACTTGACCGCTCTGGTATTTCACCCGGACCTTTGAGGCACGCGGTTATAAATGGCGTGGGCTGGATAATGTCGATACTCGGTGATTGGACTGAGCCCGTCCGGTCGCTAAAGGTCACGGAGGGAACACGTTGCTTGATTGTTTTCCAAAAGCAGCCCGTTGAAGTTTGCCCCGATGGAGGTCGTTGGCTTTGAAAAGCCACTGGAAGGCAAAATCATCCATCCGTCTGTGTCATTGACGCCGCATCGGGCCGCGGCGCAATCGGCGAGCGGGGCCGGGCGTCTTTGGACGGACCTTTTCGGACGCCAGACGAATGATCCTAATCACGCTTTTGGGACGCGGCATATTGATTTCATTATCGTGAAACTCTCGGCGCAATTCAATGGCCTTTGGATTATGAAAACAATTCAGGATATTTTATCCTGATAGCATTTTCTTTAAACCCCCCCCCCCCAGCAGGGAATAAAAATGAAGTTCCATTTGGATGTTTTCTTCTCATCGCGGTGATGAGAAGGAGCATTTTCATTCCGTTTGGTCTTTGGGATTCGTCGGGATGGACGGCGATTGAAGCCTTGCCCTGCGACGGCTCACCGAATGCCCGTAAAAGATCAAGCAAGCGAGCTCTCGCGGCCCGTCCATTCGGCCTCATTGTGCAAATCCACTCGGGGGGGGGGGGGGGGGGGGGCGATGAGCCGCACTTTTAATTGCAAGGTGGATCTTTTGCTGCGCTATTGACGGACACCATTCAGAGGGCGGCTGTCGCGCGCGGACGTGCGCTCGCCTCGGCGCCTCTTCAAAGGCCTTGAGTGGCGCCCTTTGTGGCTCGCCGTCCCTTTTCAGCCGGGCTCCTTTTTGTCTTAGCATTTCATGTGTCATCGAGTCGGCCCCCGGCGAGCGGGAGGATACCTGAGGCCGGTGCGGGGGTGCCCGACGAAAGGACTCAAGCCGCCCCTCAAGTGTCTCCTCTGCCGCGCTCGCCGGCCGCATCCTCCCGCCCGCTCTCCTTTCAACACAATTTATGAGAGCATCAAAGGGAGCCGCGAAAAGCCTCCCCCCCGCCCCCCACCTTCCATTCTCTTAGAAGCTGCGGCTCACCTCACCCACGCTTGCTTGCTTGCTTGCTTTCAGGCAGGTGTTGACCCAAAAGGGACACTGAGGCGCAGGAGAGAGCTGAAATGAAGGTGCGCAATGGTCTCTATTGAGCACTTGAATTCCAATTCAAAGCTCTTTCAAAAGTGAGGACGGTTGACTTGGTGCTTGCTTGTGGCGTGAAAAGGGGAGGAGCTAAAGCCATCGAGGATTCCGGGACATTTGCCCCAAATGGCTTCTTCAACCCCAAATCACCGACTTTCTCTGGGTTTTGGCTTCTTGAGACTTTTTGGTGGGTCTACTAGATAAGGATATCTTATCTTATCTTACTAACGGTGTTCTCTGTTGTGTTGATTTTGACTTATTCATTTCTTTCTTTTGTCAATTCATACTTATTTGCCCACTGCAACCATCGAATCCTTCTCGTGGCTTTGCTCGGGCCAGCTGTCTTGTCTAATCAGTCCAAAGATTGCTGGGCGACTTTATTTGTCACTGACCAACGGAAATGGCCAAAAACGGCCGCTTCACACCCAAGAAGCAGACGCCTTGGGAAGATGAAGCTTCAAATGTGTTTCATGAACCGGTCGTATTTTGGACTCCACTAGATTACACTGTTGTTGCTTTACATTGAGAAGTTTAAGAAAGGCAAGCCCCACGAAATCAAAAGTATTTGAAGGCCCGTGATGGCGAGACAACAGGAAGCAGGCGAGTCAGAGGCAAAGTATGGAGCTGATTTTGGAGTTCGCTCCGCGTCAAGTTGCTTGCAAAGAGCAGGAACACACGCTCCCTATTGATCATCGGTCAATGATCAATTAAGCCAGCCGTTTGTCTAATTAGAGCAAACGGGTCCATCCGGACGGCCTCGTTGAGCCGTTTGATCGGCAAACGGTCGCGGAGGGAATGCGCGGCCCTGCCTGCGTAATTGATCGGTGGCAGGTCTTTTCACGCCGATGTCGTTGGCGTCACAGAGGCAGGCCTGCCCGCACTGATTCATGGCACACGTCGCCTCGTACAAACTTTTTTTTTCCTCCCCAAGCTTGACATGAGAGCTCGATAAACGAAGCAAATGCTCCTCTGATCGCCGGCCCATTGCGTTGATGCCGATGCCTGTGTGAGTCGCGTGCGGTGGCCGTCGACCACTTGAAGCCATTACTGTATCGATGAATTGCCGAACCGTCTGTCCGTCCGTCCTTTCATCCACCCATGCGTCCTCTCTTCAGTGTCAATGTATGTTCAGAGATATTGCCAAACATGCGTCTGCCATGGAATGGTGCCTCCACCCCCCTTGTCCATCCATTGAAAACCCATCATCAAAAAGGTCCAGCCATCCGGCCATGCAGCTATGGAGCCATCTAGCAACAACCCCATTTCGCTCAAAAATGGACCCAACGATGGATCCCTCACTTGGGATGTCCATCGTTGCATCCACCCGGTTATTGACCCGTCTCTCCATCCGTCCATCCGTGACGCTCCCCTCCAATCGCCATCCCCCCTCGACCGATCTATGCCGGAGATCCGCCCTGTAGCGTAGCTCCTGATCTCGCTTCCCATCTGTCATGTCCCATCCACCCCGTCTCTCGTCTCCTCCCGTTGCGTTTGGGCATCTCATCCTCTCCCATTGGCGTGAATATTTTGGTCCGGCAATAAAGGCGCCTATTCATGTGAGCATCCTGAACAGCAGCAACTCGGCCGCCCGTCCCCCCCCCCCTCCTCCTCCCCACTTCTTTTTTAGTGGCGAGGGATTGTTTATTTGGGTCAAATAGTCAGTTATCGCTGCAAGAAAGACTACCCCCACCCCCACAAAACCCAACAACAACAACAAGTGGGGGTATCTTCCACCCTCACTCTCTTAACTTGCCACTTTTTATTTTGCCATTTTCCCACCCTCCTCCTCTTCACCCCCGAGCGCCCCTTCATTTTAGGTCTCGGCCATTTAACCAGTCAGCAACAATCGGAGCTGACAGAGCGACGGGAAACAATCGAGGCGGGGTCATCGGAGGGGCTGACCTCCGAGGAGGGAGTGCGGGAGAAGCGGGGTGCCGCCCGCTTTCTTTGTCGCGGCCCACCGGTGAGAAAACGGCAGCGCTGGAGTCGGCCCTCGGCTTTCGGCTCGCCGATCGCCGCAATCTCGGCATTGTTGGGTCCCGCTTTGTCCACGGGCCGCTTCTGACCCATTTGCCCGCCTTCCTCGTCCTTGAGAGAGCCTCTGCGCCGACCGCCTGACACTCGGGTGATTGACAGTGGGCGTGGGACGAGACGGGGGTGGCGGGGGCGTAAGAGGAGGTGCGCGTCTACATGTCTGGACGCTCCGAGAGGGCCGACAGTGGGACTTTTTCGCTGAGGTTTGCGCAATAGGCTGTTTGTGGGGGCGGAGGATCGGAGGGGGGAGGGGGTTCCCACTCACACTCTCAGTGCCCCCCTCCCATTTGTTTGTCTGCGCGCCTCAACCGGTTTTCCCACGCGAAAGCCTCCCCCCCACCCCCCTCCCCATCACCGGCCGTTGGGCATCGCAGCGGTTCGGACCAGAGGCGCGACGGACGGACGGCCGAGACTGACAGCTGGGCGCCGAGGTTCGCGTGCCAATATTTGTTTTCCGCTAAACGAGACGCTGCAACTTACAGAAATGATTAGAATCAAATCAAATCAAGTTCATAAAATCCTGAAGAAAATTCATGACAAATATTACAATGAAAAAATAAACGCTGTTAAAAAAAAAGACAGATATTAAAACCAATAAGTACAAAATGTCAAATAGAAAACGAACCTGTAAAACAACTCGACTTGTATTTTGGGGGCTACTTAAAATTAGAAAACTTGAAAATTCAAATTATTTCACATTGAAGGCACCGAATGTAGTGAGCGCAACAAAGCAAGCAAGTTTTTTTGGGGGGGTGGGGGGGGCGATTTAAAATGTTGGGCCAATTGGCGGGACAACCCTTCTATCAATTGTTATGTGCGAAAGCCACTTTTCACAATGGCGCAACTTCAAATCTTGAACTCAAGATTTGAAGTTGCCCCACGTCAGATTTGATCAAAGGTTGTTGCCTTGAAATTTGAGTTTATTCAACTTTTTTTTTTTGAACAGTGTCATCGAACTCTGACAATTTTGAATGGAAAAAAAAAAGTTTTTACGCCACCTCTGGCGTAACTTCCTGCGGTCACGGTGCCGTGAAGTCATCCGCTATTGTGGCCCTAATGCCGGGACGATTTGTTAAGCAAATCAAAGTAATTGCTGCTTTATCTTGTGGAAAATGTCACGCTCGCTTGACTTCCTCCCCTGCCAAATATCAAACGCATACACGGCGCCACGCATAATTAGAGGTCGCGGCCGGGCCAATTAAACGGGTGTGCCTCGTTCTCTCCCTGGCAAATGGTCCGATCGTTTCTTCTTCTTTCTTTTTGGCCACCGGGCGTCACATGTGGCTGATTGATTGGCTATTGCGGAGGGAGGGAAACGAGGCATTCCTGGGCCGGGGGGGGGGGGGGCGGGAGGGGCCGACGAGCGGACGGTCGGCCGGCCGCGGGGAGAGACGGGCTTCCCCCCCCCGAGCGAGCGCCGAGACGGGGGACAGATGGCGTCCCTCGGTGGACCGAGCCCCGAGTCCCAGTTTTCACCTGCGGCCCCCATGGGAAAAATCCGCCTTCCCCACAAATGGGCCCATACAAGAGGCCCTGGAATGCGAAAACACTACAAGCGTAATGAAGGACGGATTCGGAGAAGGAAGGAGGGGGAGGCCAGGGGATGGGGGGGGGGGCGAGGGTTGCTGGACAAGTAGGGAAACGGGTCAGGGGGAGCAGAGGTTGGGGAGCAGAGGTTGGGGACCAGGCGAAATACATCATAGACGATTAAAATAATGCCCCCCCCCCCCCTGCCCCACAATTGTTTTTGTTTCCAAAATCAATACATGGAAGAAAGAGAATCAGCGGGGAAGCCTTCACACTGTTCAAAGCGCCCGCGGATACTTTCCGACTGACGGCGCAACACCTCTGTCATCCCTCCGTCCCCGTTCCTTGCCCCCCCCCCCCCATGACTGTTGGCTGATACAGATGGTGCTTTTGAGCCCTGTGAATGGGGTCAGGTCGGGTCGGAGTGGGGTGGGGTGGGGGGGACGCATAGGAGGAACCAGACAATAATGTAACGATTCGGCCCCCTCCTCTGACCAGCAGGGCGGCCACGGAGGAGAGTGAAAGTAAACAATGGTCCACGTTTCGGTGGGGGGGCGGCGGTTCAATCTCCCAGGGTCTTGACACAGGCCGCCGTCGGGAGCGGGTACCAAAAATGTGTGCCTTGGAGGGGGGGCAGGAGATAGCAAGTGTACAGCAGCCTTCTGCTGCACTCAGAAGTTGTCAGGCAGCGCGCTTTAGCATCCAAAAGACTTTTTTCAGACTCAAACGTCCAATCCAATGGCGGCGCCGTCAAGCCAAAGCCCTTCATGTCCAAACGCGGTCAATTTTTCCTCCGATTTTCCCTTCACAAAACAATATTAGTGGTCTGCCCCCACTTTGCCTGCTGTGGTTGCGCAATCCATTTCAAGGGGTGGAAATAGCTCGGGAACAGATGCCGTCGCTTTCCCGGACGCCTCAACGAGTGTTGCGGGAGCCGTACGGCGTGATGTCGATGTTGAGCGGTAACTGGTGAAAAGTTTGCTTTTTGTTCAAAATGGATCGCGGAACCAAGAGAGTTTGAGTTGAAAAACCTCTCGGGAAAAAAAGTGCAAATGTTTTTTGGAAGTGGATTTGCGCTGTTCGCAACCTTCCCCGCAAACACACAATGAGTAAAAAAAAAGAGATTTTGACGGCCTTAAGCGGGGGGCAAGGCCCAAAGTGGTCAAGCGTTGTTGCTAATGGTCTGGAATTGCCTTCAATCTTTGATTTTTAATTTGACAAATCTACCTTCAAATCCGCTCTCGGAGCAAGTCGAAAACGCATTGAAACATTTATGCCGTGCAACAAATCCCCGATTACAAATTCATGAGCGCTGAAGTGTGCGTGCCTCCCCCACCCCCGCCCCCAGCCCCCTTTTTACAAAAATCTCTTTTTTTTGTGTGTGTGGATCACTCCGAACGGAACGATCGCATTGCCGGCCGCGGCCAACTGCGTCGGCATTCGCTATCCGCGACGGTCAACACGTGGCTAAGCGGACCGAAAGACGCTCCATTGATCTCATTGGATGTGGAGCCGGCGATCGATGCCGGTGATCGGCTGGGCTCCCAGGTCCAGACTTCCATGCTTACGGGCCAAGCGCTCCCTTTTCTCGGTCCCGATCTCGCCTCGACCACATTCCGATGGAGCCGCGAGGTCTCAGCCGACAATTTTGACACCGAGGCACCGATGCAAATGATGGCAAACTTCGAAACGCTAACGATATCTAAGTTGCCCTCCGCCGTCCATCTGCGGCTCTTGATTGACAGCAAACAGAGATGGGAGGGGAGAGCCGGAGGGGGGCGGAGTCCCCCGGACCCGGGGTTTTGGGCTCCTCCCCCTCCGACCCCGGCCCGGCCGGGCTCAGACGCTCGCACGGGGCCACCGAGAAGAGCTTGTCGCTAGCGAGCGACTTTCCTTCACACGTCAGCGCTTAAAGTCAAGCAGTGTTGTGACACGAGTGACAGAAGCATAAATACAAGCGCGTCTCTCCTCAGCGAGGCGACGCCACGCGCGCTTCCATTTGCATGAGACGCCATAAAACATCCCCATGATTGCCTCGCTCAATCTGTCCCTCGCCTCCAAGCGACGACGTCGTCTGCCGGCGAGAGGACGCGTTTCGCCGCCACTTTGATGGCCAACGTCGCGAGGAGTCTCGCAAAATGATCAGCGCCTTCGCTCGCTCGGATGCTTGAAGGGGGCAACGCTGCGAGCGCCCAACGCTCGCCAAGGAAGAAGTCTGGCTGGATATTTGGGGACAGGATTGGGGACCGGATTGCCACCCTTTGGGACCTTTTGCCAATCACGGCGAGAGGGGCGGGCGAAGCCGATGGACCCAAGCCAATGAAAAGGCGCACAAAGCAATTTGGAGCGGGGTCCTTCAGGGACTTCTTGTTTTTGTGCCCCCTTGGCGGATTTCCTTGGTAGGAGCGCGTCAAAGGACAGCGCCGCAAATTGCAGACTTGCAGTTTTATTTCAGGCAATGGGTCCTTGAGACGTTTCCGCCATCTTGTGACGTCCGTCGGAGAAGCCGCTGTTGATTTCTTTTCAAATTTGCCAGTCAGAGCGAGTTTGGGCAGTGGGGCTTCATGTTTGTTTGATTTGTTACAACCAATCATTGTTGGGCATGTCCAGGGGTCCCCTAAAGGTGAATTCAGAGTGACACAAGTGTGATTTCTTGTTAGCGCTTCCCCATCCTCCAAAAATCAAAGAATCAGAAAGGCCAGTTGGCCCAGGTCAAAACGTCCACTTGACGCGAGTACCGAAACGCGGCTCCTCCGTCGTCGCCACCGCCGCCAATTTTCATGGCCTCCGTCACCCTCCTGACAGCGAGCGTTGCCAACAGCGCTCGGATTCAAGGAGAAACCCGATGAACGCTCGGCAACAGCCCGTTGTGATCCGGCCCACTCACGTCTCCATTTCACTCAGTCAATTGGCGCGGGGTTTCGACACCAACGGCGTTCCCGTGCGAGTGTTTTTTGGCGAATGCCTTTTGTTGGCTCCTCCCCGCCCTTTGGCTCCTCTGCCACGGCGCACACCCGCGACTAAAGCTCCGTCAATTGGGGCCCCGTTGATCCTTGCTCGAGTCCTTTCTGGCGCTTTTGTACGCGTATGATTGGCAGCCCGGCAGACGAGGATGTCCCTTTGGCAAGCTGGCCTTTGTGCGCTTTCGCCCGGCAACAAGGCGACGGAGACCATCCCAAAACACGCCGGCCGCGCCGGCCGGCCTTCCTCCGACGCTCGGGTGGCCCGACTCGGGACGCCCCGCTGATCTTTTCGGGATGAGAGAAAGTCGCCAGGGGTGACGATGGTCGGCGAGCAGATGCCGCATGCCCCGCCCCTAATTGATCTCTGGGTAGGCCGGAGCAGGGCCCGGCCTCGGGGGCCGCCGCGGGGGGCCTTGGAATGCAAATATGACGTGCTCACGAAAGCTCGCTTCCTCATTTGGTCTTCTTCCGAGTGCATCTTATTTCTTCTCGCGTCGGAGCTCTCACTCATGTCACGCAAGATGGATTTCGCCGCGAAACCAAAAAACTGATCTGGAATCCTCAAATGGTGAAAGACCGCCATTGAATCCTGCCAAGTTCCCGGCCTTGGCGTCAATCATCTTCAAATGTGCCTCTCGAAATCGCAATCATCTGGGGGGGGGGGGGGGGGGGGTAGCCTCTGCGAGTATCGCGGTAACAAGCGCCGACGATAATCAAAGACTTGGCGAGGCTACGCGCCCCCCCCCCCCCCCCCCATTCAAGCGAGGCTGGACCCTGGTGCCCTGGCGTCCCCCCCCCCCTTGTACACATTGCTCATTATTTGTCTTTTTCATGTCTTCCAAAAACAAGAGGCGAGAGTATCCATGGCAAGGGTTGGATGGACTGGGGGGGGGGGGGGGGGGGGGATCGTTGTTTCCTTCCCCCCTAATTGACGCGAGCAGTTCTTTTGACCCTAATTAGTGCTTTGTAATCTGGCATTTGCATATCACAAAGGCAACATCATTTGCATATTTGCAAACGAGATGGGTGTCCGCATCTGCATGCGTTCCCTTGTTTCCTCGCCTTTCTTCTTCCTCGCCCCCCCCCCCCACAGCCCCCACTCGTACAATGCCAGAAAGCGGCGACGAGAGGCACTGCCGGCGCACGCAAAACGAAGCCGTGCGCCAAACACAAAAAGTTGCAATGACGAGAAAGACGATTGATCAAAGTCGGTGCGTCACGGCAATGCGGCGGCAGTTTGGGGGGGGGGGGGGTCCTCGAAAAGTGGCCATTTTGGAGGCGCAAGGATTCCAGCCAAGTTTCTTCCGATTTTGAACAAAATTGGAGCAGAAACTCAAAACAACCCCCCCCCCCCCCACGACACTGCCATTTGTCTCTTTTTTATTTTATTTTTTTACAAGTCACGCCGATGTCTCCGTGAGAACCCCCCCAAAAAAATCCCCGCGTATTTGTTTGCCTTTGTCCTTCGCCTTTAATTTCCACAATGAATCGCCGGCGTTTGTCCCGCAAGGTCAACGCATCGATCAGAGCGTCGGCGCAGCGGGGCGGCGGCGTTCAAGACGCGCTTTGAAATTTGTCATGTGGGAGGCGGCGAGCCCTTGAAGTTCTCAGCGCGGCTGACGGCCTTTCAGCGCCTCGTCCTTCAAGTCGTCTTCCGCGAGTCGTCGTCGCCGCCGACCTCGGTCCGCCCGAACGGAGGGCGACGCCAACGGGGCCGCGCTCTTTGCGACCCGCTCTCCCCTTCCCCTCGTCGACAGGCCCCCCCGACGCTCTATGACTATGCTAATGGAGGCTAATTGAATGGCGAGCTGTAATGGAGAAGACAACACGGCCTACATTACGATAAGGAGCCTGCGCGGCGACCCATCTCGCCGCCCCTCAATCGGGCTTATGGGAGGATCGACGTCCTTCTGGCGCCCCTTTACCGCACCCCCGAACTTTATCCACTTGTATTCCTCTTGGTTTGCTCGTTCTGCGCTGGCAGCGATTTCTTGCCACGTTGCCAGATCAAGTGTTGGCGTGTTCGCCTTTTGGCTTTTCGCATTCAAAAACAATAAAGACTGTAAATAAATAATTCCGCCACCGGAAATCAAACGCGATCCTCGTTGATCTGCTGCAGTGCTGATGCACTCGGGTTGTTAAATTCAGCGACATGCTTGCATTTCAAAGGGGCCCACATTTTGCTGGCCACTCGTAGTATTTTGTTTTCTCGCGTTTTGCACGTCAGCTTGCAGCTGGTGTGCACGTTTTACCGGTCGGTGCTTTCAGGTTGCCACGCGTCAGCATAGCAACCGCTCGCTTCTTGGTTGAATTTGTACCTTAGGAACAGGACAAGATGGCAAATCAATTTCCATCGTCAGGTTTTCGTCGAAACTTTTAGCATTGAAAACGTATTCTATCAACTTTCTTTTGAAGCAGCAACGCGCGGAAGGTAAATGTCGTCAAAGTGTTAGCGGGCTGCCGTGTGCTTTGTGTACTCGCCCTACTTTCTCGCCGAGGCTCGACCTCAACACGCTCGGCTTCAAACTCTTTTTTTTTTAAATTCAGTCTGACCGATTTGCGCTTTCTACCGTCTTTGCGATTGACTCGTCGTTTTCTTCTTTGTCGTCATTGGAATGATTTTTTGCTCCGCGTCCAGCGCTTTGTAGACGGCGGCGCCTCGAGAAATACGGCCGAGCCGAGTGCAGTTGAGCTCTTCTGTGAGTTCAGAGAATGTAAACGGTGAAGCGGGCATTCATTTGCTCCCATTCCACAGGTTCACCTAATGTATTCAAGCGTGAAAGGTACTCCGTCAAAAGGAAGGGCAGCGGGCGGGGCTCGCCCCCCCCCCCCCCCCCCCCCCCGCCGGCGCGGTCCTCTTTGCATAGGCGGCCTCCTCCGATTGCCCCGTTTTGGGACGAGGCGTCTCGAAAGGCGCCGCTTTTTTCCCCATCCGCCCGCCCTTTAAATATTCACGAGGAAAATAAACAGTGGAGGAGGTTGCGGCGCGCCGTCGGCAATCCGGCGAGCGACGCAAGAAAATGCGGCAATTCCATTTGGAATCGCAGCTTCCGGTCCAGATTGTTTTGTTGCGGGGGGAGGAAGTCGCTTGCAACTCACTCCGTTCCATCGCGTTTGGCGCTTCTCATCCACGTCGAGATGAGTCGAGCTCGGGGGGGATGACGCGGCGTCGCACCTGACCTCACAGGGAGAGCCCGACACCCTGCGCAGGAAACTCAGTTAGGCCGCTCGGGATTTCCTGAGTCGGGTTTTTTTAGGGAAAGAGCCGATCTTTCAAATACCTGCAGAAAAAAAAAAAACGAGTGCCATATTGGGATGGTGATTTCCAATGTCCAAGATCGTAATCCTTTTTTTTTTTCCAAGATGGGGCCAGCGAGGGACACCACTTGGCCCAGCCCTCCCCACCTTCCGCTCTTTGTTGATGTGAAACACGGCGGCCATGCATAAAACATGTCATCCAACTCGGGGCGAGTCGACTTTTTCTTTATTTTTTTTTTTTTTTGGCTCCCCCTTTGGAGTCTTCAGACCCGCAGGACAACTTTTAGAAGTTGCCTCTCTTTAAAGCTTTTCTTTGGTGGTCATCCAAAGGAAGTGGCGCGCACGCCCGCTTCGTATTTGCCCCCCCCCCCCCGCCCCCCGCCAGGTCAAGGTGGGCAGCACCAAAAGAAGACGTTTTGCATCTCTTTCGCTTTTTTTCCGCCTCCTCCTTCTCGTCTTCATCTCGTGTTTTGCACCCCTGCTGGGGGCCCGCTGGCGCCCCCCCGCCTCCAGCGCATATTGGATCTCAGTTGGCTTTTTGTGCTTTTTCAAGGAAGAGGCAAATCAAGAAGGCCGAGGACCAATGGGAGGCGAGCGAAGGCGGGGACACGAGTAGCGGGGGAGCGGAGGCAATGGACGCACAAACACGGGAGTGGCTCGGAGCCTTGAGGATGGGGCGGGGGGGTGGGGTGAAACTCATTTCAATATGGCCTCCCGCCGCGCACCCCTGATGCAATGACCGGGAGACCCCTCGCCTGCAGAGCCAGCGGTCTGTGATAAACAGCCCATTTTGCATGGCGGCCGTCCTCCGCCCAGTTGAAAATCCAATTCCAAGCGACCCCCCGTCCTCAGCGGCCCAAATTGCTTCGAGGTCTTTTCCCATGCGCGCGCATTTTGCCGCATAAAGACTTCTTTAAATGAAAGCAAGTCGCACGGATTACTGCAAGCTCAAGAAAAAAAAAAAAACAAGAGTGGCCACTTTTTTGCGTTTTCCCCAAATAAATGTTGGGATGGTTTATTCCGGAAAACACGGCGCTTCATTTTACGACCAGGAAATCGTCCAACGGAAGCCCGGACGGGTCGGCGACGCGTCGGCCGTTCTTTCGTTTGCTATTAATACTTGTGTCAATCAAAACTGGGCGCCATAATCAGAATGTTGAGACATCTTTTATATGGAGTGGACCGTCGCGTTTATCGCATACGGCGCCGGAAGCCGTTGGCAAGAACTTATCAGATGATGTGGACCACAATGAGAAACATCAATCACGCCGCCAACTTGAAGCTTCCCGTTAACCTTGACTATTTGCTTGAAGTGGCGTCATCAATCAGAACACGGCGAGAGAGGCTGTCCTTTGCTGCCTTGATTACTAATTGGCGGTGTCTGAAAGCCAAATTTGGGTTGGGGAGGGGGGGGGGGTCATCATAGAAATACGTCATGGAGACTTGAATGTCCAGGTTGGAGTATCAAGGTGGGATGCCCATGCCACGGTGGTTCGGTTGCATATGGAAGAGGGGTTGGGGGGGGGGGGGTCTCCAATAAGGGCCGCTAAAATATTTATCCTCTCTCTTCCCTTCCTACAACTGGATGGTGACACACACACACACACACACACACACACACACACAGTAGCTCCCACCGGCTCCCTCACCGAGCCTGCAGAGGGCCCTGAAATATTAATGCTCAAAGTAAATTAAAGCTGCAACAAAAAGAAATGCAAGGGGGTGGGGGTCGGGTGGGGGGGGGGGGCTTCTTATTCTGTACCCCTGTATATCTGAATGTCTGTTCTTTATGACTGGGTGGAAGGGAGAAGGGTTGGGGGGGGAGCCGGGTTTGCAAGAGAGGGATGGGGTGGGTCGGGGAAAGAAGGGAGGAGATGGGGTGAGGATGAAAACACAATCCCGTGCAAGCCCATTTCCAAAGTTTTATCTTCCAGACAATTGAGAAGGTGTCAAAAATGAGGGCTGGAGCTGTCGAAACTTTTTCCAAAGGTCACGGCGAGGTTGGAGACGGTCGAAAGCAGCCCGGAAAGGCCTCGGACCAAAATTTTGGTCAACCTATTTTGCAGTCTGCTTTTTTTTTTTCTCTCCACAGTTCCTGTCCAACTAATGACGTTGAAGGACTTTAGACAATCGCTTCTTCCACGCATAAGTTTCTCGATACGTTTCGAGTTTTTGTCCGCTTTGTCCCTTTCACACACGACTCATGATATCGTACATCCGGGCGTTGGCTTTTCAAACGCGGGCTCTCGAGACTTTTCCCCGTGGCTCCTCGCGAACCAAAATTCATGAGAACTTTTCATTCAAAAGGAGGTCACATCCGGTCACCGTGCTCATCGGCTTGGCGGTGAAAGAAATGTTGCCTTGTTATTTTTCCCTTGGACAGAACCACACGGTGAGAGCAGGGCGCCGACCTTTGGACCTCCACACAATGACCCGTGACCCCTTTGAAACTGACTGACGGCTCAAACACGGCGAGTGGATGGAGGGAACGCACGCACCCGAACACGCACGCGTGCGCACATGCACGCACACAAACACACACTGTTCAGTTAATTCCGTTTTTCATAGGGATCGTCGGTCAGCATGGAAGGATGACTCTTTCTGTACTTTTTTGGATACATTTATTGGAGCACTTTGCAGCACAAGTAGTAGATGTAGCAGGTGATAACCTAAAGCACACATAAATGCAGTAAAAAAAAAAAATATATATATATATAATGCATCTTTCTGCATCACGGTGTAAATATGTATATAATTGACATTAATTCATACTTTTATTTTAAACAATACATTTAATACTTTAAAACAACCATGATTTCACTATTATTATTGCCATCATTCATTAATTTAAAGGTAAGAAACCAGATAGCACAAACCTATCAAGTCGACTCGAAGAAAAGAACTACAAGTCCCAAAGGTCCAACCCGGAAGTGGAGTGCCGCCATGATGAAGCCCAGCTGCAACGCGATTGTTGACTTCGTTCAAACATCCAATTGCATCCGGACAAACATGACAACTATGCATAATGAGTTCAATCAAGACACCGCCGTTTCAGCAACACTTTAGCCCGCGCCGTTTACATTGCCGATTGCAATGCAAAGCAGACAAACCAAGCAACCGATCGTGATCGAATCGAAAGCTAACTTTAGATATCCGGTAAATAAAAGCACAAGCGTAGCTTACCTTCGGGCCATGCCGACGACGAAGCCAGTGTATTCACTAATGAAACAAAACTGGGATGCTGCTTTTTTTAGACGTCGCGCGACGGTCACCTGTCAGTGACGGCCCCGCCCCTTTTAAAGCGACAGGTGAATCCAACGCACACACACACACACACACACACACACACACGCTGCACGCCTTTCCGGAGTTTTCTGCAAATACACTTTGGGCTCATTCATCACGTGTTGCTTCTTTGCTATACGCCAATCATGCTCATGGGTCGACTTATGCAAAATGATCTGTAAAAAAAAAAAAAAATCAAATATTGGATCATCACTAAAATGAAATTGTAAGCATTTTCAAACTTGGGGTTTGGATGTTCATTCTTTCAGATGACCTTCATCATTCGCATTTCAAAAAGAAAATAAAATAAAACAATATGCATGTTTAGCCATCGGTAAGAAAAATAATCCTGTTGTTGAATGAAGACCAAAGCATTTTGATGTGGATGGCTGCGTTTAGCCGTCAACCCGCAAGTGACACGAAGCAATGGGCCTTTCTCTTACATTTGCTCATTTCAGCCTCGCTGCGACGTTTCAGCGTCGGTAACGGAGCGATCAAAATCGTCAGGAGAATAACGATGACCCATTTGAACGTTGTCCGCCCCATCCGATTCTTGAAATCCATCAGCAGTTTGACCTGCGGCACGACGGCAGTCGACGAGGCGCTCGACAATTGCGCCTGCTCTGGCTTCTCCGCTAAAATGGCCACCTGATCAAAGACGCAACATTGATATGATCCATAAATCCCTCCCCGGCTCATTCTGGATGACGCGCGCATGCGCACACACAGGCACCCCTGCGCGCGCCACCATAGACTTTATCTCCACCATCAATTTGCGCTTTGTGCATATGGCTGCTCGCTGCTTATGCTTGGGATGCCGAGCTGCACTTTATCAAAGGGCCCCGTCCTGACTCGTGGCCATGCATTATTAAACACGCGCGCGCAGTAAAACGCAAACCCGGTTTCACAGGGCCTTTGGCTGCCGGACAGCTATGCGCACGCATACACACACACACAGCGCAGGTGACGGAGGGCATCCGGCACCGGAAAGGCCATCAATTCCAGTGAGACTGGCTTCTTCCGTCCTGGACTTTGATGCAGAGGCCAGCAGCGAAATCAGAAAGTTGCAGGTCCATTTTTAATACTGAGGTCCGCCGAGTTTTGCAACTATCGCCTTCGTCTTCGACTTTCTTCCTTTCATAAGTTTGCTGCTGTAAATTAGGAAGGTCTCCGTTGTGAAAGAAATATGCGGATGGGGAACTGGGAGTCGCAGCTTGGAGTTTGAAGCGGATTACGTGGCACAGGAGAAGTGCACTCATCTCTTTTCGTCAATGGAGGCTACAGCTTGGTGTTTGCTTTCCAAACTTAGCTTGTAGCAGACGTGTGCACCTCTTCGGCATGACGTCTCTGATCCACTGGTGAAAGGACACTTTGATCCTCTCCTCTTTCAGCGATAACTGCTTCAGACAACAAAGCGTGTGATGGAAAAATGGTTAGAACTGCACGACTGTCCATGTTAAAAATGTTATGTGTTGTGCTCTTTTGACTTCAAAAATGGCGCCGCGAGAGTGGCTGCCTTTCCAGCAGCTCCTACATTTTCTTCTTCTACTTCTTTCTTTCGTAACTTTGCTGCTGTGAATTGGGAATTTCTCCATTGTGAGACTAATAAAGGTTTTCTTATCTTTTCTTATTCCCTTTTAACAAACCAGAACTCAAAGTCCTTCTTGCGAAATGGAAAAATGAGTCCAAACGTATCCATACGGTAACGTATACAATACAATACAATACAATACATGCTGATTTATATAGCGCTTTCACAACAGCGGCAGCTGTAACAAAGCGCTTTACAAAACAGTTAACATAAAGTAAAATAATAAACACAACACATAACATAGAACACGGACAGTCGTGCAGTCCTAACCACTTTTCCGTCACACGCTTTGTTGTTTGAAGCGGTTTGAGATGAAAGAGGAGAGAATCAAAGTGTCCTTTAACCAGTGGATCAGAGACGTCATGCTCAAAATGTGCACACGTCGGCTACAAGCTAAGTTTCAAAGTCAACAAGAAGCTGTAGCATCCATTGACGAAAAAAGAGATTGGTTCACTTCTCCTGTCCCATGGAAATCCATTTCAATTCCAAGCGGCGACTCACGGTTCCAAATACGCATCGGTGCTCTTCGCCAACGCTCCTCTCTCCTCATCCGAAAACTTCAGCGGCCATCCATCCAGCCGCACCGACGCCGACTGTCCAACAGCGCTGACATAGCCACTGAACAAATCGGGGTTGTGAAAAATGCTGCCCATTACTGGCGCAAAAAACACAAGCGCCCCAGGTCTGTCCAGCACCGACAGTCAATGGCGCCGACATTCCTCCCAATCAAAATCTGTGCTGGTACAGGCGTGCTGCCGAGAAGGCGCAACCACCAAGCACAGATACTGCTCCTTTGATGAATGTCGTGGCCAAAAAGCGCTGAAAACAGTCCATATCAGGTCCACACAATGAAACAACAAACAACATGTGACAAAACAAAAGACAAAAACAGCAAAAAAGAACAAAAAAGCAAGGCTCTTGAAGAGCACTTGCCAAAGGCTGCCTACTCGGGCGCCATCTTGGAAAAAAAAAAAAAAACGTATATATATGGCAAGGGCCTGGCTTATGTGCCGTGTAGCTCAAAAGGAGAATTTCCTGCTAAAATGTGCCCCCGCACAGCCCAAAAGTACATTTGACAATCGGCATGCACGGCAACTTCTCAGGCAGCGTTATTTGTCATTGACCCCCACAGAGGACAGACAGTCACTCCACTCCTGTCACGCAACGGTTATTTGGGACACGGTTGCAAAGTCGGGGGCGGAGCGCATTAATATTTAGAAGCCGGCCAAGCGCCTCAAGGGGAAGTGTCGCCTGTGCCCATGATCTCATATCGTCGGCCTTCAACTCTGACCCGTGCGGAGGAGCGGAATAACGCCGCCGAGAGCTTCATTGAGGAGAGGGCGGCGGGCGCCTGCTCCGTTCTTCGCCTCGCGCCTCCGTCAAGGCTTCTGCAAATCAGGAGGCCATGGGCATGGGCTTTCGACGGTGGGAGCGCACCCCCGGCAAGGTTCGCTCGGGTTCCTGAGTTCCCTCGATGTTTGTCGTCGGAGTAATGCGGATGTGATCCCTTGCATCAAACGGGAAAAAGAGCATTCACGAGGCGTCTTTGCAAAAAGCCTCTTCTTGAATACGGGGTAGCAAGTTCCACCGACGTTGGGCTTTGACGTCGGCGAGATTTGCCATCCTCGGTTTCCGGAAGCCGCTTGACATAATCCCGCCCTCCGCGATCTTGAAAAGCTACATCTGCACTCGCCTTTCACAAAAGATGTGCATTAAAATCCTTCGTTTGCTAACACAGGCGGCAGATCTTGTGTTGCGATTGCAAGCCGTCTCCAAATCGGGAGCGTGCCAACGACACCAAGGCGGTGCCGCCCTTGTGGCCAAGGTGTCTTGGTGCACTGGAGGCCAATTGAGCCTCGCGCGTTGCATTTGCCTCATTGCACCCGCGCCCAAGCGGCAACGTGCTTGCTTTCCCCAACAACATGAAAAATCAATATCTGCCCCCCCCCAACCCCCACCACCACCACCACCACAGACGCCGTCTTTTGCGGCACAATTGAAGCTGACACGGCGATCTCTCCGTGTGAGTCATGTTACTTCCACCGACTTGGCTTAAGCGGTCCATTCGTCAACGGGCGAGCGGGCGCGACACCTCGGACGGCACCTCGCAGTCAACGGCCACGAAAGTCAAGCGACGGCCATTGAACAAGTACTCGTTTGGCCTCTTCACCAAAAGACTGAGCTCGCCATTGACCGGGAAAGAAAACATTTGTGCTCGGTAGGTAAGCCCTCGGTTTTCTATCCAAAATGTCCTCATCCGTCTCTGGAGCGACTGGAGCCTTTCTCTTGTCACAAACTGTTCAAAGTCAAATTTGCACTGACGGACGCTTTAAATCTTTAGGAACTCTGCGGGAGTGTTTTTGCAATGCACAAAAGAGCTTTGGTTGTTGGGAGGTTGTTGTGAGATTGGTCATTAGAGAGGGAGGTGGAAGGCATTGATTTTTCATTGCGACATGCAAATTTGTTTGCCAAAGCTAATTGACCCGCTCGCGTTGTTCTCGACGCTTCTGGTTTGGAAGCGACTGCGTCGTTTGCTCCGTGTGCAGCAGCGGCTTTGCGTCACACACAGCGGAATCGAAATCAAAATTGTGGAACGCGCTGAGCGGCCGTCCGCTTTGTCAAAATGCGCTCGAGCTCGCTTGCCACCTCAAGTCCGGGACGCTTGGCGAGTGAGAGCGGTCCGCATAATCACGTTCAGATGTTCCCTTTGGGCCTCACTGACTGAAAGGGTCCCTCGAGCGACGGTCTTCCGACCGCACTCCCTCAGAAGAGGCTCAAACAGCCGCGGGACATTCAGAATTCGTTTTGCCGAACGTACATCTGGCTGGACTCGCAACTGAAAAAGTACACCGGGCACTTTAGGGACGCTGGCAAAAGTGACGAGAGGCCGCGGCATCCGTAACGATGAAGACATCCGTCCCGATGACATCCCGCGGAAGGACGGCGACAAGATCCCGAGCGTATGGACACGTTTGACACCTACTCATTCCTCGCCGCCGGCGTCACCGACGGCACTTTGTCACCTCGGTGACAGCGCGTTGGGAGGGCTGCGAACGGCGACGCTTGGATTAGCTATCATAATATGATGACAGTAATTGAGCTCGTCATAATTGCTCAACTGCCGATCCTCCCCCCCACCCCCCACCCCCCCTGAGGGCTTGAGAGGCAACAGTTAGTGCTGCGCAAGGCTTCATTACGAGGGTGTGATATCGTGATAATTCACTTACAATACAGCATGACTGGCAGAGATGGCTGAGCGCACGCTGCCGACTCATACATCACACGCGCTTAACTTGATGGAGTCATTCAGGAAGCAGAGAATGGACGAGAAGTGATTTTCAAAATTGGGGATGTTCCAGAGATGGGATTGGGATTCCTTGAAAGTAGCGGTGGGCGGGTCGCAATAGCGTGAAGGCTGCCAAAACGGACCACTGGTACTTAAGGCAAAAAAAAAATTAGAAATCTGTCATCATGAGGGTCAACAGGTTCAACATTTTAGATGCGAAAAACACTCGCACTGTCAGTACTTGGTAGTGGTGCGCATCTTCGGACTGATATGGGCATGAAAAAAGAAGGAGCCTTCAACATCCGTGTCCCTTAATCATCGAATTTCGGGGCACTCGGTGTAGAAATGGCCGCAAAATGAAGATGTGGCCGGGGCGAGTCGAGTCCAGCGCGTTTGGGGCCGTTTTGCACACGCTGCCTCGCCCCCGACACATCTGACAATTTGCCAACAGAAAGCAGACTCGGCATTGTCCAGATTGGCACTGAGGTGAATGGAGGAAATGGATGAAAGGGTTTCATTTTGCACCTTCCCGCAAACCACAAATCAACATTTTAGGAAAAAAAAAATCAAATGAACCATTGACGCTGTTGGAAATGACCAAAAAAGCGGCAACTCGAATCGTCGAGGGATGCCCCTAAAATGCTCTGCACCTGCACGGCAAAGTTGGGGTGAAAAAATCATGTCAAGGGGTCATTGGCGCTTCCTAAGAAAGAAAGAAAAGCGTGTTGGACCTTTTGTAGCTTACAGTATGTCGAGATTTTAAGTTGCAGCCAAAAGAAGTTGGGAGCCCATTTCAGGATTTTCCACCTGATTGGTTTTGTGAATCATGCAGAGGGGCAGCGTTACCGCTTGCAAAGTGTGAGATATTGCTTTCCCCACAGACCGATGCTTGAGGAAGCCTGCACAATGTGAGTGAGAGGGGAGAGAAGGGGGGGGGGGGGGGGGGCAGATTGCCTTCATGGAGGAATTGATCAGATATTCACTGGCTGGAATCTAGACCAAACCTTCTCTTCTTCCTCCCTCGCCACAAATGAGAGGATGGAGAAGCGCGGGGGGGGGGGGGGGGGGGGGGGGAGTAGGGAACCCCACAACAACACAAAATTGGAAAAAAAACAGCTGAGGGTGTAAATAATTCATGCAGACAATATGACTTTTTTATGTAAATGCGGTGCATTAACCCTCTATTATAATGATGGACGACAGATACGTGTGATGTTTCCTTGGTAAGAGCTAATGGATGACCATCATAAATTCACCGCACATTTTATTGTGTTGCAGAGGAAAATTGTGCCTGCAGGCAACGTTGTTTACTTTTATGTCGGGGAGGAGGAGCAAGACAACAAAACAAGCAAACAAAAATCCTCGCGCCATCAAAAGGAGAACGTGGGCAAAAGGCGTCCAAAATCATGCTAATAATGCTAATGGGGGCGGGGGGGGGGGGGGGGGGGGGTTGTGGGGGGGGCACGTCCCTCAGCTTCTCCTCGGCGAGCGCTTCTCACCGCGGCTCGCGATGACACACGACCACATTTGGACTTTCGGGGAGGTAAAGAGGTGTCGTTTTTCATCAGAGGCCCAAAAGCCCGCCGATGCTGTTTTGGCTTCTTAACTTGTGCACTATCGATGAGGAGAAGCGGGCGCCGCTTGGCCCGTCGATCATCCCCGACGCCCACTCCTCCCCCCCCCCTTGCGCCGTAGGCTGCCCCCGGGCCCCCGGCAAATCAACACCCTCTCCTCCTTGCTCTTCCTCCTCCATCTTTGATTCATCTTGTAATCTGGGCTGCCTAATTAACAGGAGAGCCCGCGCGTCTCCCGTGACTTGTTTCCAAGCGGATTCCAGCACGCTCAACCCTCCCTTTTGCCAGCCCCCCCCCCCCCCCCCCCCCCGCTGCGCCTCTCGCTCTCAATTTCCCCGAGTCCCGAGCTGACGTACCCCCGACGCTCCATCGCGTTGCTTTTTCAGAAACGAACAAGCCGCCGGACAAGGTAGCTGTCCGTCCATCCGTCCGTCTTCTTTGGCGCTCGCCCTCATTAGGGTCGCGGGGTGAGGCGGAGCCTATCCCGCCCGCATCGCTCGGTGGCCAGATAATTGCGCTCACGCTCGCATTCCCGCCGATGGACAATTTGGACCCTTCCAGAAAGCCGCCGCCTCATCGAACTGAAAAGCCGCAGGTTAGCTTGCGCCGTTTGACTCCCAAATTGATCTTCACTTCCAGATTGTGCCATGCATCCAAACATCGTTTTTTGGGGATCATCAAAAGCAAACAGACTGATGGGTGATGCGAAATTCCACGGGATTTCTCCGCCCCCCCCCCCATGACTGAAATCGAACTGCAAGTCAGCCGTTTTGGTTAAAAGTAAGCATTTTCGGGCAAGTTCCAAGACTTGAACTGAGAGGGGAGGGGCGAGCAGTGACACACGCCAACGAGAGTTAGCCTAGCATACGTGTATGCATGCCTGATTTTTAATGCTGACTAAATTGCAAAGTGCCCGCCCGGTGCCACGTCCCATCACGGCGCCGGCTCCTCGGAGAGCGCCTCCGCCCGCCGACGGCTAATTTCTCAATTTGTCCGCCGCGTTGGCCGTCTCTCGCTTTTCGCGCGCTTCACCTTTCCCGTCCACTAATGCGCGCCTTTTGTCAGAGGCGGGCCAAAGTCACGCCTCCCTTAACGATTCACTTAGCGTGCCGGCGCGCCCGTTCTTCTCATGAACAAATGCCAGCCTCAGCGGGGAATTGGCCGATTATTATGGTGTGCATAAGGAATTGACAAAGCCAACCAATAATACGCTTTTCTTCAAATGGCCTAGCGAGCCCTGCTAAGGTGTTTAGCGGCTTTTGTTTGTGCTTTACAACTTCCATCCGGCGCCTCGGGCAAAGACGACACTTTGTTCCGCGCGGGACCGGCGCACGGGGAGGCCCCGGCGAGCGTCGGGGGAGCCCCCCCCCCACCCCCGCCCACCATGCCTCCTTCCCGTCTTCAGCGCAATCGCTGGAGGAAAACCAAAGCTCGGCGCCGATTCCCCCTCTTGTTTGCTGGCACGCGGAGGGTGTTTATCGAGAAAAGAATGACTTGTTTTATTCATGTCGGCGTTGGAAGGCGCTGCGGCCTCCCGAGACGGAGGGGGGGGCTCGGATGGGGTTCGGGGGGCTGGGGCGCGCTTGCTTTTATCGTCAAACTCCGGCGAATGCGCGCGTACGGTGTAGCGCGTGGAAGCCTCCGGCATTGAGCCCAGTGGCTACAATTTGCTTGTCTATTTTTTTTTTGTGGGTTGAGTCGTCCGGGGGGGGTCTTGAAAGAAGCGCCGTATCAATTGACTCTCGTGTACAGTGGGGGGCAATCGCAAGCATGGTCCACCCCCCCCCACCCCCCGTCCCCACCCCAATATCCCGCGCTAAACTGGACGTGAGAATCCATTTTTGACCTTTTGACCTCTGTTCAATGCCAGTCAAAAGACGTCGGGGGCAACACCTCAGCAACGAGGCTTCGTTCAGAACGCCGCAACTACCAACGTCCAAAATCGTCACTCAAGCCTGAGTTTCCACAAACACTTTTTAACACGGCCGCCTTTGGAGTCCAAAAATATGTTGGCCGAATGCCGTCGCTTGTTGCCGAGCGTTTACGAGCGACGAGGACAGGAGCGCTTTGAAAACGCCAACACGGGGTCGCGGCCGGACCCGGCGAGCGCCCCTGGCATTTCATGGCCGCCAATTAAAATAGGAATCGGGGCCGAGTGCTAATTGAGGCGCTTAAGAGCCGGCTGGCGTTTTATTAGCGCCGCCGTTTGGCCGTGGTTAAGCGACGAGCCAAATGGGGCCACTCTTGGAGAAAAAGACGATAATTGGCTTTGGCAATCCATTTTCAGCGGCGCAACATCGTCTCACCCGCGCCCACGCTGACCCATCAATAATTGATCTAATTACTGATATAGTGGCAGGAGTCACTCCCCGTTCAGGAGGCAAACATGATTATTTAATCATAATAATGCTTCCAAAGATATGCCACGTCTCCTGACCTGTCTACTTAACTCAATTTTTAATGACGTGGTCACACAAAGAGCTTGGGGAACCTTTGAAAAAACAAAAAACAAAAAATAAGGAATCCACCTTTCCTGAGACAATCCACTAAATGTCAATCTCAAAATGCTCCGCACTGACTTAAGCGACAATAAGACGTCAACGTTTGATTGCAGTCGGACAAGGTCGGCTGTTGAAAGACTGCGAATGGCAAAACCATTCCAAAATGGCAGCCGCCAACACCAACGGCGGACTTTCGGTGCCTCGGTCAGTGAGATTGATGGATTGATCGATTTGGGTGGGTGTTCTCGCCATGGACGTCCCCACCGAATTTCAAGTTGCTATCCGACCTCGCCTCCGAGCAGGGTTACGGGCCGTTTCGTGGTTCGGCGTGCCGCGCCCACACGCGGTGATGAAAAGTTTATTTGTTTATTTAGCGCCGCCGATCTGTCCAGGATCGTTCAAATCAAATTTGTCACAAATCAGACATCTGAAGAGAGAATTGGTCAAAATTGGCCCAAAAAAAAAAAAATACCCCCAAAGGTCACTTTCAAACCACAACGACAGAATTTTTGTGTCTTTTTTGGTGTGGCCGCTTGTCTCGGGCCTTTCTCTCAAATTTCAGATTAAACTGGCTTGAGGGAATTTTCAAAGGACTCTGGGTGGGCTGCTGCCGTGCCAAAAAAACAGAAGAGGGTTGTAGTTGGGGGGGGCTGAACACTATCCACATCCCATAATGATCCCAATAATAACCCCTGACAACACATGCGAGCATAAAAAAAAATGTGCGCAAGTGTGTGGCTGGGATTATGAGGCGCAGTAAAACACGGAGAAACTCAGTGAATACGCTGGAGGTAAATGAAGTCCCAAGGGTGTCATATTCACCTCGCCGTAATAATTCTGCCTCTGTCAAACGCCAGCCAGCTTTTGCTCCAAGTGTGTGTGGGTGTGCATGTTTGTGTGCGTGCGTGCCGGAAACACACACACACACACACACTCTGTTCCTCTCTTAGCTCGTTCTTTTCCCTCTCGGTGGCGACAACTCTGAGCAGTACCTCAGCGGGAGGAAGTTGTCATTCATCACGTACGGTTGTTAGTGTGCATGTGTGTGTGTGTGTGCGTGTTGATTTCGCCGGCAAGAAGCGGCAAAACGCGTCTATTTCCATCTCCTCGGATGACTGAGGACGGCTCGGGCAAAAGGAAAGAGGCTGCCCACTGAGGGACACACTGGCTTGCATTGTGGGGCTTCGGGGCGGCAAAGCGCATGGATCCATTAAACGTGTGTGCGTGACATTTTTTGTCTATGTGTGTGTGTGTGTGTGTGTGTGTGTGTGTGCAATGAATGGCGCTCATTAGCCCCGTGTTAGCCTTGCTAGCTGCAAAATGCCCCGTGGCAATGAGGTCATCGCCAAGGTCGGGACTTGATTACATGCTAATGCACTCATGTGCTCCTGTGTTCTCGTAACACGCATGCACGCACACACACACACACACACACACACACACACACGCACGCACACACACAATTTTCTTCCAAAGATGTTTGTTTATTTATTTAATCAATGATTTTTTTTAGTACATGATAAGAAGCTGACAGAATATTGAAGGGAGCAGGAACTGTTCTGCAAATCGAAAAGATGTTTGTTACCCACATCAAGAAAGATGAAAATCAATCCTGAAAGCGAGTTAGCTTCCCGTGGTTCATCGTACCGAAGGGCCTTTTCACTATTTGGTGGGAAAAATATCCAGGTCGTTCTTATGAAGTTGAAGTCGTGAAGGTGTTTGCTGTAAGCAAAATCGGCCAATGGAAAATGAATGACGTGAAATCGGGACTTTGTGAACGTCACGGCGGCGAAAACCTTTGCACACCCGTTCTTGGTCGTCGCCCAGTATGGGGCTCGACGGAAAGAAAGGCTTTCCCGCTGTCGCTTTGCAGCCGGTGCTGATGGTTGCAGAAAACATGAATGAAATGTCAAGTCAAGTCAAGCGTCGTGAGGCGATTGCAAGGTGAGTTGCGCGCGACCTGGCAGTGTAAATCCATCCCGGTTTGAACCCGCAGCTCTACGAGTGTAAGGCAAAGCTAGCCGCAGGTGGAAACAACGGGCCCAAAGGAGAACATTAACCAGGAAGCGGCTCTGAATAAGATTAGAAGAACATGCCTCAGCTTCCCTTCCAAAACAGCTGATTGTCAAACTCATGACAGGTGCACTGCTGGAGGCCCCGCCCACCAACTCCTCACTCAGCCGCTGAAAAAAAAAAAAGCCACAAAGTCAAAAGGAAGACCTCACAACTTTTTTTCACCCGGCTGTTGTTTCCGCTGGAGTGGACGAAACCGCACAATAAATGGAGGCAAACCACAAATGGAGCATCTCACAAATACTATTGCTCGAAAAACCTGAAAAACGATTAAAACAAGAATGTATGTGTGCGTGTATTTGTGTTTGTGTGTGTGTGTGTGTGTGTTAGTTTTTATCAGTTAGTGGGGACCAGACAGCCCCAAGCAAAAGGCCTTTCGAGAGAGGCAAAGAGGCGTGTGTTGGTGGTTGGCGCTCCCTTGACTCTTGTCCTGGAGCCGCTAACGGTGTAGCTGAGGTGATGGGTTGCACCATGACGTTCATCTTGTCTTCATATTACTCAACTCAAGTGTATTTCTCGAGCCCTTTCAAACAGCCATCGCTGCATACAAAGTGCTGCACTTGGAGCAATTAACATATCCAACAAACAGTAAAGCAAATCGGTAACAAACACGGTAGAAAGATGGAGGTGTCTCTTCAGCCTTCGCCTGGGCTCTCAGTGTCATGGCTGTCTTGGGACGGGTCTAAAAAAAACAGCTGACCGTGTCAGGAAACCTTCCAAATCAGACTCCGCGGTCCAGTCCGTCAATTGAATAGAAGTTGAAAAGGATTGGCAAATAATTGTCTTGTTGCGTATGTTTCCATTTGCCGCAACGTCACATCACACCAGTGGAATTTGCAAAATGATGACTTTCTAGCGCAACGTTGTGTGAGCGTTTTTTTTCCCCCTTGCTTCCCGCTGCTCTGCTGCTGTTGTTTTTTTTCTCTCTCTCTCTCTTTCTTTTGGCTCGTGTGTGGGTGTTAAAAAAATGTTCAATGCCTGATGTGCTGTAAGTGAATAGTGGCCCATCTGCTGGGATGTTGATCCTCTTGTTTTTGGTGTTTGCGCGCGTGTGTGAAGATGCGTTCATGCTTGTCTGTTTGCACGTGTCTGATGTCAACTCAATATGTGTTTAGAAATGTGTGTGTGTGTGTGTGTTCAAGTGGCTTGGATGCCCCCCCCCTCCTCCCCATTTCCTTCCCGCCACCCCCGTTTTGGCGGGCAGGCCATCCAAGGCAGAAGGCGGCTGCGTTTCATGCTTAATTCTGTGTCAATTAGCGGGCCCGTTACCTTCCCTCCAGCGAGAGGGAGCGGGAGAGAAACACGAGCCCACAGAAAACGTCGAGGCTTTGACAGGCGCGGTGTTCAATCATTTATCCCCAGGCCCCGGGGCCACTGAGCCCTGTCAACAAACATTCCATTGAAATCATATCAAGCCGGGTACCCCCCCCCCCCCATCTTCGCCTGGCGCTTTATCACTTTCATTCTTCACCCGACGCTTCCTCCCTCGCCTTCACCCGCCTTCGCTGGGCTTTCTTCCTCCCTCCTCCTCGTCGGCTCGCGGGCCTTCTCCACCTCTTCGGTCGACGCTTGCGCGTTCTTCCGGTAAGCCTCCTTGGCGGGGTCGAGCGGCCAGACATGGCGGACGCCGCCGATGCCGTCAAGGCATTGCTAAGCGACGCCTTCTCCCAATTTCAACGTACAGCACGTTGCCATTTTCAGTCCAGCCGCCGTAACTCTTTGACCTTTGACTCTTTGATGAACAAAATCCTGGAACGGCACCACCAAGTCATCCAAGTCTCATTTTTAGTTTTTCACCCAGAAAACGGAAGTCAAGCAGTTGCATTTGAGCGGGATCTTCTGGAGGAAACGTTTTGCCCCCAACAAATCTTTTCAGCCGACGCGCTTGTCCAGTATTTCGGAAACACTCTTTGAGTCGCTCGCAAAACAGTCTCAGTCCATAGGAAGGACACGGCCATGTTGTCGTTCATGCCGGAGGAAATCGGAATGCTTTTGCGGCAACATTTGGAATCAACTTTTCCGCCTTGCCCCAAACGTCCTTGGCTGGCGAGGAAGACATGAAAAGATGTTTTCTTTTTTTGTTTTTGGCACTCCTGAAAAGGAGCATTCAAAGACCACCGTTTTTTTTTCGTGCCGGGGAGGCGGCGGGGCGGGGGTTGATGGCTGTCATGAAGGAAGGTGGGCGAGCAGGAGTGTGTCGGGCTGCCAGCTGGCACGGGAAGCGTCCCCGAGACGAGCGAAGGGCCAGCTGGAACGCCGCCGAGAGCGTGAACAAACTCGGTGGGCCCGTCCTGTTACAAGTGACACAACACAAGACTAATTGTGCATTAATCAGCGCCGTGGCTGCTCTCCATTTGTGCGGCGCTCCCGGGAGTCGGCGTTTTGGCTTACAGTTTGCCGGCTGCGCTCGGGGTCCGCTTCTCAAATTGCGTCAAATTCTGAGGGACCATCACGTGCTATTCTGCACAAAAAAAAAAAACAAAAAAAAAACTTGGATGACTCCTGTTATCTTTCTCCATTGAAATGAATGGAATCCCCATTCATCTGTTGCCCCGCCCCCTCCCCCAAAAAATGGTTCTTGAACTCCGATTCTGCCATGTGGAGACAACTTGCATGTGACATTTAAAGGGAATGAAAGGAGCAGCTACGATCGGTCAGGATTCAAATGTGCCGGAAGCACTCCCACAGCGGCGCAGCGCTCCCTTTTTCGCTGGCTTGTGCCCGTTTGCAAAATGTAATCAGCGCACGTATTTACATTGTCCGCAAAAGTCGAGGCCAAACAGAGCAGCCACGCACACATACCGAACATCAAAGAGTACAATTCCGTGGATAAATAAAAAATCAATTGATGAATGAATGAAATCATTTCTTTTGGGATCCCGTTAGGCTTCCGACTGTAAAGAATTACAGCAGCAAGGTTAGCTGGTTTGCAACACTGCCCTTTTCTACTTAAGTCTGTTCAAATTGAATTTAGAGAATACAATCAATGACAATTTTTTTTTTGTTTGGTTTTGTTTTTTAACTGTAGCCTCTATTTGTGGTGTCTGTTGTAATGTTAGTGTGTTGAAAAACATGCAAAAGAAGGGCAAACATTTTGTTGAAAAAAATTACTCATCGGCCAATTCATCGGTCAGGCTTTTGTTTGAATTCAGTCCGATTCTACACGTTGCCGTTCGGCATCTCAAAAAAAAAAAAGGTCAATCGGCATTTCCATCGATTGCAATAGCGAACGTTGATTTGAGTTGCGAGCGTGGCCACTGAACCAACAAAACGCTCAAGTCAAGGCACCACTTTGTGATGATGATGAGGATGATGAGGCACTGCCCCCTCTCGCAAGGGTCCGTCAATATCAGTGAGATTTGCTCCCGTGCCAAACCCGAAAATCATCCGAGCGCCGCTTTGTACGCGGAAAATGGAGTCACTCGTACCTCAAGGCACCGCCGGCACGTGAAGGCTAAACCGCAAAATTGAGGCTAGGGAACACCCCGCCCTCAAAAATCATATGCCCTTTGTTAGCAGGCTAACACCCCCCGCCCCCCCCCAGACGTCCCAGGGAAGACCCAAGTCTCCTCTGCCTCCCCCGTGGAATCAGCAAAGATTAAAATTTCGGGGATTAGGTTCCCCTGCTCGGCCTGTAATCCGAGCAAACAATGCTCCCCGACACCGAGTGTCAGCTCCCGAGGCGTGGCTAAATCCTGCGTGTCAGTTATTCCTTATGGAAGGGTTCTCTCGCCCCCCCCCCAAAAAAAAAAAAACAAAGACGCGCCCGCCACCTTCTTTCCTCGCCGTAGCCCAACCCAGCCGCCACTGTAATGAGGCAACGTGGGAGATGGTATCGGGGGGTCTGGGGGCTTTCTATCCACTAATAGGGTCAATGGAATAAACTGTTTACCAGGAGGTGGGGTGGGGGGGTGCTCAGTGTTGGCCCGAACGTTCCTCTTGTCTGGTTCAAGTCTGCTCTTTTGGGGACTGACTATTAGGGTGAGAAGGCCCTGTTGGAATCGCGCCTTTTTGGTGGGACGGACATCTTATTTGAAACTTTTGCCAGTTTAGGCACAAGAAATATCCGTCAGGAGCGGATGCACCAAAAAGAAATGTCAAGTAGCCAAGCTTGAGAAGAAAGAGTGGCCATTCGGGGCTCATCTTGGCCTCTTCCGCCATCCTGAAAAGGCTTCGTCTTTGAGATTTTTGCCCCAAAAATGAATTTGAAGTTTCACTTGGCAACGCATCGTTTGGGACGAGTCTCTCGGAAGAGTATAGCCACCAAAAAAAAAAAAGTCTCAAGAAACTATTCCTGAAATCGACCCTCCAAATCAGTTTCACTTGGCTAGACCTCATTTGCTCCGCACATCTGTTCCGAGTAGACCCACAAAAAAGGAGCCTGCTGTTTTGGCTAGCGGCAGCCATTTTGGGAACGTTTTGCCCATTTGCAGGGCTCCGTCCAACACAAACGCCAACAAATTTGGAGTAACACAGCTCGACAGAGGGGTAGGCGCTTACGATATGCTGAAAAAAAAAACGTGACTTGAAAAACCATGATGCTAGCGTTGGAGGTGGGGGGGGGGGGGCTCACGTTGCTGCTTTTGCGTCTTTTTCTTCCACCTTATCAAACGTCAGCGTCAGCCATCCAATAAGAGGCCAAGAGATGGAAGGCCGAGCCAACCGAGGTCCTCTTTTAAATACGTCAGTGTCGAGCAAGCGCCGAGCTCCAGCCGGCCACGGCGTGCGCTCCTTTAATTTCATTGCTATGTCAGCGTTTATTAAAAGCCATTCGTCACGAGCGGGGGGAGGGGGAGGGGGGTGGGGGGGTTAAAATAGTGAGAGGAACGGCAAAGACACAAATGAGAGAAATGCAGGCATAGCGACGGGGCCAGACCAAGAAGGATGACTTCCTCGGGACAGATAACGGCATGGTCATATTTTGGGGAGGGGGGAGGGGGCAGGTGGCGCTCATGCTTCACCGTCACCTTGGGGAGTCTTTTAGGTAGAAGATGAGGGGGGGTGGGGGACAGCAGGTGTGATAAATGACAACCCCCCTTCACCCCCAAAACCTCCTTCAGTTGCCCTAGACTGTGGCGGCGGCGGCCAGGCTTTTGGGGCTCATTTCGAAGTGTCTTGGGAGGGGCCCGCTGACGTGCAGCCTCATTCTCCTGAAGGGAAGCGCAAAGACGTAAAACGCGTCACATCCAAAGACGAAGGCGAGCGTCACGAAAATGAACGCAGGGCGCAACACAACATGTTTGGGTCCCTCTCCAGCGCGCATGCCGAGGGTCTCGGCGTTTCCTGCCCCACAAAAGCGGTCCTCTCAATTAACGTCGTCGACCTCTCGGATTAGGCGCTGCGCAGAAACGCGGCTCATTTTTGTCGCTTTGTTTGTTTGCCTTTGTTCAGCACTTTGAAGAAAGGTCCGAGTCTTTGACTCGCAAATCCGGTGCCGTCAAGCGCCTCCCGGCGTCATTCCGAGATGACATCAAAGCGGAATGCGATCCCACGTGGCGCGGCGCGGTGCGGCGCAGCCCGTACAGTAGCGACTGTACCATCAAAAGGAACGCAAACGACTGATTTCCGTGCCGCAAAGTCAAAACGTGAAAAATGAAAGACAAGGAAGGGCTTCCAGAAACACTTGCGCGACGCCTTCTACCCATCTGCCCTCCTCGCCGGCCGGCTCTGGAAGCGACTGGCGCATGATAGCGCTCGGCGGAGGAAAGAGAAGGAGAGGAAATAAAATCAAGTGTGACAACATATGAATTTCAAATTTCTCGGGCGACATCAAAGTGCGCCGTGCGGGGTGCCTCTCCGACAAGGGCACTTTCAGATTTTGCCGTCCTCTCGATGGTATCGCCGAGGCCCCTAACCAGGATCCCACCGAAAGCAGCGAGCGGCATCCGGCGGACAGAGATAGAGCGGCCAGGAAAAAAGGGGGCGCAGACACGACTGGGGGGGTGAAGAGAAGATGGAGAGAGGAAAGCAGGGGATCATCCAAAGAGTTGGCGGTCGCGCTCTTTGTTGTCCGAGTGATCAGAGCCAGCCTTTCATCACATGCAGAGGAGGGAGAAGAAAGGCAGACGGGCAAACGGCCGCGAGAGGCCGCGCTCGTCCTTCCGACGACTCGGCGGCTTCGTGTCGTCATCACCGACGAGGCCCGTTCGCTACCTGTCGGTGCCGCTCGGCGCGATAGTGGGCCAACTCCGGTTTTTGCGGGGTTGCTTTGCTATTTCATTGTTGTTTTGTTTTGAGATGTATTTCGAGATCGACGCTGGCTTGGATCTTGAAATCCTGTACGGTCAACTCCAAGCCGCCTTCACGGTGCGAAATGCGCAAGGGTCATTTTCGATACGGCAAGAAAGAATCTCCGAATTCGGTTGACAGGCTCTCAGAGTAAATGGCCGAGATGATCCGTAGTGACGCAATTTCTGTCGTCCTTGCCCTGACCAAATGGTTGGTCTCCTGCTTCATGAGCAGCCCAAAAATCAGGCGGTACACAAAAGCACAAAAGCCAAATGAAAACACTCGCGAGGAGCGACTGCGACTGTCAGACATTGACCGCCAACGACAGTCGGTCCCTGACGCCACCTGGCCACTCCCTCCAAAGGCAGACGCCCAACGCTCGAATCGTACAGTCGGACAAAAGGGACTTGACATTCTGAACCCCCCCTGAAATGCATTCGCTCAGTTCTCGAGTGGATTTCTCGCCCAATACTTCCTTTTATCGAAGGATTGATTGGTGTCGAGGGGTTGCTTGCTACTCGGACTCGAGGGCAATATTTGGCTCCTCTAGCCACCTGGGGTGATGAAATCCGATAACGCTGCACGTTTACCCGGCGCGTCAACACAAACATTGGGATCGGCGCCGCTCGGATTTTTTGGGCCGCAGGCGCCGAATTGCCTGCGAGCTTTCTCGGCGGGAGGCCGGCCAGCCCTCTGGCAAGGCTGCGCCTCTGGCAGCGTCGCGAGACGGGCCGGGGGTCTGCCGAGCCCAAAGGGGGCCTGTGACACCCCCCAAGAGCCACCCTCCCTCCCCCGGAGGCCCCTTTGGAAGCGGATGCTGAGCTCCGGGGGGAAGCCGGTGGAAAAGAGCGGAAAGGTCACGCGGGCGGCGTGTACCTCGGTGATGAGGCGACTCCCTCCCAGGAGTCGCCTAGCAACCAGACACCAAAGTGAACGGCGTTTTGGCTTTCCGGCATGACGTCGCAAAGGCGCCGATTGAGGTAACAAACGACTGACGGGGTTCTCAATGCCTGCGATGTCACCAGCCATCCTTCCCATGTCACACAATAGACGCGGCGTTGCTTTGACCCAACCTGAAAGTTTTTCGGGATACGGGCCGTCGCTCGACGGGTCTTATTGCTTGAACCGGAGAGCAAAAATTGAGCGCCGCACGGCGGTAAGAGACTCATCCGGTGTCACAACGCGGAGCGGTTTTGGCACTTGGTTAAGCATTCTGCTACAAATGGGCTTTTTTATTGCTACCCCCAATTGAGGTTGAGCCAAAATAAACATCAAATGAAAATAATTGTCAGCCAGGCAAGTCCGCTTCGGTTAAATCGAACAAGTAAGCTAACACATAGCATCCGTCTTATGGCAACGGATACAGAATGGAACGCAAACGACGGACCGCTACGTGGCGACAGGCAAAACCGACAACTGGTACTCGTGGGAAAAACGCCGCTGATATTCTTGCAATTCGTTGAGCGTAGTTGCGACGATCCCGTCGTGTGCCCGCTGGCGGGTGGTCTTAGGTGTGCTTTTGTAAGTTATGGGCTGCATTGATGGATGAACGGCCCTCGGCCCACTCCCGGGGCAACGAATCCCATTCTGAAGTCACCCGTCGCAAAGCAACCAATGACATCCCTTTTGACGCGTCCGCACGTTCTGTTCAAGGGTCTTCCTGAAGCTCTTGTTTCATTTTCTTTTGTTTTTGCAACCGCGCTGGTTTTTCAAATGCTCTGAAAGTAAAACGGAGTCAAGATTTTTTTTTTGTTGCGTGAGAATTGGGAATGAAGACAGAAGGTCTCACGCGCAGACGAGGCCCCTCCTGCACGGCCAAGCAGCTGAGCGACGTGCAGCCACAATGGCCCTTTCGGGCGAGACGGGACTAATCCGCCCTCACCCCCCCCCCGTCCTACTGCGCCGGTGAAAGGGGGCCTGTCAATCATAGCGTTACACCCTCGGGTCCCCGAGATGGATGTGTTCAGATTGGAGGACTTACTGTACCCACTCTTTTTTTTTGGTTGTTGTTGGGGGGGCAAAGGGGGGGGGGCTGATTAAGAAGCTCCTTGCAGACGCCACCGAGAGACAACATGCGCCCTGACATTTAACACGCAGGTTGCCTGCATGTTGGCGACAAATCATCTCCAGCATACACCTTTTTATTTTGATTTTTTGCCCATGTATGTTGCATTGCAGAGCTGTTTATCTCTATGTGACATCATCAACAAGAGCATTAGCTCCTATCGTGGCTTCCATATGATGAAGGAGCACGATTTTTTTTTTAACTCACGAGTTAATGAGGAAGACAGCCATGAACACGGGCCAGGGATGGAGGATGAGGAGGGTTTCCTACGGCCACGCTCGCACACACACACACACACACACACACACACAGAGTTGTGTTGAAGCTGTGAAGGCAAACACACTCTGACCTCCACAGAGTAAACACGTATTTGGAGGTGTCAGACGCCGAGCGCAATATCCTCTGGCACAGTACAGCCGAGCGCGAACGCTTACGCGTGTGCGTGTTAGCCGTCAGCTGAGCCGTGCACTGTCCGTCTCAGCTGGGTGACGCTGATCAAATGGAGCAGACGGCGAGGACCCCGGTGCACTTTGTGCCTCACAGACATTGGCCGGGGGAGGGGGGGCAGAGGGGTACATACAAGGAGGAGGCGGGGGGGGCAGGGACAGGGCGCTAGAGCGAGAGCCCTACGACCGCCTCCGGCCAGCATTATCTCCTCGGTGCGGGGGCGGGACCGTGTGTCCGTGACAGTGTGACAAACTCGTGCTTAGTCACAAGCGTGCGTTTGTCTGCTCGCTCGTGTTCAATCGTGTGCAATATGCTGGCGCTCATACTTCAGTTGGCGGGGCCAAACGTCGCGTCAGCGCAGAGGCCCGGCCGAGCGCAACTCGAGGGACGCCTTGGAGAGAGAAGCGCTGGACAAAACGGAGCCACCATATTGCAGATAGGCCCAAACCCAGTTGGACTTTTTCAAGCCACTTATGAGATTGAGCAAATTGTGCGCCGCGATTAATGCGATTAATTGCGCGATTAATCGCTTTCAGTGATCTGCACTCTCTGAGGCTTTCAACTCTGAAATCAAACTTGAGGGATTTGACGTGTGAAACTTGAGCATATCTTGCGGCCTCCGTCACGAGGGTGAGAGACGCACACCCGTATAAAAAAGAAGACCATCCGGAAGAGAAATTAAGAGGCGACACTGCGCGACGAGCGACTGACTATTTTGGAGCCCCAAGCAAGCGTGTGCGTGCACTTGATCTGCCCCATCCTCGTTTTCTGCTTTTTTTTTTTTTTTTGCCAAGCTTTCCTACTCCGCCACTCTCCCCCCACCCCCCACCCCTTCCCTCCCACATTGCGCCTTAATGGTAAATCAACAAAGGGCTCACATGAAAGCGAGGCTCGCTCTCTCCTTTTTTTTTTTTTTTTTTTAGCCGGCGAATTATTCATCAGCGCCAGGCGCGCGTTGGCACTGCGGGCGAAAATCCTGCAGCGGTGGGCGCTCCCATTTTAATTGCCAGAAAAAGATACGGGGAGAAGGCCGAGCCGAGGAAGGGAAAATGCCAGGTCTGAAGAAAGAAAAGAGGGTGACCCCCCCCCCTCGGCCCCCCCAAAAAAAGATGAAAAAATGGCAATCACAAGTGAAGTGCCTCTCCACCCTGAGCAACCCCCACGAAAAGACAGATAGTGGCGGGCGCGCGGGGGGAAAGCGCACCCCCCCCCCAAAAAAAAAAAAGAGGTGGGATTAGGTCTGAGAGACAGTTTACTCGGCTCTTTTTGTGCGGCCAACCTGCAGGATTAGAGATAACAAATGTTAGCCGAGGACGGGCACCTGCTGCGACAGCCGCAGGAGGAAGGAGCCAGAGGAGAGAGCCCGGCTGAAACGGCCCCACTACGGCACGAGTTGGGGCTGGCGGGGACAAAGAAGGCGGACCAAATCCAGTTGCGTCTGATTTCTGGAGCTCATCGCCGAGCGGCTAATCTGACCTTGCCGCCCTCAGAAGCGTCTTTGCGACCTTATCTGCAGACCCGAAGCACATCCCGAGCCACTTCCTCACAGCCGCGACCCTTTTCCACACTTGGGACTGAGATTTCAATATTCCTCCGCTAATGTTAGGCGCCCCTCCAAAAATGGTTTGCTTTTCTTTTGTTTTCATCGGAGTTCATTCAACCCCCCCCCCCCCCAAAAAAAAAATCAAACAGCCTTTTCCGTTCTCGATCAATCGTCAGGAGCACCCAAAACGTTGCCCGCCTTCTGTTTCTCATCCAAAAATTGCATTCAAAAGGAGCGTTTTGGTGTTGGGACAAAAGGTGCTCACCCCAGCCTTGTGGCCCCGCACTTCAGACCTGACGGCTTTCACCTCCCCCGTTTAGCATTCGGTCCCGGGTCTGACCTTTCAATTTGTGAATTTACAGTCTGAGCGCTCGGCCTGGACGCTCGGGGAAATGGCTCAATGAGGAAACATTGCGCATGTAAAACTTGCCTCACTCACGTTTTTTGTTGTTCTCTTCTTTTTTTGAGGCGGCCGGGGAGATATTACAAAAAAATAAGTCAATTAAAAAATCAAAAATATTTAAACAAAAAAAAAACAAAAGCAAGCGGATAACTGCAGGGGCTGCTAAACGAAGCAAAAAGACCCCGAGTGACCGAGGGGAATTATTTGGCTCCATTAAGCAGGCATTAACATGAATTACTATCTAATTAAAATTAAACAGCTCATTAATAACTTTGCGGCAGGGGCCATAGCGCGGAAGTCCTCTCGAGTGAGTTTACGTGTGTGTGTGTGTGTGTGTGTGTGTGTGTGTGTGTGTGTCGGGCCAAGAGAGCAATCGAGTGGGATAAAAGCCAGCAGCTGCTCCACGGGAGGCTCTGAGGGTCTTGGAGATGGGGGCCCGCTCATCAAGGCGACAGCCGAACCTAAAAAAATGCGTATGTGTATTTTATATACTGTATATATCTATACAGTGTATATACACACATATAAAATGTTTCTCTTGTTTCATTTCTGTCCTGTTTCAATATTTACAGCCACCCATTGAGGCAAACAATTTGGGGCTAAATTGGTTGTGGGTGGGGCCGGTGACCTTGATTGCTGTCGAGTAGGTTATTACTGAGTTTTCGAGTAGTTTTACTTTCTTTGGTTTTATTTTAGTTCAGTATGGACTCTTCCATGCGGTTTTCATATTTCTACCGCAGCCCGTTTAGGCAGCAAACAATTTCTATTTAATCGGTAGGCCGCGGATGCATGTCGAGACAAAGACAATAATATGAGTTTTCCGAATGGTCTGGCCAAATCTCTTGTTTCTGTTTACTTGCAGTTCAGCCCGTTTAGGCGGCAAACTATTTTGGGCTGCATTGGTTGCCTAACTTCCCCGAGTCAGCAGTCCTCTGAGCCTTACTATCAAATAGACACAGAAACCTTTTCTTGAACTGTTTGAATCGACTTCCGAGTCACTCCTACAGCAGCCCGTCGAGGCGGGTGATTGGAAATCTGTTTTCCCTCTTGCAAATTAACAAACCCACAAGTGACACTCACCTTCATTGCAAACAAAGCCAGCGAGTGAACAAGAAAGAGCGTGACGCACACACGCACGCGCACACACACACACACACAGACACACACACACAGACACACACACACACACTTGTTGGCAAGGAGCTGTTTACCTCTGTATCCGTGCTGTTGTCTAGAAGTAGAGACCCAATCCATATTCACTGGGCTGAAATTCCTCTGCTTATCTTCACCCGAACCTAAAAAAGAAAGAGAAACAAGCTCAGCATCTTCCCCTGTGCGCGCGCACGCACGCACGCACACATCCATCCATAAACATGTCGTTGCGGAGGCAAGAGGCCAGCGCGTCGGACCAGGAGGGCGGCGGGCATAAGAATCACCTTGAATTGAAAAGAGAGGATCGCACCTCCTCGGCACAGAGCGGATATGGACGTGCGGGCCGCCTCGCAGGTGGACCGAGGAAGCGTTCGGGGGGAGGCGGGTGGGGGGCATGAGTGTGTTCTGAGGGGGCACGGTTGCTGAATTTCCAAAGTGCGGAGAGTGATGCTTTGGAGGAATTGACTGGCCTGCAATATCAGGGGCAGTTTAGTACGCTTGATCATGTGTCGAGACTGTGGGGAATGGAAATCATTTGTCAACGCAAATTTAAAGAAATACATCAAAGAACATTTCACTGAAAAGAGAAAAAAAACTAAATAATTTGGGGGGGGGGGTGCCAGTTTTGTGGAGTTTGTTGTCTGAGGTTAACCTCATTTGTTGTGTGTACGTTTGGGATGATTCTTCATTTGAAAGCAAAAAAGGACGACGGTGGCATGGAAAGTCGACTAGAACATGGAAGCTTTCCAGGCACTACTTTGCCATTCACTGATTGCGGATTCAATGTTTTTGACTTTGCAGCAGGGTTTCGGTATCGGTTTCGGGATCGCCGCATTTGGGAGAAATCAAAGCCGCTTGAAATCCTGGCGGGTGCGCGTTGCCTCCTTCTCCACATGAGCTTGAATGTGATCGGTTGCATCCGCTGCGTGATCCCAGTTCTTGTAATTTTTTTTTGTAATGATTAAAGGTCCCATGAATCCTGGGAAAAGTTTTGATCAGAAAAAAAAAGTCTGGCCATGGAACAGGGACGTGTGGACTTTCTACATCGGCTACGCGCTGCTGCAGGCTGACGTTTTGACTCGCGACCGAGTTTCGACAGACTGGCCCATTAACGGGGAAGCGCTGGATTATTGACCGAGGGTGCAAATGGAGTAAATGCCGCATTCCAAACGGTCCTCGGCGTTATCGAGGAGTGTCTCCCGTTCGGTGTGAAGACAAATGTCCAAATGGGAATCTCGGCCCCATTTGGAGGTGCCGGAGGCACTTCATTGGATCGGCCGTCTTCCCGTACGTGAAGTGGACTTGGGTGGGCGTCGAGGAGGGGGAGTCGCCACACACCGGCGCCCCGAGTGGTCCTCAAAGAGTGCTCTGGCTTGGCTTCGCTTGAAAGGGGATGGGAAGGGGGGGGCGGCTTAGTCATCACGGGTGCCTGTTCCGTCGCGAGTCGGCCGCCTTCTTGTTTGGGAGCTTCAAGTCGGGGAAACTCTGACGACTAATTGCGCGGCGGTGCCGGCCATGAATATTCATGCTGCTGTGTTCAGACCCCGTCTAATTAGTGGAGAGTTAGAGGAAGAAACTGGCACCTCGCATACGCATACGCCGGGGAAGCGCGCCCACCCCAACGCCACCCCGCCGTCCTCCCCACTTCTCCCACCACGCAGCTCTCAAGGGAATGCTGGCAGGGTAGCCGCAGTTCATTAGTTAAAAAAAAAAAAAAAGGGAAGAAAGAAAAGTTACCTGAAAAGCACATATTTGGTCTTCAAAAAAAATGGACGGGCAGAGAGACTTTTTTTCTTTTTGCATATTTGGGGGCCTATTATGCATGTCCATCAAAGAACAGGCACACACAATTATCAAGTGGAGAATTTCAAAAATGTAAACATGGGAGAGGCAAGCGTTGGGAGAGGCTGGGCGGCTCACCTTAAATATCCAATGAAACCCTTTCAACAAAAGTCATACTTTGGGACTTACCTGTGGAAAGTATTTCAGAAAAAGAAAAAAAAACTACGAATCGCTTCCAATCAAATGTTTTGCCTACTTTTGTCCTTGAGACAAGGATAGAATAAGTTTTGTTTTTCAACTTGACTATTAAATCAATTCATCAAATTGGTCCAAATCGCAGGTGGGTCTTGTTTTGCCCCAAGCGAGCTTATTTTTTAGTATTTACAGTGAGCATTTTTGTTTTTTGCGGAGGATAAAGACTATATGCCTGTGAGTATATCGCTACAATGCCTGTCTACATGTGTTTTGGTGTACAGGTTTACCACCCGCGTTCAAATCTCCCTCGCTTCAAGCGGGCACGGATCATTCGATTGACGGCTTGAGCTCTAGCCACAAGCGAGACGACTTTCCGTGTCCATGATGGTCACAAATTCTCTTGACCGAAGCCCCACTCGGCAAAATATATTTTTTTGCATTCCGATGATTATTATCTTTGCACAATATGGACCAAGTAGCAAAATCCAGCCGTTTTTGTCCTTCTCGGGGGGGGGGGGGACTTTACCGCGGAGCGTCCATGACGTCACAGTTGCCATGGGTGCTTTTTATTGCTCAATCGCAACACCGTAAATGCAATACTCATCATAATGCTGCATGTGTTTAGGGACACAGATTGCGATTGTTCTCGATTCAGCTCAGCTGCATTTCCGCAGCCGCCGTCGCCCAAAGAGCAAAAATAAGTCACACAACAATAAACAAGAAATAACCACGTCAGCAGAAAGCACAAAAACGGTCCAACTCAAGTCTCATGCGGAGGCAAAGAAGAAAAATGACGAGTTGGGGGCTCACCCGACGTTCATTCTAAAGAGCAGAAAAGGCGGCGGCCCCTCTGAGCTTAAGTTCTCGCTACCTGGAACGGCGCCTGGTCCCATGCAGATCAGAGGTCAGGTGGGGCCGGGCCATTTGGGCATTGGAAAACAAATCTTCAAAAGAGCTCCCGAACGTACACGGATGCCAGAGCAGAGGATGCGCGGCGGCATTCTGGACCCGCTGGAGATGCTCGATGGAGGATCGTTGAGCGTCTGATGCTTGTCGCTAAAGTTCACGGCCACCGACGTGATTTGGAGGGAATTCTTTTTGCTCGCAGTTTAAGACAAAAATTTGGCCCAAGGGACGGCCTGTATCCCGAAAAACCCGTCGTTGCACCCTGTCTGTGCCCCCCCACCCTTTTGCTCACATCCTGCATGTTGACCTGATGTCAAGTCATGTCATGCAAGAAACTATAAATTGACACGATGGAGAATTTGACCCAACAAAGAAGACCTTCATATATGTGGGGGGAGGGAGGGAGGTGCCCCCCCCGCAGCACCCCCCCTACTTTTTTTGTGTTCATCATCTCCCAGATTGGTCCTCGTGGTCTTTGGCTTCTGTGGGCTCCCTTTCATGGCGCGCACCATGGAGACGCGGTTGGCCGTGGCAAAAATGCACCGAGGGTGCGGGGGGGGCACCATTCCTCCACAAAACATGCCCCCTCACCTCATGCCCCCCCCCCCCCTTCCCTGCCCCGCTGAGCATCTGGATGTCCCTTTTCCTTCCACGCGCGCACAAGAGTGACGCTATGCGGCGTGCTTTTTACAGACGGGGGCAACAAATGACCCCCACAGGCAGCCAAAAAAGAGGAAGAGTCCTCAAAAGATATGGAAGTCATGCGAAGAGAAAATGCGGTCGTGCAACAAATCTGCAGGAAACACGCAACAAATTTACAAAATTACGCATCGTGTTGCACGTCCGTAGAAAGCGCCGCGTGAATGGTAGTGGGGCTGCACCGGGGTTCAGGCGCTTCTCTTGAGTAAGCAGCGTTTTAGCTGTGAACGCTCCACAAAATTTGCTTTCGGCGTGAGATAGACGCCACCAAAATATTGTCGTTGCAGCAGCCATGCAAATGTCAAGTCAAGTGTATTCGTAGAACACTTGCAAATGTGCGATGAAACAATTGCGGTCAAAACTAGCGGCGAACCAAGCGCTTGCTTCCCCCAAACACAACGACGAACTCCATGCTGGCACTCACAAAAAGAATGTTTCAATTCAAGAAAGAAGTCAACTAGTTGTAAAAGACTGTTACCAAAAAATCGCAATGAAAAAAAAAACAGAGCTCAGCCAAATTCCGCCACATTCATTAAAGCTGCAAACGGTCGCATTGCAAGCACACGCCATTGTCATCGATTGACCCTCAAGCATGCCGTGCACAGTCGGGAAAGAACGGCGTGGCCATGTTGACTCTCCCCCCCCCCCCCCCACACACACACACACACACACTTTCTCCCACGCGTTTAATGAGCGCTCAGCCTTACCTTTCAAAGCTGCCCCCAAAATATGTCTCGTGCGCCCCAACGCCGCTGTCAATAAATCGACTGCGCACGCGTCAAGGTTGGCGTGCGTGGCGACGACGACCACGAAGAAGAAAAAGAAGAAGAAGAAGAAGAAGAAGGAGAAGAAGGAGGAAAGCGAGTTGAACGGCAGCACTTTGGCGTCCGCGAGGAGGGCGACGTGCGGCCCACTGGCCACTTTTGAGGCGAATGCGACGCCAGAGATGGAAGATTTGTTTCAAGCCCCGCATTTCCATTTAAGGACGTGATTGTGTTTGCAAAAGATCCCTTTCAATCTTTTGCATGCCCACCCCAGCCCCCCTCCCTCTCTCACTCGCTCTCTTACCGTGCGTGCGTGCGTGCGTGCACGCCTGTGTGTACGCGTGTGTGTGTGTGTGTGTACGCCCTCAGCGTCTCGGAGGCTGCTTTGCAATTCATAGAATTGGTAATTTGCTATTGGGACAAAACGTGAAGGGAAAAAATAATCAGATCAAGCAGGGGAAGGAAAGGAGAGACGCGTGCGCGAGTGCGTGCGCGCGCGCGTAGGATGGCTGTGGGTGTGCGCGCGCGTGTTGGCAATGGATTGCCCTCCTGCGTGCGTGCGCGCGTGGATGAAGAGTGTGTGCGTGTGTGTGTATGTGTGTGCGCATATCCTCAAATAATATGCGTAAATTATATTGATTTGTTTTTTTGGGGGGTGGGGGGGTTCTTGTATATTAAATTCAAGCAGATGTTGACATGACATAACACTCCAAACGAAATGAAGGCCTCGAGTGACCAATTCAAGAGTCGCAATATTAGGAACAGCTCAGCGTCAAGCAGTCCGGCCTCAACCTCCCCCCCCCCCCCCCCACTCAAAAACAAACCAAAGCGAAGCGCTGTTAAATTGCAGGCGTCCTTATTTTTATTACAGCCCAATAAGGCCTTTTTTATTTTTTTTTCACCTGACTCACGTTTGCTTCTGTTCTCTTTTTACCGAGCACAAACAATTTGAAGGGCATCCTTGGCCCAGCGTGACGTCAATTTTATTTGATTTTTTTTTAAATCAATTAGGAATCGTTTTTAGATTTAGATTTGGACATGCGTCCGGAAGGCGGCAAAACCGATTTTCAAAGTGTATTTTCCTCCCTCTCCCGTATAAGTGCTTTGCCGAATTTAGCAACGTGAGAGGGCATCACCCCTGACCCCCACCCCCGAAAAGTCTTGTCACCTCGTGACGCATGGCGCTGTGCAACACGCAGATGGATGGATGGAAGGAAGGATGGAGGGGCGAATGCAACGCGCTGCACGTCTTGAATGTGAAAAATCGAACACAGTGGGGACCCGCGCGCTTGCTTTTCAGGTGGAGAAGCGTCCCGCCCACCCCACCGCCGGTCTCTGTTTGATTTGAATTGTTGCGAAAGAAGAAGAAGTCGTCCGCAATCTCCTTTGAGGTGAATAAGAGTCGGATAAGAAGGATTCAAAATAAAAGAAAAGAAAATAAAATCAAATGAGCCGAGTGGCGTTACGCTCAAGTCACCAAGGGGCACGTCATGTCATTGGGGTGTACACAAAGCGTCAATTGCGCTTCCTGTTTTGTTATGATTGTCATTGAAGTTAATGTAAAAAGGAAGCGAGAGAGAGAGGTGCGTGCGCGCACGTTTGGACTTTTTAAGGTGAAGTAACTGGGGCGCGCGCGCGCACAACCGAACGTGAGAGAAAAGCGCCGTGGCGCGCGCGCCAGATCCGCCCCTCCCCGCCCGAGTCGGCCAGGCGCGCGCGCGCGCGCCAACGCAGCGCGTCCCCGCCGGCCAATGCTCGCCCGGCGGAGGCGTGTCCTCGCGCCGGCCCAAGACCTCCCCGAGCCTCCGCCGACGCGGTCCGGGGCTCTAAAGCCCGCAGAGCTCCGAGGCGGCCGCCACTTCTCCGAGTCGGAGCCATGGCGACAACAGCTCAGTACATCCCGCGGAGTAACTCCTTGCCGTCCAACCCGCTCATGCACCCGGACTCGGACCGCATGCACCAGGGGACCACCTACCGGGAGGTGCAGAAAATGATGCACCACGAGTACCTGCAGGGGCTGGCGGCCACCAACACGGGACACCCGATGAGCCTGACGCACCACCAGTGGCTGCCGGCGTCCAACGGCGACTGGTCCGGCGGCACGCACCTGGGCCAGCAGGAGCACAAAGGCGGCGCGGTGGGGGCGAGCCGCGAGGACCTGGCGGTCGCCGGCTTCCACCACAGAGCGCACCTGGTGCACCAGCAGCCGCCGGGCGCCCACCACGGCGCCTGGGCGGCGGCGGCCGGTGCGCATCACCTGTCCCCGCTGTCGCCAGCGTCGGGCGGCGGCGGCGGAGGCGGCGCAGGCGGCGGCGGCGGCGGTGGCGGAGGCGGTGGCACGGGCGGCACCGGCGGCGGACACCACCACCAGGCTCTGCTCTACTCGCAGCCCGGCTACACGAACCTGAACGCCATGCTCGGCAGCCCCCAGCCGGGCGCCCTGCACCACGGCATGCGAGAGCCGCTCCACGACGACGCGGCGGCGGTGCACGACGGCCACATGGAGTCCCCGCAGCAGGCCTTCGGACACCACCAGGAGCACTCGGACGAGGACGCGCCCAGCTCCGACGACCTGGAGCAGTTCGCCAAGCAGTTCAAGCAGCGGCGCATCAAGCTGGGCTTCACGCAGGCGGACGTGGGCCTGGCCCTGGGGACCCTGTACGGCAACGTCTTCTCGCAGACCACCATCTGCCGCTTCGAGGCGCTGCAGCTCAGCTTCAAGAACATGTGCAAGCTAAAGCCGCTGCTGAACAAGTGGCTGGAGGAGACCGACTCCAACACGGGCAGCCCCACCAACCTGGACAAGATCGCCGCGCAGGGCCGCAAGCGCAAGAAGCGCACCTCCATCGAGGTGGGCGTCAAGGGGGCGCTGGAGAACCACTTCCTCAAGTGCCCCAAGCCCTCGGCGCACGAGATCAGCACTTTGGCCGGCACGCTGCAGCTGGAGAAGGAGGTGGTGCGCGTTTGGTTTTGCAACCGGAGACAGAAGGAGAAGCGCATGACGCCCGTCGGGGTCCCGCACCCCAACATGGACGACGTATATTCCCAAGCCGAGACCCCCCCGCTGCACCGCTCGCTGCACAGCCCCGTGCAGTGACCCCCCGGACGAGCCCGACCGTCGCCGTCTTGGTCGCCCTTTCCCGCCCCGCCCCGCCCCGCCGCCGCCGCGCGGGCTCCTCGACCGACAAGGGGGACTTTGTGGAGTTTACACCAAGGTTCGGACTTGTTTGGGGTTTTTTTTTAAACTTGGCATCGGGGACAACAAATGTTGAAAAAAAAAAACCACGCACGCGCACAGTTAGCGACAAATATTTCATTGAATGCGAGACGAAGATTTATCGACCAAATTAAAGCGGAGGGAATGGAAGGAGACTCGGCATCTCTTCACTCCCTTTTGGGGGAACCTGAACGCATCACACGCCTACAAAAAAAAACGAGAAAAAAAAAACACTGGAGGTCAAAAGTCAGCACTGAATGAACTTTTTTTTTTTAATTTATGGCTTATTATTATTTATTTCGTCTTTTATTTTTGCTTTTTCAATTCCAAGGGGAACCCGAGTGCGCTGTCATTTTTTATATTTGCAGTCGAAAACGCTGCGAAAAGAACCAATATTCCAAATGCATCGGGACTGACATGTTCTGATTTTTTTTTAAAAAGCCTTAATTTAATTTTCTTCCTCCTCCCAACACACACGTCGCAATTTCTAAAAGAAAAGCAGCACTGTGGCGTTTTCCTCGATTTTTTCCCCTCCTTCTTTCTTTGCATGGAGCACTTACTTTGTAGATGTGAATGCGACATTTCCACACACGCCCCCCCCCCTTCCGACCCCACGCGAAGTTGGAGCAACTCAGGTAACTTTCAGTGTCCCCCCCCCCCACCTCCCCGACCCAGTACCCCCAATGTCAAAAGCTGACTTTCTGTGATACTTAAAAAGCCGTGGGGCCCTGAAGGCAACGCGGCCAAAGGACTTTTGTTGTTGTTGTTGTTTGTTCGGTTTTTGGGTTTGTTTGGTTTTATTTGCGCGCGCGCGCGTGTGTGTGTGTGTGTGTGTGAGAGAGAGAGAGAGTGTGTCAGTGTGTACGTGTGTGTGTGTGTGTGTGTGTGTGCGCGCGCGAGCGTCCGTGTTCTACTTTTCCAATTATATTTATTTGACATCGTTGTGTGCATAAGGCCCCCCCCCCCTACTCCCCAAAAACTGAAACTCGCAGTGCTATTGACCGGGATTTTCCTCCCCAAGAAAAACATGACAATTATTAAAAAACGAAAGGAGAAAAAGTTTTAAAGGTGATTTTAGAGAAAATGTGTAAATATGTCCAATATGTAAAACTTGTATTTGTTCTGAAATCTGTTTTTCTTTGCTTTCTTTTCCGGGCAGTTTTGTACACTTACTAATAATATCCCAGAAGATATTTTAATATGATTTTTTGATTTATTTGATGACTCGTTTCTAAATATATATTTATTATTTCTTCGACGTGTTTTCTTTTCTTTTCTTTTCTTTTTTTGTTGATCTATCTATCTCTCAATATGTTGCAGTGGATGATTTCGCTCTCTTTCTTCATCGGTCGTTACACGTTGATTGCTCTGCAAATGTCGACTGCCAAGTCACATTTCTATTTATGTTATAGTCATATTTTATTACTGACATAAAAAGCGAATATTCCGGAAAATGTGCTGTGTTGTTGTCGCTGTGCTTTCTTTTGTCTGCGGGCCGCGTTTGTTGCTGTTGTTGTTGTCAACGACACGATCCGGTTGACGACAAAGTGCTCTTGATGATTTTTTTTCCCGATTTTTCGTCGGGTCTCCCGCATCAAGTCGAGCGACGTTGATCTCGAATTTGGGCGTTTTTAATCGACGATCACCGCTGACATTGAGCAGTGCCGCTCAGCGCTTCCGCTCAGGACCCCCCCCCCCCTCCACCAAAAAAAAAAATCACAAGCAAAGTGTCTTTTCTAATCTGTCGAAAAAGTCTGTGCGGACGTTTTGTATTTTTTTCCGCGCCCCCACCCCACGCCACCCTTAATCGAGATGCGTCGTTTGGTTTTGGAGAATCCCTCCTGAAAGGCCTTGGAGCTGAAAAGCGCATCTCGGCCTATCAAAGGCGATTGTTTGCTCTTGACTGCGTGCGCAAAAGATTTATTTCCTTGTAGTCGTTGGTCAAAATACATCCGGAGCGCTTTGCGTCCAAGTGGGCCGAATTCCTTTTGGCGGAAATAAAGACTTGGAAAGAAACTGTCCCGGAGCTGACAGAAAGCCTCCAACGGCAATAAAATAAAATAAAATAACATTAAAAAAACGCAACCGCGGTGACTCGAGAGCGAAAGGTTGCACCAAAACCTCCGATCAAGTGCCCGCATTTTTAATTTCATTGATTTATTTGCGTGCTATCTCATATTTTTCTTTGTGTGTCTCGGAAGGCCGCCACACCTGCACTTGAAGAGGATGACGCGTCCCTCGAAATAAAATTCAAAAGACGATATTTCGTCCTGGCATTGGCACATTGTTCGTCGCGACTCGCAACGCATTTGAAAAGAAATCCGACCAAAAGCTCCATTTTGCCACCTTTTTTTAAATCCGGAAAAAAAACTGCGCATTGCATTGCGGTGAAACGTGTCAAATCCACAGTGGGTGTCGGACGAGCGTACCTAGCTCCCAAAAAGAAAAGAAGGATGATGGCAGGGGGGCTAGGAGACAAACGCGTGCGCGCGTTTGCAGACGCTCAAGCGGTCCCAACTCCAGCCGGCGGCGGCAGGCCAAGCCAACTCACACGAGTGAAGCGAAGGCGACTCCCGGCGGTGGCTCGATGCTACTGCACGCCGGCAAACTGGCTGCTGCACAAAACAAAAAAAAAGGGGTTGGAAACTTTTTTTGCGGAATGGGAGCTCACGGGAGACTTCATCAGGCAAACAAATCCAAATGTTGACTTTTTTTGACATTTATTTCTACTTATCACGTGTGAAGTACGTGTGTGTGGTCCACTCGCCAAACTTGTGTGTACGCAGCATGGGATCGGTTAGCACTCACTGACAGTGTGCTTGTGGCCGCGAATGGTCGTTTTTCTCTGTATGTGCCCTGCGACTGACTGGCGACCAGTTCAGAGGGGGGTGATGAGCCTTTCGCCCAAAGTCAGCTGGGAAAGGCTCCGTGCAGCAACCCCCCCGCGACACTCTGCAGGATAAGTGGTGTTGAAAATGGCTCGACAGATAGATAGATAGATAGATAGATAGATAGATAGATAGATAGATAGATAGATAGATAGATAGATAGATAGATAGATAGATAGATAGATAGATAGATAGATAGATAGATAGATAGATAGATAGATAGATAGATAGATAGATAGATAGATAGATAGATAGATAGATAGATAGATAGATAGATAGATAGATAGATAGATAGATAGATAGATAGACAGATAGATAGATAGACAGATAGATAGACAGATAGATAGACAGATAGATAGACAGACAGACAGATAGACAGATAGATAGATAGATAGATAGATAGATAGATAGATAGATAGATAGATAGATAGATAGATAGATTTTTTTAAATAACAAATGTAGTTCATTTTCTAAATACACACAACCAAATATTCAAGGATGCCCGATGTGTTAGCATGAATGTTTCATTGGACAACAACATGGCGTGTGCTGAATTTGAGCTCACTGAATGTGACAAGACCAAAATGTCAGAGCGGGCTCTCCGTTTCCCAGAACTACAATAAAAAGAAGATTTGGTAGCTGCGCTGAAAAAAAGTTGTTGAATGTCGTCCCAACATTGCAGATTGTCCCATCAGGGGTCACTGTGGTGAGTCATGTGCTATCATTGATTGATTGATTGATTGATTGATTGATTGATTGATTGATTGATTGATTGATTGATTGGCTGCAAGACAAAGAGGTTGGATTCACTGAAATCTGCAATTTCTGTTGTGTACCTGCAGAGAGAGAGAGACAACCTCCATTCTACACTGAAATCAATTTGACATGAGTGCGACTCCCGAAACCACAGCAAACCGCTTGCTGACCAACCCGCAAACCCCTCACACACACACACACACACACACACGCCTGAAAGTCGAGCCGCTCGCGAGCGCCACCTGTCGGGCCAGTGGAAACATGGTCGTGGGCCGCACGTCCGCCTCGGCGACGTGGCTTAGAGCTGATTAGCGGCTTTATGAGTGGTTCACGGTGGCAAAATACATCAGGAGCCATTGTTGGCTGCGCAGAACGGCGACGGACGGGGGCTATTTTGCTCACGCTGGCGGATTCGCATTGATCCGCAGCAAATGAACGAGGATTAGCGGCATCCGGCTATCCGCCGACAGATAAATAACGTTGAGAGTATTCCGCGCCGTCATCTCCCACGAATGACGCATCGGCGGCGGCAATTATGGAAATATGGGAAATGGCGGGATGCCAAATCTTCCTTGCGTCTCGCGCCTTCGTGTATCGCCGTGGTCGTGTTCGGTCAAAGTGTTCTGAATGACTTTTTCGCCGGGGCATTTCGGCCTCGGAGACGTTTCTCGAGAGCGGCTTGGAAAGAGCTCGGCTCCAAAAACGGGGCCATTCCCGCATCGGGCGCCAACAGCCTCTCCAAATATCCCCACACCGAATCAAACGCCATCACTGCGTCTTGCTAGCAGGTTTGTCGCCTGTTGGCAAGACGCACGGCGGCGCACAGAGGGGGGGGGGGGGGGTCGCTCCCCGCCTTTGCTCGCGGGCATGTTTTGGAAATGCGGGAGGACGCCCGAGTGGCTGAAGAAAAGTCAGAACAAGGCCAAGGCCACACTTGGGACCTTCCAAGCGTGAGCCAAACGCATGCAAAAGGGTGGCGCCGAATTCTACTTTTGACCATTTATGGAATAAACGCTCAAGTCTGGCAGCGAGGAAGGTAAGGAGGCGAAATGGAGGCTTTTAAGAAAAAAACAACAACAACAACAAAAGAGTCAAATAATGCATTCCCCCCCCCCCCCCCCCCATCAACAATTCCCTGTGTTGTGTTTGCCGAGCTGAAGGTTTCCTTGCCGTAGCCACTTGAAAAGCCGGCCAACAATGCGGCCGCTCCGAGAAACGTCTCGTTAGCATATGAAACCGGAGGAGGCGGCGAGAACGCGCACCCCGGCGCCGGCTCTTGTGTTATTTATGATAGCGGGCCGCGGCCGGCCCGCCCTTCCCTCGCCTTCATGTTGCTCGGGCCTCCCGGAAGAGCGCCGCGGGAGGGGCCGTCTTGGCCCACTTCACAGAGCGTTTGAAGAAGAGAGGCGCTCCCGTCTGCCTTTTGCGCACCTTTCCGTAGCGCCTCGGGTGTCTGTCAAGAGCCGCTCGGAGAGCTTTGACTTTTCGGGGGACCTTGTCGCGCTCGGAAGCGAACGGGGTCCGGGCTTGGCGCCTCTCCTCCCTCTGGTGGCCGCTTTGGGTCGGCGCCTCGGTCACATCTGGGCCGGATGACTTTGGAGTGGGCTCCATCCTCCATCCGCCGTCTCCAGCGGCTCCGCAACGCTGCCACTCGGAAGACGCCCGTTGCATACCTGCAACAAGTTTACAAAAAATGGCGCCTTGCTGTCATCGAATGAAGATTTTTTATTATTATTATTATTTTATTATTTTTGCCTACTTGGGGAAAAGTCCTTGCGTTTGATTCCTCAATACCTTGGGGCCATGTGTGACGCTGGAGCGGATAGAAGAAGGATGTCTTTATGCTTGGGGCCTTCTAAGACTTTGACGAGCACATGGCGCAGCTGACAAAAGCCTTTTGGACTTTGCCTGCGCAAGGTTGCGCAGTTAATTGGCGCGTCGGAAAGTACATACAAAAGTACCAACCCCCCCCCCCACCAACCTTGGCACTAAAGGTTGCACTCCCTCCGCCCCCTCGGAGCTCCGCTTTTGTGTCAGCTATACGGCAAAAAGCGCCTTCTTGTCTTCGATCGCAAGGTTGCTCCCCACAGAGGAGGACGGCGAGAGAGCGAGAGAGGAAAAAAAAATCATAAAAGACGAGAGAGGCCTTGAGCGCGAGCGCCTTGCGAGGGCCGCACGAAGGCTTTTCAAAGGAAGGACAGGGTGGCGCCATTGTGCCCCTTTCGCATTCATTCCCAGGATCACCTGAGTGCTTCCTTCAGGAGGCTTTCCATGCGCTCAAGGAAGCGGGCACATTCGGACGCACTTTCAAGTCCCATCTTGGATGGAATATCAGAACAAACACACACACACACACACACGTAGACGTGCGTGTCTGATTAAAAAGGTACGCTAGCCCAACGACATTTGATCTCATCCATCTCGACGAGACGCCCCCAAGCCCATTTCCACGCCATGGAAAGGATGCTCCCGACTGATTGATTGATTGATTGATTGATTGATTGATTGATTGATTGATTGATTGATTGATTGATTGATTGATTGATTGATTGATTGACACGGTGGAATGTTTATTTATTTATTTTTCGTTATAAAGACCGCGACAAACAGTCGCGTACTTGAATGGTGGAAATCGACCTTTTGTCTTCTTTAAAAGTCAGAAAGGGCTCCCCCGACCCCCCCCCCCCCCCCCGGGATGAGAAGCGGGTTGGACGCAGGACGAGGGGCTGAATGTAGGGGGTTGGGGGTGGGGGGGGTGTATGGGCGTTAATCCACGGCACCGTCTGACCCTCGACCTCGTCGGCTGTGGGGTTGGGCTCTGTTTTTGTGTGTGTGTGTGTGTGTGTGTGTGTGTGTGTGTGAAAGTCAGGCCGCCCCCTCCCGGTAACGATTTATTGGGCAGGGCGCCATCGACGCACGCTGGGCCCGAGGGATGAGGCTAAATGCTGCTTTTGACACGCGGGTTAAAGGTGATCAATAACAAGAGCGGACAGAGCAGACGTTGAGCTCGGAGGAAGGCAAAGGCGCTTGTGCTCATGACGCCGCTCTTTGTCCACCGTCGGCGCTTTGGTCAACGTCCCTGACCGAGCGTGCGTGGTGACACCAGGCGCTTCTTCTTCTTCTTCTTCTTCTTCTAATGACGCGATGGCGTGAGCGCACCGTGACGGACGGCAAAAGCTCACGACTGCCGCGTCGAAGCGCGGGGGGGCAACGGAGCGTGATGCCCGGCGTGAGTTTCAACGGGAGCAAATTGTTGTTTTATTTCCTCGTGCTTTGGAGCCGTTTACCTTCAGCTGGAAGCGGCTAGCAGAAAAACATTTGAAGTCGCAGTCGTTGCTAGCGGCAAACCTTCAGGCTTCAGGAAAAGCCTTCAAGAGCAACTCAAATGTGTTTGCAGAAGAAAAGGGGGCGGGACAACTCTGTTGGGGTCATGATTGGATTTGTGACCAACAGGGGGCACTGTTGGGCTCCCCCTGCAGCCGCACACCTGTTGCTCATGAGGTCATCGGTGCTTTCAAGGGACTCCCAGTCGCCTCATTGTTTGCTCTTGGCCACTGTCGTGTTTGTTTGCTGCCATCAGGTTTGTTTCTGTCATGTTTTGCTTGTTGTTATCTTTTGTCTTCACTCATGATTTTTCTTTGATACTTTCTTGGTTTTGGATTTCGTTTTCTCCATACGGGACAGCTGGGATGTGTGAGGCGGCTGCATGGCTTCCAAAAAGTTTCCAAAAGGGGGAACTCGTGGAGGAGAGTCGATGCGCGTCTGTATTTGGATTTGCTGAGGGGGCGTGCCCACTGCCAGCTCTCTGGGAACCGCGGAGGCGGGGCCTGACGTCAAATGCTGGTGGCAAATTTGTTTGGAGTTTTTTCTTTTTAAAATGGGGCAAAGACTACTCTGCGGTACGAATTGCATTTTGACTCGCCGTAGTCGCATTTGCGTCGACGTACCGACAGTGCCGCTCGAGCGTTTTCAAGGGACTTGTTGAAATACTGGAAAGCGTCGTAGAGGGGCCGCATTGTTGCCGCCGTTGAATCGCTGCCATTCATGTGACCGCGGCGCGTAGGCCAGGCCTCCGGCGCATTTCCCCCGTGGCCGTCACAACACTTTCCATTCATCCGGAGCTTTCTCTGCGTTTCTCACCCCTCCGAGCCTTCTCGAGCCACGCAAGCGTCCAAGCGCGCACGCGCGCACGCGCACCCGCGCAGCGCTAAATGCCAGAGTCCAGAATCAGAAGGGCATCAGAGATGGCCGTTGTGTATGTACGCCCATGTGCGCCTCGGCGTGAATGGGATCGATTGGGAGGGGCGGGGGGCGATCCTTTGATACGGCATATTGGCCGGCGGGGGTGGCGCATAGCTCAGCCCCCCCGGCCGACGGTTGGGCGACGAGCCCCCGAGGTTTCGCGGCCGAGCGAGTCGACCCCGTTGGCATTCCTCGCGCCGCCGTGACGTGGGCGGCCCGCGGGGACCTCTGACCCACAGGAGCCCCCCCCCCTGTGTTTCAAGGCAAAGTTATCACCATCTACGGCATAGGTGTCAAAGTCAGGTCCCAGAAGGCCGCTGTCCCGCAACACACCCAATTCCCTGCTCCTCCCTGCCTCCCTGCTTTTTGGGGGGCGCAAAACATGACACTCTCCAGTCTACAAGACATGTCCGGCCCGCTCGGTACTCGGTGTCCGGAGTGGCCATCGTGTCCCGTGAGAACAACGTGAGCGCTTGTCGGTGGGAGCCAGAGGGCAGAGTCTCCGCTTTCTTCCCGTTCCTTCATTCGGCCCCCGCCCCCACCCCCGCCCCCGCCCTCCGAGTCAGCGGCGAGGCCGGGCCGAGTTCAAGCTCGGCCACGTGTCGGCCATCTCACTCCCACGATGACCCTGTTGAGCTCAACATTTGGAGTCCCATAAAAACATTATTGTCCCCCTCCTGGGATCATTTGTCCACAATTACAAAGGCTCGGACACAAGGCAAAATGTTAACCACGACAGTTTTGCAGAGGGCCATTTTTCAAATTCTGCACCCCCCCCCCACCCCGATCCCACACAGCCAGCGCCACATAGCACCCATGCTGACGTAGGAAGCATTTATTATAATGTTCTCCTCTCGTTTGTTGTCACGCACCCATTTGCCCCCCCCCCACACCCCCACTTTCCTGATGCGTCATTACGACGGCAGGCCGCAACCGCTGAAAGTCCGTAATGGCCTCTAAATATGTCCATTCCGCGTCGTCTGGGCTCCTTTTACCTGGCCGGCCGACGGGCAAGGTCGCGCCAAACGATTAGCCATATTCAAAAAGCGCTCCATTATGCTAATGGGGGGGGGGGGGGTCTAATGCACGCACGGCTTGCTGAGCGTCCGCATATTAGTGCTGACGGATGACTCCGCCGCGAGCGCGGCGAGGTTGGGCGCAGTTCAGTTGCCGCCGCTCGGCGCCTTGACCTCCGGGGGGGTCGCTCGGGCCGCTGATTTTCCGCCACTTCATTCCTGACCAAACGCGGGCGGCATTATGCGCGAGGACATTTGCCGTTCGGTGCCACGGCCGTAAGACATTTGTCTCGGCCGGATGAGCGCTTGCCGCTTCCAGATCTTTCTTTTGCGGCTTGTGTCTCCAACTGACCTTTCCCCGTCTAAAATCTTCATCAATCGTCTGCGATTTGGATCGGTTAGCTTGCGCCGGAGCCTGCCTATCCGCCAACGAGCACGCTTGGCTTACCATTGAGTTGCTGCCATTTCTTTGGATGTGGGAAGTCGAGAATTTTCTGGGCACAGAATGCTCCCGCTCGTCGAAACGCGGGCATCCGATTCAGATTGCAGCGGTGCAATATGAGCCTGTCATGATTGGGTTTAGGGACCAGCGGGTGGCGCTGTAGGGCTCCCCCTGCAGCCGCACACCTGTTGCTGATGAGGTCATTAGGGCTTGAAAAGGACTCCCAGCCCGACCGCTCGGTGTCGGCTCATTGGATTAGTTTTGGTTGTTAGCACTTTGTTTGTTTTGGATTCGCTTTTTAAAATATCAAGTTCACCCTGCTCGTCCCTCCTGCCTGCTTTTGGGGTCCACCACCGCCTTGCTACGTGACACAGCCAAGGGCGGCACGCTGGCCCACGGGTGAGCACGTCCGTGTCCATTCCAGGCGCCGGCCTTCCCGTGTGAACATGTTCTCGCCGTGCCTGTGTGGCTTTTCTCCGGGTACTCTGGCCTCCCCCTGCATTCCCCAAAACATGCACAGTCGGTTAAACGGAAGACGCGAAACAACGGGTGTCAAACTCAAGGCCCGGGGCCCAGATCTGGTCAACTCCCGAATCCCAAAGTTATTCATCCAGGGAGAGGCGAAGAGCGAGCGTCGCCGGCCGGTCCGAGCAGCGACGGCACTAACAACATGGGCGAGGGAAAACGGCGCGTCATTAAAGCCCACCATCTGTCCCGGGCCATCTTGCACCCCGCGCCCCGTTTCCCCCCGGTCTCGCCGGCAAGCCCGACCGGCGTTGCCCTTCTCCCGGCCTGGGGAAAGGGATCGCGTTCCCCTTTCATCCTGACTTAGAGGACAAACATCAGCGGCATCTCGCCGCCCGTGCATATTCATGAGGCGCTTATAAATATCTGATGGGGGGGCGCGCGCTACAGCTGTTTCGCTGGAGAGCACACAAGCGACACTCCCGCCGAGAGCGCGCGTGCATTCTCGCGCGACAAACCGCTCAGAGCCCCCCCCCCCTGGTCCCCGAGCGGTTCTACCCCCTCACCTCCCGATAGCATCGGCTCATTGCTAGGATATCGGCCTCCTTCGTTCGATTGCGACCGCAAAAAAGAGGCCAGAATGCTTAAGTGGCTCCAACTATTTTGCGTTTGTTCCTCCGACGGGCCTTATCAGTGCAATGCGGCCAGATAAGCAAAGTCGGGGGACGGCGACCTCTCGAAAGGCCCGGCTAATGACTTTGGCCCCAACGCGAGCTACGCAAGAAACCGAGCGTCTTCATTCCAGTCCCAAATTGTGGCGTCACTCGTCCGGCGCTGCCTCCCGGTGGCGATAAAGCGCCGTTCGCCAATCGCTCCCACGCCACTCGCGACTCAACTTTGGCCGTTTCTGTCACTGACCGTGGCGATCGAGCAAGACGGTCAAAGGCGACTTGCTCGCTCGGTGTATCGCTACCGTGCCGGCCCCCCTTATTGTCTACAGCGCGGCTCGGCGGGATGTCAAAAGTGTCCAATATTGTTGGCTTCCAAAACGCAAAGCGTGCTTTTCCCTCATCGCTTGCCGTAGCCCAAGCCGGCCAGCTCGTCATCTTAGACCCGGGGTCGGCAACACTCGGCTCTCGAGGCCCCATGCATGGCTATTTAGCGCCCTCTAGTGGCTCCCTGGAGCTTTTTCAAATATGTTTGAAAATGGAAAAAGATGGGAGGGAAATATCTATTTTTTGTTTGAATCTGTTTTCTGTCAGAGGACAAACATTACACAAACACGTTTTCCGATGCTGTAAAAATAAATATTAAATGTCAACATATTTCTATTAGCTGGGCGGGATATTAGTCAGGGGGCTGTTGTAAAATAAAAAAGAATGCTCGTTGTGTATTTGTAGCCAACGTAGTCATGTTGATTGCAGGCTAATGTAGCTCATTTCGCTACATCCAGCAGTGTTGCCTTCATTATCAGGCTTTTCATATTTTGCGGCTGCAGTCATATTTCTTTTTGTTTATTTCGGTCCAACGTGGCTCTTTCAGCATTTTGTCTTAGACAGGCGGGCGACGGCAAATGGGAAGGCTTTCCCATCATATAATGTGGCCGAGCGCGGCATAAAAATCTGAAGATCGTTTGGAGGATTTGCCATAAAAAAAAGGGGGGTCGCGCTGGTGCTTTCTTTCATCGCTGCTTTCAGCTTTCCTTTTGCTTTTAGTGTCACTTTGCCAACGAAGGAAACCTCGCAAGCGCAATGAGTGTCCCCAGCGTGATTTCCCTTTTACATAATTTTGTCCCAGCCTCGCAGTAATTGAATTGGATGTGACATTTGCCCATTTTCTTGGGGGTTAACCTTTCCCGCCGGATAAAAAGCACGTCATGTAAAGTTATCTTTCCATTTGTTTGCCGTTTACAATGCGGAAGCCATATATGTGCGGGAGGTCGGCTTTTTTCATAGATCACGTCCCCGCGACCGACGCCGTTTGCCAGTGAAGAAATTTCAACTAAACGGAAGGTGGAGAATGTGAACGGTCGAGAGGCTTGGTTTCAGATAGCTAGCGCTCCTCATTAGCCTTGCACTGCATCTTGGCTGCTCTCCCGCATCTCACGGCTCATCATCAGCATCATCATCGTGGCCCCCGCCCTGGCTGCTGGCGCAAAAAAAAAAAAAAACCCAACCCCATCCCTCCCTCCCTCCCCTTGCAGCCCCTGTAATCACACCCGCAATCACAGCATCTAATTAGCTTAATTAATTTGTATCAGCCCTTGTAGGGACTTGGCTGATGAGCCAGCCATAATGGTCTCCATAACGCACCCCCTCCCGTCTTCCTTCCATTGCAACAAAAAAAGGGGGGTGGGGGGGAGGGGCGCAACCCTGTCAAGATGAGCCGATATAAAGCACGGAATCACCTTTGCCACCTCCTGCAGCCACTTTTTCATGCATTTCATTTTTATTGACACCGACGCACCGCATCCGGGCGCGCCCATTTGGTTGCGTCCCCCGAAATGGAAGCGCGTCCACTTTGCGTGGACAAGTGCTTGTTTGTTTACACTGGTGCGGCGGTGTTCCCGAAGAGGCCCGGCAACAGCGCCCAAAAAGTGAACGGCGGCACGCTAATGATTCTCTTGGCAGTTTGTCTCCGCCGTCGTCGGCGTGGCATTACAATCAGCGGCCCTCATCAGGCCACTGACGAAGCCACGCTGATTAACACCCCGCGCTCCCTCCCGCCCTCGTATGATTACTGCAATCACACGGGATAACCGTGCCTGCACTGTACCGAAAACCCACAACCCCCTCACCGCCACCCATCTAGTCACACACACACACGCACACATGCAAAACCTTGCTGAGCAGAAACGCGCCTACAAAAGCCCGCTCAAAATCCTTTGACAAGGTGAGCGACGCCACAGACGGCGGTTTCTTCGGCATTTCTTTTGAAATGCCCTTTTTAAAATGGCTCTTGGGCCCGTCGCTTGTCGCTAGGCAGAATTGGCCCCAACAACAACCAAAACATGTCAGTCACACCTACGATGCTGTTTCCGAGGCAACACGTGGATGCGAGCTCCACTGCTGAGAAAGGACAGGGAGAGGCGGCAGGGACAGGAAGGAAGTCCCAAATGTGGTTTCCCAAATACGCACACTGTCATCAGGGCATAGACTTGCATATTTTGGGGTCTTCTTCTACCTGTCTCACCATTTTGCAGGAGTTGTTTCCAACACTACGGTAGTAAGTGATCCCCATTGTAATTCCTTTTTCAGTATTTCTCAACAAATTACTTGGACTGTTCGAGTGAGCAAACGTGCTCGCTTGTCTTCTCTATTTCATATAAAACGAGCACATCGGATGATAAACACACTGACACAATCAAAGAGAGACAACGACAGGAAGAGGCTGCCAGACAAGGACGCATCCGCTCGTTAAAAGCTAATGAACAAGGTGGGTCCCATCTACCCAAATGATGGCCTGACGGCAATAGTGTGGGGGCGAGGGGGGCAGACGGGTGCGCTCCTCAACGCTCTGCCTATACACACACGCACACCCCAGCTGCTGCCCCTCACCCCTGCAGGGTGTTACCCCCCCCCCCCCTGATGCGGAGGTGTCGCGGCAAGTCACAGGGTGCTGTGTGTGCGTGTGTATAGCTTGAGGGCGGGTGGGGTGCTGGAGGCCCCCGTCATGATTTAGGCTCCCATGCAAATTTAATCAATTGGAGTACTTGTCGGCAGCCAGGGCTCATTAGCAAGCCGTTTGTTTTTGTTGTTTTTCTTTCAAAGAAGGTTGGGTGACCCCCAACTTTGCACGAAACACACACGCGTGCACACACACACACACTCGCATTCAAAGGTTCCCCAAAAAGTACATCACACGCGTCGAGGGGGCTTCTGTCAAGATTTTCCGTCACGTGTCTCGCCCCTGGAACGGTACTCATCTCCCCCCCCCCCCCCACCCTTTCTCTCGGGTACCTCCGCTCGATCCGCTACTTCAAAAGGCCCGTGACACCCGGCGTCAAGTTAAAAGAGGGAAGGGCGAGCCTTCAGGAACGTCCTCCCCCTCACCTTTCCAGACATGCTGCAAGCCCACGTCGGCCATCTTAAATGAAGTGGCACAGAGATCACATCGCATGTAAACAGTCGATGAGAGATCAATCAGAATGATGAAAAAAAAAAAAGGCTGCATATCGACCTGGCTACAGTCATTCCGGTACGCGACGCTGTGCCGATTCCTTTTTTGGCCTGTCTCCAATCCTCTCAAGTCTGCCCGGCAACAAGAGGCCAATCAAACGCGTGACGTAAGCCCAAACACAAATTCGAATCAAATCTGAGCGACTCTTCATCTGTTGTTGCCTTCTAATTGCCGTTCCGAACTTTTCGATTGAATGGCAAATGATGTCCGGGGTGAATGACGTCCATGTCTTCCTCGCGTCACTCTGCGAGAGAGCGTGCGTGCATCGAGACCCTCGAGACCCTCGGGCCCGGCCTCCATAAACCGAGGGGGTGGAGGTCAAAACACTATGTGCGCAGTTCCGGACCCCCGCTATCTCTCCCCGCACAGACACGCCACTGTTCCTGCTCAGGCTGTCCTTTCATTGTCTCGCATTGCCCCCCCCCCACACACAGACCCTTTCTCAAGCCATGGGACTCTTCGCAGGGACGCAGTGCTGGCATTCAGCGAGCCTTTGATTTTGAAGATTTTGATGTGCATTCCTTCAGTGTGGCCTCATCCTTCATCAAGTTCATGACTGAGGCTTGCTAAGAAAGTTCAAAACATTTATGTGGGGAGGGGCTGCGAGTTCAGCTGCAGGGAGTGTGGCACTGTCCAGAAGACTGCCTTTTGTGTTTGACTTTTTCTTTCGCCTTTTTTGTGCTATAGTTTTTCTTTAAATTCTTAATTTCAAAAGATGGACTTGGCAGTTTGGCTATTTCTATTCCGTATTTTTTTTTTTTACATAATCATTTTTACGTTGTTTTTTTTTTTTACATAATTGTTCTGTTTCTACTAAGTAGCACGTTTTTTTACACAGTAGTTTTCACATTTTCACATGATACGTTTCAGGGGGGGTTGTTCTTGGTGTTTGCGTCGAAAACAGTACTGCGCTGAACTTACAGGTTCATAAAGGACATGTACCATGCTCATTTCCCAAATGAGGAATTTCTCTTATCAGGACAAATTGGACAGCGCAAACACGAGTCCGTACTAGAGAATATATAATGTATTCATTTAGTTGTCGCGGTGCATTGTGGGAACAGACGCCATGTTTCATCAGACGAGTCATTACAGAGAGCCTGACCGTGGTCGTTGCAACTGGTCCTCCTGAGTTATATTCCTTTCGTTTCACCTTCGAAAGCAATGGCTGTAAGTCTGCTCGTGTTTAGAATTATTTAGAAATGCGTTTCGGAGATCGTTTTCCCTCAATTGTTGTCATTGGAAACTCGCTAGCTCGTTAGTAGTACTGCTAACGACGTAGCGACGATGCTAAATCAGTGCTAACAGCTAGTTAGCATGCGAAGGTACCGCGAAGACGCATTGTTTATCGTCGTTTGTCACATTGTGAGCTGCACTTATGTTCTTTGTTAAACACCTGACGATTTGTGTACACAATATTAATGCGTGTTTTAAATCTGTTCATTTCAGTTTCATTGAGCTGATGTCACAGTTGTTCACTGTACACCGTCAAGAAGACCGCAATAAAGGCGCAAGACGCTCAGTTTCCTGGCTCATGACTAAATGAGTTTGGCTTGCTGTTGACCTACGTAGCGATAAGAGTCCGAGCTCCAATCGGAGAGATCGATCATAATTCTGATTTCAGTGTCGTGGTGGACTGTAAACTGTTTCTGATCATACTGAGAGTGCTCGTTCTTATATATCAATCGGTTACTTGGCGTTTGTGGCACTTTTCCATCTCATCCGATGAAGTGCACGGATCTCAAGTTGTGTTGATTGGTGTCATTTCCACACAGCTCAATGACGCCATCTAGCGCCACAAAATACAATTGACGGCTACATCCTCCACAGGTTTCTTTTTTCTTTCTCAGATCTGAGTCAGATGTAATTCCTAAATCTGATAAACCGATCACACGTGAGTCCGATCAATTTTCAATATTTAATTTTGGCAAATACAAAAAAAAAGGACAAAATGAGCCGAAGGAGAAGGTCCACCCGTGAGTCAACTTGGTCTCGACTCAGCGTTTCCGCTTGGTCTCAAACTTGTAGATGGCCGGAGCATTCCGCGTCTCATTCTTCACTTTGATCTTCTTGTTTCTATCCTGTAGGAAACATGGAAAATATTGTTTTCACTTGTCAGCGAAACTCCATGCCAGACTTAACCGTACATTCCAGACACACTCGCAAAAGTAGTTTTAGATGACATTTCATGAAAAGGGAGGTGTAAAAAAAATGATCGCTGCAAAGGGCCTATTTCTGCAATAGAGCAGGGATTGACTTGACAGAAAGGTAGACCAAAAAAGGACAATCTCGCAAGGTAGGCGAATCCCGTCTTGATTCTCATGCAGGCAATAGGTGACCTGAAGATCCTGGCGCATCTGAAGCTTCTGGCTGATGACAAACAATTTCTTCTCCCGATCGATGCGTTGGGCCAGACGCATGTACTCGTGCTTGCGTTGCTTGGACAGCTTCTGCGACGCACAAGTAGAAGGAGAACACGGAGACGTCACCCGACGAGATCTTTTTCTGGTTTTGAGGCTCGGGGGTTCTTGGAGACGGACGCAGACCTTTTGGGCGCGAGGCTGTACGGCTCCCAGGACGTGCCCTTTGCTCAGCGTGTCTACCGTGGGCCTGTTGTACACGCGGTCCACCAGCTCGGGGACGGTGTTCAGGTGCTCGGACAAGTCGAACGACTGCACTGGAAATCAACAGCCGACGTTGGGAGAGGATTAGTACTTGGCTACGGCGCGTTACGCAAACCCCAAAGAAAATGCTTGTTCTCGCGCTCACGACGTTACATTTGTGAATGATTACCGTCTTTTTTGGAATCCACAAAAAAAGTGTGCTTGTTTTTCTTTCTGCTGACTACATCCAGAAGATGGAGACTTCCTTTCAGCCTCTCAATTTTCTGGGGAGAAAAAAACTATTGTTATTGACACGGGAGTCTTTGGAATGACATCCCACCGAACAATCGGCAAGCTTATCTTTCAAACTCGTCTCAAAACTCGGTAGTATTCTTTGGCTTCTAAGACTTCATTTTTAGTTTGACTATTTTTGTGCTTTCTATGAATTGATTGTTTATATGAAATGTGCTCCATGTACAGCACTTCCTGTTGGATGGTTATCGTCACACTCATCCATTATCTGTTGTCCTCCACGTGCGAACTGACCCCGACTTCCGCAAGCCTCTTCATCTCGACGTATTTTATGTCTTGCGTGGTCATCACTTTCTTCTGCTCCTCTGTCACCTCAGGGTCCTCTTCCTTTTTTCCCTTTTTGCTCACGTGGGCTCCATCCTGTCCGTGACACGCATGATCAGCTCAACCCAACGGGCTACCAAATGGTAAGAACACATCTGTCGTCCGTGTTACCTTCAGCTGCGAGTTGATCATGTGGTAGTAAAACTCGTCCGGATTCTTCTCCAAAGCCTTCTTGCGAAGAGCGAGCAGCGTGTTTTGTTTCTTGTGGTAGTCACTGTTCAAAAGCAACACGTGGAATGAATATAGGAGGTTTATTTATGCCTGTACACGTTGCTGGCATTTGACTTCACTTACTCGGCACGCTTTTTGTAGTCTTTCTTCTTCTCAAGCAAGCCCAAGTGCTTCCTAAATCCAGGCTGATAAAAAAAAAAGCAAACGCGCTCAACGGGTCCATTTAGTCGTGCGCGTGAAGAAAGCCCTGATATGCTAGTGGGGTGGCATCGTTATTGGCGTTGATCTTCTTCGTCTGTCACGTATTCAATTTCGATCATATTGCTACATTATTGTTGTGTTTGTACCCATCTTCTGTACGGTACGCCCCGCCTGCTTCGTCGGCGAAAAACTCCCCAAAAAGCTCACCTGAGATCTTTCTTGGTGGTTTCGTTGTCGGGATTTCAGCGCTTTCCTGAACGACGACATGTCCGAGAAGTGTTCTAAAACAGATGCTCGTACAACACGAACCTTTTCAAATGGACTATTTTAGACTGAATCGATCCGAATGGAGGCTAGACCCCACGTCGTTTCCCCCTTCAGCAAAACACATGGTTTCCGGTTTCCGCGTTAGCTTTTCGCAGATTCGCCACAAATATAAAATGATCTTTACACCGTTTCGTTATTAGCCGCGAGTGTCACGCGACGTATGAAATCCTCATATCAATAAATTAATTTTAATGTAACGTTTAGAGCCGCGCAGAATTTGGAATAAATTCTCTGATGCCAATATTTGTTCATGTTGTAATATTGCACTAGAGGCGAGAGAGGTCGCTGTTGCACCGTTTGGGCCTGCTTTGCTCGGGAGCGGGAATTAAAAATGTCATCAAAATGCAATTCTATGACTCCAATTTACAGTCTGTGTCGTTATATTTGACAAATAATTCGTTTAACGTTTTAGCATTTTTTAATGTTGCCATTCAAAACAATACAACAAAAACACCATTTTGACTTACTGTAAAAAAGAACAACAACAAGAAAAGAAAAATATCCCTTTGATATTATGGTAGTATTCACGACTAAATCCAGATCCAACATGTCAAGATTAAAACGATATTTTTTAGGTTGCCTTGACAACATACATTTCAACGACAGCTGTCTGTAATTTAGGCATTTTACAACTTGCACTTGTTTGTCAATATAATTATGTTTTAGTGTTGTCAATTTCAGAGATTTTGGTCCAATTTCAACATTTTGGGTTGCCGACCCCTGCGCATGGCGGCGTCAACAAATTGACTGGGGAATCAGTTATGTGATGTCTAGAAGATGATTGAAAGGAGAATAAAAGAATTTAAAATTGAAAATTGGCCATCTGTCTCCTGCACCTGCTTTCCATTGGGGTTCACTTGGTCGAGTTTCCCCGATGGAGTTTTTGAAAGTACGATCCCTGGATTTCATCAATCATCCCACTTCAAACCAAAACCACTGACTTCCTGTTCAGTTTTGCGCATGGCTCTATCAGTTTTTTTTTCTGTGAGTCGCTTATGATTGTAACGTCCCATCAAATTAATTTGAATCCGCCGCGTACAACTTTTGTCAGAGCCCAAAAAATGCTGAGTATTCAGGGTCTCCAAAAAAGCCGATTCATACTCAATAATAGCCGACGATTCAAAGAGGCCTTCGCGCTGCCTGGTGCTTAGGCCCCCCAAAAAACAAAAACACGATGACATGGCATGACTAAAAGAGCCACAACCATGGTGCACCTTTGAATTTGGAGTATATTTACACTGTGGTCTTTTAAAAGCAACTCACACACTTGTGGCGAAGTTCATTGGCTGTGTGTTCATTGGCTGCTCCGGCCGGCGCATACCCTGGGTGGGATTTTCACCCAGGGACCGAGGGAAAGAGGCAGAGAGCACCTCTAACACCACACAATCTTGTAAAGCCGAAATTGTTGACAATTAAGCACAAATATACTGCTCGTTTCCTCGGCTCGAGTTCTGCAAGTGTATATAGAACCATGATGGCGGAGACGTCATGGGTGGCATCGGCGTCAAGTGCGAGAAAAGTTGGCCATAAAAGTCACACCCTGGTGTTCTGATGACATATCTCCAGAAAGGATGTTTTGTTGTGTGGCCGCAAAAGGGAGGCATAGTGTAACAAGTTGGACCTTGGTGTTACCGATGTACCGCTTTTAACAGTCATCTTGGTCCATTAGTTGACTGCTTGGGGGGGGGGGGGGGGGGGGGGTCATGATGCTCATTACAGTTCACTACGTTCAAATAGTATATTTCTGTGTTTTTTATTTCTCACACACAAAAGTTCATCAAACCCATTTCAATATCACACAGAAATTTATTGCAGTTTCTATCAGAAGCGCCTTTATTGTAATTGTATAGAATACAATGACATTTGGATGCCGCTCCTTAGTGCATTTTGTAAAGAAAAAAGAATAGAATAAAATAACGGTTAAATCAATACAAAACTCAACAACACACAACAACAACGGCGGCAGCAGTAGCGTGGACTGAGGCTTATATTGGGACACATATTGCACATGCCATGAAATGGCTGAGATATTGCTCATTATTGCACAAGTGATGCATGCCAATTCATTCAGGCACAGAAAAAAAAAATCCCAAACTACTTGTCCCTGTGTGAAAAAGTATTTGCCACCCGCCCCCGCCAGCCAGCGATGTTGGACGGCGTGTGTCGTGTCCCAAAACCACTTTGACGTCATGACTGACGGTGCAGCAATGTTGTCAAATGGGGTGCGGCTTCTGTCGGCACCCTCCCGGGGTGATGAGTCAAACGAGCATCATGTAGCTTTCCTTGTGGCCGGAGGACACAAGAGCGTGCCCCCCCCCCCCCTCGACTGCCTGATTCACTTCTCAGGAGAGAAGTGAAACACGGCGCCCGCATTTCAGTTGAGAAGTGAAAGAAATAATCCAGGTCATACATAATTTATGGATCAATAGAAAAGATGCACACGGCGCAGCCGCCAACCTCCAAAATTATCATTTGTGATCGCTCCATGAGATCGACGCCATTCTTGTTGTTTCTGTTCAGACAGCAGAGCTGAATATTTATAAAAGACTGTTCATATATGAAAAGTGAAACAGCGATAATGGGGACAGGGCACACATAGTAAAAGTTTCTACTTCTTCCGACTTCTTTTCAAATTGTAAAGAATCACGGATGTGTCACACAAAAAAGCAACCAACGAGACGAGTCAGTTGCTCTTCACAATCGGAGGAGAAAAGTATCAAGAGGGTGCGGGGGCGTGGGGGTGGAGAGATCTTCCTTATTTGGAGAGTGAGTGACAGAGGAGAAGGGGGCGGGCTCTTGTGACTCACTTCCGGAGTAGTAAAAAAAAAAAGTAGCCGGCAACTTTTTGTCCAGCACACACACTCACACACTTGGAGCGACGTGGTTTTTTTTCCCTCCCCCTTCAACAGCCGCAGCAGGCGGGCGACACCGGACCGGAGCGACCTCCGCACTGAAGCCCGCCCCGCAGCGCTCGACTGGCGGCTACGTGACACCCGGGCGGCCCGCTGTCAGCTCCCGCTTCATACCTGGTAGGACGTGGCGACATTTAGCGCTTTCTTCATCAATATTCTTACTTGGACGGCTTCACCAGCTGTAGCGCTGCGTTTGGACGAACGTATTGCTCAGACGTGCCTGTTATTACCACGTAAACGTCATTCAAAGTGAACTTTCCAGTGGGAAGAACTTGGAAAAGGAACGAGATCGTGGTTACTTGTCGCTTGCGTCGGTTTTCGCTGCAAAGTTCTCGATCATCAGTAATCACGTATCAACGTATTTTGGGAGCTCTTCTCTTTTCACGAAAAGAAGAAAACGGGAAAAGGGGAAGTCAAGTCAGCTTTGATGATCAAATGGGCAACATAGAGTGCACTAAATTTGTTTATTTCATTTCAATATGATTATTATGGACATGTATGTCATCAACAATACACTATTTAAAAATATATATATATATATATAGTGTATATATCCACATCCATTTTCCAATCCGCTTCGTCCTCACAAGGGTCGCAGGGGGTGCCGGGGCCTATCCGAGCCGTCTTCGGGCAGTTGGCGGGGGACACCCTGAACCGGTTGCCAGCCAATCGCTGAGCACACCGAGACGAACAAGCATCCGCACTCACACTCACATCTCGGGACAATTTAGAGTGTTCAAACAGCTTGCCACGCATGCTCTTGGAATGTGGGAGGAAACCGGAGCACCCGGAGAAACCCCACGCACGCCCGGGGAGAACATGCAAACTCCACACAGGAAGGCCGAGGGCAGGATCGAACCCATGACCTCTGCACTGTGAAGTTGACAGAGGGATAATATATATATACACACACTTTTTAAAAATAATTCTTGTAAATATGGAACATTGGCAATAATCGTCCATAAATAGTTGAATCCTCACATTTTGTTTGTTTTTCTCTTTACACCCCTGAAAAAGACATTTTCGGAATTTAAAAAAAAAAATCAATTTTGATCCATTTCAGTCCAAAATGTCCCCCCCCCCCTCCCCCATCACACATGCTTTTCATTAGACAAGCATTTGGTCATATTGTTGCCTTCTGGTTACATTTGCCACAACGAAAGCAGACGCAGGCGTGCCGAGGCTTGATGAGGCCTTTTCGTACGTCAGAGCTTCGTCAAATTTGCACCGGCTCCCCGGGGCAAAAAAATAAGAGGCTTCCTGCGAAGAGGGCCGGACGACGTCTCGGCCTTGGTGTTTTCATTCTTGATTTCCCTCTCTTGTGTCTTTGAGGTTGGGCCATGCGACATGAGCTCCCAGGCTTGTGTGCGGGAGGGGGGGGGGGGGGGAGTCCCTCGGGCTAAACTGCTCTTTTGGCCTGAGGCAGGATGTGGACGGCCTCGCGCCCCGCTCACCCCCATTACGTTTTCAAACTTGGCCAAATGCTACGGTGGCTAAACTTGGAGAATTCCAAAGAGGCCCTCGCATCCTTGCCTTTTTATGAACGGAAAGGATGCAGTTGGCGCGTTCTCGACTTGCTCTTTGTTGAAGAGAAGAAAGCAGGCAGGCCTTTGAGTCCGTTTTCAAGCGCCGGCCGCGCAAAATCGCCTCCGAGCTGCCAAGAGGCCGTCTTTCTGTCCCCGTTTTAGCATCTCGGACGCTCCGTCACCAGAGTCCGCCTTGACTCCGTAAGGCGCGAATCTTGAAGCGATGGCGTGGCTTCCACCATGGAATTCCCACAACACCGTCGACGAGCAGGAAGTGGATGTTTTGCGTCCGTCGCGCACGAAAGGGCTTCACGCTTCGATTCAATCTGTCGCTTACCAGGAACACAGTGGGTGCACATGGAAGATATTTCACCAATGGCTCTCGTCCAATCGGTGTTTCCCCATCTGCCGGCCCACATGAAACAGATGTTTGGATGCGCTCATGGTCTGTCCATGCGCCCATGTCCATGTCTCCTCAATGAGTCAGCCGCGACTGCTTTCCCGCACCTTGGCCTTGAGGGATGAGGCAACCATCTTCTTGTCTTTTTTTTTTTTTTTTAACAGTTGCGATAATGTATCGCTCTTCTTTGCTGCTCTGTGTGTAAGGTACCAGCAGCCAATGGGTGCAAGAAGCAATTTCCTCGACTTCGGAGGTCGTATCAGCAATGTAACAGAAGCCATTTGAGTTTGCCCATCCACCCCCCCGTGCTCTGCTCTGTGTGAAAGGTACTAAGTGACAGTTCCAGCATGAAGGCAAGCTGGCAGCTGTTGGCGTCTGAGGTCGAATTGGAGCTGGAACGGGAGCCGCTTTTGTCCGAGCTGTGACGGAAACCCCTTTCACGCTGCCGGCCGGCCAGCCAAAGCTAGCTTTTCCAATGCCCAATTGTAATACTCAACGTCACATTTGGGTCAAGAAGACAAATCGACTTGAACGTGACCTTGACGTGACCTTGACAGCGTCACCGTCCTCCCCCTTGCTTCATGTTGGTGCCCGTTGACGTCACGGGGCAGAACATGCGGCACGCGTACTCAACCGAGGCCCCGATGTTCCTCGCCGAGCGACGTACATCTTTCCTAAAAAGATGATTTGATTTGCTTTTCAATACACGGGGTGCAAAAGGACCAGAGGACTGCTCCATTTGAAAGTGGAACCATTCAATTCTCTTTCATGTGCTGGCATCTTATCAAAAAAAAAAATCGGATTATGCAATTCCAAAACGCACACACAGAAAGCATCTCTATTGGTCTGACTGAGAGTAGGTCGGCATGATGCCAGCAGTGTTCTTGCGGAATCCTTGTGCCGTGGCTCTTTCTTTCAGTCAAGTATTGACAAGCTTTTGGCGTCGGCGCTTTCACTTTTTCGTCCCGGCCGAGTGGCAGGCGGCTGAGCGGCAGGCTTCGACAAGGTCGGCGCCGCACGCCGACGTGAGCGTCCGAGTCAATCGTGCGATTGTAAACGAGGTGACGCGCACGGCCCGTCAAAAGAACTGCAAGGCGGGTACCGTGCCGCTCGCACCCCCCCCCCCCCCGCCCCCCCCGCCCACAACCTTCATGTGATGCTCAACTTAAATGGCTCCATAAATGGCATAAAGTGTCCTTGGCGTGGCTATAAAAGGACTTTGGGCTCGTCGACGAGTGGCTGCTTTGCAGATTTACGACGGGGACGAGCTCAACGGGGATTTTCTTGGCTTGTCGCGGGCACTAATAGGCGACAACGAAGGGACGGCTTACGGAGAGGAGAGGCCCGGGCGCGTCGCGGTCGCCCGCAGGCCCGTCTGTCATCGGCCTGTCAAGGGGTGGGGCCTGGGGGGGGGCCTTAATCAACATCAAATACGAGGCCTGCGCGGTGGAGTTGATTTAGCGTGTGTACTCCCTCTTCACCCTGGAGAGGTTTTCAAAACTATGTGCACTTGAAACTAAGGAGGTCTTGAACTGAGCTGCGGATTGTTGCTTCCCGCACACGTATTTGCCACCGCAAGTGGCAAAAGCTTGACTCAAGCAGGAGTACCGATCAAGAAAACTCTAGGATACCAAAGTACGGGCACGTCTTTTCAAAAGTCAACTCCTGAGAGAAATAAGTGCCAAAGTTGGGACCCATACCCGGAATAAAAAAAAGCTCTGTACGCGCCACCAATTTTGACCCCCATCTAGTCTATACCGCTTACCTGGAGTCAGGTCGTGGGCGCAACAGCTTCAGCAGGGAATCCCGGACCTCCCTCTCCCCAGCCGCTTCTTCCAGCCCCCCCCCCGGGGTGGAGCCGAGAGAGATCTTTTTCTTCTCCGGTGGGTCCCGGGGCCTCCTGCCACCGGGACATACCCGGAACACCTCACCGGGGTAGCCGTCCCGGAGACATCCTAATCGGATGCCCGAGCCACCTCATCTGGCTCCACCCCCAATGTGGAGGAGATGCGCCTCAACTCTGAGCCCTTACCTCTCAGGGAGAGCCCGGACACCCTGCGGAGAAAAGCCATTTTGTCCACTCGTATCCGAGATCTGGTTCTTCCCGTGACAACTCACAGCTCATGAGCATAGGTGCGGGCAGGAAGCGAGATCCACCGCTAAATGGAGAGCTTCACCTTTTGGCCGCCCCTGCCTCAGAGCGTAGGAGTCATTTGCCACATATTTGTGCGGATTGATCAATAGGACGAAGGACTAAGAGCCTGACCGCTTCCCCTTTGAATATTTGCGAGAGCAGCACTGGCGCCTGATCAAGTTGGAAGTGATGAAATTGGACGACAAAAGACATGGGGGGGGGGGGGGGGGGCTCCAAGTCAACTATTTCGTCAGTCGGGGGGAGAATAAATGGCTTTGATGACAAGAAGATATGTCACAGGCACGCATGCTTTCTGCCATTTGACAGCAAATGCTGAGCTGAGCGAATAAGATGCGTTCTTTTGCCCTTTTGTCCGAATGCGTTGGTGAATGAGGCAAACTGCACGTAGCGCGGCCCAGCTTCTATCTCGTGTGTCGGGTTGGGAGGGTGGGGGGGGGGGGGGGGGGTTCTGCAAACTCGGTGAAAGCTTTGAATCACGGAGAAGGCGTTGCTCGCTGAGTAAACGGCGCGGGAGGAGGCTCGCCCGCTTCGCAGCTGTCACCACATTTCTGTGAAAGTCATGAGTCGTTTTCCGCAGGCCCTCCGGTGGGCCGCAAACCGCTCGCTGCTAAATTCTGTTTGGCGAAGCCACAAAGGCGCAGATGCGCAAACGCCGCAGCGCTCGATGAAAGGAGAGAATCGCACCGAGCCGGGTTGTGACCCGCGCTCCGCTTGGAGCTTTTCAATTTGAGACCAAATGAAGCGTCCTCCATAGAGACGGCGCACTCCCGTTCCGACGAGAGCAAATTTCGTACGGGGGGCCGCAACACCGACCCGGACCACTGCAGCGGAAGGAGTCGAAATCAAGTGTAAACGGAATCTTTTAGCCACGTTCCAGTTATCTTTTTTTGCGAGAGTCTCGTTAAATATTTGGTTTGTGGGTTTGTCTTCAGCAATGGGGGGGGGGCAAAAAACTGCGATCCGCATTCCTCTCATGGGTCTGGCAAACATCACCAAATCGTTTTCACCTCTTTGTTTCATACGTTAGCAATTCTGCCCCCACCGGCTCCCCCTCTCGCCCTGCTTTTAATGGGCCAAGACATCCCAGTCCCCCCCCCCCCCTCCCCCCCCCCCCCCACCACTTCCAACGCTGCCCGTGGAAGTGAGCCCAAAGAGTTAAATAGAGGCCAGACGGTGAGCGAAGCAAAGCGAGCGAGGGTCTATGACACAAGCGGCATGACTTCACCGTGGAAGTATTCCCCCCTCCCCTCAACCCTCCCCGCACCTCATCCCCTTTTTGCATGCTGAGTGGAAAGACTTTTTGCTTTAATTAACGCCAGAGAACAAATTGAGGCCAAATGACAAGTCACGCATGATGATGATGATGATGATGATGACCAACGGCCGCATGTTAGCGCTAGTCAGTGCGAGTGCTAACACGTGCCTGTTGCGCGCGCGTCGGTGTGCGTTTTGTGTGTTTTTTACATTTTTCGCTTTGGAATCCAAAGAGCTGTTTCACTGCAAAGAGGCGCCAGGGTCCAGAAAGCCCGTCTTCCCCCATCTATTTCCATTTTCAAACATTTTTGAAAAAGCTCCAGGGAGCCGCGGGTTGCCCAACCCCCTCAGGTTATAACGTCCCCGCACGGATGCCGTTTGTTAGCCTGTCTGTGCCGTGTTGGATTGGAAGGTCAACGCACTGATGCAAAGCTTTTGCATCTCTCTCTGTTTTGTGAACAAGGCCCGGCGGGGGTTGGGGGGGTATGGGAACGGCGGCCGAGACTTTTTGCAATGAGTTTGTCGCGGAAGACGAATGGCGTTTTCCATGCTTGCGTGATAAAGAAAATGCGCGTGACACGGGGAAGATAAGGGCCTGATGGATGGCGATTGGCCTTTGGCAAAAGTCGCCACCTCGCCACCCGCTCGTGCGCGGGCCCAAACAAAATGGCTGATAAATGGGCTCCCGTCTATCGCGCGCCAAAGGGAGTTTTGTTCACCTTTTGATAGCGCTCGTCGCTTGGAGGTCGTTATTCTGCTCTGCCCACGTCTTTCTACATTGACCTTTTCCGCCCGGTCACCGCAAAAGCTACTGCACAAAAATGTATCGGATGGAGCGAGCCCACCTCGCTCGACCACCTCGCTCGACCACCTCGCTCGACCGCCTCCCCCATTTGACCCGATTCCCCAAATATGCATTAGGGTTTTTTTTTTTTTTCCTTTCCGGGATCGGCCGGTCCGTTTGCGCCGTTTTATGCGGGCCGAGCGCCCTTGCTGTGAACCGAGCGGCCGAGGAGTTGATGACGGTGCGGCGCAAAGATGTGTTTGTACGTTGCCGCGGTGACACGCCTCCTAAAAGGGGGGGACTCAGAGAGAGTCACTCCGAGTCTCTTCGACTGAGGTTGGCGGCAAACGCTGAAAGAGCGGCACCAGAGAGAAGAGAGGAAAAATAGCAGGCGTGTGAGAAAAGACCCATGTCGGGTGTCACCAAAGCTCTCTTCGAAATCCCCTTCAGACCAACGTCCCCCCCCCCCCCCCCCAAAAAAAAAATCAGGCGCTCTTTACGTTGACTGTGACACTTGTAGCTTTTGTTTTTATTGTTGTCGTTGCCTTTGGCCGTGCGTTCATTGGCTGGTGTCGGAAAGAGCAACGTTTGGGCTTGAGAAGGGCGTGGGAACGACGCCGCCGAGGATCCTTCCGGGGGCGCAGGAAGACGGAGCGGCAAGGCGGGGAAAATCTTGTTTGCTTTGGCTTTGGAGATGGAGCTTCCACCAAGTTACGGAAGGTGAAGGTTCAAGCTGAAGGCCCACAGGAAAGAAAATCAACATGAACCGAGCCAGCGCAGCGATGCTAGAAGTAGCGGCAGCCGCCGCATCAGCCGCCGGCGTTCCGGAGCTCCCGCCTTGGGCTTTGCCATCGTGGCGTCGTAGCTTTTCTTTGGCCTTTTTTGTGTTGCTGAACCCGCCTTGATCCTCAGATTGCCAGAAGTACAAATGAAAAGCGACTTGCTCAGATTCCAATGGCAAGACTCCGAGTCCCATTTCTCCATTTGGGCTCCGTGCTAGCATATTTGCTAGCATATTTGCTAGCACGCGACTCGCTTCCCCTCCCGAGGTGTGTTTTGCAGATCTGCGCCGTCTTTTCTCGCCCTTTCCCCGCTCATTCTTTTGCCGCCTCAACATATAAAGTAGCGTCCGGGAAAGAAGAAAGGAGAGAAGAAAAAGGCAACCTTGCGTTCTCCGACTCTCCCAAAAAGTGGGAGACACACAGGAGTCCTCTGCATAGTTTCTCCAATGCAAACCAGATGTCAGGCACCAAAAGCGTGGCAGCTCTGGCAGCTCTTTTTTTCTCTCTCAGAGGAAGACAAACGTAAAAATCAATTGGTGGCCATTCCACAGATCCTCAAGCATCCTTCACGCCGGCGTGATTGTTGCTTGAAATGGAGACGAGGGCCTTGTCGCAAGGAAATTAGCGCCACGCTCTTTGTCTCCTGCTTCCACTTCGGTTGCGGCTTTTCCTTTGTCGCGGCACTGCGCTTTGCCCGTCCGAAGCGGAGTCAAGCGTCAACAAAATGGCCGCCGGGGCCTTCGCGGAAAGCCTTTCTCGTCAAGGTTTGGCGCGAGCGGGTGCCGCCGCCAGACCGAACGTGCCGCCGATTGATTGTTTGCGGCGTTCATTCGGCTTGGACCGGTCGCCGTCAATAACCGACGAGGCGGCGTTGCGTGACATCAATGGCGTGACGCGTCTAATTTGCCGGCGCGCGTGCTCCGGCCTGCCCGGGAATGATCGGCGCGCGTTGGCTGCTATTGTGCAAGGTGGAAGCTCCCGCAGGGCGGCGGCGAGAGAAGCCATGCCCGTGCGGGGGCCCCGCCCCCTCGCGCCTTTTCGCTCGATTGATTTGTGGCAGGCATTGAGGTGGCGAGCGTGACCTTCGGGTCATGGCGTGACCTCGGCGCAGGGAATGGCGTCCGGCTCTGTGGCGGCCTTGCTGCGTTTACGCCATCGGGTCATCGTGAAAACGTCTGTGGCCTTTTCCCTTCAGCGCCCGTTGCACCACGTTGGCCTCGCCGCCGTGCTTTTCCTTCCTCGCGACTCTTTCATTTAGCCGCGAAGCTTTGGCGACCGCATGGCTTTTGCCACCTTTTGATTTGTTCTCAAATATCCGTCTGCCAGATGGAGGAATGCCAAGGTCGCGGGATTGCACCCGTGGTTCCGCGCGCCCCTCCCGGCCGGGTTGGCTAGCCGGGGAAAGTTCAGGGCCGGGCGGCGTCGCAAGCGCGTCCGCTGCGGGCTGCTCCCGACCGGCGAGCCCGTGAACGGCCGGCAGCACAAACTCATTTGCCGCTCCGTTTGATTCCAAATGTGTTTGCAGAGCGGAGAAAAGAAACCGGCTGCTCCTTCCTCATTCCCTACTCGTGAGTCAAAACAATCACCCCCCCTTGCAACTCCCCCTCACCCAGAAAGTGTTTTACAAGAACTAGACAAAGCATCCGTCAGGCTGTTGTATCAACAGGGAGATCATCTTGACCGCAACGGGCGTGACTGAGTCTTACGAAAAGGAAACCGCGGCGCGCACGCTCGAGCGTCTCGTCGCTCTCTGTGGCAAAAAGTGCCGCACGTGCCACATGATGAAGTGCTGCCTCCACCAGTGAAAATGCAATTCACGCTTTGACTGTTTGGTTTTCAAGCACAAATAACGGCTTAGCTTTGAATCTCTGAGTACGGTTTGGAAACATTTCTTTTGAAACAATAGTTTTTTGTTTTGTTTTTTTTCCTCCAAGCAATACATTTGATTTGAATCTTGATTTATAAAGGGGGGGGGGGGTCAAATCAAAACATTTCTTGGCAATAGTTTCTGCGTGGCCCAATTAGTCGTCACAACCCCCCCAGTTCCTCCCGTGATGATAACTTCCTGTTGATGCAATAAAAGTGCTCCCTGGTTTTGGATGCAAACCACCAAAACGCGTCCTTAAGTCCAAATGGGGCAGGGAGACGAAATCCAGGCCGGTTCTTGGAAACGCTGACTTTCCAGTTGATGTCATGGCCTTTATGGCAGACTAATCAATGTTGAAACACTTTCAGGAAAAGAAAAGCGCGGCGACGTCACGCCGCCCCCCCACGTATCGCGGCCGCGTCCAATATTTGACTTTCCGTCTTGGAACAAACGCCCCCGCGGGAACGTCTGCAAAAAAAAAAAGAATTCTTGGTCCCGAGCCCCGTTTTGGAGCCCGCTCGTCATCCGGCGCGCACTCCTCAGCTGCGATTTCCTGGCAGCTCGAGTATCGGGCAAGGTTCCCGGCCTCTCTGTGCGAGGCCGCGTCCTCGAGTGCCGGCGGCACCCCTGATCGCAATTTCCTCTCGCCCCTCCCCCGGTTCAGGCCGGCGACCGGGGCGAGCGCCGCCATGGCCGAGCGCTTCGACTGCGACAACTGCAAAGAGTCCCTGTACGGCCGCAAGTACATCCAGTCGGACGAGAGCCCCTACTGCATCCCGTGCTACGACAGCCTCTTCTCCAACACCTGCCACGAGTGCAAGGAGCTCATCGGCCACGACGCCCGCGTGAGTGCCGCCGGCAAACTGCCTTGCTTTTGAGGACGCGAGGAAGCTTTTACCTCTCGCGGTTTTTGGTTTCTGTCGACGCCGGTTACGAAGGTTAATTGTGAATTGATGGGAGTGTCGGGCTTTGTCAAATTGATCAGTCATTTTTTTTGTCCGACATCCCAAAAAAATCATTCACCCAAATTTGTTCCCCGCCGGTAAGCCGCGAATTCCGATTGACCATTGTCACTACCGATTCACTTGGACTCCCTTCCTTCCATTTCCGCCCCCCCTCCCCCCCCTTTAGGAACTCTTCTACGAGGACCGGCACTACCATGAGCACTGCTTCCGCTGTTTCCGCTGCGAGCGCTCGTTGGCGGACGAGCCCTTCACCAACCAGGAGGACGCGCTGCTCTGCAACGACTGCTACTGCAACGAGTTCTCGTCCAAGTGCGTCGCCTGCGACAAGATCGTCATGCCAGGCGAGCCAGCCGCCGCCGTCGCCCGTTTGCGCTTTTGAGACTTTTCTGAACAAAATATCCGTGGCCAGCCTGCGCTCGTGAAAGTTGTTGTCCTTTTTCTCGGCCGAGGAACCACGGTCGCTGCGGTCGTGTTGGGAAGGGATGCAAAACTCCCCGCGATCGGGCACTCGGACGACTTGTACCCATCTCATTTCACAAAACAATTGAAGGGGGGGGGGAATAGCGGCGACGTTAATGCAACAACTCTTCCCAAAACGTTGACGGTGACGATGCTCGGTGGGCCGCATTGAAGAACCCGGCTGACCCTGTGTGGCCCGCGGGCCACGCTTTGCTCACCGCTGCTTGTCCACATGTAACTTCAGCGGAGTTTGCCAAACGGAGGAATGCTTTGTTTTTGTGATTTTTTTTTCTTTTCTTTTTCCACACGCGTGTGAGTTTTCCGAGGACGGAGAAGAAAAAATCGGCGCGACCTCAAAACCACCAAGTATCTTTTTTTTTTTTTTTAAAGAAAGAAAAACAAGTACCAAAGTGGGAGAAGACGAATGATTCAGTGGGGCAAACTGCAGGGGTTGGGGGGGTTGCATGATCCGTTCCTGTCCGGCCAGCTGCATGGTTTCCAGCAGTGCGTGTCGGGCCTGCGGTGTTTTCATTTCCAATAAATCCAAAGGGCTTTTTCTCGCCCTTCGAGCACATGATTTCAAGGTTAGCGCGCACCACGGTTTGATTGCGTTTTTTTTTTTTTTTTTGACACGTTGCGTCTTCCCCCGCGTCAGGTACGAGGAAGCTGGAGTACGCCGGCTCCACGTGGCACGAAGGCTGCTTCGTGTGCCGCGCCTGCGAGCAGCCCATCGGCTCCAAGTCCTTCATCCCCGAGAAGGACGAGCACTACTGCGTGCCGTGCTACGAGGACAAGTTTGCACCGCGCTGCACGCGCTGTCAGAAGGTTGGCCCACGCCTCGCCGACGGCTACGACGCGGGCCCCTTCTCGGGTCTTCGCCGAGCGCGATGGGGATTCCGCCACGCTGGAGCCGACTGACCGCAGCGTCCCGGTCTTTTCAGAGCCTGGCCAAAGGCGGCGTGACCTACCGGGACGAGCCGTGGCACAAGGAGTGTTTCGTGTGCAGCGGCTGTAAAACGCAGCTGGCCGGCCAGCACTTCACCTCGCGCGACGACAGCCCCTACTGCCTCAAGTGCTTCGGGAGCCTCTACGCCAAGAAGTGCGAGGCCTGCGGCAAACCCATCACAGGCAAGAGCGTCGCCACGAGTCTCCCGTGTCGCTAGCTCGACCGCGGAGCTTCACAAATGCGCGCGCTTCACTCGGTCGTTTGTTGCCTACTGCACGCGCTAACAATTGAACCGGTCTCGCCTCCGTTTCCACGCCGCGGAAATGATTGGGCGATGTTTCAAATTTCAAATGAAAAGGACAAAAATGTGACTTTGAAGTATCTTTCCCGCTGTTTTGTTGATTGTTCATTTTAGCTCACGAATTAGCCGCCAGTTGACTGAATTCAATGCGATGCACATCATCACTTGTTGTCATCGGCTAGGTGCTTTGTTAGCCACTAGCTCGCTAACTAGCTGACTGGACGACTTTGCCTCGGTCTTTTTTTTTTTTGATGGGCAGCAAAGGTTCTCAGCTGCCCACTTTCTATCTGCTACGCACGTTATCACTCGCGATCATCAGCCGGATGTTTAATCCTCTTCTGCTAGCTCGCTAACTTAGCGCCGACTGGCTAACTGCTTTTTAAGTCGTCACTTGTAGTCAGCGGCACGAATGTTTTACCGACTGCTAAGATGATCCGACGTCATTGTGACGCCGCGGTTTGTCGACCTCGACGGTCGTGTCCCTCTTTGTCCAGGTTTCGGCGGAGGCAAATACATCTCGTTCGAGGAGCGCCAGTGGCACCAGCCGTGCTTCACCTGCACGCAGTGCTCCGTGTCGCTGGTGGGCGCCGGCTTCTTCCCCGACGGCGAGCGCATCCTGTGCCGCGACTGTCACAACGGCCTCTAAAGACCCCCGCGCTCCCCCCCTTGCATTCCACTCGAGTCACGTCATAGCCAAAGGCTTGTGTAGACCCAGCCAGGTGATACACACAAAAACCACAAGGCACTTTTTCCAAAGTGGACCGCCGCCAAACGCCTTGATACGGCCTAGTGCCCGAGCGCAACTTGTTACGTAATTCCGAACGACATAATTCTTGAATTTATTTGTTGAAAGACTAATGATCAAAGGGAGCCCATAATCATCATGTTTTCACTACATTTTGAATGTCACTTTTCTCTCTCTCGCACACAAAGATCACGATGCATTATCTCTGATCATCTTGACCAGGTCACTGTATATAACGACACAAAAATTAGTACAACATCCAATCAACATTTTTTTTTTTTAGAAAACCTACTTTCTGACAGCCTTGTGTTCTCGCCATAGAACAATATAAATAAGGTTAATTTTGCACTTTTTGAACAAGAGACTCTCATGTTACCATGTTGTGTGCACATAAATAAAACACAAAAACATGGCACAAAACCACTATTTTATCTGATGCTGAACCTTTTTACTTGTTTTTTCCCCCCTTAATTATCTGCTTTTTTGGGTGGGGAGTAGGGGTTTTTTTTCCACCACATTTCTCCCAGGGACCTTTTTTTTTTTTTTAGCTCATCCTGTAATACCGGTTTATGCCTCTTGAGATGCTAGAGTATCAGTAGAGAAGAATTTAAAGGATGTAAACATTTCTTCTCTGGCTTCCACGTTTGGGGCCATGTGTTGTTTGAGTCGAAAGAAAAAAAGAAAAGTTGAATTTTTGTTATGAGGTTGCATCATGTGACACTTTTGGTATGCCAGCGTTTTCTCAAAAATTCCGAATCGTTGTGTACAAAGTGTTTTTATTTTATAGTGATAGAATATTCCATCACTGTGTCCAAAATAAAAACATTTTGGACAAACTGATGGAATATTCTGCCACTCTGCTGCTCCCAGAAGGTTTGAAGCATTTCCCTATTGCTGTGTCATTTTTATGTACGGTCTGAGTATGCATGTCTTACTTTATTTTGTATGGTTGTTGCTCTATCTCTGAATTTGGTGTCTGTATGTGTGTGTGTGGTGGGGGGGCGTTGTAAAATTAACAAATGCCTCTTAAGACATTGTGAATCATTCTGAAATATTTTGAGGGAAAGTACAGTCCATTATTTTGAAAGATTTTTGGTTTTGATTTTTTTAGGATTTGGGTGTTTAGTTTGAATATTTGTTTTTTTTTCATTTTGTTTTGTCATTAAATAACTATTTGGTTTGTATTTTTAGCTTTGGAGGTTTTTATACATTTCTTTTTTTTTCATTTTATCTGTTTATTTTTAGTTTTTTTTTTGTGTAGTTGGAAAACATTGAGTGTAGGACGTCTCATAATTCAGCAACAAGGTGGAAGCGTGAAAGGTAACATGGGCTCATGAGGTGGTAAGACTTTGATCGATTAATAACTACTTCATTAAAAAAACATGGGTATGCAAAATATATATATATATTTTTTAGATGAACGATTGAACACAAAATTCTGAGATTCTTGCCGTTTCTATTAAATCTCTTTTCTCCTTTTTCTATGTGAAAAACGTATTAAAGCGTCTGCATGTGTATACATATACATACATATACATACATATATATATATATATATCAGTGGTGTTCCGTCAGGGCCAGCAAGGCCTTCTCTGCTGGCCTATACATTCTCAGAAAAGTAAATGTAATAAATTAGCTTTTCTGAGAATAAAATAAATTTAATGTATTTTATTTTCATAAATATGTAAACAAAATTATTCTCTGTATTCTTTACGTCATATTATTTCCACTTAGTTGAGTGGCTTATTTTAAAGAACATTGAAAGCCACTCGATAAGTAACTTATTTATTAGGTTGCGTTTTTAACCAATCCTATTTCAGCTAGATTGTGTTGCCACGTCAACTCAACTTGCTCGGGGCCTTCAGATGAAACAGAGCAGGCCCCTGTGCGCTGTAAATGAACGGGCACAGTAAGCTTGCAATAGCCAATCAGATCACGAGTCTGCCCGGCCTTACGTCGACACTGGACGTGCGCGTTCTGTGAATGGATGAGCGCCCGCTAGAGGGAGCTGTCGTTGCATTTTGACCCAAAATGGCCGAAGGAGAAGACGTTGATCTGGTTGCAGGACTACTTTCCAAACAATTGTCAAGACGGACCTTCCGCTGGATTTACCAATTGAAGTTGTTTTACCAAGGCGGCAAGGAAACATCAGAGCACGGCCGGGCACTTGCAAGCTACGGTGCGTTTCAAAACGTTTGGGGACACTCGCGTGGATCTGCAGCTCAGTGAACAGGCACTACATTGGTGAGTACATGAATTTTAATTTACATTTCTTCTTGTTATTTCATTTCGTAAGTATTAATGGTCACGAAATAAAATGACAAAGATGCAAAAATGCATCAAATAAATCGGCTCACCTGCAATTTCTAATGGCACGCTGTAGTCAGCTTCTTGCACTAAAATTCATTCCATCTCAGCTGCTCAACATTTTCAGTTATTTGCTGTTGTCTAGCCTATTCTCAAAATCCAAATGATATGTTCATTTTATTTTCAAAGAATAGTTTGTTTTGTTATTGTGTGGTTGATGTCTTATATGAAACTGTGACATTGCGCCATTTATTGGATAGACTTGTTGACGATCACACAGCGTCATTTGGGTGGCATTTTATTTAGTATTTTTAAAATATTTTTATTTTTGAAAATATCTGTCCATTGAGTTTCCTGCTCTTAATTGTGAGTGCATATTTGATAGTTTGAAATGCTCCTGAAATGAAGTGCTGCCTGACGAGCCTATATTGTGTTCATGTATGTGACGTCACTGAAGGCCTAAGGTTGAAATGCACGGCCCGCCACTGGTGAGTCAGAGTTGGCTAATACACATTTTTTTATTTTTAAATGAGGGGTGGGGGTCGGGTTAACGATTGTTTCGTCCAAATCCCGGTGTGAATGAACGGAATGGAGGATTTATGTGTGGTCAATAAATGGAATGATGTGGATGAGATGGCGTGCCGTCCTGCCTTGTCTTGAAAATGGTCGCCCACTCTCGAATGCGGGGCGATATTGATGCTGAGTCGGCTGTTTGACCACCTTGCTGGAGTACACGCGGAATAACAGACGCGCACTCCCCGCCGCCGTTTGAGATTTTTTCACCAAAAAAGGAAATGGAAAACTCGCAGCGGCTCGGGTGGAGGAAGAGGAAGAGGCGGGGGGGTGGAAGTGTGGGAGCGAGGAGGAGAAGGGAGGATGTTCACATCTGGACTCGACACTTTCGGCGGGGGTCAGCTTTTTTTTTTGTTGGGGGGGGGGAAGGGGGCGGCAGAGGAGAGCAGACGAAAAGCAGCCTTACGCATGCGAACGTCGGTTCGCCACCACGTTGCCGCCGTTTCCTCGAGAAAGTCACTTGGATTCTGACCTGACCTGATGACTTGACTTTAAAAGTACCTCAGTTAAGTTAGTGATGTTAAGTGGCTAACTTCCTGTTCCGTTTCAGCCAAGCGTTCTTTGATCCTCTTTCGCGTGTTCTGGTATGAATGACGCATGTCATGTCATGCCATGCACGAAATGACTGATTTAAAGTGGCCAACGACTTGTTCACTTTCTGGCATGGGTTCTTCAGACTTTGTTCTTTTTTTTAGTCTCCTGTTATGATCAACATGGCCACAGAATTTTGTGTTGATAGGTGGAACTGGTATTAAGCTGTTTTATTTGTTTTATCTTTCCTTTGAAACCTTAAAATAATCAGCAGAGGTCTACCCCCCCCCCCCCCCGTTACACTGATATGATGACTCATAATGCATTTTTAAGTACAAGTTGCATCAAAACAATGTCGACTCGAATGTGTCACGGCTTGTTTCTGAGTCTGCTGATTGAATATAATGTTTGTATGGCACCCTCTTGTGGCCAGTCGTTTACTTACATATACTGTACATCCATCCATTTTCCGATGCGCTTTATTCTCACAAGCGGCTCGCTCTGCCTCTTTGCGCCCAGTCGCAAAAAGACAGCCCGGCGTTGTTTCCGTCACAATCGGTCTCGTCTGTCTGTCTGTCCGACACCTCGGACGATGTCAAAGCGAGGTGCGGTCTCCCGTGATGGTGATTGCGGAAACCTGCAGCGTCAGCCCGGAGAAGCGGCACTCGGCGACATTTTCTCAACAAGATGGCAGCTTGGCTTCACGTCATCTCAGGAGGGTTTTTCCTGGGAGGAATCCTTCCGCCTTTAAGTGACGGAGCTGGTGGACACGTTGGGAACGACGGTGGTCCTGCTTTGGCCTTTGCGCCTCCTCCCGCCACCGCCACCGCCATCGCCCCCTCCTTCTCCTCCAGCTTCGCTCAGCGGCCGGCCTCCCTCGGTCTTCTTCTCTGATGAGACAAAAAAATGTCCGGGACACTATGCATCTGTCGCTCTTCGGACCTTGGTTTCAAAGTACGTTCAAATACAACAACTTGCTGGCAGTAAAAATTGAAACGTTTACAGTTTGGTTTTTTTTTTTTAGAAGCGTGTCAAAAAATACAAATCTTGTCAAAACAATCATCCCATCTGACTTGGGGCAGTGGGCGGAGTACGCCATCAACTGGTCGCCGGGCGATCGGAGGACACACATCGTCAAACAACCGTCGCGCTGAGGGACTCTTGTGTCATGACGTCATGACTCATCGATCAAGCAACTCGCGTGGTCGAGGCGCTCGTCGTCTCCGTTTAGTCCAAACAACAAGCGCCTGACAAATGCAATAACGTGTCCAGGGAACCGCCATCTTCTTTTTTTTCCCCCTTTCTTAATTTCGCGTGAGAGGTTGGGAGGATGACGCGAGTGCCACTAAATCAGCCACTGTTATACAAGCTGCGTCCCCCAGAGTGTCCCACTCCCCCGGACGAGCCCGCAGCTGCTCCCTCCGTCTCCAAATGATCCCTTCGTCAGAGACGCCGCTCGGGGCCCTCGTTATGACATGAGAGTGAAAGCTTAGCGAGGGAGCCAGTTCAGGCAGCTTTTTCAAAGTGACAAGATTACACATTCTAGTCTGGAAAATCTCCTTTCATTCTTCTACGTATGCCAGAGGAGGAGTTATACGCTCCCCCTTACGAGCACGGTAGCAGTCAAAAGGCGAGTCGCGGCATTCTGGAGCAACTGGACACGCCGGATGGAGGATCGGCTTGGCAAATAATCCAAAATAGAGCCGAGCAATTGTGAAAAAGGTGGCGCGGTGGGCACCGGTTAGCGCGTCTGCCTCACCGTGCAGATGTGCGTGGTTCGATTCCGGCCGTGGCCTTCCTGAAGGTGAATGGAACACTCAAAGTTGTTCCTCGGTGCGAGTGTCATTTTTTATCTATATTTTGTAAGTGTGCCGTGAATCTGGAATTGCGAGACTCGTAAAGGTTTTCTTCGACTAGCGTCCAAGCTCACCGTTTTGTTTGTGCCAAATAGTTTAACTGCCGAATGCAGCAGTTTATGCAACAAGGGTTTACCATTGGCCACGTGCTCGACGCCGCTCTTCATTTGAAGTGCGTCGTCGCCATCTTGTGGCAATGACTTGCAACGACAAATCCCCTTTTGAATACCTGCAGCTTTCCACCCTGCTCCTGTTGGACGACATCTGCGATGGCTCTTGAGGCGAATCGCGGTCGCGCCTCATCCCGAGTCTTCCGCAACTTGAACGTTTGTCATTTTTCACCGCTAATTGTTTTTCCCGACCCCCGAGATGAGATTCTTTCCAGGGTGAATTCACACGCAGCTCATTTGTCGACGGACGGACTCCGTTCACACGCGTGCTCTGCAGCCACAGGAACGCGGACACTCGATTCCCCGAAAAGGAAGAAAACCTTTTTCTCTTTTGTCCTTTGGTGTCGATTGAATCCCCATTTCTCGGTTGGACAATTGACCGCTCGCACTTGATTTCAATGTGCCGAAGCCGTTCTTGTTCGACAAGACTTCATTCCGTGTTGACTGGGGGCGGGTGGCCCGTTTGTAGCCAACCTTCCTCATTTGTGGGACTTGAAAATGCCGCAAAAGCCCGAGAATATGTGAAGAGGGGCCCCTGTCGCGGGCGGACGGCGATTGTCTGATGGCATCGTACCAGTCGTGAAAGTGGCGTAGTGTACCGCCGTACCTTGAGCTCTCTTGCAGGGCGTCTTTGGCGCGGCGCATTTCCTCCTCTGGGTCTGCGGCGCGCACGTCCGGGAGGGCGGCTCCCGCGGCCGCAGCGGTCGTCGCACCCGAGAGCGAGTGGCCTTTTTCGAGCCGCGCGGCTTGCCGGTCTTCGCGCACGCCCCCCACTGGCTCCACTCGGACAGCCGGCACTCTGCAAAACCGGGCGGGAGCATCAAGACGGAGGGCTCGATGCCGCCGCGTCGACTCGCTCGCTCTTTTTGGCTGCGTTGCGGCAACGGCGCTGAAGTTCCCGTCGAAAAACAACAAGTGACTGAAGCGGTTCCCGAGGTCACTCAAGCTGTCATTAGCGCAAATGCCACCAGGGGGAGCCACGCGATCTTTTTTTTTTTTTTCAAATACACCAGAGGCACTGGGAGTTCAAGTGCCAGTTGGCGGCAACCATTTTGCATTCACGCCACAAATAAATGCTGTGCTATCCACACACACACACACACACACACACACACACACACACACACACACACACACACACACACACACATGGGCTTATTAAAAAAAATAATCATCATAAAAAGAAGAATGAGATAGCGGTGACTCACCCACACACTCCATGGTGTCGTCGGCCGGGTGCAGGCCCGGAGGGCAAGTGGCGTAACATTTTCCGTTGGCCAAATACAAGCCCTCCTTGCATTTGATGCAAAACCTGCGGTCGAAGCACACGTCGCAGTCCACGTCGCATTCTGCAAGACACGGACGGAGAAGCAAAGCCTTTCGGCGACTCGACTCGACCGGGCCCTTTCAAACAACCCCCGCTGTCTGCAAAGCGGGTGGCGCGCAGCGAAAAGAATTTGAGAGAACGATGACGGCGGCGAGCACCAAAACGGTCCCACTCCAGATCAGAGTCCAAAGCCAAAGAATCCAAATGAGTTGGAGAGCGCCGAGTCGGCTGCTTGTGGCTCGTGGCCACCCTGACATAAACACGAGGGGGTGTTTCAAAGAACCTTTTGTTGGAATGCGGGAGAAAGTCCATAGCGGGCTTCCGCTGTTGTCAAACACAATCACGGCGAGAAGAAAAGAGCGCAGCCAAATTATCAAGCGTCAAAGAAATGAACGATGACCGTCGCACACGTGCCGTCAGACGAGCTGCACTTTTTTTGTTCACTTTTTAAATGCACTTTTTGCGAGAAGGAAAGCGAAGGGAGCCAGCAGCACTCACGGGAACATCTGTTGTTGCCTCCGTGGACCCTGACGCCAAAGTATCCGGCGGGACAGGAGGCCAAGCACACGCCCACTTGGCTCAGGTGGCTGCGGGCCAAGAACATGAAGAGCTTGGCCTGGCATCGCACGCAGCCGTTGTACTCGGAGCAGCGCTCGCAGCCTTTGGGGCAAGAAGGCCAAGAGCCCTCGCCGCTCGCTGGCCGCAAACAAAACAAACATTTCAAAAGCCGGCAAGTCCTTAACATCCCATTTGCAGCGGCGTCTCAAGTAGTCGACCCGTTAAAATACAAATTTCTTTTATAATCGGCATGCTAATATGTTGTGCGTAAAAAAAAAAAAAAAAGAGCATGGCGTGGCGCTTGAAAGAAATTTGGAGAGAGCCGCAAAATGATCCGGAAGAAGCCACTTTTCAGTCCAAAGCGGCGCCGGAGAAACGCCGCGAGGGACTCGATGGGAAAAACACCACAGCTTTTGTTGCAAAGCGCCTTTCCCGCTCCACTCGGGTCACTCACCCCGTCTCTGCCGTCTGCTCTTGAAAGCTTTGGCGACGTGGGCGTCACCCACGGAACTGAGGAAGACCAGCGCCAGCAGCCTCAGCCACATGCTCCCTGTTGCTTTGGCGGCCACGCGGCGTCCCCGCCGGACCGGGAGCAGCGGGTCCTTTCCTCCGCCAGACGCGTCAATGCGTCCCTTCTTCTGGGCAGATGGCCAATTGGAGCGGCCGATTCAGCCGGTGGTCCAACATCTTCCTCTTTTCTCGCCGTCGTCGGCGTTCAGAGATGACGGGGGTTCGGCGGCGCGCTCCTGGCGACAAACTGCGAAGGCACCGTTCAAATCATTCGGCAAGGCTCAGAAATGGGAAGCGCCGCGCCGCTCATTTGCCACTCGAAACTTCAAGGTGGGAACCGGAGGCCAGTCTACGCTTCGTACATCTGCGTGCCCACTGGCGCTCACGTACGCTAGCTTAGCGTGTTAGCTTAGCGCGCTAGCACGACTTCTGCCGCCTCCTTGCTTTCTTCCTGCTGTTGAAGCTGCCGGTTGAAGCTTGGCGCTCACGTACGCTAGCTTAGCATGTTAGCTTAGCGCGCTAGCAAAACTTCTGCCACCTCCCCGCTTTCCTCCTGCTGTTGAAGCTCGAAGATAAAATGCTGAGTTGAGAGCGACTCAAATCTGGGCATCAGCGACTCCCGCCTGTCACTCAACTCTTCCGGCTCGCCGCTTTCACGCTCCCGCCCGCTTCATTGTCGCATTGGTCTCGAGTCGAGCGATCGCAGACATCAAAAGGCTGGTTAGCTGAGCACCGCGCGAGCGACTCTTCCGGTTCGCTTTCATCTCCGCAGGAGTCTCTCGAGAGTCGAGCGGGATCGTCATCTCTGAGCGCACCTTTAAGATTTTTTTTTCCGTTGCCACCTCTAACACTGGAATCGTCAACGATCAATCGGGAAAGCAAGAAGTATCATGAGGTCAGCTTGCCTCGTTGAGCGACGGCAAGGTTTTTCAAAATATTCCAAGATGATTAGCTGCAAACTGCAAGCACAACAATACGAGCGAAAGGAAGACGAGCTCTCTGACGGCGCCGACGTGCGACAACAAAGCTCAAAGCTGCTCGCCAAAGAAAATCTCGGCGCTCTTCTGACTTTGCCACAAAAGTGGGACGGCTCATCGATAAAGAAGGCGCAACCCACCTGCGTAACGGCGTCCGCTGGTCACACTTGATTTTTCTTTTTTTTAAAAACATGTACTGTATATGTATCGATAAATGTATATGGGAAGCTTCCTGAGCATAAGAATGGAAATTAAATGGAATGATGTCAGAATGTCATAAAAGCGCCTCAGCCGGGCAAAAAGTCAAAAAGAAGAGCAAAAGAATCTGATTCCACCGCGACGAGGCCGCTTGGCGTTTCCCCCCCTTTTTTTCCGCCCTCCGGTTCGGGGTCGTTGGCTTCCCGCCGCGCTCCACCGAGTCGGAGTGCGTGCGGGAGAGTGTGAGATGGAGGTGATCTTTGCGTCCCCCGCCCGCAGCGCAAGCCGCACCCACCGGCTCCGCGCTGCGCCGAGACCCAAGAAAAGCCGCGCCCCGCGCCCCCATTGGACCGCTGGTGGCTCCGTTTGCGTTCCGTTTGGATTCGACTCCCGGGAACGCGCTTTGCATCCATTTGGGAAAACAAGCGGCGAATGAGAGAAATGCTCCGAGGGGCCCCGTAAAATTCGCAAGCCAAGCTCCAGAAGAAATTTGTCGCCGTTCACCCAATGGATCTTATTTGTCATGACAAAGGTTTTTGGCTCAACGGGCGCTTCCCCCGAGGCAGCTCCTGGCTTTGTTTTCGAATTAAAGCAGCGCAAAGAGCTAAGAGACGGAAAGCCTGCTTGACACAAGTGCTGCTTTTAATCAGCGGCTGTGAGGCGACGGAGCCAGCCGGCGACGGAGCGAGCCGGCGGTGTCACCGCGCCACTCGCCACTCGTCACATCACCTTGAATGGGACAAAGTCAAAATGAAACCCAAACTTTGGCTTGTCTTTGTCTTCTAGTTGATGTCCGAACCCTGTACACCGAGGAAACGACAAGAGCGGAGTTCAGATCGGCGACGCCGTCTGCTGGCATCACCAAAAGTGCCCGCGGATTCCATCCATCTCCGAGTTTGACCTCCAACTTGCTCAATTTTGAAGCTAATTGCAGCATTTGCCGGCCGGCTTCCTCTCATAATTCAGATTTTGCCATCTGATCCATTCGGCCGTTAGCCGAGTCGCTCCGGCCTCATGGCAAGCGTGCCGGAGCCCATCTTGGGCCAGCGGGCGGGGACGCGCCCTCAACGGCTCGCTCGGCAACGGCAGGGCACGCAAACGATAACAACCGGCGACGGGGCCGCGTGGAAGATCTTCCCCAGAAAACGTTTGCGTTCCGATCGAACTGTGATTGCCTTTGAAAGCCTTCTGTGCTTTTCTTCTTTTCGTAATTAGAAACATGACGGTTGCACTCGCTATTTTCCAATCATGTCCAAACGCCGCTTTTGGGCCTCGTCATCTCGCTGAATGTGTGCCCACCTTTGATGTGTTACAGTCTCGGGGTAGCGCAATGATATTGGACACGACAATGCAACTGACAACCAAAAAGCTTTTGTCCAAACCACATCACCATTTCAGAATGTGACATTGTCCCGTGCACGGCGTGACACGACTCGAGATTTATCCCGAGAATGAAGTCACGCCAAAGTCGGGTTTTTTTTTTCTTTCCTCATCACGCAGGGAAGAAAAATGGGAATTTCAAGCCCAGCCGCATATCATGGCTTGATCTCCGTGGCTTCCAGTCAAGCATTTTCATGCATACGACGACAGACAAATAGACGCGTGGGAATTCCACCCAGCGCGCAAGTGTGGAAATATACGCGCTTGTTTGACGGCTCATTTTGCCGTCCCACTATGCGCGTTTCTTGTGCACATTTGTTGAGATGAGAGCGCCACGCCCGCGGCGCGCTACACGAGCCAGTTGCGAGGCTCTGGGTTCAACTCTCGGCCCGGGCCCTCCTATTCGCCGTTTTGCCTTCGGGGGCGTCTTCCCAGATTGCAAAACCCTGCGGCTTAGCTGCATCCGAAAAACCAAAGTCAACCCCAGCCGAACCCTTAACAGGGGACAGCTTATCATGTTATCAGGTTAAAAAGTGCATGGAAGGGTTGAAGGGGGAGCCTCGAAGCCTCGAACCCTGAAGTGAGCCAACACAACCACGACCCTAAAGCGCAAATAGAAAGTGGATGAACGGAGCCCAAGAGCGATGACGTCAGCTTCCGTCCAAAACAAAGCGGTTGATTCAGAATTTGCCAGCCCCTTTTGTATTTCTTTCTTTTTCAACAAACGGCACGGAAGGGTGATCCGAAAGCCGAGGCAGAACGTTTCTTTCCGTGTCCGTTACGAGATGGCGTTGGCATCCAAAGACCGTCAAAAGTCCACGACTTTCTGAAGGTCATCATTTCTGCTCTGGCCTCAAAGCCGGGACAGAACGGCAGGCAATTGAGAATAGCCTTGAAGCTAAATCGAGCTTGAAGGAAGACCTTCGGTCATGAGAGCAACGAGGCGAATCGTGGACGGCGCCAGGTAAAAGGCCGGCGTGTGCTTCACCTTGAACCTTCAAGTACACGTGATGCCTTCACAAGTGAATCTGTTGCACGATGAGACAGAACAGCCTGTACTTTGAAATTATCGCCTGACATTTTTTGTCAAGTTCATCATGTTCCGAAACGGCCACAAAAATTGCCCCAATTCCAAAGCTGGCAGTGACTCCGTCACACTTGACAAGTCCAATTAGACGCTTTCCACCTCCAGAGTGATTTCATCCATTAATGGTGCAAATCTGGCTCTTCTCTCCCATTTCTACCGGCTGCTTACCAGGCCCCTTCATCTCACCAGTTACACTCTTCCTCCATTTTGCGCGTGACGGCGACAAGCCGTTGATCTTCCTCGAATAGAACCGGGTGCGCTCCAGCCAACGCTGCCACACTATCGGTCACAACTGGCCGCTTCTATTCCAACTTCTCTATCAAGTCAAAGGGGATGGAGAGTTTCAGACTCCGAACCGATGCCATGCCTCTGGTGTGGCCCAGGGTTCCGTCCCGGGGCCCCTTCTCTCTTCATCATCTACACTGTCCCTCTTGGCCACATTTCTCGCCAAAAGCCGGCAAAGCAGAGATTCTCTTCCACGGATTATTTCGGCCCAAGATAACATTTTTTTTTCAGCCGCAGGTTGACAATGTCCACACACAACTCCTGAGAGAAGGAGAAACGGGAACGCATCTTCAGTGCCCAAACTGATAATGATCCTTGAATGAGCTATCTATCAATCACGCAAAAACGATGACCCTTCTCCTTTGTCCACTGCGCACCCCAGGGCTCTGTCCCTGATTCCCGCCTCCTCATCTACACTCTCCCTCGAAGCGGCGGTTCTCTTCCGAACGCGATAAACTTGGTGGGATCAAATCCACTTTGGCCCAATCTTGACAATTCAACCTACGCAGATCCTCTGGGAACCTGAGATGATTCTTCGAAAGAGCAGATAGTCGCAGCCTCGAAATGTATGTCAGTGCGCTTGATCCAGACCACATGGCGTCAAAAGGCTCCACGCCTTCCGAGAAAACGCTTGATCTGGCACTTCCATTGAGGCAGCAGCAAACAAGGTGACGATGAAGTATCGTACCGATGCGGTTCGACACCTGCATCCCAAAGTAGACGCTTGGTTCATTCTCATCTGCAGCGTGGGGTGCGGGGAGGGGAGGTTGCCGTTCTGAGTCCGCGAGACCCTGTATTGTCCCAACATTGAATAACTGAACATCCATACACGGCTGGGAACAAATATTTTGAATCAAATCAACAGCTAGCAGGAGGACAAGCGGTGCGAGTGCCAAGACCTCCATCTGGTGGCCAGACATCTGCTACAGCCGGGATAAGACGGCAACCGTGCTCAGATACGAAACTTAATCCGCCAAGGAAGAACTGTGGAAGAACCGTCAAACTCAAACTCTGATCTCGTGCCGAGTCAAAAGCCAAAGAATAAAAATGAGGCGTTTGAAAGACGGATAGCGAGGGGGCTCGCTCAACGTTCATTCCGAAGAGAGGGGGCGGCGACAGAAAAAGCTCCGTCCCCTTGGAGCCTTGGTACCTTTAATCGCGTCTGGTCGGTAGACCTCAGGTGAGCAGCTCCAAGAAGTAAGGTGCAGCCAGGTCATTTCGAGATTTATTCAAGAAATAATCAACTCTTCAAAAGAACTCTAAAATGTAGCCAGCGAAGGGATGCCAGAGCAGGAGCCACGTGCTCCCTCTTACGAGTACCAGCGGCATTGTGGAGCAACTGGAGATGCTTAGCGGAGGTTCGGCCGACTCCAAAGGGAAGCGCGTGAGGTGTGACGAAGACTCGAACGACGCTTTCAAAATGCTCACTCGAGAAAGGAGAAGCTTGACTTGATGTCAAGGGAGTTGACTCACTGGAAATGGCACGCCGTGATGCCGGCTCTCCACGAAACTCGTCGTCATTTGAATCCACGTCAAGCGCACGACTGTTCGTCGTATCACGCTCTGCTGTCGTTATCTCCTTCACCAAAGTGGGACTGTCACGGTGCTCGTGCGAGGCCTGCTGTGCTCGCTGCAGCGCCAGCTACGTGAACGCTCGTCGTCTTGGTCGTCGACTCAGCATGACTTAGATTTGTTCTTGATTTTACTGCTTGGTGCTTTCTACCGCCTTTATTACCGATTGGTCTTACTGTTTATTGTGTATGTTAAATCGCTCCATGTTCAGCACTTTGTATGCAGCCATGGCTGTTTGAAAGTGCTCCAGAAATACTCTTGACTTGACTTGACTTGTTGAATTCAAGCTATTTATGTTTCTTTGATGTTTTTCAAAGGTTGAAATTCGACTTCCTTGCTCCTCGGGACCTTGACAAAAGGGACTTATGTTCTCCTGCGTACAGTCAAGCTGACACTCTTTGCTTTCTGATTTTTTTTCTTTTGGAAGCGAAATCTTCAGCGCGTATGTTGAACTCATGTCGCGGCCGTGTTGCTGCGAGTTTGATGTGATTGATGTCAGGGACACAAACTGTTCGCTGCCCGCTGCTTCGCTTGTCATCAACATCAGCAGTGCAGCATTTTATCGCAATTCCTCAATCTCATAAAATCGTAAAAATGCCAAGTGAAAACCAGACTATTTCTTCTTCTTTGGAATCATTTCATATTTCAAACAATGACAAACAGGAGGCTGCCAACATGTTTTTGCCATAGTGGCTTTGGCCGACCCAAGCCGCCCGGTATCACCTTACTGCAAGGCGCGCTGCTCGCACGCCTGTGAAGGTTGCACACCGATGACGCTTTGTTGCGTGGCTTCAACTGTCCACTGATTTTGATTCTTTTTCTCTCTTTTTTGAGTGGTTTGTGTTTAACTGAAGAAAGATGTACGCCACTTGGAAAGCCAATGGCTCTAAACGGCCCAGTGAGTCACGGATGCAGCCTTGGTCTCAAAACTCCTGATCCGATTGAAGCCGGCGTGTCAAATTAGCCGGCAATTAGCTGTCCCAGAGGCCGGGAAAAATATTTTCCTCTTATTTTTTTCGTCTCCGTTTCCAAAGCAGTGTTGTCGGGATGAAATATTCATCCAGACGGGGTAAAAGCCATTAATGCCGTCAAGAGCTTGATGATAATAGGCTGGCCTTTCGGAAGTGAAGACAATGGGGGAGCGGGGCCATATGCGGTGAAACGATATGTGGACTTTTCCAGTGAAACAGATGATCAAACATGTAGGACCTTCTCCCTCGTGCCTGTCTGGAAAACAAATGGTCAATATATCAACTCTTCATCTTTTTTTTTCTCCATGTAGAGTCTGAAATCCATTGATCTACCCGTTAGCATACAGCCCGAGTTAGCCGAGCAAACTTCAACGTATGTTGTACTTCATGTTGCTTACGTTGGTACACGTTCCCTTTTCAGAAGAGAATGTGTACCACTGGATTCAATGGAGCGCTGCCTAAAATTTGTCAGAGCCACTTCAGTGCTGCGCCGGCGAATGGGCCGTCTCCGTTTCTGGGCGTGGCTTAGCGGGGGGGAGTAAACACACGGGATTTTCAAGGGGTTCACAAATGGGCCAGCCCGAATTTAAACGTGCGCTATCCTTGGTAAATCTGATTACAATGTGTTGACATTTTTTACAGCGCGCAAGCCTGCAAAGCGTGAGCGAAGAAATCGTACGTCTGTGCGCAACAAACTAAAAAAAAGAAAAAATGGAAGGCTTCTTTCTGGGAGGAGCTCAGGTGAGAAAGAGCATCGTCATAGGTGACCAAGCGGGGGATATTAGGCAATGTGGATCGTGATCAAACTTGGCTTGGTAGATGGCAATGTTGCCAAAGGTCTCCAGTTCGGAGGTCACCGACGGTACGTTGCTCCTCCGTTACGGTGTGAAGGCAAGAGATTAAGATGGAAGAAAATTGCCCGCCTGCAATTTCCCCATCGAAACATCTGCAGGGGCGGCTCGCTCGGCCTTCGCGAGCACCGAGATGACGTGTTTGTTTTGTCACGAAACACCTCGAGTGCGGCTGTAAAATGACTCTGACCCGCACGCTTCGTTGCGGAGCCTAATTTCAATCATAAGTCAGCTTTCCGTCGCCGTTGCCAGGACGTCGTCTCCTTGCTCCAACTTTGCTTCGACTCAGTCAAGCGCTCAGAGTGGCCTTCCAGCGCCTACTCTTCTGGCAGCTTTCTCACAAGCACTCAAAAGCACCTACCTCGGAACAGGTTGTGAAAGTCAAATGGCCGTGAAGGGTGGCCCCGCCGGGTGTCGTTTGGTCACGGAAATGTGAGCTGGCCCCAAGTGGCCAAGCTCAGAGCTGGGAAGCCATTAAAAAAAGAAAAGAAAAGAAAAGCACCATCAGGTTCGTATCTTCTCTGATGTAACGGCTAGATGCTCGAGGTCAGAAAGAAGGGGAGGAAAATCATCTGATTTTGTTGTCGTCTGCAGGATCGAGTACAAAATGACCCTTTTCTATTTCGGCGGACTCCAAAAAAACCCCAAAACAAACACGTACAAGTCTGTGAATACTTGCCCGGCCAACAGGGGGTGCTGTCATCCCAAACAACCATGCGAATTGGGGGCCTGCTTTCTCACAGAGATCAGCTTGGAGCTGTGGCCTTAGACCCTGCTCAGTCAGTGTCGACAGGTTCCGGGTGGCCTCGCTTTTGATCCTCAGCGGCCCGGATCCCCGGGAAAGATCAGCCGCTCCACCGCTTGCGTTTTGCGGGTTGCCGCGGGGGGGAAACGGTAGCGCCTCGCTTCCCCTGATGCCTCATCTGTGGCAGCTCTCGCTGGGCCGCAGAGCTCCCGACGGAGAGGCCCGTCCGTCATCCCTATCGAATCGAAAGGGCGGCAGCAGATAGACACCGAAGACGCCGGAGAGAGGAAAGGCCCAACACTGCTTCCATTCAGCCAGAGAACCTCGCTGGCGAGAGGCACTCTGGCACGCCAATCCGCTCTTCCGCTCGCCGCTTATGTTGCTGGCAAATTCTTGGTTACTGGGCTCAAATCCATTTTTCATGGAGCTGTTTTGTAGCTTTTTGACTCAAAGCAGAGACACCGCGAGTGTTGAAAGTGTTTCCATGTCACACTGACCTCGCTTAACTCGACTGCGGAGGGATTCCGAGGACCTCCACCGCACGAACAAACATCATATATTTGTCATATGTCCTTCAATGTTTCCCAAGCAAACGCCCAGCGCAGTAAATAATCTCCTCACAGAGAGGCATTCCGCAAACGGCACTTAAAGTGCATTGTTCGCGAAGCATCGCGTACTGGCTGTAAATTACCGTGTTTTTGTTATTCTATTGGAAATTTTGCAAGAATGCACTTATCTGCACTGTAGTGGATCATATGCGGCGTGTTTCTGTCGGGACGTTGCGAAACAGTCCTTGCGGCTGCACCGCCGTTAAGCAGAACCATAAACATTCATCCTTTTTTCTATAGCGTTTATCCTCTCGGGTCGCGAGAGCGCTGCCTTTGAACTCTTAAGCTACGACTTGAGTCCGGTCGTAGTTTAGAGTCACTTGACATATTCATAAGTGTAGAAAGAGCGATTGATTTGAATACTTGGCGGCTTAAGCTTCGGCAAAGCTGTTTTGGGGGTCACGTAGCAGATCTCAAACTGCATTGTGCACCGGGAGAAAGGAATGGAATGGCCCCGCTGAGCGTTATTTATTTACTTATTTTTGTTCCGACTTGCATTTGAAGATATTTGCTGTTGTTATTCTCCCCAAAAAGATCTCGGGGGAAGGAATGCGAGAAGAGCCTCAGTCTGCTCAACCCTGTGGAATAATTAGCAACAGCTATTTGCACTGGCAACTCCACCGCTTGGTGTTCACGTTTAGTTTTTTAAGCGACATTTGGCCTCCGCCGGAAAATTCAAGGAGATATATCATATCTCTCGATTGACGGGAACCCGCAGAGACAGTCTCGATCGATCATATCTCCCGCCTTCCTGTGTGGAGTTTGCATGTTCTCCCCATGCCCGCTTGGGTTTTCTCCGGTCACACCGCTTTCCTCCGCGTTTCAAAAACATGCGTGGCAGGTTAAAGGAAAACTTGTCCCTAGATGTGAGTGTGAGCGTGCATGGTTGTGCATCTCTGTGTGCCCTGCAATTGGCTGGCAACCATTTCAGGGTGTACCCCGCCTACTGCTCCAGCACGCCCGTGAGCTTCGTCAGGATAAACGGATTAGAAAATGGATGGATCAAAAGAAGAAGAACTGAAAGAAGTATTTTAATTCTGCTCTTGAGTAAACTGGCTCACAAAATACTGTATATTTTAGAAACCAAATATTTTTTTTTAATCACTAAATAAAAATGCAGTTAAATACAATATTTGTGGTGATGTATTCACGTTTTACCTAACTTTAGACTTTAAACGAATTATCTATATTTTTTATGAAAATATGACACGATTTACGTTCATTGACCGCCCCGCTCTTTGATTGGCCATTTTTGTCGTCGCCCTTGGATGACGTCTTTCCGGCGCATGTCACCGAACACGTGTGTCGCACCGAGTAGCGCTAAGGAGGTGGAGGGAGGAAAACAAGTTCACTTTATTGGCACGCTCATTTGGGGGCCGTTGTTGTTGTTTTTCCGACATTGTTGACGGCTTTGCCGGATAAACGGTCAAGATGGTGAAGCCTCAGTTCAAGGGGAAAAGCTCGATTAATCCCTCCACGTCCAGCAGCAACCCGGGTAAGTAAGCTAACCCCGTTAGCCTTACGGTTTGTTTATAGTTCGCCAACTGACATTTAAACCTTTGTGAGGACGACAATGGTCAAAGTGGCATCGTTTCTGCAGCACTAGTAGATATGCAAAAAAACAAACACAAAAAAGAGCCTGCGAAGATGACGACTTAAACGATTTAAGTTAAAAGCGAATGTCTTGGATGTAGCCCTTGGTAGTTTTTGAACAATCGAAGTTCTACCAGTAACCTTATTGCCACTGGAATGAGATCTGCTCCTGTGTTTATTTTAAGTCATCGAATCACCCCTCGACACGCGTTTGTCACTTTCACGCACAGCCATCTCTTACACACATTTACAGAAACACAAAAATGGCTACAACGTTTATTTATCCTTGCGGTGATGTAGTTGTATACCGCTGCAAACTACAACCACAATAACACACCTTTGTGAGAAGGATCATTCGCTTGAAAAGTCGCAAAGTGTAGTTACATCGTTGCGGGTCTGTTCTGATCAACTGATAATTATTGACGGCGTTAACTCGATTATTTGTGTGTTTTGGACAGATCGGGCCAAAGGTGGCGGCAGCAACATGAGGGACCGGGCCACTATTAAGCGTCTGAATATGTACAGACAAAAAATTAGATGGTAATTGATTTGTTTTGTTGCGCGATTCAATAGAAGATGCTGCGGCGCTCTGACAAGTGTTCATGTGTTTGAGTGTAATCTGTCTTTTGGTTGCCAGTAACAACAGAGGTAAAGTCATCAAGCCCTTACAGTACCAGTCCACCGTGGCTCCCGGGACGGTGGCCCGAGTCGAACCCAACATCAAGTGGTTTGGTGAGTTTGCAAATAAATCTTCAAATGTAAATTGCATTCACTAATTTACCCCTACACCAACATCATCGAATGGTACTGATCGTTATTGGAGCTTTTTTTTTTTTTAATATAGTGTAGAAGGTGTGTCAGTTTCAAATGTAATCACCAGGGTACAAGGAGGGGATTTTGCTTTTTTTTTCTCTGACACGTGTTTTCCAAGTCAAACATATATGGGTTAATTCAAAAGCTTGTGCCTTGCAGCAAACACGCGGGTGATCAAGCAATCATCCCTGCAGAAGTTCCAAGAAGAGATGAGCGCCGTGCAAAAGGATCCTTACCGCGTGGTGATGAGACCCAGCAAACTGCCCATGACGCTGCTGCGCGACCGAGTCAAAGCTCACGTGAGTGCAAAGCAAACGCGACACAATTTCGCTTGCCAACAGAAGTAACCTGCGTCGTTTGTGTTGGCAGAACTCCAGGGTGCATATTTTAGACACGGAGGCTTTCGAGACCACGTTCGGACCCAAGGCTCAACGCAAGAGGCCAAGTCTTGTAGTGTCTGACGTCAAGGACCTCTTGGAGCAAGCCCAAGCTTCGACCGTCAGCTACAACGCAGACAAGGACAAGGACCTGGTGACGGAGGACACGGGGGTCCGGTAAGGCCCGGCCGGTCATGAAGAAGAACTTTTTCCACTTTCTCCTGCGGATCAACAAAACACTGATGTGTGATTCCGCCCTCTCCCCCCGCAACAGGGATGCAGTCCGCGAAGAGATCTTCAAAAAGGGTCAGTCCAAGAGGATTTGGGGAGAACTTTACAAGGTATTGTTGCATGCGGACAATTGAAGGCGGCTATTCGAAGGCAGCATCGACAAAAGACTTTGTTGCGGTCTGGCTGGCGGAAGCCCCAAGCTTTCGTCACGCGGCCTTCATCTTTGCGCCTTTGGCCGTCGCAGGTGATCGACTCGTCGGACGTGGTCATCCAAGTGCTGGACGCCCGAGACCCGATGGGCACCCGCTCGCAGAGCATCGAAGCTTACATCAAGAAGGAGAAGTCGTGGAAGCACCTGATCTTTGTGCTGAACAAGTGCGACCTCATCCCCACCTGGGTGACGGTGAGACCGCCGGCCGTCATTTTCCCGCCTGACGCTCGGGCGGCTCCATCCAAAGCGTCGCCCCTTTTTTTTTGTTGTTTGAATCAGAAACGCTGGGTGGCGCTGTTGTCCCAGGAGTACCCCACTCTGGCTTTTCACGCCAGCCTCACCAACTCGTTCGGCAAAGGCTCGCTCATTCAGCTCCTCCGGCAGTTTGGCAAGGTAAAGCCACAAAGTGGGGAGCGGCTCCCGTTCGCTTGGAAACTGACTTTTTCAAAGCCCCCCCCTCGGTCTTCTTGTAGCTCCACACGGACAAGAAACAAATCAGCGTGGGCTTCATCGGTTACCCCAACGTGGGCAAGAGTTCCGTCATCAACACGCTGCGCTCCAAGAAAGTCTGCAACGTGGCGCCCATCGCCGGAGAAACCAAGGTGATGTTTCGAATCACGTTGATGATGATATGGTCGGGCGTGACAATATTTCGCCATTTTTATTCTTGTAACTGAGCGCAAAAGTTGATTTTTCACTGTGACGTTTTATTTTTGTTCTCCATGTGCTTTCCGTGGCGGTCGTTATGAATAGATCGTTTTGTTGTCCGAATTTGTTTTTGCTCCGCGTCCAGCACTCTGTACAAAGCGCCGGTTGCTTGACAGATCGGTAGAAATTAACTCGAGAGGGATGGTCTCATTGTCGTGTCGAAAATGGCCTCCTTGCAGGTGTGGCAGTACATCACTTTGATGCGACGAATCTTCCTCATCGATTGTCCCGGCGTGGTCTACCCTTCAGAGGACAGCGAGACGGATATTGTCCTCAAAGGAGTGGTACGTTGGACTGGAATTTGCGTTTTAGCCTCAGGGCATGTGACGAGGCTCGTGACTTCTCTTCATGAAGGTTCAAGTGGAGAAGATCAAGAACCCGGAGGAGCACATCGAGGCGGTTCTGGAGCGGGCCAAGCCCGAGTACATCCAGAAGACGTACCGCGTCCCCACTTGGAGCTCGGCCGAGGATTTCCTCGAGAAGTTGGCCTTCCGCTCCGGCAAACTTTTGAAGGTAAGAGGAAGGCGCTTGGAAACGCCCAATGGGTCCATATTTGAATACGTGCACTTCTTCAGAGCGCTGACTCTCAACCGGTGTGCCGGGGGCAAGTTAAGTCGATGTCGATTATTTTGTTTGAAATATCTTCTAGATATTTTTAGATATAGATTTATGAAGCTCATTTAGCTACTCCTCTGGAGGTGGGTGTCCAAACTACGGCCTGGGGGCCATTTGCGGCCCACCGTCAAATATTTCTACATAGTTGTATTGTTTATGACGTATGTTACTTTGTGATTTTTTTTTATGCTCCTTAGTTATATTTTCTGTGTTTAAGAACAACATTTGATGATCGTTTATTCTATTTACCAACTTTATATTTTCATCAATATATAGTTAACATTTGCTCCAGTTTCTATGAAAATATTTGAGTATTTTCTTGCATGTTCACCTTTGAACCCCCCCCCCCCTTTTTTTTAAGAATAGAATGTTGTCAGCATTTTTTAATTTTAATTTACAATTTAAATTGTAAATTTCCCCAGTGTGGGACAAATAAAGGATATCTTAATATTTAATACTTAATTTGTCAACGTGTTTTGTGTTGTAGGGCGGAGAGCCGGATCTGCCCACGGTGTCCAAGATGGTGTTAAACGATTGGCAGAGGGGACGTATACCTTTTTTTGTCAAGCCTCCAGGCCCCGAGGGTGACCAGCAGGTAGGATGTTTTTTTCTCTCTCAATTCGATACCTGCAACACCTTTGATGTTACCATTACTTTTTTTTGGTCCACCAGGAACCTTTACCAGTGAACTCTGCGCCAGCAGCAGTCGACGGCATGCAAGATGTCCAGGCGGAAGAAGCCCCCATCGCCGCCACCATCGAAGGCGAAGAGCAGCAGAAACGGCGGCAGAAGGAGGAACTTCACAAGATTTTGTCCAGCGTGCGACAGAACTTCGGGAAGATCAACGTGGCGCCCGAATTCAACGAGGAGGACCTGGTCCCCGTGGAAATGCCCGACCTGGACATCTCCGGCTCGGAGGCCGAGGATGACGAGGCGGAGGAGGACGCTGGGGGGGAAGAAGAGGAGGCGGAGGGCGTGAAGGGAGAGGAGGACGAGCGGGAGGCGGGCAGCGAGCCGGCCGCCGAAGACGGTGCGCTCGCTGGGAAAAAGAACTCCAAGCGGGTGCTCCGCGAGCTGGACGAGAAAATCGCCAAATACAAGCAGTTTCTGGCCCGGGCCAAATCCAAGCGCTTCTCTGCCATCAGGTCAGTCGAGGTCACCACCAAAACAGTTTTGCTTTCCAAGGGGAACTTTCGTGTTTGTTTTGCACCGGTTAAGCTGAAGTCAAGTGAGTCATGCGGAAAAAGTCAAAGTCATGAGGAAACCCAACCCAGAGTCCATCAAAAAAAAACATTTAGGATGTTTTTGTTTTGGACCACTTCGGCCTCTTGCTAGCCAATTTTTCTTTTTCTCTCGCTCGCACGCTCATAAGTGTGCACACAGGCGCAGAGTGGCTAATTTTCATCTGGTTGTTCGTAATATGAAGAACATCCAAATGGAAACTAACTTTTTTTGTTTTGTTTTGTTTGTTTTTGGGACACAGGATACCAAAAGCCGATTCAGACAAATTGTTGATGAACATCAAGACCAAACAAGTGCAGATGCAAGGTAACTATGAATCACATCGTACGCTTTCCCCTTCGGGGCATTTTTGGATTTTTATGAAGAGTGATTTATTCATTTATTTGGGCGACTTCATTTTCATTCACTTTGAGTGCATTTGTAACCACTTGGGGGCTCAACACAGGCTGGAAATGGTGTTTCTTGGCAGCATTTTTTTCCGTCGCTGGGTCAATTTTGTTGTTGTTGGGGGTTGGGGGGGGTCAGTATTCTTAGAACAAGGTTGTTTGTCTGAACTTTTAGCGTAGATACTAGCGCAGGCATGTCCATCTGCAATCCTGGAGGGCCCCCACCTGTTTCAGATGCTACCTTTGTCCAATGATCAGCTCATCATATTGTTTAGACGATCCTGAGCTTTTGCCTGGGGGTGGGGGGATTGAGTCAGCCTCCCTTGCAATTTTTTTCTGGCATTTTGTGAAGTTGCTCATTGAATTATTTTTGTATTTAATTCTAGCGGCCACTCAGAGAAACAAAAAGAGGAAAGCTGACGACGACGCGGAAGATGAGCATTCCGCCACACAACCCAAACTGTCGTCCAAAGAGGTCGAAAACGCCTTCACAATTTATGTTTAGCTTCTCGACATTTTTGTTGTTGTCAATGTCTGTTACGAAAGGGGAAAGAGGGGGGGGGGCTAATTTAAAAAAGGCGACGTATACTGTATGTGCAAATATGGGCAGATCCATTCCAAAATTCCTCCTCAAAAGTTCATTGATGTGTTTTTACAGCGACGAGCGTTGGACCGTGCCCAGCGGTCGAAGAAAGTGGGCTCGCGCTACTACGAAACGCACAACGTCAAGAACAGGAACAAGAACAAGACCAAAGACACCCAAGCGGCAACGTCACAGGGCAAAAAAGCGAAGCGTGCTAAACGCTAAAAGCTAGCAATCAACTCCATTAAAAAAAAAGGAAGAAGGCGGCTTTTCGTGATGCTTTATTTGAAATGTAAGCAACAAGAGTGTGCATTTTGACCCCGTCGGGGAAAGTCTGGCCTTGGCTTTAAATGCAACAGTCATCAGAGTATGCCGGGGGGGAGTCTTCCATTTGCCTCCGTTTGTAGCCATGCCATGTAGCGACAGCGACACGTCGCAGCTGGGGAGTTAGTTACTTCTTTGGCGCCACCATCCCTTCCAGTTGGGTCTAAGCGGGAATGCATGCAGACGTCAGGAAGAGAAGCATTGAAAGGTGGACATGTTCTACCTTGAGCTGCTGGTTGGTCCTCTTCAAAAACTGAATCTGCTCCGTGTACTTCTTTTCCTGTGCTTCCCATTTTGCCTCGGCCCTCCTCTCGTTGGCGACGCACTCGGCCTTCTGAGCATTTAGCCGCGTCATCAGATCCTCTTTCTCTTTCTCCAGATCGCTTATCTGGATGCGTCAAAGGGGCAAGAGCCATCGGCTTTGTATGCCGTTTTTGTCGAAAATGTACAGTAACACTTCCCACTTGTCTCACTAGCGTGTCTAAATCTTACATCTGTTGGACTGCTCGGTCATTGTTGATGACTGATTTCATCACCATGACAACAGAGGACGAAACCGGAGTGAGTGAGTGTGTGTGCACGTGCACGCGCGCCAGCCTAACCTTCGGGTGATGAGCACAGTGCAAGAATTGTGCGATGTCAAATGGACACAATTAAGAGGGGCTCGCTCACACCTCCACATTTTGGGAAACGAGCGGATCACGAAAGATTTACTTGGCCGTTTAATGTCACACTTGATGGTTGGGCGGGCAGGCCCTGAAAACCCACCGAGGTTTATGCGAGCCACCAAAAAAGTCCATCGTCCCATGTCACGTCCTCATTAAGGCTGCCATCTGGTGGGGGTGCGGCTGAACTACAGTTAAGCCAACCGGGAATGAGACGAATAATTCAGGGTACGCGTCTTGCTTACTCTTTGCAGCACCTCCACCTTGTCCTGCTCGGCCTGCAGGGCTTTCCTCATGCCGAACACCACGCTGCTCTCGTACAGGGTCTGGTAAGCGGCGATGGTCATTCGGAGCTCGTCTCGGACGCGCAGCAGCAGGAGGCCTCGCTCGGCGCAGTTGACGCACACCTGCCGAATCAGCTCGTCTTCAAAAGAAGAATAGAAAGAGGGAAAAGTCGCCGTAGTATGTCTTTGGTTTTTCCACCGCTTTGGTTTCTTTGACAGCGGTTGCATCAAATTGCCAAGGCAATTGCCATGACTGTGAGCGGCGCCTCACGGTGCAGAGGTCCAAAAACATGGAACGCATGGGAGGTCGATGGAACGCTCTTAATGATTAAAAAAACAACAATTGTCCCGAGGCGTAATTGTGAATGTGAATGATTGTGTGTCTATGTGTGCCCTGCGATTGTCTGGCGTACCCCGCAGACGGCTGGGAGAGGCTCCGGAACACCCGTGACCCCCGTGAGGTTAAGCAGCTCAAATGATGTCATCACAATAGTTACCGAAGCACTGCGAGTACAACTCCCTACGCACGGGGCAGATGCCCGTTTCCAAGGCCCGCCTCTGCTGCAACTTCCTGTCCAGCACTTCCTCCAGGTTGACCACGTCGGCCCGTGTACTCGGCGTACTGGACACCCGCTGCGCCCACATCTGGTTGCCCTCCATCCACTCCCTTAGACGTCAAGTATTTGTTTACGTTCTGGGTTTCTGAGAGGGCTGTAAAAGCGGTTGCGCAGGGGGCGCACTTACCTGGGCGGAAAGATGACGTGAAGGATTTCCTCATTTTCAGCTGACCCTGATTTGGTTTTAGGCGGAGGGGGCACAGGGGTGTCAGCAGGCTGATGCGCGCTCACTTTGAATGGACGCCCCTACAGGGAAAAAAGGAATGTTCGTCACTTTAAGAAGAGTTTGTCAAACTGTTTGGCTGATTGAACGACGTACGCATGAGAAATTAAACAAAGGACCCTCAGAACATAATCATTGCATGACATACATTTCTCTCTCTCTCTCTCGGGATTAGGATGGGCTTGACTGATGCAAACTGAGAAAATAATCGGTAAATATATTTGAGAATATCAAATAAAATGCCCGACTTTCTTCATGGGTGCGACGCAGATTTCTGATTGCTGTACAGTGTACCCCGAGCCCGGGTGTAATGCCATCCCCGCGCAGTAATTTAAAAGCTGACCATTTTAAAGAGAGACATTTTTAAATACAACTGCGTTGCCGTTTAGAATTTCAACTGAGTTGTGTTTATGTAAATTATTAGAAAATAATATGGTTTGTAATTTTCCATCTTTTCCGTGGTCCACTTACCTTCCCCGATTTCCTCGCAGTGCTTTTGCTGATCGAAACCGGAGTGTCATATTTGAGAAGGGACTCTGTGGCCTCATTCATCTTATGGGATGCGATAAAATGTTTTTTCTTCCGAAAAACTGCAGCAGCAGGTTGGTTTCGACTTTAAAAAAAAGTTCGCGTTGACGTTTTCTGTCGTCATGGTAACGTTCTCCGACTGGTATCGATCGTATTCGAGCCGGGTGGGGAACTGATTTTGACCACTTTTTCCACTCACGCATTTCGTTTGCATCAGAAGCACAAAAGCAGATTTTATTAGTAAATTTTAATGCTTTATTGTCGTATTTAAGTAAGGCGTTGAATTAATTTTAAAGTGTTGGTTTCCAAACGGACCGAATGCGACAAGCACTTATTCGCCGAGGTGTATTTCCCGGGCTCCCACCGGAAGCGGAAGTAAAGAACCCATAACGTAAGCTAGCTCCCCTGCTCATCGCTAAGTTTGTTGTCGAGAAAATGATCATCAACACCTAAGCCGAGGCGCTTTACAACTTTTTTCGAGCGGTTCTGTTCCCGGAAGGCAAATGGCCAAAGAAAAACGACACAAGAGAAGGGACTCGCCCGAAGTGAAAACGAAGGTGAAACAAGAGAAGCTAAGCCCCGCGAGGCCGCACAAAACACGACGCTCGCCCAGTGACAACAGAAGAAGAGCCAGCAGGCCAGTTTTTTAAAAATTATTATTTTTGCCAGACCTTTTAGTTGAAATCTTGTTTTTTTTCTCTTTACTAATGGCACGCGCCGTCAAAACTGCAAAATGGTGTTGCTGAGTTTGCTCGGCTCGTCGTGAGCGTTCGTCACGTAACAAACTATCATCGGCGTGCTGCTTATTGGGTCGTGTTTCTGTGCGTGTACTGCTTCTTCCAGGTCGCCTGTCCGGACGAGAGACGAGCGCTCGGCCGGCAGGAGAGAGACCTCTTCTCCCGCTCGGCGTGGCAGCAGATCCCCTCGGAGGAGAAGTCCTCATCGCAGTGCCGATGTCAAGTTAAAGCGGGTGAATTCAGCTCGGAATCGGCCGCCGAAACCATTCACAACACTGCATTTCACCGCTTTTGCCTACACGCGGAATTTGCGCACTTTTTAGTGACTGACTTGGTCGGATGGTAGCTGGTGGTGTAGTGGTTCATGATGTCAAGTTTTGGCATTAAACAAGTGAACTTTAGCAAAGAGGATAAATGCCAAAAGATTGTTTCCTCAAACTTTTTTTTTAAAACAAGCCTTCTTTTCCTAACTGCAAAACAGGAGCGCGACGAGCAGCGTTCCGGTGGAGAAGAGCAGAGAAGACGAAACGAGCAGCCGCAGGAAAGGCGCGGCAGGGGCGAATCGGAGCGGCCGCATGAAAGCGAGCGTAACGGCGACAGACGGCGGGAACGGGCCGCCGCCGCCGCCTCGCAGCAAGCCGAGCGGCGGCACCACGATGAGCAACGGCGGGAAAAGCGCAGACGGCGCGAAGAGAACCAAGAGGTGGGCTTCGGCCATCCGGAGGGCGCCGGCGACAGCCCGACGGAACCCCCCGCCGACAAGGAGAAGCCCAATTTCGGCCTGTCGGGGGCGCTGACGGAAGACACCAACACGTTCCGCGGAGTGGTGATCAAGTACAACGAGCCGCCCGAGGCGCGCGTTCCCAAGCGGAGGTGGCGCCTCTACCCGTTTAAGAACGACGAGCAGCTTCCCGTCATGTACATTCACAGACAGAGTGCCTATCTGTTGGGGAGACAGCGCAAAATCGCAGACATTCCCATCGATCACCCGTCCTGCTCCAAGCAGCACGCGGTATTCCAGTACAGGTGAGGGCCGATTCATTGCAGTCGAAATGACACAGTAAAATGGCCATCAAGTGTTTTTGGCCAAGGAAGGAAAACGGCGACGGCAAATCCACGACGCCGGCCCGTCGAAGCTGCATCAGCGGCGATACAAAAGCAAACTTTGGCCCACTCCAAAATGATTTTTGATTTATTTCTCAATTGCGTTTTCCCTTTAAACGGCTTTGGTGGCAATCTAAAGTGGATTTCTTTCTCTGTGCGTTCAGAGTGACGGAGTTCACCCGAGCGGACGGCACCACGGGCCGCCGGGTGAGACCTTACATCATCGACTTGGCCTCGGGCAACGGCACTTACCTGAACAACCAGCGCATCGAGGCGCAGCGCTACTACGAGCTCAAGGAGAAGGACGTGCTCAAGTTCGGCTTCAGCAGCCGCGAGTACGTCCTGCTGCACGAGTTCTCCGACACCAGCGAGGTGGACGCCAAAGAGGAACCCGAAGAGGAGGACGAAGTCCTGGATGAGTAAAAAAAAAAGTCCAGAAATCTAACTTGACCATGTCATCTGTTTTTGCCTTTCAATGCGGGATCCCATGAATGATGCGCTCAATTACGACGCCCCGGTGTACAGACAGATACCCCCCCCCCTTTTTTTTAATTTCCTCACATGGGGTGGGGGGGGGTCTCACAGCAGTCATGTAAATTTACATTTTTGTCCTGTAAATAAAGACTGTCAACTATTGGACTGCCTCGAGCTGAAATATTTGAGAATAAGTCACGGTCGTTTAGCTTTTGTTGTATTACTGAGGCTGCCGCATCTTTGCATCTTTTTTTTTCTCTTTCTCCCTCTCTTTAGCAATTAAGATTTAATACCCGTTTGGCAATGGAGCTTGAGTAATTTTGTGAAAAAAATGTCCATGCGTGGAAAGGATGGACATGATCTGAGCATCGCCATCAGCTTTAAAGGGGCGTGTGTGTGTATTCATGCAGCTTTTTTGTAGTACTCAGGCCCCTGTTGTGTTAGTGTCTTGAAAATACAAATTTTCCTTAAGTTCAGTTTTTTTTCGAGATCACAAGGTGTTCCCAGGCCAGCCGGAAGACTAGTCTCTCCAGCATTTCCTAGGTCGTCCCGGGGGCTTCCCTAATCAGACGCCTGAGCCACCTCATCTTGCTCCTCTTGACGCGGAGGAGAGCCGGCTCGACTCCGAGCCCCTCCCGGATGACCGCGCTACTTGCCTGGACGCCCCGGGGAGATCACAAAGATGGTAGATAACACCAAACGGTAAAACTCACAGATCATTTGAGCACATTTCTTTCCGAAGCGTGTGTCACAATGGGAGCCCCGATCAAAAGCGCTACCGCTAATGTCCACACGGTGGTGTCCCTGAGCCACGAAGCTTTTGTGGTCCGCCAGTCCAGAGTCCAAGACGGGCACGCACGGGTCCTGGGTGGATGCCGAAAAATCTTCAATAGTTGAGCTTTATTTGAGTGTCTCTTAAGTGTCTCCTTGCGTTCAATAGCGTTGCGTTCCGTTGTCTTTGCTTGTAGCTGCAGTTGGTTTAAGAGTGTAGTCGCGTGTTTTCACTGGAAGAGAGGAACAGCGCGACCGTGTGAAATCTTGGCATTAGTTTGGGAAGGTTGCCGCCTCGTGTCGACAAATCTCTCGTTAGATGATGCCAATCTCCGTAGCGGCGTGCAAGGAAAAACACCACGAGAGCACTCCCTGAGTGGAAGGCACTTATTGCGCAATCCGCCACAACTTGGATGGAAGCGTTCAGCGCCTACCGCCAAAGGGGAAGGAACGCGAGACGCGCGGGCATCCGGTTTGGAGGATGACGGGGGCGGAGCTTCGGGAACCTTCCTGGAGCTTTTGGGGCGGACGCTCAGGAACTCGCGTAGTGCGTTCACTCACCTGAGGTTCTCGCAACGATAGCGACGCGTCGCCCGTAGACGCCCGAGACCCCGACGAGAAGGAAGAACGACACATGTACACGACGGAGCGGAGACGGATGAGTCTCCGGCGGGAGCCCGCCGCCGGCTCGCAGGCGTCGGCGGGAAGTTTGTGGCAGGACCCGCTGGCCATGGAGCTGAGCGCCCGGAGCCACGCCGCCGCCAGGACCGGCGTCGTCTCGCCCCGGAGCCGCGGCCGGGGCGTGTCGGTGGCCTACATCGCCAAGGACGGCGAAGGCGAGGCGGCCGCGGCCGAGACGGCGCAGGCCGGCCAGGCCGAGCGCCACTTGTCCCTGGCCTGTCTGAAGGAGGCGTGCGCCGACACGCGAGCCTCGTTGAAAAGCATCCCCTTCGAGAGGATCTCCATGGCGACCACGGACGTCCTGGACAGCTTCTACAATGCTGGTGAGTTGCCATACTTTTTCTTTCAGGGACAAAACAATTGGCACGACGTACTCGAGTACAAGCGCAAGTAATTGTGCCCCCCCCCCACCCCCCAAAAAAAAAGAAATACCGCAGGGCCCCGAGTCTCCCCCTTATGTGAAGTTCTTAAAAAAAAAAAAAGCGCCGACTGACATTTTGAAATGTAGTTGCCAAAAGTAGTGCTCGCACTCCAACGACGTACAAGCGTCGTAAGGAAAACTTTTGGGAAGTAAACAGGACATATTTGGAAGTCGTTCCAACTGAACAAGCCCCCCAAAAGTTCTCATTTTGACAGTATTTTTCTTGTAACCTATTTTTTTTTACTCCCCACGAGTTTATATCTTTTTGTTCTCCCCCATTTGGTCAAAGAGGCCTTCGTAAATGACAAAGCAAACGACTTGTTTTGCTGGTCAAACTTGCTGAGTCTACGCAACCAATCATAGGACAGACATTTTGTCTTTTGTTGTCACCGCGACCTGCCGCCATCATTTTGCCACCGTCGTTCCCCGGCAGATGTGGCCGTGGTGGAGATGAGCGACTCTTTCTGCCAAGCGTCCCTCTTCTATCACCTCGGAGTCAGAGAAAGTTTCAGCATGACCAACAACATCATCCTGTATCGTTACGAGGAGGACACGGACCTGCAGGCCGTGAAGGTGAGATGGCGTTTACTCCCTTTTGGGAGGGCGGAGGGGGGCGGGGCATAGCACCAGGCCGCTTTGAGTCATTGGATCATTGCATTGTAATCAAAATGTTGACGAGAAATCTTCCAAATCCCATTCGGTTGCTATACACGCCTGAGCCGATGCAGGGATGAAGTGATGCGCAACAATTTTACGCAGCGTTTCGGCTGCCCGCGAGATGAGTCGTAACGATGAAATCGGGGAAAATAAAGGCATCCAAATCTTGTCCGAGTGCTCTGGAAGGGAGTCCGAATATTCCCAGGTCCCAAAAGAGCCTCGTGTGTGTGTGTGCTTCAGGAGCAGTGTGGAAGCTACACTTTCCTCCCTTACGTGGTGACGCCTCAGGGCAAGGTGTTGGCCTGCGACGGCACCGTCATGACCGGCATCAACGAGCTGATGCGGCCCGCTTTCCAGCTGGACTCGCTTCTTACGCCGCTGGCCGACAGACTCGCGCGTTTGCTCAACGATGTGGATGTGCAGCCCAGGTGAGGCGACTTCCTGTACGTCTCGCCGCCACGGTGTTTTGTCAAATTGGAGGCTTGGCACTCCCGGGCTTTGGAATCAATTCCCATAAGATAAGATAAGATGAGATAACCTTTATTAGTCTCGCAAGTGAGAAATTCCCGATTCACAGCAGCAAAGTTATGAAAGGAAGAAGTAGAAGAAGAAAATGTAGGAGCTGCTGGAAAGGCAGCCACTCACGTGGCGCCATTTTGAAGTCAAAAGAACAACACATAGGACACAGACGCTCGTGCAATCTTCACCACTTTTCGGCATACACTTTGTTGTCTGAAGCACTTATAGTGGGTAGATGCCTTTTTTTTCAAAGTGCAAAAGTCAGAGGTTTTTTCCAACCACTTTGGTGTCCTCCGCCAGCGAATACTTCCGGGAATCCATTCGGCACGAGATCCGCATGGCGAGGGAGCGCTTCAGCGGTGCCGCCCTGAGCGAGGAGCTGAGCCGCATCCAGATGCGTTTGGACAGCGTGGAGCTGCTCACCCCTGAGATCGTCATGAACCTGCTGCTGTCCTACAGGGACATTCAGGTGACAAGTTCAGACACTCGGACTGCCTTAGAACGCAAGGCGGGAACAAGTCTGCAGTCATGTTTTCAACATCTCTCGTATCCGTGGGCGGGGCGTTGCGGAGCAGTTTGGATCTCACGACGGAGCGATGTATCCCGATAGCAGAAGATGAAACATCTGTACGCTTTTGTTTTTGACAGGACTACGATGCCATGATAAAGCTGGTGGAGATGCTGAACCAGCTCCCCATGTGTCTCGTGGCAAAACACCAAAATATTAAGTTCCACTACATTTTTGCCCTCAACAGGTACAGTCTTTCTATTTCATTGCTTTAAAGCTCCGGAGTGTGTGTGTGTCGTTGGCGCATCATTCCTCCGGACGCCGGCGTCCATTTTGGAGTTGTTTGACAGACGGCCGTTGTTGTGGATCGCACGCTAACAGGAGGAATGGAGCGGGCGACCGCGCCAAAGCTTTGGAGGAGATCCTTCCCATTGTGGAATCGGGAGGCCAGGTGGTGTCGGACGTGTACTGCCTGTGCGGTCGCATCTACAAAGACATTTTCATGAGCTCGGGCTTCAGCGACCAGCACAGCAGAGATCGGGCCTGCTACTGGTATGCGCGCCCCGAGCCTTCGTGCCGTCGCCTTCGCGCCGTCGCCTTCCCCCGCGGCTTTCGCCTCCAGCGAGCGTCTCTCGGTTCTTCCGCAGGTACGGAAAAGCCTTTGAGACGGAACAGACTCTTCACTCGGGTATCAACAACGTGGTCCTTCTGATGGCGGCGGGGCACCAGATGGATTCGTCCATGGAGCTGCGCAAGAAAGGTCGGACGCGTCATCGCTGGTCGTCTTTTGTGGCGCGTATGAATCCCCGCGGCGCTTTTTTGCTTGTCTCCAGGCGTGACCTTAAGCACCCTGCTGGGCCGGAAGGGCAGCCTGGAGAAGATGAAGGACTACTGGGACGTGGGCTTCTACCTGGGCGCCAACATCCTGGCCAACGCCCACAGGAAAGTCATCGAGGCTTCCGAGAAGCTCTACAAGCTCAAGGCTCCCCTTTGGTGAGAACGCGGCCTCTCTGAATGCCAAACGCCTTCCGCGCGGATTTCTTCTTCTTCTTCTCGGTCTTTCAGGTACGTGGCGTCGGTGATGGAGACGTACCTTCTGTACCGGCAGTTTGCCAAGCCTCCCGACGTAACGTCTTCCAAACAGGACACGGCGAACTTCTGGATGGAGCTGCTTTTGCAGTACTGTCAACCCGGCGCCTGCACCGAGCGCTGCCCGGTGGGTAACGCCGCACCGTTGCCGCTCTGGCGCCGGTCAGAGGTCGCTCGATGCATTTGGGGGTGCGGCCCACCTAAAAGGGCGCGAGGAGCTCAGGATGGATGCGCAGGGGGCCGCGCTTGACTGTTATTGATCGTCCGACGTGTTTTTCAGGTGCTGATTCTGGAGCCCAGTAAAGTCCTTCAGCCTGCCTTGGTGTCCGTGAGCGAGGGGGACCAAAGTCGCACCGTCCGGCTGAAACACGTCACGCCCTTCAAGGTGTGTGACGACCCCTATTTCGATTGCCCCGCGCAAGGTCATCGACCCGGCGCCGGTGCACGGACCGGAGGTCGGGGGGGCCCCCGCCTTGGCTCATACGCACTCATCATTTCGGTCTCATCGGCCCTCACTGCGCAACGTTTTAAAAAGTCGCCATTTTTGTTCCACGGGACCATGCGTAGTTGTGTGAATGTTCAAGGCCAAATGCGAAGGCGTGGTGTGTGTCATGTGTGTCATGCCTCGGGGTGTTGACTTTCTTCTTAAGTGTGTGTGTGTGTGTGTGGATAAACTGCACCCGTAAAGCATTGAAGAAGCCGCCAGTGTCAAATTGTCATTTTTGTTGTTGTCGTTCTTTTGACTCAACAGAAAGGCTTGCATCAGTGGACTTTCCCGGCTGCCGCAATCCGTGGAGTGAGGTCTGAAGCGCGCTTGTGCCGACACCTTTCAAATACCTTCTCGTGTGTGTGTGTGGGGGTGCGGCTGCATTGATGTCGGGACCGGGAGCGCCACCTGGAGCGCGACGGCTTCAAATGGCAATCGCTCCGCTTCCAAATGCCGACATGTCGGCGCCGGTGCAGACGCGGCGCGCAGTCGGGACACGCTGCGGCAAATTCTCAAGCGCAGCCACGTGGCCATCCGGATGAAAGACATCTGCTCTGCTAAAAGGGCGGGCCCGGGGGCTCCGAGCACGTCCCTTCCAAAGTGCAGGGCTTACACCGATGGTGTCCAAACTACGGCCTGGGGGGCAATTTGCGGACCGCCCTCCGTTTTTCAGCGTCCCCCATAACAAAACCTCCAAATGAGGTTTGAGCTCAAGGTGAAGGTGGGCCGAGTGAGAAGGGAGGCCGGGCTGTGGGACCTTTGGCTCGACTCAAAGATGCCAATCCATGATTCAAAGAACACCATCCATTCGGAAAAGAGCCTTGTATTTTACAGCCCAAAGTATTCGTTTGCATGTCGATTGTGTTGCAGGCCGATAAAGTCGAGCAAAACATTGAACCATCTTTGAGTGATTTTTTTTTTTCTACTCTGCAGCGTATCAAAGATCGACGAGCGCAGCTGCTTCCTTTACGTGCACTACAACTCGGATGACTTCCAGCTCTGCTTCCCCTCCGAGCAGCACTGTAAAGGGTGAGCGGCCGGCCGGACGTGCGAATCGATAATGAGGCTGCTGCGGCGGGAGTGGGGGGCCGTGTGGGGGGGGGGGCATCCACGATGGCAATCATCGAATTCTACTTTGGAGTCCAAAGAACAATTGGGCTGCGTCGGCTTGTTGAAAAGGCATTTTAACCTCAACCAATGTCACCTTTTTAACAATGTGATTCTCAAACGAGGATCCATGGGGGGCCACAAAACCCGTAGCAAGAAATCATTCGATTCGACGTAAAACCAACAATTAAAAGCACAGATGCGTCTGCAATTGTCTTTTACTGGCCAGACATCAGCTGGAAGGAAATGGCCCATTTGCAGTACCGACAAGTATGTAAAATGAGATTGCATCACCCGCGAAGGGCCATTGGGATTATCGGGCCTCGGGGGGCAGGCCATGGGAAACGTATCCCCTGTAAACGTTGGAGAGCCCCGAGTCGCTAGGGTTAAGTGACGCATGTCACATTTCCCAGAGTATTGCCAGAAATGGATTTGACGTTCTGGCGCCCTGATTGGCTCCTATCTCCTCAGTTTCTGCGATCTGGTCACTTCTCTGCTCCATCCGGCCGAGGACGCCTCCCCCGGTCCGAATCATCTCGGCGAGGGAATACTCGAGGTGGGTCGCCACCCACGTCTCCCGCTTGCTTTTTCGAAAAGTGTGCCGTTTGCCTCCAAATTGGATTCCACTGAGCAGTTGGTGGTTCCCGACCGCCGGTGAACACGTCGGATCGTCTTGCTGACGAGCGCCGAACGGCGATGCCGGCGATACTTGAGCCTTTTGCTTTGTTTTTTTGGGCCGTCCCTCCCAAAAAGTCACCTTCTTCTTCCATCGTTGTCATCCCCCCCCCTCTCCCCCGCAGTACGTCTACGAAACCAACGAGAAAGGCGACAAGGTGGTCCTCGGGAAAGGCACGTACGGCATGGTGTACGCCGGCAGGGACCTGAGCAACCAAGTGCGCATCGCCATCAAGGAGATCCCGGAGAAGGACAGCACGTGAGAGGCCCCGCCCCGTTCCTCATTCAAAGTCGCCTCTGAGCCCAGCGAGCGAGCGCTCACCAAGCGTCTCCTGGCAGTTATTCCCAACCGCTCCACGAGGAGATCTGCTTACACAAGCGGCTCAAGCACAGGAACATCGTCCAGTACCTGGGCTCCGTTAGTCAGGACGGTTTCATCAAGATCTTCATGGAGGAAGTACCGGGAGGTTTGTGGCCCCATACAAAAAGAGTCCTGACTTCAATCCCGTTTCATTCCTTTTATGTAAATGCCCCCCACCCCAAAAAAATATTCCATCGCGCAAGCGTCTCACACAAGATGTCGCCGCACCGGCAGGAAGCCTTTCGTCCCTGCTGCGTTCCAAGTGGGGTCCCCTGAAGGACAACGAGGCCACCATCATCTTCTACACCAAGCAGATCCTGGAGGGGCTGCGATACCTCCACGACAACCAGATTGTTCACAGGGACATTAAGGCAAGGCGTCCGTCGTCGCCCGGCAACCGCTGCGCCCGCGTGGGGAAATGAAAAGGGGGGGTTGTTTGCTGCAGGGCGACAACGTGCTGATCAACACGTACAGCGGCGTTTTGAAGATCTCCGACTTTGGAACCTCCAAGAGGCTGGCGGGCATCAACCCCTGCACCGAAACGTTTGCCGGTAAGATCGGAGAGCCTTTCGGCTAGCGCGTTTTTCAAATATCATCGCCACCTGGTGGCGGCGAGGCGGAAAATCTCAATGCCGAGCCAAAACGCGCCTGACGCCGGAATATCCGGCCGGGTCTTTTTTTCCGTCAATAGGAACCCTCCAGTATATGGCGCCGGAGATTATCGACCAGGGGCCCCGGGGCTACGGGAAGCCGGCCGACATCTGGTCCCTGGGGTGCACCATCATCGAGATGGCGACCGGCAAAACGCCCTTCCACGAGCTGGGCAGTCCTCAGGCGGCCATGTACAAGGTCGAGACATTCGGCGATCCGCGGTCCGGTCCCGCCGCGGGACTTGCGTTAACCAGATACGACGCCGCCGCGCCTCCAGGTGGGGATGTTTAAAATCCACCCCAAGGTTCCGGAGAGCATGTCGGCGGAGGCCAAGCGCTTCCTCATGAACTGCTTCGAGCCCGACCCGGACGGCCGGGCCACGGCGGCGGACCTGCTCGGGGACGCCTTCCTCAGGTCGTCCCCGAGGAAGAAAGCCAAGGCCCCCCAGGAGGACGACCTCCAAGACGCCTCTGGTGGTGGGACCGCCCGTGGCCGCGGCGCGCCGCTCATCCGCTCGGCACCGCGCCTCCTTTGATCCTTTTCGCCGTGCCTTTCCCAGGGGACTACCGGCGCAGCCTGTCCGTGCCGGTCTCCATCCTGGTGGAGGACGCCGACTCTGACCCGGGCTCCGTCGACCTGTCCTGCTCGCTGGACTTCAGGGCCACGCGGCGCTCCGCCTTTCCAGGGAATCGCAACTCCGAGAGCCCGCCCGCCTGCGGACGATTCCTGCCGTGAGTTACGGGACGAGACCTTTTATCGTCCCGCGCGGAAACTTGAACGACGACGACAGTCGATCCGTTCAAAACAAAGTGCACAAAACCCAAAATCAAGTCAAAAGCCTGTCGTGCGTCCAGAGTGCCGGAGGACTCGCCGCTGGACATGAGCAGCCCGGCATCCACGGACGAGAACGCCGGCTTGTTCTTGCTGAGGAAGGACAGCGAGAGGAGGGCCACGCTGCACCGGGTGCTCACCGACTACATGGCCAACGTGGTGGCCAACATCCAGGAGGCCTTGCCACAGGTACGCCAATGCCAGAGAACGGGACCTCAAAAGTAGAAAGGAAGTGGGCCGGTTTTTTTTTTTTCAATCTCTTCTCCCAGTCGGAGAGGTCGTCGCTGACGTCGGAGCACATCACCGAGCTGGTTTGCTGCCTCCGGGCCAACATCTGCTCTCCGGACAAGAAGCGGCTGACCAGCAGCCTGCGGGACCTGCGGGCCGCGCCGCCGCCTGCCGCCGTTCCTCCCCGCGGCCTGCAGGCGGCGCTGTTCGGCTTCCAGGACGCCGTACGTCGACTCGGCCAAACGTTTAGCGGGAGCTCTGCGCCGCCGCCGCCATCATCTGCTGCTTCACGCAGGTCAAGAAGGTGTTGCGGCAGCAGCAGGTCAAGCCTCACTGGATGTTCGCCCTCGACAATCTGCTGCGGCAGGCCGTGCAGGACGCCATCACCGTGCTTCTGCCAGGTGCCACTCGCCCGCCCGCTTCGAGGACCGCCGCGTCCCCTCCGCGCTTGCTTCGGCAACACAAACTAACGCCGAATCAGAATCATCTCAATATTGGCCGAGTGTGATAGTGTGAGCTACGTAACGAGCATTTGCAATTAAAAAAAAAGGGGGGGGGGTATTGGAAGACCGTCTGTAATGTCAAGCTACCCCATTGGCAGCCGTGCGAAATTCTCAAAATCTCAACTGGCAAACAATATGGCACGGTGATGTTCGGATATGGTTCCGTCCGCCGCCTTAGAACTGAAGATCCAGCTGCAGTCCTCATTCGAGACCGAGGACGGCGCGCCCGAGGAGTCGCCGGCCGACGCGGACGGCGGCCGCCGCGGGGAGGAGGAAGCGGCGGCGGCGGAACGCCCCACGTCCGAGTCTGCGGACAAGATCCCGGCGCCGCCGAGGCCTGCCGACGCCATCCTGGACAGCGACTGCCCGCTCAGCGACGAACTGAGGGATCTCCGACTGGAGACCAGAAGGTGGAACGCAACAACTGCATATTATTATTATTATAATATATGTTTTGAATGGGGTGGGGGACTGTGACCCGCATTTGACTTTGTGTTCTTTGGTGTTTGAGACTGCTGAGCCTGCTGAGTGACAAGGAGAGAGAGTACCAGGACCTACTGAGGACTTTGGTCCAGAAGAAACAGGAGGACATTGATGCGCTCTGGGGACACGCTGCCGGTAAAACTTTTGCTTTGACATGGTTGGCCGTATTTCTGAAGCACACTTTCACAGCTGATGGAAGTCAATGTCCTCCTCTGGTCACTCGTTTGGCACCTGGCAACAAACGATCGCGGTGTTTTGACACTGGGTTCGCAAGTAGAATTAAAGAGATTCGTTTTTTAGAAAAATACAACTATAGTACTAGAGGTACTATTCGTGTCAGACTTGGAATTTTATATGGACGGTACTCCCTACGCAGCGCTTCCTGGTATTTGTTTTTGTTCTGGATTTCTATTTTAGACATTCGCAGTACTGCCACCTGTTGGAAATCCGTGGCAATGCAATAACAGACTCAAACTTGTTTTCTTTTTCTCTCGCGTTTTATTGGCGTTGAAGTGAAGACGGTTGCGCTACTTTTTTGTTTGGCCTTGGCGGAGGTCCGCATCTCGTCACAGTCACCAGGCTCCTCCTCGCCTCGGGGCTCGGGTTTCCGCACAACCGGTTTCTGTCACCTGACTCATGATGGTTCCGTTTATTTGTTTTTTGTTTTTTTTCTTGGGGTTGGGGGGGCATGTTTTGTTTTCACGACGATCGAATGGAGAGCATGTGCAGAGGTTGTGGGTTCGATTGCGGGCTCTGGTCTTCTCTGTGGTGTTTGCGTGGCTTTTCTGCGGGTACTGCGATTGCCTCCCGCATTCGCATGCATACATGCTAGGCTGTTGGAACACTGGAAATGCTTGCTCCACTCTGTGTGCCCTGCGAATGGCCGACGACCAGTTCAGAGTCTCCTGAAGATAACATGAATAGGCTCCGGCACGCCTGCAACCTTCCTGAGGAGAAGCGGATCGGATGATGGATGGATGGATAGATGTTGAGATCACGTGTCATGTGTGTAGATGGCGGCTGGACTGCGCAAAAGAGCGACGATCCGGACGTGAGGGACATGGTAGCCTGGCTGCAGACCATCCCGGTTGGCCAGCACACCGTTGAGAAGGTAACTCCACCCGCTTGCTCAGTCACTTTCCTTCCTGTTTATTCCTGCTGTGCATCATGGTGGGGGGTTTTGGGGGGGTTGTTTGTTTGTTTTCTCCCCAGTTGGTGGCACACGAGTTCACGTTGGACTGCCTTCTGCAAATGGCCTGCAGGGACGACTTGATGTACTGTGGAATAAGGTGAGCGTGCTTGCAATCTATTTATTTTTTGGGGGGGTGATACCTAAGTGGGGCTTCCTTAGCTTTTTTTTGTTCTCTTGAAGTCACATTTACTCTTTTTTTTCCCCCATAAATGTTTCTAAACTCATTATTTTCCCCAAAAATATGTATATTTAGAACTTATTCGCTGGATAGTCCAAAATTTTTTATCTGCGGGGTCTTGTCGAATGTAGATGTTGTAAATTGATCCTTTTCTGCCACACTGTTTTCGTGTCTTTTTATTTTTACTTCATTTTCTTAACACTGAAACATTTTGCTTTCTGTATTACCAAATCACATCTGATATTTGACACAAGATTCTTTCGTGGTGTTTTGCAGTCTTTCAAGCGCCACTAATTTTCTTTTCAGGGGAGGGACGCTGTGCCGCCTGTGGGCGGCCATTGCGGCTTACCGCAAGTGCCGGCGCGCAACGCTTGACCGGGACGGCCACGGCGCTCGACTCTGACGCTCCTGCTTTTCGTGGACAGGCTGGCCCTGTTCCAGGCGTTATTTTCTTTGGTCTTCTTAACTTCCTCTTTGTACATTTCAAGATAAATATGTGACATATCTAAATCTGTATTGAGATGTATATACACACGCACACACACACAGTAATATCAAAACGTTTAGCAATAAAACCAGGTACAGCTACAGTCCTGATCTTTTCGGGCGTACTTCGTCTGGGTGACCCTTGCCAGGGGCCTAAAGCCTGAGACACGTTCGCCCCGAGGATCAGGATCAGGATCAGTCAGCAGGCTTTTCCCGAGGATTGGGGACACCACCTAAATCTCGGGGATTAGCCACATCGCCCACCATAGATCAAACAATAGTGGCAGTCATCGCATTGTTTTTTGTTGTTGTTTTTTTGGGGGGGGGCGGATGTGTGCTGTTGGACATTCCGACATGACTATGGACAAGGACGCCATCAACCTTGAATGGACCCGACCGAATCACATATTTGAAAGGATGCCATTTTCTAAATGCACCTGAGCATATACATCGTTTTTGGGGAAAAAATTGTTTTGTACTTCATGTCCCCCAAAAAAACATCTTCCCGTACGTCCTATCCATCGTGCACCGTTACTCGGGATGCACCCCTCCTCCGCGATCCATGCTGAGTAACAGTATCTGACCCGTCATGTCTTAACTCGGCCTCAATTATTCTTTTCAAATGTCTTGCCGCGCGTCTTGGATCAAGATGAGTTCATAGGACGCGTTCCGAGGTGCACCTCTTGCTCCTCGTTGTCGAGTCGGATCAGGCCCAAGCGTGTCACGTGACCAATTGCCCCGCTCAATGCATTTAGCAATCACCACTGGAGAGACATTGACATTTAATCCTCTCGGGATGAATTAAAACCACAAATCCGTGTGTGTGACTGAGGCTGAGAGAATCCTCTTTTGTTCTCGCCACCTTTGAATTCATACCAGATGGAATTTGTCGTCGTCATGTTCTTCAGAACTGACTTTGTGACTTGACCCTTTCTCATCGCAGATAATGTCAAGTGAACCAAACTCATTCACTGCCATTGACGGTTAGAGACGTCAAAGATCCACTTCAACTGGGTTTGCGCTTGATTAATCCCAGAGTCAAACTGTCCGAGTGTTACGACCATGACTGCGAATAATAGAACTGATTTTCTGCTCTTTGGAAATAGAGTGAAGTCGCCGCTCGTGTCCATTGTGCTCCATAGCATCGCCTCTGAACAGGCAAAATGGCATTTTTAGGAAAAGAGGTCCAGAATCTTGAAGGGTGCGTTTGAAGCGTCCTTGAAATGGAGCATCTCAGCTGGCCGGCGTTTAGTCGCAAATGCTTCGACTCTTTGCCGTGGCTTGAACTCTTCTGTGGTAGCGTCGTAGAAAAAGACAAGCGCACTTGTTGAGTTCATTTCATTTCAAAGGGTTTATTTTGCTACTTTGTTCGCCGACCGGCTGGAAACACTCCGTAACCCCCGGCCCTGATCTCTGTGTCCACTACCCCCTTTAAAATGAAGCCAGAGGTCGAGAGAAGCCCCTCCCACTTGCCTCTTATTCATATTTTATTTCCTGCCTCTGTTGTCCCACCCCCCCTCACTCGCTGGCCATTCTCTCTCTCTCTCTCTTCATGTTGGGTTGTCATGGAAATGAAAGCGAGTTGGGGTTGGAGGAGGGGCAGGGGTCGTTAGAGTTCGGGGGTCCGACAGGGGGCTTCTATTATTGAAGCAGTTTGGGATTGGTAGCAGACCGGAATGCAGAGATTCACGCACGCAGCAACAAGAGAGTGCACTGGAACGGAAGGGGGGTTCGGTGGGGGGGTCTGATGGTGAGTTTGGAGGGGCCGCATGTGTCTTGGCCAGATGTCATAGTTGGCTGCGGGATGACAACACATGTTGTTAAGACCTACATGGGGACGATTCGCAATATATGGGTGGAGAGGGATTGTATTTGCCGCGTTATTGCTACAATGATGAACAAATTAAAATTGAGGGGGGTGGGGATCACTGCCGTATCGTGTCATTGGATGCAGTGTCTAACGCAAGGCCCGCTGAAGTAAGCGCTCCACCCAGCACTCTGAAGTCCATTAGCGGTCGGATGAGTCGGCACCAAAGTCGAATCAATTGCTGAGCGACTTGGTCACTTTCAAAAACACAACTGCCCCACTCGGCCGCTTGACCTCGCAATCGGCGCTCGACTTGCGCACTCCTCCCAATCCAGGAAATTATTTCGTGATTTTCTAAAAAACTTTTACATCCGGATCCTTGTAGGTCCTGGAACAGTCCAGTATGTTCAGCACCACAAACGACAATGCCCCCAAAATTTTTGGATCCTGTCAAGGTCACTCCTCCCCTCGCAAGATCTGATTTTTGTTGGGGGGGGGGGGGCGTTGATCGCCAACATTTTTGCAGGGTGGGGGTGGGAGGCATGGCTGTTTCCATTGTGCTCCACCTCTTCTCCTCATCGCTTGAAGCTTCCCCTCCTTGACTGACCTTGTCCCTTTTGTCCTCATTCCTTTAGCACGTGTGCCGATGCCACGATCACCCTGTGCGTGTGTGGGTGTGCGCGTGTCTGTGTGTGTGTGTGTGGTGGGGGGGAGTCAGGGTGTTCAACTTCCTGTGTGCAGAGGCACGCTAATAGAATGGATGACACACACACACACACCATCACCCCCTTAACTTTATCCAGTTGCAGCGACAGGTGGCTGGCTGAGAGGGGATCGGGGGAGGGGAAATTGGGGGTCGAGCACGGCTCAACAGCTGCACAAAAGTGCCCGAACTGGGTCCTTTTAAGATGGCCCCCCCTCCCCCCAAGCGTGCCGTTCATCCCCATTTTGGAAAAAAACTGCAGCCCCACCCCCCTCGCCACCGCCTTTGCTGATGCCTCCAGAGATCCACAGGTGGTAAAGAAGAAGAGCGCGGGTGAGTGAGTGTGACGTAACAAAGATGCATTCACATTGTCAACTTGTTACTGGGGCATGCAAAATACGAAGAGCAGGCTGACAGGAAAAGCAGGTGCCGAACACAATTAACGCAATACTGCAGTCCACGTTTGGAAGCAGAGGACGAGTCGGTGTTGTTGCAAGTTATAGTTGCGGCATTTTGCAGCTGTTTACAAGTGCTCGAGAATTCAAGATGAGGCGAGTTTTTGTTTTCGTAAACGTGACATCTTCTGCTTTTCCTTCAGCAAACATGACAGTATTCCTGTGGCAATTAGGGGTCACGTGGTAGAAGTTAATTCCCCTCGTAATTACAAAAAAAATCCTCTAAAAGTTGGAGCAATGAAAGGCGTTTGGAAGTTTGCATCCAGTGGGAGCAGCCCCAAAAGCATTGTTTTTCGGCGGTGGGAATAACCAACACGGAGGGGGAGAACAGCACCGAAAATCACACCAGTTAACCACTTTTTGTGTGGGAAAATAATCATAAGGACGACCCAGAGAGTTTTTAATCTATATTTTAGAGTGTTATGGCGCATGGTGTATTTCCAAATCTCTACATTATAAAATAAAACTTGCTAAATATTCAGGTGACACCCCTCTCGTTGTAATGGTACGGTCCAGCCCAGCCTGAGGGTCAGTCGGCGGGAGCTCAGCATCAGCTGCGACGACGAGCGAGCCGACTGCCGCGGAAAGGCTGCCCCCCTTTCCTCCGTTATCTCCCTCTCCCCACATCAAAATCCTTTCAATAATCATAATTTCGCACTCTCTCCCGCGTCTCTGAATACTTCCAGCCCGTGTTCAGTGACATCGCAGGTACATTTCCCGCTCGACGTGGAAAAACCCCCCTGCGGGACACCAGCGTCAAGTGACTCCCAAGTTCCGAGCCGTCCTGCGTGAGGGATGTGCGGACCGCTGGGCAGCAAGGAGCCGCTGCTTGGATGAACGCGACGACGACCGGCAGCCAAGGTGTCGTCGCCGCCGCCGCCGCCGCCGCCCAAATGGAGCAAAATACCGGAGCGGTGGACGCCCGTAAGTCTTCGCGTTCGTTTTTTTCTTCTTTCGGAGGTGTGAGGTCGCCGCTCTTATCTGAGCGGAAACGTCGCGTTGTGTTGGATGGAGCACTTGTCTCCCTCGTTGTTTCACTTGCAAAGTGGGATGAAGCATAGTCGTGGCGCAGGCCGGGTGTTGTTCCCGTGTCGGCCTCTCTCCAAAACCCCATTTGCGCTATGAGGTGATCTGCCCCCCCCCCCGCCCCCCCGCTTATTATCCTCACTCCCTCCCTCACTCCCTCACTCGCTCGCGCTGCATCCTAAATGCTGAGCCAGTCAAGGACAGAATGTTTGCCACTCCTCGTCGGCCGGAAATGGAGATGCATTGGAAAAATACCTCGTGTGCATCAGACCCCCCAGCCATGACCGTCTTGACACGTGCACATCCAAACGTGTCGCTTCTTCCCACCGAAAGCTGACCCAACCGGCGTTCACGCGTGCCCAGAAAATCTCAATGACAACTTCCTTCCCGTCCCAAATTGATTTGGGTCGCTATGTTTTGCCGGCGGAATCCAACTCCTCGTTGAGGACGAGGGCCAAGACTGCTCTTTGACCCACTTTGAGCCGCGTTGACAAGGTACAACCGGACATTGGCGACCATCATGTTGACTAACCGACTCTTTGTTTGTTGCGTAAAGCTAACAGATTGTTACAGCAGCCCAGATGACCACAAATGGGAGAACATCACCGCCCCGATGTGCTCGCGCGTGACGTGGCATCCGTATGCTAGCTCGTGCTACGGAGGAGGATGGCGCAGCGGTGGCTTGTTTGTGTTCAGTCAGCGACTTTTGTGGACCTTTAAACAAACGGGCTGGCGCCGAGTCAACGCCGGCTTGTTTGCACTGCGCTTCCGATGCGTCCGGGCCCCTTTGCCCCCCCACCCCTGACATCCTGCCGTCCTCTTTTGGGGGCAGCGCGAAGAACAAAATGACATGGAAGGGGCGACAAGGGCCGCTTCCAGGGCCATTTTCTCTTTTTCAAGTTGGGCCTGATCTGCGTTTTTCATGCCAATGTTGTGTTTGCGCAGTCTAATTTGATTCAGTCTTCTTTCTCGGTGTCCCGCCGGAGGCACTTTGTTATTTTTCGTTCTGGGCTCCATGAATGCGGCACGCCTCGTCCAGCGCCGGTGCACGTTTCGTTGCCGCTTTGAAAAACGCTCCGCCGGGGTTTTGGATCTTCATCATTCATGCGCATATCTCTGCGCTCGTTGGGAATTTTCTGTCGCCCGGGAGAGCGCCACAAAAAGCAGCGGGTCTATTTAGAGTCCACCCGGGCAAAACAATCTGCCACAAAATTGGCTGCGGCGGCATGAGAAGGGGCGCTCGGAACCTTTTCTTGCGAATCGTACATTGTGCTCCTCTGGCGGCACAGAGCGCATCCATCAGGGATGGTCGGAGTCTCTCATGGCCTCTTTGCCCCGCCCCCTTGCGAGAGTTTCATTGCTCGTTGTCGCCACAACCACCTCCGTAGCGGCGCCATGCCACTTCCTCTTCGTCACTGTCACACTGGATTCCCACTCTGAGGGCAGTGGAAACTTGTCAAGTTGGCATCAAAGCAGTAGTAGTTCTTCTGGGGGGTGCGGGTGGGGGGGGGGGGGGGTGGGGTGGGGTGTCTGTTTCCAAACTATTATTTGCGTCTTTTCACAGGGAGGGTCACGGCGCCCCATCGCCAGGGGGCGCCAGGCAACCCGAATGCGAGTCCCGCTCCCCGGCAACCCTGCCCAGTGATCATTTAATGACGATTCCGAGCGCATTATCGCAGCAAAGTGCCCCGAACCAAAGCCACGCGCGCGTTCCTCACCGGGCGCTCGCTGCACTTAGCCGGCGAGAGAGCTGACGTCGCCCGCGGTCGGGCGGAATGAGGATCGAATGGTCCGCATCTCTCGCGGCCTTCCCGTCGACCTTGTGGCTCACACGTTGTTTTGTGTTTGCGTCAGGTCCCCGCCAAGCGCCCGACGCCAAGACGAGGCCCGATCCGCAAGGGGCGAGCCGTCCCCGCAAAGCCGGCGACGGAACGGCGTCGCCGGCCAAGAAAGCCAGCGCCCCGACCACAAGGGAGGCCGCCCCACGGCCCGGCAGAGGTAAGCGCCAAGGTGCCATGAGATAAGTGGGATATGAAATTGAGGAGGGGGGGGGGGCGACCCACTCAAATGTGGGCTCATATTTGCCAAGTGGCAACGTGCCGTGGTTTAGCAGTACGATCGGCAAACGCGGCGTCCCTCCATGATGTGACGGGCTTTTCACTTTAGTCCCCGAGTGTTTCCTTTTCTGAGATGTAAACTGGTTGAATCCCCCCCCCCCCCCCCCCAAAAAAAAAAAGAAAAAGAAAAGAAATGACCTCCTTGCCCTTTTTTGGGCAGTGTGAAGCTGGTTAATTGTGGTCTTTTGTGGTCTCCAGAGCAGTCGGAAGCGGGAAAGCGCTCTGTAGCCCCCCCCCCCCTCAATTAGACCAAGCAGCTATCAGCGCAAACAAAGACTGCTTTTTTGGTCCTTCTGTCGTCTGACAGCAGCGATTTACTTGGTGCACCACTGGGGCCCGTTTGATTGTTGGTGTCCATCTTCGGTGGTAAAACAATGAGGCGCCCATGTGTTGTGTTCTCTTTTGGAATTTGACGGCCGTTCCGCACACAAAAACCCAAAAGAAAACATTGATGCCCCCTGCAAGAAACACCATGCGGGCGTGTCGTCCGCTTCAAACGATCGGAGTTTGACTTTGCCCCCCCCTCCCCCACCCGAAGCGCGATGGGATCGGCTCGGGCTCACCCGCGACCTTCTTGAGGACGCGCCCGCTTTGGAAAAAGGCCGAATGAGACGAGACGTCCCGCACAAAGGCTGCAAGGCAGCCGGCCACACTTTGACATTGTGCACGTGATGTTACTCAAGACGCGCAGCACCCCCGCGGGACCACGTGGGCTTTCCCGCCCGCTATAAATACCAAATTGGGTCAGGGTATTCTTTTGTCAAATGCGTTTCCCCGCCATATTGTGTAGCGTTTGACGCAGCTCTCGCACGTAGATGGCGCCAATCGCGTTTTGTTGCCAAACATCTGCACCGTGAGATGAGCCCCACTACGGTAGAAATCCCCTCCGGCCTTCTGCTAACAAGAAGTCTTCTTTTGATGGCCGCACCCGCAGCGCCTCCTCTTGTCTGTTTATGAGGGAGGACATTTCATCTAACGGCACATTTGACAATAAAGTCGGACTTGACTTGACTGTCGGGCATTTGACTTTGGAGTCAGCCGATCCTCCATCAAGCGTCTCCTGTTGGCCCAGAACACCGCCGCTCATCTCTTGATTGCTACTCTCATCACTCCTACTCTGCCATCCCTTCACTCTTCCCCTCGACATTTGACGCTTCTTTGATTTGTATTGTAATCCTGAAATGGCCCCCCCCCAGTCCCCGCTTACCTCTTCTAGCTCCCCCCCCCCAGCCTGCCCGGTGCCTCTGCGGACCAGACGCTAGTAGCGGTAGAATTAAGCGGCGGCTCGGAGGGGACGGAGTCTTTTTTCCGTTGCCGCTGCCTCTCTCCGGAATGTTCGTGAACGTCGGTGCCGGCCGCTCGGGTCCGGATCAGGACCGCATCACTGGCGGCAGTAACGCGGGCTCTGCTCTCTCTTGTGTATCGCGCGGCAGATGCGATGACGTCGGAGGAGAGGCGGCAACTGGCCAAGGAGCGGCGAGAGGAAAAAGCCAAATATCTGGGTAAGTGCAAACGGGACATCTTCACGCGGCACACGAGCGCCCCCTCGTGGTAGGGTGAGGGAGGCTCTACCGGACACTCAACAAATGTTTGCGCGCTCCCTCGCATTGCTTGCGCGCGCTCGCCTGTCCACGCAAACGCAAGAAAAACTCACGCGTTGACTCGACGGGTGGCCAGGCAGTCCAGAGAGTCGACGATTTGGATACAAAAAAATAAAAAGGCCGTTTTTCAGTGGGTTGACCAAGACGTGATCAAAGCCACTCCTGCCATCGGGTAATTAATCATCCTGAAATCCTTGGCAAAGCCGAGATACTGACTGCGGAGCGGCGCAAAGCCCTTTATTCTGATTCAGAAAATGCTTATTATTTATTTATGGGGGGGGTTTGTTTTGTTTTGTTTTTTACTAGAAAGCACTAAAACTGTCTGTATACATTTTGGCACGAAATGAGTTAAAAATGGCCGATTTGACTTGTACGCGGCTGGCCTGAGTCATTTCGTGGCCACACGCTTTGCATGATTGACAGCTGCCTGTCTTCTCTGTCACCCACCCTCCCTTCCCTCCCTCCCTGCAGAAGAGCTCGGCAAGCTTCAAGGTAAGTCACGTTTGTGTCCGAGCTCTTTTCAAAACCAAATAGTTGTAGACGCCAGAGTCTTTTGACATCGAACCCGATTCTTCAGCGAATGGTGATGCCCGGCTTTCCGCCAAGAGCTTCGAGTGCGGCGCTTTGAAAAGATTTCACGTCTCCCTGTCGCCAAAGCGCCAAAAACTGTTCGGATAAGGCCTCCCTTTCATCCGGTGCTCCTGTGACCCCCCCCCCCCCCCCCTCCCACCTCAGCGGCTAAGAAGAGCCAGTGGCTGGAGAAGGAGGAGCGGGCGCGACGGCTGCGGGAGCGGCAGCTGGAGGAGCGGCGCAGGAGGCTGGAGGAACAACGCGTGCTGGCGGAGAAACGCCGCGCCGCCCTGGAGGAGCGCCAGAAGCACAAGCTGGAGAAGAACAAGGTCGGTGACCTCGGCTGGGCGGGCTTGTCGCGCTCAAAGGTGTCCAAACTACGGGGGCGTGCTCTCTGAAATGTTGCCGAATGAAGCTCCCCATTTGCAATAATTACTGTATGTCTTTTTAAAAAAGGGTATTGGATGCTGGGGGGCGGGGCTATATGATAATACCTCGTTTTTCGCAGTTCATTGGTAGCGGACGCTGCGAAGAGTAAATAAAAGGCAAGCAGGATGTTTTGTTTTGGGGGGGGGGCACGATGATGCCACCGTTGAAATTGCGGTGATGTCATCGCACTCCCGCTACGTCTGGCAAGTCAAGATGCGCGCGTCTGACCAATGGGCGTTTTTTCATGGGCTCTTCCCAACGGCCGCCTCTGTGCTGTCATCTGCTCTCCAGGAACGCTACGAGGCGGCCATCCGCCGCTCCGCCAACAAGACGTGGGCCCAAATCCGCCAACAGAGGTCCTCTTGGCCCGCCGACCACAAGGAGAGTGAGTAGCCCGGAAAGGGAAATCCATTGCAGAGAATCTCCGCAATGTTGTCCGTCTTTGGGTCTGCTGGGACTGGATTGATCTATTGGGCGTCTTTCTTGCACAAATTGCCATGCACGTTTGGTTTTTGGTCAGACCGATGCGGTGGCGCATATCGATAACGGGCCGTTGAATTGCTCCGACTCCCGTCCGTCTTGCCCGCGTGTCAGTGGGGAATACACGGCAAGTCCATGTGGCGGCGTTGGAATCGCTCCGAGTTTGTTAGCCCACGGATGGGTTTTCCCATCAAACCTTAGCATCGAGCTAGCGGACTGTGAAAAGGCCACAAAGCCACGTGGTTGTTTTCAGGGCATCAGGTGTCGCTCCTTTTCTTTGACGTTGCCCATTTTTGGTGCAGATGCATGAAGTGGGTCGTTTGTAAGTAGCACCTGATGGTTGGAGCACCACTCGCTCTTTTCACTGATGGCAGATGATTCCGCTTGGGTGGCGCTTTGTGCTTTCTTGTCTGCTTGGTGCTTCCCACTCGCTGCCTGTCAACTCTGTGCCTATTTCTGTGCGTGTGTGTGTCGGGTGGGTGGGTGGGGGGGGGGGGGGCTCTCTGGGCTTCTCAGGCAGATGCTCTCTCTCCGCCGTCAACCTGCCCAAACACGTGGACTCGGTCATAAACAAGCGACTGTCCAAGTCCTCGGCCACGCTGTGGAACTCCCCCAGCAGAAGTAAGCCAACCACTGGAATGATGACCCGCACCCGCTCCCAACGTTGTGCCCCCCCCGACCCCTTAAACGTGTGTCCATCACAACTCCACCGCCACCTGGAGAACCATCAGTGTTGTTCTTTCATTCCTCCGTCACGTCCGAGTCCCTCCACCGTGCTCGATGGCTGACACGTTTTCATTTCCACGCCGAGGTTTGAGCTTGCGCTCCACAGCTTCTGCATGCTCAGATTTTGCCTTTTGCTTCACTCGAGCCAATCCCGTCACGTGACCCAGTCAGCGGGTCCGCATGTGGAGGAGCGCCGGCGAGATCGCGTCTTCCAAGGAGTCCTGTTTGCACCGGACCGACCACCCCCCCGTGCACCTTTGCCATGTGGTTGATTGATTGATTGATGGATTCATTTTGCATGTGTGGGTGAAAAATTGGAGCAAAAGCAAAAAGTGGGTCGACGCGTTCCAGCTCCGAGGCGGCCCCGTAAAGGCCCCCAAGCCGGCGCTGTTGATTTGTCTTTCTTTGTTTCCTTCTCTCAAGTGGCAGGCCGTCACGTCGCCCTGAAGCCGTGGGAGAGCAGCGTCGTGGAGCGCCTGATGACGCCCACCTTGTCTTTCCTGGCTCGGAGCCGCAGCGCCGCCAGCGTACTCGCCAACGGCAAAGATGGCCGTAAGTCACTTTGGTCGAGCCTTCCTTTTTTTCCATTGGCCATCGGCCATCCAAAAGTGACCGCTTAGTTACGATCGTTTAGATCAGGGGGGGGGCAATTATTTTTTGCATAGGGCCACATGAGAACCATAAAATATTATGGCGGGCCGGATCAAAAGGGTGAACTCAATTCGACATCATATGAATTGGATTTATTTTTATTTGATTTGAAAAGCAGTATTTTGCATTTTTGGCCACGTTTTTCAGACTTTAAGAGTACATCATTCCGTCATATCGAACGGGATTTGCTTGACTTGGCGCTACCGCCGGCTTCCGTATCGTCTCCCCGTTCCTCCCGATGCTCTGCAACTTCAAGTAACTGCGCCACCTGGCGTTCAAATGCCTGTCATTACAAGTCCAAATGAAATGAATGCAGTCGTTAACATCCAACCTTAATTGTGTACCAACCTTCGGCGGGCCGGATTAAAAAGACCAACTGGCCGGATTTGGCCCGCGGGCCGTGGTTTGCCCCCCTCTGGTTTAGATGCTGCAAAAGCGCGACCCGTGCCACCGCGTCAGGTCTCGATGCGGGTAGGCAGTGATTGCCTTTTGGCCAACTCCCAAACTCTTGTCCCGACTTGATTTTTCTGTTTCCTTGGTGTGAGGGTCCGTTCTGGCCGTTGCTCATCGTGGTGAGCGTGCGCACGTGCGGGTCAGGGCTCGATCGCGGACGCTCGGGCGCTCGAAAAGTCGCAAACTCCAAATTGCGGAGCTGCGAGTCGACGGGGTTCACTTTCTGTCCTTGTCGCATCAAGAAACCACCGGGTGGCGCCAACTGAGTACCCTCAGTCTTTGCCAACCCTAACGAGGCTGCGTTTTTTTGCGGGTTTGCAACTGAAAGTCTTCCTCTCCAGAGTTGTCGCTGTGCCCCCGCTCGTCCTCCGCCGGCCCCTTGACGCTGTGCGCCCACCAGCCCCACCACCGCCGCCTCCACTGCGCCGAACGCTGGCGGGTGACGTCCAGCACGCCCGACATCGCCCAGCGCCCGCACAGACGGAGCTCCACGCCGGTACGTTCCGCACGGGGAGGCCTTTACGCGCAGAGTAGCGTCGACGTGAGCTTGCTCCCTCTCGTTGCGCAGATGGAGCGCGGCAGAAAGGAGAAGAAAGACAAGGAGCGGGAGAACGAGAAAGAGAAAAATGCCCTGACGAAGGAGAGGCTCCTCAAGAAGAGGCAATCGCTTCCCAGCATGAGACGCACAGCAGACCTCAGGTTCAAAGAAAAAGTTATATATCCATTTTCCGAAGCGCTTGATCCTCACTACGTTCGCAGGGGGCGCTGGAGCCTATCCCAGCTGTCTTTGGGCATTAGGCGGGGGGACACCCTGAATCGGTTGCCAGCCAATCGCAGGGCACACAGAGACCAACAACCACCCGTGCCCACACTCACACTATATATGTGTATACAGTATATATAATTTTTATTTATGTGTGAATAACTGCTCCAAGTGAAAAAATGTTCATGTAAAATTGAAAATCGAAATGGTTATTTCGGTAAATATTTTTATTTTGCACATAGAAAAGGGATTCATGATTCCATGTTGATGAGAGCATTAAAATGGGCACAAATTGGACAAAAATATAGAAAAGGAAATTCAGAAACGATCAAAAATGCACGTGTAATCACGATTAATTTTTAGGGAATTTGAGTTAATTATGCATTTTTAATTAGATTAAATATTTTAATCGTTCGTGTATATCTTTTTTTTTCATTATCTTCATTGCGTTTTTCGTGTTGAGCAGAGGCAAAAGGGGAAAACTTCTTTCAGGCCGTCAAATAAAAGCCAACCGTGACAGAGGTGGAAGGGATGGCATAGAAGTGTGTGTCGGGGGGTTGGGGGGGGGGGGCGAACATCCACTTCCTTCGGCTTGACAAACAAAGCACGAGTGAGCGCTCGGCACCCGGGGCCAAAAAGCGAGCCACGTCATCCCTCATGGTCGAATGCGCTTTCACGGATGACGTCGTGTTTTCACCGCTTTGAGTTTCTTCAGGCCACCGGCTGGACTTTCATAGAGGAAAGCGATGAGCTCATGTTGCCGCACGGCGGGATGTTGCTCCGCGTGGCCGCACCGGCCCTCCCGTCTTGTGTGCATTTTCTCCAGATTGTTAGTCCGCCTCTCGCGCTCGTTTTAGGCGACGGGAGACTGCAACGCTTCCACGTGTGCCTCATTAGTCAGACGAGGTGTCCTGTCCGGTGTGAATGGGGAGTGGGCGCGTTTAATTGGAGAGCTCTCAAAGTGGTCAGCTGAAGTGGATTGCGCCGCCTCTTTGGGCCTCCGTCACATCTCGGCCGGATGGTCATCATGCACTTTTGTGATTTGGGCTTTAGCTTCCAAAAGGTTTTCGCTGATGACACGCCAGCAGGTTGTCCGACTCGCCGTGCGAAAAAGACCTCATCCAGCGTGTACCGTAGATGAGTATGCCGTTGGACGGATATTTGCAAGCTAAATCCTGACCCCCCCATGTGTCGCCCCGTCCTAGTCCGCTATCGAGAGCGCGGCCGTCGTCGCCCTGCGCACCCAAGGACAGGACGGCCTCGCCGAGTCCCGCCGCCTCCCCGAAGCCTCCCTCGGCCCGCGGCGGCCCGTCGACCCCTCGGGGACGGCCCGGGAGGGCAAGGACCCCCGCCGGGGTGGACCGCCGCACTCCCTCCCCCGTCCGGCCGGGGAGAGCGAGGCCGCGCCGCACGCCGCCCACCCTTGAAAACGGCAGTCGGCGTGAGTAGAGCGAGTCGTCTCTTTTTCCGCCCAGTCCTGTGAATTTGCTTTCCGTCGCGGCCTCCTCCTTTGCGCCTTGAATTTGACAACCGTCGGGCCTCCGTCGGTGTCTCTCGCAGGTTCTCCCGCTCCCGTTAGCCCGTCGGTGTCGACCGGCGACATCTCGGCCTCGCCGTCCGTCAAGAACGCGCCCTCGCCGCCGTCGCCCAAGCCTACGGCCGGCACCAACGACCCCGAGGAGGCGGCCCGCGTCCTGGCCGAGAAACGCCGGCAGGCTCGCCAGCGACGGGAGCGAGAGGAGGAGGAGCGCCGCGAGCGGGACGAGAAGGACGGGTCGGCAAAAAAAGAAAAAAAAAAAGAGAGACCTGTTGGTTGCTCTGGCTCGTTTCCGTCTTCATTGAAAAGCATCTCTCTTGTGTGTTTGGATTTGGACCTTCAGGATTGTGAGAGGAGAGCCCCTGGCGAGGGAGGAGGAGGCGCGCGCCCACGCCCAAGAGCAGCAACGGAGAACGAAGGAGGAGGAGGAAGAGGAAGAGGCGGCTCGGGAGAGGGCCCAGGCTGACCACATCCACCTGCAAAAGCAGGTCGGCACCAAGTCCATTGCAGGACAAACTGCTTAGCTTTGCTTTCATTTTCAATATTTTTTTTTTTCATTTGTTCCTTTATTTCGCTTTTTCGTCACGCGCCGCTATTTGCCGCGGATTAATTTCGATAAAGACAGCCAAAGTGCGCTCCTAGAACAAGTTGTTTTCCAGAAGCAAAATATCGCCTTGATGCTCAGACAACTCATCACGTTGGCACATGGCCTGCCGATGAGGCTCAAACCTCCCTCCGCTACTTTTGAATTGAAGTGGGGAGGAAAAAAAACAAAAAAAGGCTCCCTGGATTGTGTCCTCAGAAAGGCGAAGCCGAGGCGAAAGCCCGCGAGGAGGCCGAGAAGCAGCGTCTGGAGAGGGAGAAGCACTTCCAGCAGGAGGAGCGAGAGAGGCTGCAGAGGAAAAAGGTGGGCTGGCCTGATCATTTCACAGCGCTGGCAAGAATGGGAGGAGCTGCCGCCCAGTCAAGTCAGAACTAATTCAAACATACTCATTTCTTTCACAACCCCTGCCCCCCCCCAGCGCCTGGAAGAGATCATGAAGAGGACGCGCAAATCGGACGCCAGCGACAAGGTGCGGCGGCTGAAAGAAATGCATGCTCAGTGGTGATCTGTGAATCCAAACGTGACTTCTTTTCATTTTTTTTTTTTCCTCCCCGACAGGAGAAAACATCACCGCTGCCGCAGCTGCGTCCGCTCGGCGAGAAAGAGGAGGAGAGCGGCAAAGGTCAGTTAAGCGCTAATGTTAAGACCCCCAGGGCATTTGAAAGCATGCGCAGATGCTTTCAAAAGAAAAGGGATGAAGGCAAGTCTCGGGACAAAGGTCACGTTCGCAAAAAGCGACCCTTGCATTGAAAAATCCAGCTCAAGAACCAAATGGGCATTTCCCAATCAGATGTGACAAAGGCGCGAAGGACGAGATCTGAAAGGGCACTTGAGAAAGGAGAAGAAGCCGCTTGGAGAGAAGCACGTTTGTACCTTGGCCGTCTTCATTTTGCAGGTGGTGCTGTTGCAGATTGCCAGATAGTCAACGTGCACAACAACAACAACAACAGGATGGAACACGGACACGGCAGACAAAGGTGACGCTCAAGCCACTCCCTTGTTGCCACGGTGATGCCTTGGTTTGTTTGCGCAAGAGCGTCTCGACAAGGCCGGCAAACGGAAGCAAAATGGCCACCCTGGCCCTAACGCCCGAACGTACGCGTGTCTCCCGCGGCAGCCCCGCGGGCCGGACTCGGCTCAACGGCGTCCGCGAGCGCAACGGCCACTCGGCGGAGGGCGTGGTCATCGCCGCCACCCAGGGCGGCGGGGACGCCGGCGACATCTTGGACTTCCACGGCGGCGACGACGCCTACGTGAAGAAAGCGGCGGCGCCGCTGAAAACGCAACACGTCGCAGGTATGACGTCGCACGGGACGCGGTGCTCTACTCTTATTGGCCGATAGAACGGGAACGGGAAACGGGGGACTCATGTCGTGGGGGGGGCCGCTGTCCCTCATGTTTTCCAAGTCTCCCTTGGAAAATCCCTTCTGTTGCTAACGTATTTTCGGGAATGCATCTCATGCATCTCAAGAAATCTTGAGACGCAGTCGATCATTTTCAACCACAGCAGCAAAAAATAATAATGATCTTGCCTCACAAAATAATTTCTTTTGAAGAATGAGTCCTCTTTCGTCAAGAATTTTTGTTTCATTTTTTACAAGTTGTCATTTTTCCCCAAAACGATTGAGATATAATATACACATCTCTGGTTTCTTCATTATTTTTTTTGAAGAAGAAGAAAGTGAGAATACGTTTTTTTCCCCCCGGCAAAACAAAGTAGGATTAAAATCCAGAAGTTCTTTAGTGGAGCTGAATAATCCAAGCAAAAAATTTTTTTCTGGATTTTCTTCAATGAGCTTTTTGCCATGTTTCCTGTCCTTCTTCCAGAAGTGCTGTGACGCGGCGGTCGCGTCTTTGACTGACCGGCGGCGCCCTGCCGACAGCCGTCGGTGTCCGGCCCCTTTCACACACCCTGGGGGAAAATTGCAACGAACCACCCCCCCCCCCCCCACCCCAAAAAAAGCGCAGTTGTTCTTTTCCCGCCTTTGGAGGTGAAGCGGTGACGATGCCTGCCAGGAAAGGCTTGTGGAAAGCCCGCCTGCGCCTTCTCTTGTTCTGCGTGGGTGAAGGAAACATTTCATGGCTTCCGTGCAAACTTTGTGCGTTGGCACAACTATGACAAAAAGTGCCGATCCGTATGCGGAGCCGTTTAGTCTATTGTTGTGCTATTTCAAAGCTAAAGGATGTTTTTGTTGGTCTGAAATCATGACAAATGTTTTTGCTCATTTGCTTTGGGAGCGATCTGAGTATGCGAGTGCGCATGTGTCAACGTACTCCAAATGGATTTTGATCCGCCGGGAGCACTTTCAACCAGTCGTTCATTAAAGGCGCGGCTTGTGGAGACTCTGCTCTTTGTTTCATTGACGATCGGAGGAAAGAGAGAACGTATGGCGGCCCCTCCCGAGAGTGCCGAAATGCGCTGCGCTGATCTGATGAATGCGCTTTTCATGATGGGGGGTGGGGGGCGGTGGAGAGGCGGCGGGATTATCGGGCTCTATTTTTAGGGACGTGTCGAGCCACAGTTGAGGTTGCCAAATGCGTCCGCCTCGGGGGAGCACCGAGGCCCCAACAAAAACAAGGGAGTGAGCGGAATTTGTACGGCCGAGCGGTTGGCGGACACCAAAACGAGACTCGCCGCCTCCATTTGAGTTCAAGCGAGGGCCGTTAAGCGTCCGCTCCCGATCCAAATTGACGGACCGCCGGATGGCTGAGGGAGGCGCGGCCCGCGGAAGCGTTATCTTCTGACATGGCGCAAGTTATGTCAAGTCAAAACGATGCCGGCTTGTGAAGATGACAGAAACGCTCATGGCGGCGTCGGGCCGGTCCCACGGGAGGATACGCTCCATTGCGCAATATGCGGTCGGGGCTCACGGGGAGTCACAGAAGTCGCCGTCGCTCAGCCTTCCATTTTGCCCAATGTGCCGTTGTCGGAGAGTCTTCCGCTCGTCTCGCCTCGTTCTCGGACTCGGGTTCGTCTCGTTTTCATGTCTCGGCGAGCGCGGCGGCGACCGGGCCTTTGTGCCGTTGCCATTGTGACTTTGAAGCCTCTTGTTTACACCAGCGACCAAACGATAAATCATCCTCTTTATGTGCACTCCAAGCAGAGACGCGATGTTATTTCTTGAGTTCTGCATTGATTTTGGGAAGATGACTTTGATTTGGGGCATCTGCCGCCGAGTTGTTGGCTTCAAAGCTTCTTGCGATGTCGCAATGTTCCCACTTGCAGCGAAGTCTGATGGCTGGTCATAAAACAAGTTAGGGCCACTTCCACTTTGAAACGTTAAATTGGATGTCGGGCAGTTGAGACAAAGACGGGCTGCGGGGGAGCTCGGCCTCCCTGGGGGGGTCGAAAGTCGCGTCGCCAGCCCCAGTTCGGTCACGCTAAAAGCTTTCCGCTGCACCGGAAAGTCAAAGATCAACAAAATGACGCGTAGGAAGCAACGATTGGGCCACAAAGCGAGACCCAAACCAGCACGTTTGCAGAAAGGCCCGGCCGGCTGAGAAGCTCGGACGCAAGAGCGCCGATCGCGTCGTGTTGCTTCTCGCTTGGCTAATTTGCGCGCCACACAAATGACAAAGCGTTCTCCTTCCAAAAGCCAATCGTGCTGACGCCGAGGTGAGAAATGTTTTCCCCACGGGAACAGCGCACGCAGCTGCTTGACAAGCCAACAAGTGGAAAGTACCCCGAGGAGGCTTTTTTCTTCTTCTTCTTTTCGCCACTTTCTGGTTTCTTCATGCTCAGATGCGAGACAACCGCCGGCTCTTTTCTTGCTTCGGTTGCTGACTGGGCACTTTTTTTTTGGTGGGGGGGGGGGGAACGCACATCTGCGCTTCAGTCCCCCCCAGAAAAAAAATAATAAAATGGGGGTTTGGCTGGCAGCGCATGCACACATGCTTTGAGAATGCGCCAAAAGGAAGGGACAGAAGTAGAAAGGAAGCCATGACGACAGGAAGGAAGCGCAGGCGGAGAATAGAGACACTTTGAAGGCAAGGCTGCAAGGTTGGAGACGAGGAAACGAGGAGACCTAAAAAGGAACCAAGGAAGGAAGGATGCAGGCATGAAGTTTCGTCTTCATTTCACTTCTGGTCATTTCATCATTTCATTCACTCATTTTTTTTTTTAAACTCCCGTACCGTTTGCCAAACCCCGAAAAGGATCCTTCATCGAAAACGGACGCAATGGAAAATGCTCCAGACGGCGGTGCAACTTTATGGGGCGAGGAGGAGGAGGAGGAGGACGACGAGTTCCTCCTCCGAGCCTGATTTGATGTCATCATTCCAGGATTTCATCTCGACGGTGAGAAGAAAGCAGCCGGCGAGTTGACGGCGGCGTCGGATGTGACCTTTTAGCGAGTCCCGAAAGCTCGTCGCTCTCCGGCCGTTGCGTCACTCGCTTCGAGAGCCTCGACACACCCGGCGCACGTGTCTGCCGACCAGAGAGGGGGAGGGAAGAGGAAATGCCACTTAACCCAAGCCTGGAGTGCAACCAACACCCACAAAAGTGCACCCACAGAGCAGCCTCGAGCGGGACGCGCAACACGGCACAACAGTCCTTCTATTCAAACCCAAACGATTTTTTCCCCTGGCAAACATCTCGCCGGGTTTTTTTTCTCTCGCCGGAATGCCAGAAGAAATTTACATGAAGCCGGAGAGGAAAGTATTCCAGAAAAACCCCCAAAAAGAGACACATCCAAACAAAAAACACGGTAACGCCATTTTATGGTGACGGCGAACCTCCGCGACAAGGTCCCGATGCGTTCTGTCCCCGGAGGTACGTTGTCACCAGGCTCCGCCTCGGAGCAAAGCGCGGGCCCGCGTGAGCATCGCTCGCCGGCCGCGTCGTCTTTTGTTCCCCATTTTGCGGCCGTCCGCTCCTGAAGTGACGATCCGGCGTTTGATGGTTTCATCGCTCCACTCTTGGCGAGGGCCGACGGACTCTTCCAGTATCTCACCAGTCGTCGGGGGAGCGAATCCCAGCAAAAGTGCTGACGCGGCGAGCTCTAATTTGGGATGATTGGCCTCATCTTGCACTCTTGGTCCGATTCCAGCCTGGAAGGAAGACGGAAAGCTGGCCGCGTGTCAGCGCGAGGGCGAGTCAGTCGACGGGCCGGGCCGGGCCGGCTCCACTGCATGTGAGCTTACGTTTCTCACTCCACTCTGGCACATCACGCAACATCCCGTTTGGCCCGCGCTGTGAGGAGTAACGGGGGAGGGGGGCTTGCGGTTGCTCGGTTCCAGTGACTCTGCATATGCACAGGAAGCGCTTTTCATTCACCGCTTGCTGACACGCCTTGACGCAAGCGGCCTTACCGCTTTGGCCCAACACGAACGGAGCCGGCTGGCGCGAAGGAAGAGGCGACGTCAACACAAAACAAACGCCGCTCAGTTCGCTTGCTGGCTCGCCACGGCCCAAGCAAATAAGCAAATGGAAGGACCGCGCCAAAAGTCTTTTGTTCGTCAGCCAAAAGTACGTTCGAAAAGGGAAACGTTCCAACCGGCAATGTTGTTGACGGATCAACGGGAGGAGTTGTGTCGGGAAGGGAAAAAAAAACAAAACCGGATGGACGTCCTGCTGAGCAGAAAAGACGCTTTCTCACGGAGGCCACCAAATCCCGTCTGGAGGAAATCAAGACCCCGATGCCGCTGACTGTCTTCAATTTCCATGAAACGAAGACGCAAGTGTCTCACTCTGCGGACGTGGGGGGGGGGGGGGGCGAAGGCAAACCAGCTAGCACAAGAAGCTAACATAGCACACAGTCTCCATCTTCACTGGCTAAAAACTCAAGCGGTCCGTGACGCAAAACGCTCGGGGACGTCCCATATCAAAACAATGCCTTCCCTTAGCTAGGCTGATATTGCGCGTCGCCAAATTAGCTCATAATAACTGGGGGGGTGGGGGGGCCGAGGGGGAAATCCGCCCCTCCCTTTTTCGGGAGAAAACAATGATTTGAAAGTATGAACACAATCAATCGATGCGTGAGTGCGCTGGTCAAAGGAGATTCTTTCATATGACGACCGAACGGCGTGTCGTTGCAACCGGCGGGGGAGGGAAAACTTGCTGAAGAAAAATAGATGAGTGTGCGATGCCCTTCCTTCAAGAAAATAGCCTCCGGGCTCCTTTTCATCCAAATAAAAGTCAGCTCGCTCAGCGGCCGGCGGAAACGTCCCGCGGCGGGAGGCGCCTTGCGGCCCTCGACCGGTTTCGAAGGACCGCCGTGCGCATGTGAGCCACAGGACACAAACGTAAGGCCGAGTGTTTTTGGGACTCGCCGCGGTATGCCGAGAAAACAAAAAAAGGCAAATTCGGGGCCCGCGTTGCCTCCCGCTGAATCCCTGCGGCAGCGTGCGTGCGCTTGTCCTTTGTTGTCTGATTGGACTTTTCTTTGCCATGGTCACGGTTGTGTGTGGCCCCCCCACCGTGAACCTCCAAAGACGGCATCTGCTTCCATTTAGCCAAACAAAAGGTTCGCTTCAATTCCTTCCAGAGGGTCGGAACCATTCAAAAGGAGAACAAACTGAGCAAAGACTGATTAGCGCGCACAAAAGCATCTTGTTGTGGGAGAATGAGCGTGACATAACATTTCAAGACGATGCCCGGTCGACGGTCGACAGTGTGACGACCCTTTCGGGGTTTTGGCTGAATAAATGCGGGTTTCCCCAAACACCGGCTTTTGACATCCTCTGACCTTTCGGGACAACGCGGGTCTGTTGCTGTCAGTTTGAAGAAAACGACGGCATCGGGAAATTAAGGGGGAAACCACGCCATGCCAAACTGACCCTTTGAATTCCATTTTCCTTCAAAATAAGACTTTGGCTTCAGCAAAAGTCCAAAGTAAAGGTTTCATATTGCAACCATTTGACAAATAAACTCGTCGTCCTTCACAGCAGGAGTTAGCGTTACGAGTGCCGCTCATGAGGACAGCGGCGGTACTCTGGATCCGCTGGAGATGCTTGATGGAGGACATCCAGATGCCGAGATGTGACGGAGGCGTGCATGAAGGAGAAGAAAAAAAGCGACGGCGAAGCATGGCAGTTGCGGACCGCTGTGTTAGCTCCTCAGGCTAGCCGACAAGCTTGGCACAATTTTCACTGAGTCAGTATGCGGACTGCTATGCTAGTTTTGCGCGTGAGTTAGCTTACATCGCCATTTTGGCCAAACTTGGAATCTGGCGATTCCCGCGGAATCGTTAGCTTGAGACTTGTGAAGTGCTACGCGACAACCAGGCTAAATTCCGCGGGGCTTGATCACAGACAAAAGAGCCCCAACGCTTTGGCGATGAGCTAATTTTCCAAAATCTGAAGAGTTTGTCGAAACATTTCAGTGAGTGAAGACGTTGGCTGGCTAGTATGAGAAGCCGAGGTCGCATCTTGCGATGAGGTTTGAGGCGTTGGAGAGCTGATGTGCCAGTGGCATGACATTTCGACAAGTTAGCGTGAAGACCTGAAAAGTCGCAACGTGAGTGAGTGTCACTTGGATGAAGGGTGTCAACTTGCAGCAATGCCGCAGCCGCTTGGCCGTAAAAAGTCGAAGCACCTCTTTAATTTAGCTGGCCGAGGCCATCTTGGCAGGCGAGAGCGACTTTAGCGCGCGCACGTGTTTTGCCACCGGCCAGAAACCGAGCACGTCGCGCAGCTTCAGGCCCGCTAGAGGGTGAAAGCAAAGCAAGAAACGAGGACAGTACGATTGCCATTCCTATTTTTCAAGTTCACATTTTGTCTCTGCTCGTCTCCTGGTTTTCTTCTCGGGTTCGGTGACGGGCCAAATGCTATGTCACCGTCCCTGATTGGATTTTTCAAGCACCCGTTCTTTGCTCGTTGCCGTCGCGCAAAAATAGATGTGAAGTTTTGAGTACATTTCAGAGTCTGTGGTATTCCATTGCTCCACAAGTATTTGTCTGTTTTTCTCCCCAAGTGTCGCTACTTTTGCCACCTCTGTAAGCGAAAGCGCCGGCAGCCCCGCGGCAACGGTTGAGCGGATTTCCGCAGGCTCTAATTTTACCCTGGGTAGACCGCAGATAAGGACTACGCCCGAGTTAACGCGCATGTTGGAGCAAAGCAAAAAGTCTTTTCATTTTGACATCCAAAACGCTGCGGACAACAAGTGGGGATAGGCACGAAAAGCACAATTGGGGAACACCGAAAAATATTTGCGCCCCCGCCCGCAACAAGGTTTCAGGCCGTTTCATCCAAACGGATGAACAACGTCGTCCTAGTCACCTCGGAGTCCAAAGCGAGTCGAGGCAACCGGGCTCTACGTCCGTCTCCAGTCCGGTTAAATAAATATCTCCGCTGAGAGACTCGCCACTGGCCAAAAGGATCCGGGTGTGCGACCTGGCGCGTCCCCTACGTGACCCCCACTTAGCGCGAGTGGTTTATGAGCCAGCGATTGGCGTTGGGAGGTTCACGAGCGGCAGCGCCTGCCGCCCCGCCGCCGCCATCCAAGCCCTTGGCTGAGATACAGAGAAGGTGAGAATAGACTGCGGCTGAGGGTGCGTGGGGGGTCACCGAGGCCCTCCGGAGCTTCCATCTTGCATTTTGACAGGTGTCGGATGACCCGCCAGTCGCGGCCGTGCTACGGGATGGGGAAGATGGAGGTGGCTTCGGAGACGGAGACTGTTTGTGATGAAGGCCGATAGAAAGAAACGTGACGTGACTTGACGCGTACCCTGCTGAGCAAAACAGGCGTTAAACTAAAAGGAAGCTTAAAGTTGTTGGGGTTTTTTTCTTCTTTGTACCCGTAAAGCAACAACAACGAAAGTGCCCTTTTGAAACAATCGACTCTTTTCTTCGGACGAAACGATGATTCACGGTACAGCCGGTAGGAGATGCTTGGATATTTACAAGCGCTAACGACAACCAGATGCTCTAAAACACAGAGGTACTTTGACATAAAAGGGAAGGATTTACCACGGTGCCACATCGGTTCTGCTCTCTGCAGGCTCCGTACAAGCCCTTAGCTGCTTGGACAACATTCTGTTGTTGCAACGGCAGTAGTAGTACTTTGAAGCAGAGGTGCTCGATGGACTCACGCTACGTACTTAAGGAGTACAACTGCAGATACTCTGTAAAAGTACTTCTACTCTTCATCTCTTGTGCTACAGTTACATAAAAAAGCAGACCTTGAAATATAATTAACAACAAGCTGTTAGTTTTTACTTTGTTTTAGAGCACAGCCGTTGATGAAAGAAAATGACACTGTCACATCTTGTGTGTGATCTAGCTCAACTTTGATGCTGTGAAAATAACATTTACACGTAGTTTTGCTGCTTACTGACTGACAAGAAAATGCTAAACGAGCTAATCATAATAGATGGGTTTTTTTTTCCTTCTCCAAATCAAACTTTAAATGTTGGCATATGAGAAGCTGGTGGTTTTTAGGCTGCCACAAGCCAAGACCCAAAAATTATCTTTAAAAAAATTATTGTGGTGCAGTTCTTCAAATCTTGACTTCATTTGAAAGTGTTGTCAGTACGAGTGGCAACGTAAGATGGCCGCCCTCTGGCTTTAGCGGCAAGGGGCCATCCGTCCTTGTCCGCAACGGAAGTTAAGTATTTTCCAATTCTGGTTTAATTTAGCGTGTATGCCTTTCTCTCCATAGTCCAGAAACGTATTTATTGTCCTGCTAGTTTGTTCTTCAAAGTTGGACGCTAACCCGGTTCTAGCCAGACGTCTTAAGCATGTATGTGCGGTGTTTAACGCACTAGCCGTGTCGTTCTTAATTAGGTTAATGTAGCATTTATCACGGCTCTCCGTCTTTACTCGCCATCCTTCGTGTATACGATACTTGTCAGAAATGTAGCTTCGTTGTCGTCACAGAGTGAATGATTGCTGACTTAGGAGGGTCTCCGCAACGTGTTTTGGTGCGCCATTAAGTAACCAGTCAAGCCTGTTGCTAGCTAGCTGCTTCTACGGAAGTAGCACGAAGCTAAAGTCGACCTTCCGACTGCCCTCATACGCGAGCCGTTTCTCAATTTGCGTTCTCGTCCGTTCTGACGTCCTTGTGATCTCGTGGAAAAAGTCGCGGGCCAAGTCGTGTTCCAAGTGAAAGTAGGAATAAATCAAGAACGCACGAAATACCAAGGAAATGTAACAACTGTACCCAATTGTTCATTGCACGTCAATCAGAACTTTTCAGCGGCCCACAATGGCACCGTTCTAAACTGTCAGGTCCCATTAGGAATGGAGGATTAGCGTCGCTGCAGTCGGGCCATCACCGGGTAGTCTAGACATCACATCAACAATCAGAGGAACATTGCAATTTGAATGGCCAATGCAGAAGCAAATGAGCCAAGACGATGACAAGATAAGAAGCCGACTCTGAGGGGGGGAAACATAGCGCGGACTCTATTAAACGCTGAAACAACGCAAGCGTTCTCGGCCTCCATTTAGCCGTCAACTGATAAGCTGCCGCACTTTATAAAATGTGTCAGTGTCAATATGGGGACTGTTTAACGACGAACATTTTTTGAAAATCTCGTCGGAGGGAGGCCTTGAACGACTCAAGTTTCAACTGAAACGGCCGCTTCCTCATGCAACAATGGCTGCCGGCATGGGAAAAGTGCAACCATCCATCCATTTTCTAGAGCGCTTATCGAGCCAGAGCCGAAATGAGCCGACTTTGGGCCAGAGGAGGTGCATACTCCGGTAAGGAATGGGAATTGATAAGCGGCTCTTGTTGAGAATCGTCCTCCCATAGAATTTCCGCTCCTTGCGATTGTTTGGCCATCTTGTCAAAGATTCCCTTCTCGATTCCAGTCGGGACGTTGCACAGCGACCTTATTTGCTGGCGCAGTTAGCCAGACCCAGGGCGCCTAACAATCGTAAGTATGTTTATTTTTTACATTATACGAGAAAGTATATGAACTGGGCAAGTTGCAAATTCTATTCCTATTTTTTCCAAGGTAGGAAAAACGACCAATATGCAAAAGCATTTGCTCACACGGCACGCAATAACTTTTCGATGACGGCCGTGCTTTCGATCCGCTCCGGAGCGCTCAACCCGGCGGCGGCGACGACTTGACCACGTTCTCTCCAGGTAACTTTGTTAGCGGTGCCCTTTGCGCCTTATTGTCGAGTCTGTGGCGTGGCGAGCGATGCAGTCTGACTGGCTCAGGGAAGACGCAGTTGCCTCATCACAAGTTGCTCTTGGGGTGACTGTATTTGTCACTGACTGTGTGAAATAACTCAACTCAACGGTATTGATAGAGCACTTTCAAACAGCCATGGCTGCAAATAACCTTCCCAATTCCCCATTCTTGCACTCTGGACCGGTCGCCGGTCAATTGCAGTTTGATAGCGCGGGATTACGATTCCATTCGAGATGGCTGCGGCTCAGTTCGAAAGGCTGCGAAGCAATCGGCTTTTTGCGGTCGTTTGACACAACCAAGTTCAGTTATTCTTTTTTTATGAGATGATCTCGATGATCTTGATTCCTTGTGTATTTTTCCCCCCTGATGTTTTTGGTGTCTTTGTCTGAATTTGAGCTTTAAAAGAAACGTTTTATTCACAAAAGATGTTGCCCTTATTTATATTTTGATCAAGTTACACGTGTCCTCATATTATGAGCTGATTTATTTCTTCATTTGTCAGTCTCACAACTTCTCGGCATTAATTTTTTTTGTAGGCATTTTGTAATCCCTCAGTGATCCGCAGACAGCGACTCGATTGAAGGTTATTCTTTTCGTGATTGTGTTCTGTTAAATGATGTTGTCAATCGCTTTGTTAGAGCTGCAGCTGCTGTGAACATAAACGTGGATTGGATGAGGTTTATAGTTTTGGACATGGCTATTTTTGATTACAATGTCATTTCATATCCATAAAGTATACATTTCAATCACTGTCTTTTTTTTGACAGCGATGTGCGTACACACAGTAAAAAAAAAAACAAAAAAAAAGACCAACGCGTGCCCCTCCCCCGTCTCCTCTGTCGGACACGTGCGCATGCACGAGCTCGCTGCCATAAGTGAGCCAGTCGCGCCGGCAGTTCGCGCGCACGCAAGGAGCAGCGCAGCCGGACGCCGTTTGAGGCTTTCTGGTGCTGCCAAACGGGAGTCGACGTCAACGCCAACAACAAAAGAGGAAAAAAGTTGACCGGTAAGTGACTCGCTGGTTGCTCCTTCTCGCAAGCATCCCGATGTGCATCCAATGTCTCGCTTGATTGTTTTATTTTTTTTTTAGGGGGGGGGGGTCAATTGATGTCATCATTCTCCACATTGATGGATGGCTTGTTTGTCAACTTTAATAGTTTGTTCAATTATTGTTCACGGGTATGTTAACAAGCTAACAAAATGATTGCAAAATTTCACCGTCCTTTGCTACAAATGGCAATTTGACATTTTGCTATTTTGGATTTTAGCAAGGACCATGGAAGTTGACGCACATGATTTGCTTTCTTGGACCACATAAAATGAGGCGGCGGGCCTCATCTGGCCCCCGGGCCTTTGGTTTGACACCCGTGGTTTAGCCCTTTCCAGTTTTTCTGTAGTTTTGAAAAAAAATTTTAGTGACTAGAGTTTTGGTTGCATACTTTTGGCTTTTTGGGTGCGCAATAGTTCATCTGAATATCTTTCATTCCGAGCTACATTCTTCTTTTATTTATTTGTCTATTTTAAGCCGCATTATTTTGAATGTAGAGAGCTTGCTCGCCGGCGACAAACGCTCCGGGTTTGTGTTAGTCACTCAGGAAGTTTGCTGTTGCCATGCGGGATTCAATGTGATCCGCTTTGATAAGCGCCAGCTGTCCACGAGAACACACGCATGCAAATCCACCATGATAAGACGTAGCGCCGCCAGACTTGCGGTATATGAATGTGCGTTCAATTTGCTCCAGTGTCCCGTTGCGCCGGATGAAAGGATAAACATAAAAGCCTGCGAGTCTGTTACATTGAGCTCATTGTTTAGGAGAGGAAACACAAACGCCATGACACTCCATGTCTTACAACCCATCGTGGACAGAAAAAAAATCAAATAAATCAACCTCGGACGTGGCAGAAAGTTCCAGTGAACGGCGAAGCTTCTCACAGTCGTCCCGTTGTGTTGCCGTCATGACGCAAAAATAGCGCCGCGGGCCTGGGGGGGCATTTGTTTAACCGAGTCGGCAACTGTCGACGTAAATCCAAACGAGGAGGCACGCGCGCCTAACTCGCTGAAATTCAAAATCCCCCATCGGGGATGGACTGTGACCTTTGAAGTGAATGCTTTTGGAGTGCGTGCCCACGCGGCAAATGGAAAGTATTTGTCTCGTTTTGTAAAGAAGTCCTTCTAAATGATGTCCTCCTATTGACGGTGTGGCCGATGTGTGCAAAGATCAAGAGTCACTTTCAAAAGATGGCCGGACTCCACCGTCTGAAACGTGAGCGTTGCTATTTGAAAGACGGTTTAGTCGTTGGTTCCTTTCTGGCCTGGCATGCATATAAGCCCAGCTGTTACCAGGAGATCAACCCTCCCCCCCTACCCCCCTGCCCCCCAAAAAAAGAAACATTTTGAATTGCCTAGATCATAGATGTCCCGGAGGGCCGCTGTCCTGCATATTTTCCAAGTCTCCCTGTTGCAACGCACCTGATTACCCATTTGTCTTCCTGTTTATTGTGCATGTTCAATCGCTCCGTGTACAGCACTTTGGATGCAGCCATGGCTCTTTGAAAGTGATCGAGAAATACTCTTGACTGGACTTGACTGATTCAAATGAAGAGCTTCAATGTCAGGCTTGCGCAGAGCTTGCTGATGATCACGGGCGTGTGACACTCGGTCGCCCTTTACGTGTCGCGGCCACATGGCGGTGGGCGCCCAATCGGAGCCTTCCGGCTGGAATGGGACGCGACGCGAAATCACGGGACGCGACGTTTCATTTGGCCGAGTGTTTCTCCACGGCAGCGGCGTTGAGATCGGCTTCAACAAAGAAGCGTGTCGCAACACAGGCGCTCCCGTGAGCTCTCGGAATTGGACAAAGAGTCAGACTGAAGCGAGGCCCTTGTTTTCGTTTAATAAGGCGAGCAGGAAGCCGCGTGGCTTATCTTTGTCGGAGGCCCCGTTGTCTGTCCTGACCGCCTCGTGGCGTCTTGACAGGGGAGTGCAAGCGCCGTTGCTTTTCACCCGAGCCGCGATGGCTCGAATGGACGCGCCGGGCCGGAGGGAACATTAGGATGGCAAATGTTATTCCAGTTGCCCGCCGCGGCCTCCCGGCCAAAGCCATCGAGACCTTGAAGGCGGCGGACTCTCTGCTCTCGGCCACTTAGAGCTGCGCATCAAGTTACAGGTCCGTTGTTGATTAGGTGAAATTGAACGGCAGCTGTTACGCTGTTTGTCTATGTCAGGACCGTTTAGATCCGCAATGTCTTAGTCCCGGCTTTACAATGAAGTCCCGCTCCAGTCAAGCGCGTGCGGAACCGCCGTAGTCGAGTTCCGAGAAGGCCACCTATTCGAAAAAGCTCCAATCGCGCCTGTACGTACGCATCATCTCATTCTGACCCTGTTCATGAAACGCAGAGCTTCTGTTTTCATCGTGGAAGAAAAAGCTACTCTAGAACGTTTTGGTCAAGTTGAGAAAACGCGAGGCCTTGAATGTGGTCACTCTTGTTGTCGGGAATCCGTTCACAAGCGTCGTATCGGGACGCGACGCGTTTGTGAGCAAATCCGGCGTTGACTGATTAAAAGTGTCAACGTGCGAAGCGGCTAAGATCTCAGCGTTTAGGAACAGCTGCAGATGGTTCTCAATGGAAACAGATGGCAGGAGTCTGGAAGCCAGCTTTCAACCATGGGATGTTTTGAGCGAACACGCGACGCATTGTGCATCGTCTTAAGTCTTTGGCGCTTCAAACTGCCAATGCAAGTTCCGAGAAGGTGGTGGATTTTTGGCAGGTACTGAATACGCCCCCGCCCCGCCCCATTGCCGTGATGCTTTGCGAAATGGAGGCTATTAAGAAACAATCTTGGAGTCAAGTGGCCTGAAGGCCAATCCAAACCTTCAGGCCCCAGTTCCAGGCCCGCGATACTCCCGTTCTTCGCGGCCACGCCTCCGGACTTTGAATGTGACTTCAGGAAATGGAATATTCACGGGGTGTCGACACCCTGCGGCCCCTTTCGCTTCCATGTCGATACCAGAAAGAGACTGAAAATGCAGGGGGAAAGGTCCTCATGGGGCGCAGGCCATCACTTCACCTCAGAAGATTCGATATATCCATGGTACGACCCCCCCGTTCCAGCATTTTGTGTGGCTTGTAAATGAAGACTTTTACAAGCCGCGTGAAAGGGTACACGGCGGACAGATGCCAGATCTGATACGGTGGCGCCATTCTCGCAAAAGGCGCACGTTGTCTGAAGCGAAGAGGCGGAACCCGGCCGGAGACAGAAAGGCCACTGCTGACTGACGCACATTTGAAATTGTAACTTTCTTGCCGTGAGGCCAACTGCTGCTCAATGCGGCGGCTTGGAAGAAGGGGCCCCAACTGCGGCCGGCGGGCCATTTGAGAGAGGAAGCTAATTGTCAATGTCCGGGACGACTGCTGTCATGCGAGCGAACATCTCCCAAAAGATGTCGAGAGGAAAAACGGCGCGCTCTTGGAATACGGCCGCTAAGCTCAGTTGAGGCTGCAGCCTTCAGGAAATTGCGCCCTGCAAGCCAATGACAACAAAGTGGCAGGAACAGGCAGAGCGGCGTGCTCGCGGCGTGCTCGCGGCGTGCTCGCGGCGTTCTCGCGGCGTGCTCGCGGCGCTTATGAGAGAAGAGCAAAAGGGAGGGGCCGGGCACACGGAGGGCTTTTCATACTTTCCAAAATAGTAGCGAGGACACACACAGGCCAATGTGATGGGCTGCGCCGCTTTTCAAATCCCCGTCGCTTTCCTTCTCTCCAAAGTCCATCGGGCGATTTGATCCCTCGCGGATCCGCAGGGATCTGCAATGACTCGACAAGAGAGCGTCATTGCAGATCCCATCGCCTTCTCTTCTAACGGTGGCCTCAAAACAACAACAACAACAACAGCAACGACACTTTGGACGGCATCTTTTTCAATCTGGACTCGCTTCAAATGAATAGCGGGTCAGAAACGCAAGCCATGACACGGCTTGCAGACCATTGACATGGTCCAGCCAAGTCAACGTTTGGGAGCTTCGCAGTTCCCATCTTCAGATTGGACAAAGACATGAGAGACCAGAATGACGGCTTGCGCAAAGACCGATGTCACTCTTTGGACTCGCTGTAAATTACACTGCGATTTTGTGCAGCCGACACAATGGCGAGCGCCAGAGCGCTCGTCGGGTGATGGAGCAAAGTCCGCCCTTTATGCAAATGAGGAGGAGCAGTGACAAAATAAAAGCGGCTTGTGTTTGATGCCCAACACGACTTGCAGCCTCCTCTGAAGCAGCTGCCATCCTCGCGTTGCTTTCTTTCAACTCTTTGTTTTTTCAACTGGGATGGTTTTCTCTCTGATGATTCTCTGATCTCGGCCAAATGCCCGTCAACCCCTTTGGGATGTTCCGTTGCTCTCATTCGCTTTGTGCACTGTTGCCCTCCTCCTCCTCCTCCTCCTCCTTGTTTTGAAACTTGTGACCGGAATGGAATACTCTTTTTGCTCTCTAAAAGTGTGAAGCGCCGCCTGGCCTGCCAGCAGGGATGTCCAGAGCCACCAGATCAGCCTCTCGGTCTCGGAGTCGCTCCAGGTCCCGGTCACGATCGCGCTCGGGGTCCCGGTCCACCTCGCGGTCTCAACGAAGCCAGTCGCGATCCCGCTCCAGGAGACATCGTTACAGGTAGAGTTCTCTCACACATTAAAAAAAAAAGTCTTTGTGGTGTTTGTGCCTTAGGCTGATGACGTGTGAAATTGATTTTGCCATTAATGGATTCGCCCCGCCAAGCGGGTGGCCCCCATTACCAGCACACATAGAGTCAAACGGGATTTGAGTAGAGCCCTCCTCCTCCTCCGTTTGGTCCACGTGACGCAGTAAGCGCGTAGCGCTGCCATTCGGCGTGCAGAGCGGCTCGGCGCGGCGCCTCGTGAATCGCTCGCTATTCCAATGAAAAAAAGGAGGCGGTGAGTGATTTTCTTTCTTTGCATTTCTGCACCTCTCTCACGTCTCCTTTCATGTCCTATTTTTTTTTTTTTGCCTGTTGGATGGGCGCCTTGGTTTCGGTAGACCTGGCTGGCTGCTTTGTCCAGCTCAAGACCTCGAACATTTCCATCCACGGAGCAAAGAGAGTACTTTGCCTTGTAAAAGATGCCAGGGGCAACTAGGACATGATGTTCCTGCCCGCCCCCGGAGTCAAAATGTGCCCGGCACACACACACACTCACTCGAGAGCTAACGGCATGGACTCACGCTCAGCATTTGCAGACGAGCGCATATTTGATGTTGAGCTTCCATTGGTGCGCAAAAGAGGAGCGCCGGAGCCACCGTGTGGAACCATTGTGTCACTATCCCTTGGTAGCCCTTCATCTTTTCTGCATCAACCGCAAGAAGTCCTGCACAGACGTAAGGACATCTTCTGTGGCTTTTTTTGGGGGTGGGGGGGGTCAAAATATCCCGTTGCCGTCCTGTACAGTGGAATGGAATGATGGCCAATCAAGGAGATGAGGGCTCTGAGTGCTTGAGGAGAAATACTTTGGAGGAGATTGCAAATGGAAAAAGAAATCGGAAGCTCGACTTGAATCAAAAGCCTCGGCTGGGTCACTTGGACAGCACGGCGCCATTGGCACCAGCTGCACTTCGTCTCGTGTCTTGTCCAGTAACCCAAATACACAGGTGGCAAAAGTACTCACATGCAGATACTCGTGTGTGTAAGTGTGTAAAAACAAAAACAAAAAACCCACCAAGGTGTAGGGAGCAAAACCAGGCTGGAAATTGGCTGGATTTATTATTCTTTGTCTCTCTCTGTCTCTCTTGTAGCTCGAGGTCCCGGTCTCGATCGCGGTCCCGGTCCAGATCTCCACTTTATAACCGCGACAAGAAGTACCAAAACAGCCGCGAGTTCCGGGGCTACCACCGCGGCTTCCGGAGGCCGTACAACTCCCGAGGCAGAGGACGGGGCTACTTCTCCCGCGGGCGATACCAGCGTGGCGCCGGCAACCGAGGCCGAGGCGGCGGCGGCGGCAACGGGAGGGGCTACAACCACAACAACAATGTCCGTAACCACTGGAAAAATGACAGGCAGAACCCACACAAGCAGCAACAGCAGCCCCAAGGGCGAGCCGGCCCCCAGAAATTCTCCACAAGCCCCCCTCCTCCTCCCCCCGGACACTCTGAGCGATCCCTTTCTCCGGCGTCCAGGCAATCTCTGCATTCAAACGCTTCCTCTCACGGCTCTTCTCCAAAAGTCCCTTTGGCGGCGAAGCAGAGTTGCAACGCTGTCAAAGAGGAGCTTTCGGCCTGCGGGGAGGCCCGGAAAGACGGGGCGGAAGTGCGGCGATTGGAGGCAATCCACGCGCGAGAAGCTCAAAATGAGGGGGGCTGCAAAGTCCCGGCGGAATGCGACAGCAGTCCAAAGAACGCCGGTGTGGAAACTCCCGCCGTCGATGTTCAGAGCCGGCAAAACTCCCAGCGGGCTGCCCCGAATGACACCGGCACCGGTGGCGCCCCCTCTTGGCGGGCGCTCTGTAGCGCACCACGTACCGATATCTTGTCCCAGGAAGCGCTCGACCAAATGCTCTGCAGCCTCGACATATTCAAGAGCGAGGAATTCCCGGACGCGGATAAAACGGCCATCTCGGACGCCTTCAGAAAGTAAGACACCTTTTCCGTCATCGCTCGTCTACTTGCGCAGAGAGTCTTTGCGCTAGCTCCGCCCTCTTTTTTCATTTTGTTGTTGTGTGCGCGACCCCGGTTCAGGTTTCTGAAGGAGCACGTGAAAAAAGCTCAACCCGCTTGGGAAAACGGCAGCGCGGGGGCAAAGAGCGCCGAGGACGATCAAGCCCACGTGAGCGCCGCGCCGCCGCCGCTAAAGCGCCGCACGGAAGAGCCCGACGGCAAAGTGACGTTGAACCACTTACGTGAGGGTTGGTCTCCTCCGTCCCATGAGGCGGAGGAGGAGCCGCTCGACAACGGGGACCCGGACCGGCCCGCTCCAAAGGCCGCGCGTTGCTCCGGGGAGCCGTTCGACGGGCGGCGACGTCCGGCCTCCTCGCAGGGAGCCGACGCCCTCGGAGGGGAGAGCTACGCCGCGGCTCGGCGGGAAATGTCCTTTGAAGAACCGGAGCGCCAACTTGGCGGAGCGGCCGAACCTCCCTCGGCGCCGTCTCTCGCGCCACCGCTGAGGCGGAGCTCAAACGCCTCGGCGGAAGCGGACCCCCCGCCGTTGTCTCTGAGAAAACCTGAGCCAGAGCTCGACGTCGGAATGGATCTCCTCGGAGACGGCCCGATCGGGTAAGTTCTCCTCTTGTCGTTCGGAGACTCGGCTCGCCGCGTGGGGGGGATTTGACTCACCGTTACGGCCTTCAGCGCTTGCGAGACCTTGGCTGAGGAGCGCCGGTTCTCCGAGGACCTGGCGCGATGCTCAAAGAGTCGCGGGCGGGAGTTCCGCCGCGTCTTTCAACACGTTGCAAGCGCCGCCATGCAGAGGACCCCCTCCGAGCGGTTTGCGCAGCACATTGTGGCCGTCCTGCACCACGTCAGAGGTGAGCCTCCAATCCACCGCCTTGAACGCTCGTAGGGACCAACGGAAGTTTCCAAATGGAAACTGGAGAACTTTGCGCGTAGGACGGAAGGGAAAAGGAGCGAGAATAAGGCGTGTGCATTTTTCACGCAGCCCAGCACTTTGCGCCTCCCCGAATGACTCTGAACGAGCGATTCGGCATCTACCAAAGGCAAGCTGCGCAGAGGGAGAGCGCCAAGGCCAGAAAGAGCCCCCAGATTCACAGGTAGAGTCGCCCGCCGGCGTTTCTCTGCGCCGTCCCGCCTCAACTTTTGTTTGTTTTCTTTGCGGGCCAAGGTCACCTCTTCCTTCGTAGCTCGGCGCCGCCCTCTCCTCTCTCAGATAAAAAAAAAAAAGCTCTCCTCTCACATGAACACTTTGAGACGGTCATTCATGCCTTTGTCACATCCCGGCTGGATGACTGCAATGTCATGTCAGCCGGTCCTCCATGAAGCGCCTCCAGCTGCTCCACAATGCCGCTGCTCGCAAGAGGGAGAGGGAGGGAGCAGATCCTCCTCTTTGTTTTCAAATCTCTGAATAATCTGGCGCCACCTTACCTCTTGTATTTGTTGTTGGTTTTACTGTTTGGTGCCTTCTAGCGCCTTTCTTACCCATTTGTCTTCCTGTTTATATGTTCAATTGCTCACTGTACAGCACTTTGGATGCGGCGGTGCCTGTTTGAAATTCGTAACCGCCGCGGCCGTGTGCTCCTTTGCAGGAGAATCGACGTCTCGCCAAGCGCTTTTAAGAAACACGCCAAGGTTTTTGAGGCAATGAAAAGCTCAGAGGACGGCGCCGACAAGGTGACCCAATATTTTGCACTATGAACCTAAAAAGCCAACGGCGCAGCGGCGGGCCAGCTGGACGCCTCTCGTGAGCCAATGTGGTGGATGCGGCGCTCGGACTTTGTTGCGACTCGCTTATTATGTCGGCGCCCTGCGGCTCAGCGATCAGACCAAAGTCAAAACGTGGACGCCCGCGCCGGCCGAAGGGACGAAATGTCGTCGTAAGTATCCAAAGAATGAAACGATGCAAAAAGCAGCCAAACGAAAAGACGAGCGCGACGACTTGGATTGGCTCTTACTTGTCCCGCCCCCTCGCTCTCGCCGCCACGCGCACTTGGCTTTCGTTTAGGCGCCGACTCGCACGCTCGTCGTCCCCTAGGCCGTCCGTCCCCACGACGCTTTGTTCTTTTGCGCATTCTTCAGGACGTCGGGGACAAAAGCAAGGGCGACCCCATGGACCTGCGCTTGGATATCCAACGCCGTAAGAAGCACTCGAGCGGCGAAAGAGATTCCCATCAGGACGGGGGCTCGGCCCCTTCTCCGGACCCCGCCGGAGGGGAGGAAACCTTTTCCAAGAGATCCAGGTACAGTACGTGACAGATTTCCCAGCAAAATTGCAGGATGCCGCTGGAACGCGCATGTGCCCCCCCCCCTCCCCCCTGTAGGATCAAGTTCTCTCGCTCCAGCTCGTCCTCATCATCCTCCTCAAAGTCCCACGCGGACGAGGCGCCCGAGCTGGCGAAGGACGGCTTGAACGGGGCTCGGCTGGCTCGGACTGAGGCGCCCGCGGAAAAAGAACCGCGCTGGAGCCAATGCGTAAGTTCCCTTTGGAAGTTGTCTGCTGCCAGAACTCGGGCCGCACCATGAGAGAACCCGCCCGCCACCCCATTTTCCTCAAGGGAGAGTCGGGGCGGCTCCGTCGGGGCGGCTCCGTCGGGGGGCAAACTTGACAGAGTTCAAGTACCCGAGCGGCCTCTCCCAACATCGATCCTTTTTCTCCTCCTCGTCATCATGTCACGAGCCCAATCGTGCAATATCGAGATCGATACACAGTTCGCAGTAATCAATGCGGTGGATTCATTGGCCGGCCCACAACTTGGCGCTTGAGAACGTGCCTTTCTGCTGTAGCGAGTACGATTCAGCGCAAGGGGCTGGAGGAGGGCCAACTACCAAGGCGACTGCGATCCGGGTGTGGCGGTGGCGGCGGCGGCGGCCCCCCAAAATGAGCACCGGGAATGCGCCCCAAAGAGCAGAACGCACTACTCGGTAGGACGGCTTTCTCCCCGCATTCGCCTGCGTTCTCTTGACAACTGAACAAGGAGTTTCTTTCCGTCCCGCCGAGCCAGCGCCGTGACGCGGACGAGGCGGAAGGGCGAGCGGGCGGCGGACGGCCCAGGTTGATCATCCGCAAAGCCGACGCCTGGGGGCCAAACGCGCGGGCCCGAGATGGCTTCCCGCCGGACGGAGAGAAAAGCGGCACGCGGCGCGACCCCGCCCGACGGGACCAGAAAGACGCAAACGCTTGACGCCCTTTCCGCAGCTCTTGCGTCTTGATTAAAGATGACGCTCACTCTCACTGGACACTCGCAAACATGGCGGCGTGCTGTTGTTTCACCTTGCTTCGAGTTATGCTTTACTAAATGACTGCTGGATTTTTGGGGGAGTCTCTGGAGAGAACCCTTCCCCCCCCCAAAAAAAACATTGTTTGTGCCTTGAACTTTTCAAATGAGCTCCAGCCTTTTAAAACCGCAAGACTTTAGCCAAGTGAGGGGGGGGGGGGGGGACTGCTTCTTCTTGTTCTCGGGATGAAAAAGAAAAAAAAAGCCAAGCCATTGGTGCCTTAAACGATGATTAAAATTGTAAGACGCTGCATGTTTGTTGCGGTCATGGTTGTGTCACAGCTCCTGCGGGTATTCGAGGCGACTCGGTTGGCCCGCGGCGGACAAAGCCAACGGCCAGTCATGGCTCAGCGAAAAGTCAGCTCGTCTGTCGGATTGACAGTGGCTGGGCACTTCCTGGACTTTGAGGACATTGTTCTCATTTGGAATTTCTGTTCTGGGGAGGAGCTTTAGATCTCGCCAAACACCGATTGGATTTTGACGTTCCTTCAAGCGGATCCACGCGTGACACCGATTCAAGCGGATTCACACGTGCGTGGTGAAGCCGCTCCCCCTATACAAATGTCTCATTGTGCCAAGATTCCATTTTTAGCACGGAATTGGCATTTTTGTTTTGCCAGCCATCTTGAAAGAAGAGATTTCCTGCCGCTTGCTTCCCTTTTCCAGTTTTGCTTCACATGACGCCTTATGTGAATTGGGATCCGCCTTATCCCAATTGTGCCGCTTGCGGCCCCCATTTCCGGCAGAATCGGAAGTGAGGTGTGGCGGAACGAATGACTGGCGCCTTCAAAACATTCGGCGCCCATATGTTGGTTGCGGCTGCCAAGCAAACACTGCTTTTTTAAAAAATCTGCCCTTTATTCATTCGTTGAACACCGAAGCAAATACAGACTACGCGCCTTCCCGACTCGAAAGGTTTTAGGGCCGCCGTCAATGACGTGATGACTTGACGGACACTCGGAAAAGCGAAAACTGCGAGCAAACACAACATCAAGCGAAGAAGACGAGCCGTCTCCTGCGTGTTGTGCCGCGGAAGGAAAGTCCGCTCAAGTTTCACATTCCAATGACGCGTTGTTGCTTTCGCATCGTGCCCGAGGCAAGTATGGCAACTCTTGACTGATGAGTCACGTGGAAAAGACGCAAGCGACGCGGAGGAATTCGACGCGTTTCTCGCCATTGGACGCGTTTCTCTTCCGTCTTCCCGGCCGCCTTCCTCGACTGCGTGACGAGGACGCGACTCCGTTTCTCGTCTTCCAGTTCTGCTTTTCGGGGTTGTCTCGAGTACTTTTGTTCTTTCCCAAAAAACAACAAGAAGGAGAAGGAGAAGGTGGCGCGCTGACTCCTCCCACAAAGGCAAGGCTGAGACTCTCCGTGACGTTGACGGCAAGTGAAGCGACTGAATTCTTGTGTGGTTGGCTCATCTCGCCGCGAACAGGTGGCAAAGAAGAAACACTTGGCTCAGCTGCGCCTTTTGCGAACCGGCCTCACCTGTTTTTCCCCCTCCCCTCCCACCTTGCTTCCTTCCGGCTCTCCCTCCTCCCTCCTCGCTTTCGACTTGCCGCGACAAGCCTCGGGAAAGGTTCCCGTTCGACGAGTAGGAAGAAGGTCGCAGACGACGTCGCAGACTTCGGAGGACCGCGGAAGACCAAGTCGGACGCGATGGGTGAGTCGAGCCCACGCGCCGAGTCGACTTTTTTGCGGTTGTTTTGCGAGGAAGACGCGGGAGGGGGGCGCAGAGTTGGCGCCACCCCTGGCGGGGCCGTTAGGACACCGAAACCAAATCAAGGTTTCATCGGATTAGGATTTGTACACAACACATTGATGGATGACTCCTTTTGAAATCGGGCAGCTCTCAAAGTTTGTTGACTGATTGTTGAGTGAGTTGAAATCTCAAGGTGATGACACACACACGACCTTTTGGGATTTTAGCAAGGGGCACGCAAGTCGACGCACGCGATTTGTTTTCGCGCGTCACATCGAAGGACCCGGCCGGCCGGCCCCGGCCCCCAGGCCTCGACTTTGACACCGCCGCGCCAACAGACTGAAATATCAAATGGCCGCCTGCCAATGTGTAGTCTATCATTTAGCACGTTTTTTAAAAATATAACTGCAAGTCGTGGAGGTCCATTTGGCATTCATCTTCACATTTGCCTCGAAATTTCACGGCGACTATGTACGTATGATTCATCGGGCGTCCGTAAAGATTGGAAGGATTGCGCCCCCCCCCCCCCCCCCCCCCCCCCGTTGTGCCGCAGAGGTTCTGGTGCTGATCAACTTTGAGGGCACCATGGGGGACGAGATGACGGTGCGAATGGGGGACGTGGTGAAGAACGTCACCAAGGCCGGCGAGGACGGCTGGCTGGAGGGCGAGCTGCGAGGCAAGCGAGGCATCTTCCCCGCCAACTTTGTCAAGGTCCGTTGAGCGGCGAGAGGTGGCCACAGGCGGCCCGCTCTGCCTTTGCTCACGCCTTTCCTTTCCAGGAGGTGCCCGTTTACTTGACGGGGAACAGCAAGCGGGAGCCCAGAAGCATCCGAACAAGTACGCGACCGGGTCCCGGGGGAAATCGGCCGCGCCGGTGCCCTCTAAACTTTGCTCTCCCCAGCCAAGAGGATGAAACAAGCCAGGACGTGCGAGGTGGTGTTTGCCTACAGCCCCGTCAACGAGGACGAGCTGCCGTTGCTCGTCGGCGAGACGGTGGAAATCCTCAGCGAGGTGAGCTTTGGCAACGGCGCCGCAGGGGAAGGCGCCGGAGTTTGCTCCGTCGAGAGTCACCGTCTGGGCACGGCGACTCGCTTTCCTGCGACGCGAGCGGGCTGACGCCTCGGCTGGTCGGACGCTTTTGTGACGCGCTCGCTGCCTCTTCAACACTCTAGATTGAAGACGGATGGTGGATGGGCATCAAAAATGGCAGGGTGGGGGCCTTCCCGTCCAACTTTGTCCGAGAGATCTTCGTCGCCCCCAAAGGTGCGTCCGCCGATCCTGGCGAAAATGGGACTCGTTGTTCTCCATTGTCTCGCGGAAGACAAAAGTGCCAAGAAATTGGCCCAAATCGGGCCAAGGGCCCCCCTGTGCTCTCCAGGCCGTTTATTTGGCTCCGAAGCGGCAGCCATTGTCAGCCAATTTCCCCGTCCGACCGTCCGTCCGTCCCCTGACAAAGTCGGACTGGGAAATGAGCTCCAAAAATGGCGGTCCAGTTGCCTACAGCATCTGATGTGGGCACAGGAGGAATAGACACCAAAAAGAGGGCGGGGCAGTCCCCCCGCCCCCCCAAAAAAATCTAACAAACAGTTGAGGAGGTTTCCCGAAGATGTCTCTGATTTAGCTGATTTTGTCTGGCCAGACGGCAAACACAACGAGAGCAAGGCCAGACCCAAGCTGAGCGACGCGGTCTTCAGTAAAGAGGTGGAGTCCCTCCCGCCCGCCGTCGCTGATGCCAGACGCGGCGTGGCCACGGCGTCCATGATGCTCTTTTTTGGCTCTTTTCTAGATCTCTCAGAGAGCCACGGTGCGCAGCAAAGTCAAAAACGGTAAGTGAGGCCCGTGCGGGTGCTGCCACTTCTCACGTCAAGGGGGAGGCCACCCCGAGAAAATGTTGGCTGGGGCCCCGCCGGGCGAGACGCTTCATGTTGCGTTCGGTTGGGGGGGATTGCTCAGGCTGACGAGGGATCGCGGCTCCGGGTCGACTTTCCCTTGAAGCGATTAGCCGACGGCGTTTCAGAAAGCAGACGGACGGCTCTTGTTCGCAAGTGCCCGGTGAAAATTCCACCACTGCATTTGTGGCGATACGCCGATTTGTCAATGTTGACTTTGAGAGCTGAGGGGTTTTCCCAGCGGGACGCCGGCGTGCAGACATCTTGCTGGAGTTTCCGCAGCTGATAAGCACAACAAAGGTCATTCGTTGGAAGTCACTTGCGGTCTTTCCTCAGCGGTGGAGTGCTGTCAAGTCATGTTCGACTACAAGGCCAAAGCGGAGGACGAGCTGGATTTGAAGATCGGGGACGTGGTCGTCATCCTCAGAAAGGTTCCTCTTTGCTTTTGCGCCGCTCTGCTTCTTTGGCCCGCATTTGCCCACGCAAATGAGTCTTTGGGAAGGAGGGGGGGGGGTTCTTTTGGGCCGGGTGCCACTGTGCTGTGCGTCTGCAGGAAACGGAAGACGACGGCTGGTGGGAGGGCGAGCTCAACAACCGCTGCGGATTCTTCCCCGATAACTTTGTCATGGTCATCCCGCCCGTGGACGCTCTGAAGGTGAGCCGCCGCTCATCTCGATGGAAAGAGTGTGTACAGCCCCCACACCCCCTAAAAAGTGTGCGCTTGCTTTTTTTGTCTGCGTGTGTGTTCTCCAGGCCGGCGACAAGAGCCTCCCGCCGGCGCGTGCCCTCAACAAGGAAGCTTCAGGTACGCCCTTGACAAACTCTCTCCACGTGCCGGAAAGCGGCCCCCCCCAATCCCGTCCGCCTTCCGTAGGCAGTTGCGGCGCACTTTTTGCTTTCCTCTGAGGTGGCGAGCGAGCGAGGAAACTTGGAGGGGAGGGGAGGAGGCGGGCGCTTCTCGTCACCGCGGGGGACGCCGGCGGGGGTGTAGCTTGTCGTTGGGCTTGACGTGCGCTCAGCGAGTGGCTTCGCTTTGCTTCAGCTTGCGCGTTTACTCCTCCGTCACATGAGTTTGGGAAAAGATGGGCTGGGGGGCATCCGACTATATACTGCTGCCGCCGCCGCCGCCACTGCTTATCAATCCCGTAAGAGATGCGCACGCGTTTTCTAGAAAAAAGGGAAAGCCCGGTCATGGACAAGGTCGCCCCGACGAAAAGCAAAGGTAGGGTGGAAAGCGCGCTTGGCACACGCGCCGAGGCCGACCAAAACAGATTTGTTTCTTGTTGTTTCTTGGCAGATGACAAACCCGAGCTGAAGGATTTGCGCAGCCACCCGCCGACCAAAGTCAAGCTCCCCAGCATCAACAAACACGCCTCCGCTCAAGTCAAAGACAAAGTCGGCAAGGCTTTACCCAAGTGAGACGTTGCCCATGTCGAAAAAAAACAAAGAAAAACCAGTCGAAAGCCGCAAAAACTTGAAGCGTGATGGGTCGCCGGGCGGGCCTCCACGCGGCGTTTGGAAAAAGATGATCACGGCCATTTTCCTCTCGCAGAGCCGACGGCAAAGTGCCGCCATCCCCGCCCAAATCCCCCCAGGATAAAAACGCCGATGGTTTGGACGGGGCGGACCCGGACGGCGACAAGCTCAAGCACCCGACGGCCAACCGAGCCAAGCCCCCCGCCAGGAGACCCCCCTCGGGCGCCACCGTCGGAGCGCAGGTAGCGAAAAGAAAAAGCGCCGCTCAAGTGATGGAACGGCGAGTCTTCAGACGACGGCAAACGAGAAATTTGCTGAATTTTTGGGACAGAATGCCAACGACTCTGAAGCGGAAGTGACCAAGAAGGGCCAAAGCGGCTCGCCAAAGGTGCGACGACGTCCCAAGCGCCACGCCATTTCCAGCACAGCGCGCCGAAGGACCTTTTGATGACATTTGTTTTGCTTGCAGGCTGCGGAGCATCTCAAGGCGGACCCGCCGGCGAAGACGCCGCCCCCGCTGCGACCGACGCCTCCCCGGGCCCCGCCCGCCCACAAAGACGAGCCCACGCTGGAGGGCCTGCGGGCGGAAGTCAAGGAGCTGCGCGCGGCTCTGGAGCTCCTGCGGGCGCGACACGAGTGAGTGCCGCGTCCGAGTCCGCCGCGCCACAACCCCTTTCGGCCAATCCGTCGGCTCCTTTCCATTTCGGAAGTCGTCCTCTCGCGATCCGCACCTCCTTGTCATTCGCCGGTTCAAGACACCGGTGGGCGTCCCCCAAACCGGCGGCTAGCTAACGTCAGACTCCAAAGTCAACACGTAGCTTTGTGCGTGTGTGTTAGCGTGGGGTCGACTGGTATGTCCTCTGTAATGCGCATTTGTTGCAATGACTTGCACCAAAGAGGTTGCCGGTCCCGTCGTACCAGCAAAGGGCCGAGCAGGACTAAATGTTTCCGTGCGCACGTGTGTTTGATCAGACACGACATGCAGGAAGTGAAGGAGGAACTGCGGGCCGAGAGAAACAAACGACAGACGCTGCAGGTCAGACGAGCCCAGCTTCAAAACACCGCTCGGCCACCCTGTGTGTGTGTGTGTGTGTGTGTGTGTGTGTGTAATTCTTTTTTTTCCACGCAGGAAGAAGTCCACGTGTTGAGGATGAATCATTAATCTCAAAGTGCAACGGGTCACGCCGCAAGCCCCTGGACTGCACAAGGACCACATGAAACCTCGTGACGCGTCGCGCCATTAATTGATGCGTGCGCAAATGTGAAGGGCCAAACAAAGATACCTTTGTTCTGCCAGGCTTGCTCTCCTTTCTTTATTATTTGCCCCTTTTTTGTTGAAATAATCCACGAGAAGAGAATATGCACTGTGTGAGAATTTGGGGCGCGGGGGGATGATTCCATGCAAGTTGGGTCACATTGACTCTTGTGAGTAAGAAACACGCAGGAGGGTAAAAGCCAGTTTGACATCATCATTTCTATGGGCGTCCTGGCTTTTGTTGTATGACATGATGCAATTAGATAGCAATGCGGCTGAACAGACGAGAAAAAGTCTTGCTGCATTCTGTTCATAGTTTTCTTCTCCTTTGTCCAAGGATGCCATTCTCATAATCTCCACGTGGGGGAGCCATTGGGCTATTAAAAGATTCCGTGCTTTTTTTCCCCATTTAAATTAATCTCTTCTTTTATTATTGATAGTTTTAGCTGTCCCTTTATTGTTGTTTTTTTTCTTGTTTTGAAAGGCGCAGATCAATAAAATGTCTTTATGATGATGACAAACATGTTCCTCGTAACGGCAACAACGCGTGAAGCCAAAGTCTCCCTCCCCACTGCCGTTGTCGCGTCAGACGACCAGGTCGGTTACCGGAAGCTGTGTTGAATGCGCTTCAAAATAAGAGCGCAGCAGGAAGTGTTGCCGTGTTCGTTGCCTTAATCTTGCTGCCTTGGAGCCCAGTTTTGCCCAGTTTCACGATTTGCCTTCGCATACTAATACGAATAAACACCTGCCTACACCTTACAAACTAAGGAGGTGTAGTCAGAAATTACAGTTACATTTTATATGCACATGTAAAACTTTCTTTATAATAATCAGAAAGTGCATGACTATATTTTTCAATACCAATTACTTGTGAAAGTTTGTACAATCAATGGGATCAGTTGCAATGCATATATGTGAATGATAAAAGTAAATTGCACATTTTTTGAAGGAAATGTAAGGTGCTTCATGAAATGTTTTGTAAGAGATATGTTCATTAAATGTCAACACATGTTCTTGTGCTTCTTTATACACAAAAAAAGGAAAGGTATTGTATTGGTTGTTTATATATATATTGTATCATTTCATTGGTTCGGCCCACTTGACATCTACCGAGGCCGTATGTGGCCCACCATGTGAAATGAGTTTGACACCAGTGATGTATAGTAAGGCGTGTTTAGCAAAAAAAAAAAAAAACGACCATGTATAGTAAGGCGTTTTTAGCCGAAAAACCCGACCATGTATAGTAAGGCGTTTTTAGCTAAAAAAAATGACCATGTATAGTAAGGCGTTTTTAGCTAAAAAAAAACAACCATGTATAGTAAGACGTTTTTGGCCCGAAAAAAACGAAAGTAAGGCATTTTTGGTCCGAAAAAACCGACCATGTATAGTAAGGCGTTTTTAGCTAAAAAAACGACCATGTAAAGACATTTTTAGCCGAAAAAAACGACCATGTATAGTAAGGCGTTTTTAGCTAAAAAAACGACCATGTATAGTAAGGCGTTTTTGGCCCGAAAACGACATAGTATAGTAAGGCATTTTTGGTCCGAAAAAAAACGACCATGTATAGTAAGGCGTTTTTAGCCGAAAAAAAACGACCATGTATAGTAAGACGTTTTTGGCCCTAAAAAAAACGACCATGTATAGTAAGCTAAAAACGCCTTACTATACATGGTAATTTTTTTCGGCTAAAAACGCCTTACTATACATGGTCGTTTTTTTTTCGGACCAAAAAATGCCTTACTATACTATGTCGTTTTTTTCGGGCCAAAAACGCCTTACTACACATGGTCGTTTTTTTCGTCTAAAAACGCCTTACTATACATGGTCGTTTTTTTGGGGTCAAAAACGCCTTACTATACATGGTCGTTTTTTTCGTCTAAAAACGCCTTACTATACATGGTCGTTTTTTTCGTCTAAAAACGCCTAACTATACATGGTCGTTTTTTTCGGACCAAAAACGCCTTACTATACATGGTCGGTTTTTTTCGGACCAAAAATGCCTTACTATACTATGTCGTTTTCGGGCCAAAAACGCCTTACTATACATGGTCGTTTTTTTTCGGCTAAAAACGCCTTACTATACATGGTCGTTTTTTTCGTCTAAAAATGCCTTACTATACATGGTCATTTTTTTCGGACCAAAAACGCCTTACTATACATGGTCGTTTTTTTTCGGCTAAAAACGCCTTACTATACATGGTCGTTTTTTTCGTCTAAAAATGCCTTACTATACATGGTTACATGGTCGTTATTTTTTAGCTAAAAACGCCTTACTATACATGGTCGTTTTTTTCGGACCAAAAACGCCTTACTATACATGGTCGGTTTTTTTCGGACCAAAAATGCCTTACTATACTATGTCGTTTTCGGGCCAAAAACGCCTTACTATACATGGTTACATGGTCGTTATTTTTTAGCTAAAAACGCGTTACTATACATGGTCATTTTTTTGGGCTAAAAATGTCTTTACATGGTCGTTTTATTAGCTAAAAACGCCTTACTATACTATGTCATTTTTTTTTTAGCTAAAAACGCCTTACTATACATGGTCGTTTTTTTCGGGCAAAAAACGCCTTACTATAAGTAAGCTGCATCCCAATTTGGACTTTGTGTTCACTGTTGAATAAAGAAAAGTGCATTTTTCTATGTGGAGTTATATGTCAAGTTCACAAATTATGACAATAAACATATTTTTATCACAGTCGTGTTTTTTAATGTGGGTCACATATGGCTCATGAAAGATGTGGCTTGGTTGAGGTTGAATTCGGGCTGATATCAGGATCCCGTTCCCTGGTTAGGACCGGATATGGTTTTACAATGCGGCCCACATCATGGATGCCAGATGTGGGCCACTGCAGGACCGTCATTCATTGACGTATGTGGGCCGAGTGTACGTGTCGCGTCTGCCCCGGAGCTGGGCCAGACCGATTTTGCTGACTGGGTTGCTCCTCGGGAACCGATTCAGGGTCATGACTGAGGGGAGGGATTGAAGTGGATAGCCCACACGCTTTTACTTGTGTGGCTACGGTGGAAGGTCCATTTGGAGCCACCCCCACCCCGACCCCCTCCTTCTGAACCATCCCACCAGATGCGGGCGCTTCCTGTTCAGCGGCCGGCCGCGTACAAACGTTTTTCTCTCCCACAAGAGGTCCCGTTTTGTTTGTGGTTCGAGCCTGAGATTTTCTTCCAGGGATGCCTTTCCATTCCAAATAAGGCACGCGAGGCGAGGCTCCCTTGCAAATGAGGAACACGCTGCCAAATGTTTCTGCTGATAAATCCCTTTGCCCCCCGAGGCGGCATCTGCTATTGATTTGAGCGGAATGCTTTCATTTCCGCTTCGTTTTGACCTTCATTTCAGTACGCCCCGCCCCCCCAGCCCCACCCCCAGGCTAAGCGATAGGTTGGTGTTCTCACCGAGTCGTTTTCTTTGTTGCCGCGGCAGAACTTGGGCGACGGCCGTCCTACTCTCCGCTCAGCGCACAAACTGCTCCCAAAAAGTGAAGGACATGGACAGAGAATGTCCCCCCGCCCCCCCTTTCCCCAAACGCAAAGGGAGCTCGACCTCCAATTCAAGTCCACCTTGCACAGCTGCTGATTTGCACTTTAGCATTCACGGCTTTAGCGATGTTTTGTTCTTTTTCCTCCCCAGAAGGCGTTTGCTGAGAATATTTGGGGGGGGTTTAGCTTTCGAGGAGGCCGAAGCAATTTGAGCGGCATCGCGTTGAAACTCTGCGGCGTTTTTCCGAGCGCAGCACCCGACCTTTTTTTGGGGGGGTGTCGCGGACCAGCTGAGACAAGCTCAAGCATTTTTTCTTTTCTTTAGCCGCGGGACTGCAGACGGCACCAAATGCATCCAAGCAGACGCGGCGATGGTGCCGTCTTCCGCGATGCTCTCCGTGTTCGTTGCTTTGTCTCCATTCCGTCGTATCTCAAGCCAAAAGACGCGTTTTACGGGAGCGATTTTCGATCCCATCGGCCGACGGGCCAGCCGCCGGCGTTTTGGCGTCAAGGAAGTCTGCTGAAATGAGCAGAGACCCCAGCCAAAAAAAAAAAACTAGAAGTGGCGCTTTGCTGCCAACTTGCAGCACCTCCAAGTTGTGGCATTTTTGCCATCCAATGAGCAACCGTGATACGGCTCAGCCCCAATCTCCGCGCTGACTTTTTGGGGGGGGTGCGCATTTCAAGTCAACGAATCGGCGGCATACTTCAAATGCGCTCGGCTTCCCAACTCGGAGTCTCGGGGGGGGGGGCCCGGCACGCGTTAGTAGTAGCGCACTCTCCCGACGGTGGCCGTTCCCGATCCCAGGACGTCCGGCTGTCCGTTCCTCCAGATTTCCCGGATGATGCGTTCGCGCTCCTCCAGCCGCTGCGCCCTCTCCAGCTCCTCGGCCGAGGCGAACACGTCGCCCGCGCCGCCGTTCCCGGCGGGGATCTCGGTGGCGACGGCGAGCGGCGGGGGGGCCGCTTCCACGTCGTCCGCGTCGTCTTCCTCCCCGGCGCTTTCCCGCTCCTCCTCGTCCCGCGGTATTTTTTTCTCGGGCGCGGCGGCGGCGGCGGCCGTCCGGTGGCGCGGCTCGCAGGAGATGCGCATGACCAGCAAGCAGAGCGTCAGAAGCAGGCCGAAGCACACGCCCAGCACAAAGTAGAGGCCGAAGCTCTCCGGGTTGCCTGCGAAACACGGGCGGGAGGAGGCGCTTCAACGGAAACGTCGCAACGCGCTGCTACCGTTTGCTATCCCACCCGGCGGAAAATGCGAGCTCTGCTCAACGTTAGCTTGACTCAAGACTCGCTCGCCGGTGCCGAGTCAAGATTTCAAAGGAATCTCATCAAAAGAACTGCGCTGAGTCGGCTTAGTGATTTCCTCCCTTGATTTTCAGTTTTGATGCATTCCTTTCAGTTTTCAAAGTTTCATTCCAGCGCAGTAATGCTTAAGTGACGTTTTTCTCCTCTCACGAGGAGACGACGCAACTCACCCTTGATGTGCGCGTAAGCCGCCATACTGTTGCTCAGGAGATCCATTTGCTTCTTCTTCACGTCCATGGCGGCTTCTGCAACAGATCACACGCGCACATCTTGAGCGCCGGACGGCGGCCGACATTCCGCGTCGAGCCCACGAGACACGGCAGAGCTTGCTTCGCCGGCGGGCGGGAAGGACGCCGAACAAAAGCCGCTCTGTGCGATGCGAGACGGCTTCGGAGCGACTCTGGCGGGCACCCGCAGAAGACCTTTCTGCACTTCGGGCTCGGCGTTGGCCCACCTTTCCAGCGTCATTTGAGCCATGGAGCGGGAGACTCCCCCCCGCTCTTGGATCTGAAGTGCGGATGCCCGACGGCGCTCTCTTTCACGCCCGCATCGGGACCAGGGCGAGCCGCAGCCGCAGCCGCGGTGAAAGCGCCCTGTAAGACGGGATGGATCGTACGCAACGCTACCGAATCCCGAAACCCAGAGAGCTAAGCTTTCATTTCAAACATTGCCAACAAAACGATTGTTTTGGACGCAGAGGATGACGATCGGCCAATCCTCCTGAAAACACCCCCCCCCCCTCCCCGCCCGCGACCTTGGCCAAAGGTCTGCAATGCAAACAACAGCCGGCCGACCGACAAGAGTCCAGAGGCGGCTTTTGGCTCTCCGCCGGCAGCGCAACATTCACGTGTCCCTTTCCTGTTCTTGCCAACGACGGTTCCGGCCGGTGCGGAGGCGCTGAAGAAAAGCGCCCCCCCGCCCCCATACGTTCAAGTCGACTTCCGCAAAATGTTGCGTCGACACGCGAGGAAAACAGGAAAGGAAGGCTATTTGCAGCCACATGACTAGTTTTGTGATCGTCAATGAAAGAACAACGGCGCCGTCATTCGGGACTTGCGCAAAGCGACCTCATCACGACAGCGATGCCCTTTGACGGCTGCCAACTCGGGGCCAGGTCACCCTCGGCAAGGGGTCGTCACGAGGACCCAACTCCTTTGGACTGCGATTCCCTGGCGTCCCGCGACGGTTTTTCAGGTGTGCCGTCTCAAGTTGCCAAGGCCGCGTGGCGCGCGATTCGCACCTGCAATCCTCGCATCCACTTAGCGCGCCGTTAGCAAGAGTTCCATCGAGGCAAAGAGGACTCGGACGCAGTCGCCGGCTTCCCGCAAATCATCGATGTCTTCCAATTCCATCCCCGGGACGGGACTCGGCTTCGCGGGCCGGGGAGCGCCGTCTCCCCGACGTCCTCGCGTGTTGTTGTTGTTGTTTGCTTGAGCGCGGGCTTCAGAAAGCTCCACCCGTGATCTCAAGCGTGACGTAGCTCTTGGAAGGCGCGCGGCGCAACACGCCGCATCAATTACACGGCCGCCGCCGGCCATTTGGCTCGTGACGGCCGAGGCGCGATGGGGTCCCGAGGCGTCACCGCAGGCCGTCTCTTCCGGGTTTAGTCGGCGGAGGACCTCGTCTAAAAAAAGGACGCCTTGCTAGCGCAGGCGCATCCGCAATGCCTTCCATCCTGCGGCGCAAAAACAAACAAACAAATCCAGAAAGAAATGGCGGAGGGGGGTCCGAATGGGGTTGCCGAGCGCCCAGGACGCGCCATCTCAACGGGATGGACGGATAGTCGGCCACGTCGTGCCGCCGCCGCTCGCAGGATTCGCATGCGTTTTCAAAAAAGCCACCCAGGCTTCTTGCTGCCGTTCACATTGGCGGCTGTCCATCGCCAGACGGGCTTCTTCTATTGCATTTCAAGCCCCTCCCCCCCGCCACCCCAAAAAGCCGGCGGGCGGCGTACCTCCCGAGCCGGACGCGACCTCGGCGCGACCAGGGGTCGGCTTTGTTTGCGCTGCGAGCAGCGCGTCGTCATTCGCCGACGGCGCGCGGCCGCACGGGAAAAAGCCGCGGCCGGGCTCAAAACATCGCGGCTCTCCGCGCAAATGGGGACATTGAAAGGAGGGCGGTGAGGCGAAAGCACCGTTTGTTCGTCGTCAAAACAAAGGCGCGGAGGCAAAGAGCGCTCGTCATTCCAGTCGACTCTTTCGGATGACTCGCTGGATGCGGTCGTACGGAGGGGGAGCGAGGACTCACCGGTGTGTGGAAAAATAAATCCCGTCCCGGTCAAATGCTCCGGAGAGCTGCGGGAACGCTGCGCCAACACCTCCGTCCGCAGCAAAACTTGCTGGAAAACTTTTGCGGCCTGCCTTTGCCGCTGTGCTTCAAGTCCTCAAAAGTGGCGGTGTGCGTGCATGTGTGTGTGTGTGTGTGGGAAGGGGCCGCACTGGCAACTTCCTCTGCAAGTTGGAGGCTGACTAACCAGAGTTGTCTCTCCTCCCCTCTGTTGGCTCCAGTGCACATGGAGCAGGAAAAGCCGTCCTCCAACCCCTCCCTCTACAGGGGGCTGGGGGGGGGAATAGGAAGAGCCTAAAATGGTCAAGCAACTAACTCAGTGAGGGGGCGGTGTGTGTGTGTGTGTGGTTTCGCCGACAGGATATTTGGTGTCTTTCCGCAAGCACGGGCACATCACGTGGGAGTGAGCAAAGAGCAGCGGCGATGACGCGGGGGGGGGGCTCCCTTCGGCGAATCCTGGCGGAAAAGCCGGCCGGTCGGCGCAGGTGGCAGGCGCAAGCTGCGGCGAGATGGAAGAACGCCGGCTGATTGAGCATTTTGGGAATCCAAGTGGGGGGAAGGCAGATCGTGTCAAAAACAACAAACCATCCGATGAGCGTCTCGCTGGTCGCCGTCGACGCACTTCCCTCCACCACGTTGTGAAAAGGGGGTGTGACCAGGACAAAATGTGTCTCTCACGTTGGACGCCGCCAAACGTGAGAATGACCTCGGCCTGCGCTGCGTGTCTTTGGCCCCAATGAGCCCCCCCCCCCCAGTGGCCCAAAAGCACACAGGATGTGCTTTCGTGATGGGAGCGGGGAAATCCCCATTCTGCAAGGCTAAACTCTTCTCCATCTGGATGTCGGGACCATCCGACACACCGCCCCACCGCGTCCAACCGAACTGGGCCTCGTGTCTGTCCGGGCAACGTTTCGAACACCCCACCCCAACAGAAAAGCTTTGGACACGTCACGTTGGTCCCGCTCAGCCTGCGCTCGGCGTTGATGGGAAAGTGCCGTTCTTCCTTGAATATTCCTCGACGTCCTCCGCTCTTTGCTGGCTTTTGAGCGTGGCTTTAATGGCTTTCCATTCGCCGCAGACGAATGCTGGAGTGCGGGCGGGTGGCAAAAGAAGTCAATCGGCAGAACGATCAAAATCAAGATCGCCAGAGGCGATCGCAGAGCTGGACCTCGAGGCCGCGGATAACTTCCAGCGACGGACGAAGCCCGCGGACGCCCTCCCGCTCCAAAGGAATGTGCTGTGCTGTGCGAATGGGCGGGATGGCAAACCCGGCGAGGTGAGCAACAACCACGTGATGACGGTGCAAAAAGAGCCGAGCGCACGTCCCCAAATAACAAGCGCCAACGCCGGCTTTGTGCTTTCCCAATGTCCAAAAACGGAGGAGCCGCCGCTTTCTATTTCAGGATAAGCAGTTCAGAACAAACAAACGTGCCTACATTTTCTGCCGAGATGTTTAGCGGACACTACAATTAAGTGGAATTTATGTGGCAGGGGGTGGGGGGCGGATGTTTCAGACTGGTTTCAAATGCCATCAAACATTCAGCAGCTCCGTTCGGCGCCAACATTTCGCACGACGTACGAGGAGCCGAAAAGCGGTCACGCCGGGTGTCGGTGAAGCCAAAGCGGCGCTTCGGCTGGGAATGCGCGCTCGCAGAGACAATTAGAGGGCGCTCCGGCGGACACCAGGCAACAGCAAGCCTAGCAATTACGCTTTGCTCCCGCGAACGAGCCGGGGCCCGCAACTTCTGTTTGCGTCGGCCGACAGCAGCCTCCCGGTGCCCTTTGGACTGAGCCAACATTGTTTGAACTCATCCGCACAGTCTTTGGTTTGGAGTCGAGTCCAACAGTCCAACACAAAACACAAACACGGGCACACTCGCTCACTTGTCACGCCAGAGGTGACGCAATCGACATTTTAGTGAGAAGAATTCAAGGGGCTCGCACCAGAACCTTGTGGCGCACCAGCTGCTGAGGTCCAAGAAAATGCCTTCCACAACCTTGACTTGTTTGGATTTTTTTGTGGCGTCTCCTTCCAGATATCGAGCCCCTCCCGACATCGCTGCCACGGGCCCCGCCGCATTCTCTCGGCGTACGTGTTGCTGCTCCGACCTCCTGCTCGGCGAGACTTTCAATCGAAGGAGATGACGAATTTGCTTCGATTGGCTCGGGATGCGATTTGCGCTAGACGGCGGTTGGCCAGCCAGATGACGGACGGGCATCGACGTCGCGGGGGAGGAACCGTCGCCGCTCAGACAGGAAGGAAAAGCTCAAGTCAAACAGCATTTTGCCCCTTGCCCACCGATTCCAACCTAACCAAATTGGAAAGTCCCAAATTGGAGACACGATAAAAGCGTCACGCTCAGAGCGCGAGTTTCCATCACGCCAAAATATGCGGCTGCTTGACGACATTCTTCTCGTCGGCGGGCTTGAAAGAGGACACGAATTGCAAGGATGCGCAAGACCAGACTCGCATGGAAAGCGTCCGCCGGCTTCTTGAAAAGACGACGGGCGAACGCCTTTCCGCGCTCTCCCCGAAGACGGACGCCACGCTTTGCCGCAGGGCGGACGCTCGCGGCTTGGAATGCGTTTTTCGGCAACGTTCCTTTTGATGCGGATGAAAGCGCGGCCAAGATGAAATCCTCAGCGTCGGCGCCGATCGTCTCCGGCGGCGTTCCGTGACGCCGCGGACTTCCAGAAATGCTCTTTTGATCATCCTTCCGCCGCATCGTAGATCAAGAACATCATAAAGCTCCCAGAACTGGCCTTGAAACCGGTCGGCGACGGATGAGCTTTGAGCCGGCGCGCCGCTTTTGCGGCCCTGCTCCAATGTGGGATTGGCCGGGCGGGGGCAAAGGACAAAGACCGCAAAGTGGAGGCTGCCGATGTGTCGGAAGTCAAAACGGGAAAGGCGAGCGTCTCGCGACTCGCGGACGAGATATCATCGTGACAAGCGTGGCGCTTTGAAAAGCAGCCCCCATTCGCTCCAACTGCCATTTAGGCTGCGACATCTCTCTGATGTTTGTTTTTTTTTCTGAGACTTGGGAGACGTCAATTTCTGTTGCCACCAAAGAAATAAATCTCCTTTTGATAGGACAAAAGCTCTCCGGGGTAATCGGGCAACAAAATGGTGACATACTGTAGGATGGTGGTCTTCAAGGCCCAGCTGCTCCGAGCTAACAGCACCAATGACATTTGCATGCCCTCCCTGAACCGCGTCCATGACTCCAGTGTTGCAACGGCGCCCTCTCGCGGCCGTTTAGGCTACTCTCATGTCTTGGCGGTAGGCGTGAGGAGGGGAAACCAAGAAATCATCACGCCCGCCTGCCGTTTTCGTTCTTTTCCGTTGGCATTTGCCACAATCATCACCGCGTCACTCGACACTCGCACTCTTCACTGCTCAGCGCTTAGCGAGGAGACGCACGCAGGCGGGAAGCAACGCCGAGCTCAGTTAGCCGGATTGCCTTGAACACGCGACGAGCACTCACAACAATGTTGGCACCTGGAAAGTAGCGACGGGACGCACTATGATCAAGGTCACGTTTGTCTGTTTTCCAAGTGCCAATTCATATACATCCAATATCTACACACGCTGTATATTAAAACGCCGCGTTTACCTCTGGCAGCACGTGTTCGCCGAGCCGCCGTGGAAGAAGTCCTGAGCTCGACGTCTCCGGCTTCACATTCCCACGGCCAAGTGTCCCAACTGGCGAAAACAAAATTTGTTTCCTTTTTTCAGTCCAAAGCGCTTTCTTCTCTGCCGATGTTTGTCGCCAGAAAAGAGCGTCCGCAGAAACAAACACTCACGTGGGGATGCGGAAGCGGACGATCCTTGGTTGCGGGCGTCGCAAATCTGGTTTGAAACTCAAAACTTGTAGTTTCCAGGCGCAGTTTTTTTTTGTCTTGCCAATTTGTGCGCTAGCCGACTTTTTAGCCCCCCAGCAACAGTCTTGGCACCGCCGCGAAAGGCTCCCTCGTTGCTTTCGCCAAGTTAGCCATCGGCGTGGCTCCAAAGCGAGTGGAAACTCTCCGAGCCAATTCTTTGACATCAACAAAACGAAACATTTGAGAAACGTTGCCACCTGCTGGCCAAAAGAAAGCGTTGCAATCACCAAACAAGGCGCAAGACTTATTTTCCATATCAAAGTTTATTGCTGACATGCGTGTAGAGTTTCTGATGAAGTAGAAAAATATGTTCGTTTCTTTCTTTAAATCCAGAGGTGATTTTCCAACTGTACAAGAATGTCATTCATGAGTTGCGAGATGCCCCCATTGATGAGCAAGCAGCTGACGAAAGACAGGAACCACTTTGTCAAATGAACGCTGGAAAGCAATCAGCAATATGCCCAAAAGAAGCGGCCGGGGAGATTTTTCTTCAAATTATTAGTTGTGCTACTTAAAAAGGGCAATTGTTTGTTTGTTTTTGTGAGGAGGGGGAAAATAGCTTTGTGGAAACTTATTTTTGCTCATAAATGACGAGTTTCATCAAAATTTATGATGTCATCCGGGAAGGGGGTGCCTAGGGAATAAATACAATTTGGTTTAAAATGTTTGAATATAAAAACAACCAATGTAGTGAATGAAACCAAATGACAAATATTTTGCAAGCAATTTTGCTCCAACATATGGCGACGATGCATTGAAATTAGAATGAGGCCCAAACTCAGGGAAAGCCTTCTGATCCGTATTTTAGGGAAAAGGTTGTGTACGCGCCCCCCACCCACAACCATAAAATTGGGAGGAAAAGAAGGGAAATATCGGTACAATTTTGTTCTTTTTCTTTGTGTGGCGTGGACGTACTTGACAAATATTTCAAGATTCCAATTGCTGTGAAACCATGGGGAATATTTCAAGGAAAAAAAAATCATGCAAAATCATTCTACGAAATAATCCGATTTTTTTTTTAATGAACGATATGAATCCGGAGAAAAAAAAGTTACACTTGAGTGTTTTTTTCAAAATAAATCAGTAATATTAATTATTAGAACCAAGCATAAGGCAGAGTAGCTTAAACGGTGGCGATATGGCAAGCACATGATGCATTTGAGTTTGTTGAGTTGGGGAGGGGGGGCTACTTTTTCATGATCGTAGCTGAGAGAACAATAAATAAATCCACCTTGAAATGTTAAGTGAACGAGGTTGGGATGCAAACATAAATAGTGGGAAGCCTAATTGATACTGCGGCAAAGTCGCCGAAGAGAAGCTTCGCCTCAAAAAAAGAGAACCTTGATTCAGTAAATAGTCAGCGCAATCCAAGGCAACCAGAAAAAACCAAAGTGAAATTCAAAAACAAGACAAGGAAAGTAATTACAGTGTGGATCACCGAGCACCGACAAAGTGGAATCATACATGCATGTACATGAGGGGGGGGGGGGGCTGTGAATAGACAATCAAGGGCTAGCTCGGTGTTGCTCTGCTTTTCACAGTGTGCCAGATAAGAAACACTAGTTGGACGCTTTTCCACCGCGTGGCACTCACTCGGCTCTCCGATCAAATCTGCGCGGGGGATTTTCGTTGCTGTGGTTTTGTTTGGCCAGAGAGCGCAAAGGCATTCACGGCCATGGAAAGGAGGCGGGAAATCGGGCTACTGCAGCCAAGTGGAGACAGAGGAAGCCGTTCGAGGATTCGTTGCTAGAAATGGGGTGGGGTGGGGGTGGGAACGTAAGTGCTGCGCATCTCCACAGTCTGTTGGAAATGCCAGAAAATGAACATGCTCGCTGGAAGGCGTGGTGGCGCGCTGCGCATAGTCTCCACTTGGCCCCCAGCGGTGTGTTATTTATTTTTTTTTATGCCGCCCTTTTGGAGGCGACTGATTTATCAATACATATTTTGAAATTAAAAATACCCCCCTCCCCTCCAAAGAAAAACAGAGCCAATGCTAACTTAATCTGTCCCCGACACGGTGTCCTCCACAGTCTCCCCTCGGATGCAGCGCCCCGTTTTGCCGGCCACCTTGGATTAAATTAGCATTGAACGTGGCCTGGATTTGGAGGGTTTTCGCAGAGCTGAGCCGGTACCGCGCTGTGGAAAAGTACAGAGAGACTGGAGGATAGCTTAAAGATGGCCGCCGGCTCGGCGGGCCTGGCTTGAGACGCGCGCACGCGCGCGCACTTGGCTATGCAAACATGTCAAAGTGTCGTTCACATTCATACTGGAAACAAAAGCACACTTTTCATCTGGTCTGTCAGACTACCCGGAAGCCACCACAAATCCCAATGAGGCGCCGGGTAGCGGTTCCGTGGCGTCCCCCCTCCCCCAACCGCGTCCAACACCGGGTCTCGGCGTGGCGACTTCCAGGCTTTCCGCACGCTAGCTGCCTGATGCTAGGAAAGAGATCTCCGCAGGGACCAGAAGACCAGTACAGTACGTGTGCTCCCATCATGTCCTAAAGTCTTCAATAGGATATTACAAATGCTACTCCGAGGTCATAATGCTAAAAAGAAAGACCAAAAAAAAAAAGCTTATTCCGTCCAAAACTGGAGAGGGTTTGTCGTTTCTTTCCCCGCGGCGTGACGGGGAAAACGCCAACGTCGCCGGTGGCTTGGCCGAACAGTGAGCGTGGTTTACCAACACGGAGGAAGAGACGGAGAGGTAGATTGACTTGAAGGTTTTCCGAAGGGGGACGACGGCGGAAGGAAGGAGGCGTGGCGGGAAGGCGGAGGCGCTCCCGCCGACGGGGGGCTTGCACAGTGACGAGAGGGCGGACCGAGAGAGAGACGTGGCGGCGGCGACTACTTGCGGAGGAAGCGCTGCGCCAGGATGGCGGCGTCCAGCGGGCCGACGGGCTGGGCGTCGTGGCCCAGGCGCCGCACCGGTGGCAGGCTGTTGAAGTGGCGCTTGAGGAAGCTCTTGGCCTCGTGGAAGGTGTTCTTCTCCTCGGCCAGCAGCAGCTGCTGACGCATGTAGTTCTCAAACTCGTACTGCGACGACTCCTCCGTCACTTTGGCCTGGAGGAAAGCAAAGACTCCCATCAAGACCGACACCCCCCCAGCCCCGACCCCAATAACAACTCGAGCCTGGCGCTCCTTTTACCTCCTGCAGATGCTCCGAGTGGTTGACCTGATCGTCAATGTCCGGAACCACCTGAAGCGGGCCGCTCAGCGACGAAACGGACTGCCTGCAATTTCGAGGAGCTGAAATGAATCGACCACTCCCGGGTCGTCACGCCGCGCCGCCATTTTCATCATCGGGCCATTGTTTCACTGCTCAGTTGCAGTTCAGTTCTGTCTTGTTTTTTTAATTTTTTTTAAATGTCTAAACAAGAACGGGTTCCGGGAATATGTGACATCAATGCAATCGGATTCATTTATGGAATACTGGAAGATATTGCATCGTGTAACGAGGGCAAACGTTCCACTCTGGCGGCCATGACGGTAAAGCCCAAGCTTTAACGACAGAGCTGCGTTCCAAACGGCGCAACCGAGACTTTGGATGCCAATCCAAATGCGCTCATCGATTGAAGTCGGCAGAGCGGTGACGCAAAGAGCCGCTCGCCATGCAGGGAGGGGTGCGCGTACCACGAGGCGATGATGTCACCGAGCAACTCCAGCACCTCGCTGGCGGTCAGCCTCTGCTGAGGGTCCAGCACCAGCAGTTTTCGGATCAGACACACCGTGTTGTCGGATACGCGGCCATCTCTGCAGGGGGGGAGGAGGGGGGGCAAGTGTATTGACATGAGACACAAGTCAACTTTTGAGGGAGAGAGAGGGGGAGACTGCTTTCAGGTGAAATTTCAGGGTGAAGCGGCCCACATCTATCGTACGTCTTGGGGCGACAGGCCGGGTGCGCCGCCCGCCATTGGCAGTGCGCAATCTCAACCGCCATTGGAAGTCATCCAAGAGGACATCCTTCCAAAGGCGTGGCGCACGATCGGGGAAGGTGCGATTAAGTCCACTAGCCGGGCATTGGCGGGCGCGCCATCCTGGAATTTCACCCGAAAGCCTCAGCGCGGCGGGCTCCCGCCCGGCGACTCACTCTGGGACCGAGTACTCGGCGGCCTTGATTTTGCGGAAGAGCTCTTGAGGTATGCTGTCGTAGAAGGGGAACTGGCCGTAGAGCATGGTGAACAGCACCACGCCCAGAGCCCACATGTCGCTGGGCTTGCCGCGGTACGGGCGACCTGGAAAAAAGGCACAACAAACACTTTCAGCCACAAACATCGGCGTCCATTTCACAGGATCGCAAACTCAAGATATTTTTTTGTACCGTCCCGCTAAAGCACGCGCCCCGCCCCGAGGACGGAAAAACAAGCGGCGAGGGCCAGAGGCGTCACTTTACCGGGACACTCACCGCTGAGCACGTCCGGGCTGATGTAGGCGGGGCTTCCTCTCTGGTCTTTGAGCAGGTCGTCCTCGCTCACCAGGTGCTTCCCTAAGCAGAAGTTGGTGACGGTGATTCTGTGCGTCCTGCAACAACAAGCAAAGCGGTGGAGAGCGCCAAACGAGAAAAGCAAGCAGCCAACGAGTCCCCCTACGAGCGGGACAAGAATGCGGGACAAGAATGCGGCCCTCCGCCGCCCGCCTTACCGTTTGTTCAGCACCATGTTTCCCAGCTTGAGGTCTCGGTGCACGATGTTCTTCTGCGGAAAAAGGCCCGTCAGGACACGGGACGCGGAAGCGCGAGGTCCGCCGCCCCCCCGTCCGCATTTGAAAGCTGACCTTATGCAGGGCCTCCACCACGCGCACCACGTCGTAGAAGATGACGATGGCCTCGCGCTCGCCCAGCCGCTTCTCCTTGATGACGTAGTGCTGCAGGTTGATGAGGTCGGCCGTCTTGTCGCTGAAGTCGTGCGCGCACAGGCAGTCCAGCACCAGGCAGATCCGCTTCTTCATCTTGCGCAACTTGTTGGCCTCCGGGTCCTCGCCGATTTCGTAGGCCCGGTCCTGCAAGCGCGTCATTAGTGTATGCGTCATGTTTTGACTTCCACTCGCCGGCACCTCTGAAAGCTCCTTAATCTCCCGACGTGGACGCAACCGTAATCCGTCAGCCGCCGCCGCGCCATGGCGAGCAATGAAAGCGCTCTGCCGGGGCTGACCTGGAAGAGGCCGTGATGGTGGACCACGCCGTCCTGGTTGTGCAGCAGCGACAGGAGGGAATACTCGGTGTGCAGCAGCATCTTGCCCTGCCTCTCCTCCTGCGTCTCGCCGGCCGAGTCGGCTCGCTCCTCCAGCGTCAGGATCTGCGCAAAACGGCAGCGGGGAGGCAAGAAATCCATCACAAGCAGGGCGGCTTCAGGGAGACTTCAAGTCCATCCTCTGTAGGTGGCCGTCATTCTGAGCACTTGGAAAGCGTCAGCATCTCGGCCGGGTTACTCAAACATGCTTGACTTTTGGACTCTGCCGGTCCTCCGTCAGGCGCCTCCAGCCGGTCCGGAACGCTGCCGCTTGGCACGCTCACCGAATGCCATTTGATGGTCCGAGTTTGCAGGCGACTTACTTTGAGCTGGTAGAAATCGTCGCTGCCGTCCTTCCTGGCCAGACACTGCACGATGCTGGGCACCGGCGAGTTGCCCAGACGAGGCCCTGCAACAAAAAACCCCCAAAATGCTCGGATGACAAAAAATAAGAAAATGAAATGCAGGCTGCCCATGGCCACCCCTGCATGGCTCAAGGTTTCGTTTGGCCCTTTGCAGATGGCTCGTCGTGCAAACGACACTTGTCAGGAGAAAGTCCACCTTGCGTACACTCCCCGGTCTGTGTCACGGCGATGGGCCACAATCACCAGAACCCCCCACCCCTTCAGTTTTCATTCACTCACTCAATCTTTGCCCATTAGGAAAGTCCAGGTTGCAATCGTCCCCGGCGCTTCCCTTACCCAGGACAAAGGGCCCAGCTCGCTTGGCGTTGCCGCCAGAGATGCCGGCGTACAGCGGACACTGCGGCTTGCCGGCCCTGCCCGACGTCTCTCCGGCCGCCCTCTCCGACGCACGTCGCTTGGACATCGTGGAGCTCTGCCAGGGGAGGGAAGAAGAAAATCACATTGGGACCAGCGCCGGCAATCAAACGAAGGCCCCATTCGCCAGGAGACGCTCCCCAGCCGCCACTCTTTTGATTCCGTCCCTCAGCTTTCCCGATTCGTCCGCTCTTTAGCCGCACATTTCAGCAGAAAATCTCTCCTCTGCCACGGCGCGACATGCGCGCAGCTATGAGGCTGACGAGCCCCTCTGCTATGCCAGAACAACAACAAAAAATAGGTGTGACACGGCCACCACTCGGACCCACAGCCGCCGCCGCGCGCGGAGAGGTATGCTTTGTTGAGCGCGTTCCTGCGCCGTGACGCAACGCCGGCTTCCCGTAACAGGGAAGTAAGGAGAGCGATGACTCACCGCTTTTGACTGCCGGTGCCGCCGGACGGAGATACGCGTTTGAGTATTCGGGTGATGACGCCAAACCGGCTCTGGAAGCATGACAAAGGGCATGGCTGTGGACCCGTGTGGGGAAACCGGGGCCGGGAGGGGGCCATGTCCGCGACCGACAACATTGAACTTCCTCATTTTGTCAGCAAAACATACCGGCCAGCAAGGAGCGTGAAGGCCTGCATACAATGTGTGTGTAGAGCACAGAGACCTACACACACACACACGTGTGATATTGCAAAATAATATTCCAGGCCGCCTCCACGCGCACAGTGAGCCAGTGCCGTCCGCAAAGCTCCGACGTCATTTCTGGATTTGCCCCGCCAGGCGAGAAAAGCCGTCAGTATCCTGGTGCGACCGCCAACCGCCTGACCCCAGGGTGTGGGCAAATGCCGCATAAGTATCCATCCGTCCTTCTAATTTGGTGGCAAATCAGACAACATGTAGGTCTGGGAAGGACCGGTGGTAAGCCCCCCCCCCCCCCCTCAAAATAAATCAACCTCACACCATGGCATTGAAGCAAAACGTCGGCCGTGGTTTCTTGACACTCGTTTGTGTGTCTCGTCGTGCCATCGAACTCACACGATGTCAAAGTAGCCAATTGCGGCCATTTTGATTTTTTGGGGGGGTCTGCTTCCACGTTCCTTTCAAGTGAGCGCACGGAACCAACAACACCAGTGTCAACAATCGGCTGTGACAATGCTCATTTCTGTGCTCTCCATTATAGACGGGCAATTTGTTTTACAGGCGCTGTTGTGCTGAAAGCGCATTGAGCTTTCCAAAAATATTTTTTTCATTTGCAATTTTCCACCTGGCCCGGAACGCACGGCCCACAATCATGCGGCCTTCGCCGCGTACAGCAAGTCGGCGCGCATCGGAGCCGCGGAGGAAGCGTGACTCACGCGAGCACAATCCGAGGATGGTAATAAAAAGCAGATTCAACGGCACGCGGCCATTTTTTAGGAGACGGACCGACACAAAGTAACGGGCTGCCCATATAATCAGCCGCCATTCTCCTTTTCCAATCAAGGCGTCGCGCGCCACCCGCGGCCAATTCTCTCTCTTTTTTTGTTTTGGGCCCATCCCAGACAGCCGACCGCGTCGCCGTCGCACCTCTCGCCCATCTGTCCCCATCTGTCCCCATCCCCGCCCGATGAGCCGAGGCTTCCCAACAGACGGCCGCCATGGCGCCAAGTCACGTCAAACTGAGCATGCGAGAATTTTTAAAAAAAACTAAAAAAGTGGGAAATCAGAGATCCTCTTCACTCTCCTTTCATCCGTAGACTGCGCTGGATCTTTGGGATGATTTCCTATAAAACTGGACACCGGTGAGACGAATGCTCGGCAGGAATTGAACACCGCGTGGATGGTTGCGTTTGCGTGGCCCTAAAAGCCAGCAGGTTATTTCAGCGGAGAAACTACAACAAGCAAGCCGCAGGCGTCTCAGGATACATTCTGCAGAATTTGCTCACCAACGGCCTCGATTAGCACGTCAAATCATGAGCGAGCGAAAGGCGACTTCGAACGCGGGTCAGCAATTGTCAGCCGCATAGTCATCTCATCTCATGGTAGGCAACATGCGCGGCTTTGGCGGATTTCCTTGCCAACAATGCAAAAAAAACCTCCCAAAACAAAACGAATGGATGCATTTTTGGCAGCAGGTGACCAAACGACAAGACTTGAGCGACATTCTCCCGCACGCGCCTCGGGGGCGGGGTCAATGATTCACCGACAGGAGCTCGCAACAACAAAGCCATCGGCTCCTTAAGGCCACACAGCTCAGCAACAGATGCCCCCCCGCAAGTTTAAAAAGCAAAGGGCAAGCGCACGACGACCTGGATGACCTCGGCGCGGTGACAGCATGCCCATACAACACCCCCAAAAAAATATCTCGTCAATCACGCTGCGGTGAAATCGACCCCCCAGTCATTCCATCCGCTTTGTGGCCTCGTATGAGGGGCACAAAATCACATCCAACCTCTCCTCAGACCGCAGCGATGGAGTATTTTGGTATTTGTTGACCCCATTCACCGATCGGGTGGCATTTTTAGGTCCTCCAACAACTCTTCTCCGACTATGGCGCAGAGCGACGAACCGATAGCAAGCGTCCCCGCCGCAACCAGCGGCAAGCTGCAGGAATCGGCACACGCTTCTCCCGGCCTGCAGTTAGTTGCCAGGGGACTTGGCAATTTTCCACCTTCCGAGGTTGCACCCGAGCCGTGACGGAGACGGACCTCGGCGACGCGGGGGAAGTTTCACAGCAGACGCTGGTTTCCGCCGCCCCGTCGTCTTGAAAGCGGTCGAAGGGATGCTCCTTTACAACCATGACTCGACTCGCAACAGGTGGTCAACAAACCAGGTGTGCTTCGAGTGTAAACAAATTTGAGGCCATCGTTTGCTTCGATGCCTCCCACTTTTGCAGGGGCCGAAAGTAAGGGCACTGACGGACAGCCACAGATCAAACTTGCACTCTTCCGTGATTGGCCGCAAATGCTTCGGAGTCAATTACAGCAGCTAGTCCGGAAGGAACAGAAGTCAGTGGACGCCGCTCTTCATCCCCGGTCACGCTCTGCCTGTCCTCCCCTCCAAGCGTCTTCCAGTTCCTGCTCGTTCTCGGAGCAGCTTTCCCTTTAGCAAGTAAGATGCAGGCTCAACGTGCCGTGAAAACGCACCTGGGTTCATTTCATTCCAAATCCAAAAAGATAAGAACTGCCCGTGTCCCAATACTTCGGGACTTGACTGAAGCACAAACGACAACATTTGACTCCAGTTTCAAGTTAATCGTACACGACGCACGCAAAACGGAGAGGCCCGACAGCTGATGGACACTCTTCCACTCAAAGCTCAAGCTAAACTTAGCTCCTCGGCGGCATACAAAGCTCGTTTTCACCGACGATCGCCGGCTCACCAGCAACCCAAGTCGGGATAGAAAACGGATGGATAGATGATGAAAGGCCAACGGTCATGTCACCGGGTCTCATCTGCCCTAAAAATGTTCACATTGCAGCCAACGAGATCTCCACTTGGAACATTGGTTACGGTTTCACAATTGCACACCCACAAACATTATTTAAGGAGAATTTCTGATTGTCTGCAAGTGGGTAAATGTAGTCGAACGATTTCGCAATTATATGTTAGTAGCGCGTTCCTAATGGTGCTCTATAAATACTGTTGACTTGACTTGATTGAACAATCATGGTGCATTCTTTTTTTTTTTTTTCAATCGAGTTATAGCACTGAGTTTTTTTCTTCGTACCCAAGCAATTACTTGGAGGGATGAGTTTTACTTTTAATTTGCATCATGACTGGAAATAAGGGCAACGAGCGTATGTTTAATGAGCCGTTGCCATTTAAGATGACAATGTAGCCGTACCTAATAAAGTGTCCCACGAACATTTCGAAAGCGAGTTGTTGAACTCTGCGGCAAAATCGCTCCCTTACACCGCCACCGGTGTTGGTTAGTGTTACGGAGAAATGTTCCATTTTAAAAAGAGGTCAACTTCCATTTGACTGAAAGTTAACAATCGCTTCGCTTGGAGCCTCCGACGCGGGCAGGCGAACACACAAAGAGGACACGCTGCAGTCGCAAGTTGTCCCTGCAAACTACTTAGTCGGCGTGAAACAATGCTTCGTTTAGCACGTTGACTCCATTTCTCGGGGTTGGCAAAGGTATGACCGACCAGCATCAAGTTGAGGGGAGAGGCCATTTAAACAAAATAGGAAACGGTACAGCTGGCTAGCACGAAGCTAACTCGCTAGCTCACCTCGAGCCGAAACCGCCGGGTCAAAAAAAAAAGAAAAAAAAAGAAAAGAAAAAAGTCTTGGCGTCGTCCTCCGCCCTCACAACGTCGACATTTCTCGCGGGGGGGGCGACGTCTCTGCTTGTCGACGGCTCCGGACGGAGCGTCGCGGTTCGGTTGGCCGCTCGAAGCCTCCGAATTAGCAGCGATTCGGGAAGAAAAGCCTGCTAGCTCGCCACCGATCGCATCTTTCCACAGCGACAGCGCCACCTGACAACGGAAGTGACGCACAGGCTTTTGACAAGATTGACAGCCTGCCTCGGCCAATCATGGTCTAGCAGATCGCCGATGATGACATTGTTTTCAATTTACGTAATGGAACAGGATGGGATTACGTCATCGTGTGCAAACGATTAAAACGGTTTGTGTAGCCACACGCGCACGCGCGCACGCACACGCACAGATGGCCGGTTAAATGCAATCGCTGAAATATATTATTTCTCATCATTTTGATTTACAGTTGATAAACACCGTTTTCGCAGTCAATTCCGCAAATGTTTTGTTCAACATTTTTTTTATGTATTTAACTTTATAGTGGATGATACGTATTTATATGTTGACAGGACAAAGTTCTATACGCTTCACAATTCAATTCTGTAAAAAAAAAAGTCACTTTTAGTTACTCAATGACTCAATTTTGAATGGCAGTGACTAAAGGGCAAAAGCTTCTCAAAGTCTCAATTCCAAGCACAAGCCACAACAAATTATTAATTTGTTTAAGTCACTGTGATTCAGCAGTGCATTGGCCCCAGGCCACATTAAGGATGTTTAGAGTCACGCGTGCCCGACACTTTGTGTTTGTGTGTGTGTGTGTGTGTGTGTGTATAAAGCAGAAATGATGAATTCATGAGTTGAATTGCATCAACGGTGACAGCATGAAATAAGACGCACTTGAGTTGCAGGCCGGATCAGGCCCAGGGGCCTTGAATTTGACAACGGCAGTGCTACAGTTGAATACTTTTGCTTGTTTGTTTGTCCGTCAGCGCAGGTTGGGGGGTTGTCGTCCTCTTTGCCAAGGTCACGAGGGATGAGCTCCTTTAAAAGTGGTGAATGAGAATATCTCATGAAAGGCCAATGACGCCACCGTGCCTACAAAAAAAACCAGGAAACAATTACAATAGCGCCCTCCATTGGCAAACATTTCTCAATAATTGGTAGCCTACTAATACCCGCTAACGCCGAGCAAAGTGGAACTTCAAACCAGAACCACCCCCGCCCCACACACACAGCCAGAACGACACCATAAGTCTCCCTCCCCTAACCAAAGCCGGTCCGGGCCCCTTCATCCCAAACGGAATGAACGAACCCAGATTCACTTGGGCAAAACTAGGGCTAATGCCAAAGCAGAACGCACACTAATCCGGAACTAATCTGACACGAGATATTCAACCAAGACCAAACCCCAAGCCGGAACTAACCCGGATTTGAACGCAGATCCAACCCGAGCCCAAATACAGATACATTACCCCAACCAGAACTCATCCCAAATCTCAGACCGGCCCTCCTACTCCAGACCTAGAAACTCAAACCGAATCCCTGAACACAAATGACCAAAACCCAAACAAAGCACATTTGCACAATGTCAATTTATTTGTATTTGTTTTGGAACAGCGACATTGCAAAACGGTGCACAACGCAGAACGCAGTACATAAATCCGATCAATAAATCTACTCAATACACCGATTGACAATGCAATGAACCACCGACAAATTCTCCTGTCATTTGTGGACTTCTGCCCCATAATCCTCCACGTCGTGGTGTAAAACGACCAACCTCACTGCGTACTCGTTCAGCGCCACGGACGACGACAGACGTCAAGCATCCATTGAAATTGGGCTGGCAGCCAACGAGGCCATCGCAGCATGGAAGCCGGATGACAATCGGCTTCCAAAAGAGCACTTGGGTTTTGGCGGCTTCCCCGCACCGCATCCTTTCAAATGCAGAAGCAGGAAGTGGATACACTCTCGGCGTAAGTGTCTGGACCGGGACACGTACCGAGGAAGAAAACCGAAACCATGTATTGCAAGCCTGGTGTCGAGTACATTTTTTTGGTTTCTACTTGTCTGGATTTTGCGACAAAGCTGTTGAAACAGCATCAAACTTGATTTCCTTGTAAATGACTTACGGATTCAGCGCCCGAGTGTCTGGAATGATATGACAAGGGAAATCTCATCTCGATCGAGTTGAGTCGGATGACCAAAATGATACGATGTCGCAGTTTTGGGGAAATGCTCAAATAAAAGGTCCTTTGACAAAAATGTTGGCGCCTAAACTCCGCCCCAAATTCTGGAATCAAATGCCCGTCATCGTCTCTGTTGTTTGTCTTGGGAAAGCCCAGTAACGTGTTTGGCTGACAAGGTCAAATGGCCGCGGGTCTTTTTCCGGAACGTACCCCAAAGGACACAGAATCCCAACGTCGGGAGGAAAAAGCACCCGGAAGTTTTCTGCACGCATGTCGCAGCAGCGGTTTAGCTGGTGCAGACGACGTATTGCGGTCCGTCCCACCACGGGATGCGGGGGGTCGGAGAGGGAGGGGTCCGATGGCGTCACAGGCCGTCCATCATGGCCAGGAGGTCGTCCCCTTTGCTGCTGGCATCGGCGGACAGATCGGGCGACTCCCGAGACTCGCCGAATTCCCCCATAATCTTGGCCAGCTCGGCGTTGGCGGTTTGGTCCTGTGGGGGAGAGTTGCCCCGAAGAACCGCTTCACTCATTTCCGGCCGACATTTCAAATAACGTGAACGAAAAGCCGATCATTCGGTGCCAAAACAAAAACATGGATGAATACCGCCGGCTAACTCCACAATGGTCCTTTTTGACCAGAATGCGCGCACACGCAAAGTTCAACATTTATGAAAAGTGCAGTGTTTTTCTTGCAATAATAATACTGTTATTTTGCAGTCAAAGTGAAAATGAGTCAAGAACACGATCAAATGTTTGGCTTCGGTTTTTGTCCACTGGAGGTCGCCATCCTCACGTTCAATTGTCGGGTCTGTGGCTCGGAGTGCATTTCGATCTTAAAAAGGCGCGGTGAGTGACGGATGTGGGACAAGCAGTACCTTGGTAGCTTGGATGTTTATGAATCCGTATGACAGTTCATCCGGTCTGGACAGTAACGCTTCTCTGTGGCGACGACAACAACAACAACAACAACAAAACGTGGTATGTTTTGAATACAAGAAATGAGCTTCGGGGGCAAGGTACCCACTCTTCCTCCTCGTCGGTGGCAAACAGGTTGACCCGGAAGCCGCTGTCGGCATTGCCGGCCTTCGGGACTTCCAAGCCTCCCATGAGTTTGGCTAAGAGGTTGAGCTCTTCTTTAGCCAGAGGGTTGGGAACCAGGTTGACCTGTCCACAATGCAACTGTTCACACTTTGCGCGGGTGTACAAGGGATGACATATTTTGTACTTCTTTCATTATCAGCATTGGTTTATTTTATATTTGAAAATGCCCCCTTTTAGTTTTGTTTCAGTGTTAGCTTTGGTTGTTTTTCTTTAATATATGGAGCATTTGTCGAGTGTAAGACATTTTAAAAAAGACATTTTTGTTGCTAATTATTGTGTAGTCAAGTCGCTACAGCTCTCAAACGACTGAGCTTTCTTTTTTTGGGAGCTACAGCAGTATTGAAATCAAAACGCCAAAAGCCCGTGTATGATGTGAATTGACAAAAGACAAAAAACAAGGACATTTTCACCAAAATGATACAATGGCTTTATAAATGTTATTGTTCCTTTTTCTTTCAACGCATTTTCAGTTTTATACTATTGCGCTCATGAAAATGTTTTCCATTTTGGTTTGAGTGATTTTGTTCACGAGAACAACAAGCTTGGAGTGTGTGGATTTGTATTTTTTATTTTTTTTACCTTGGTGTGCTGAGCAGAGTGCTTGGAGGTTCCCGACATGTGCGTTTCCACCGGACGGCACACGCTGTACCTGTGAGGCCACACCGCAGCAAAGGTACTTCACTGATCAGACAGCCAAGACACAAGGTAGCCCCCGTTATCATGTTTTGTGTGTGCTCGTGTGCGTTGAAAGGTCTTACATGTTTGTGCCCAGTTTGGTGACCCTGTCGCCGAAAAGCTCAAAGGATCCTTGGCAGAGTGCAGCCGTGTAGTTTCCGCCATTATTGAACTGCAGCCTGCTCATCTCTTCGCCGGTGCAGCTGTACATCCTGGGATAGCCACAAAAAAAGAAAAAAGAAATACTTCTTCTCACTGTGAAATGTTTACCCCCCGCAAACATATTGAAATATGTATTGAATCACAGTTTTTCCCATATACGCGAGTCACAGTTTGTCGTTTTGAATTGGAACTTTTGGTGCCAAGGAACTGCAAAGCCGAAAACAATGATTTCAACCTCCAATTCATTGAATACGCAACGATGACAAGCTATGTCGTCTTCTAGCTTTTTTAAAGCAAATAATCATTACCTTTGAATTTGATGGCCCCCAAAAAGCCCGGACAGGGACATGACAAGCACCGTTTCTGTCACCTTTTCTTTGAACAACATTCAAAAAAACCTTTGGGCATTAATTGTTGATGCTTCGTAGGTGCAATTCTTTGCCGTTCCTGCTTGATGTACAGCATCAACTGTTGTCGTGTTTCACGCTTCGTAACGGGCCACGCATCTTCAACGGGGGACAGGTCTGGACTGCAGGCAGCCCAGTCTAGTCCCCGCATTCTGACACCAACGCCAGTTTTTGTCTCTCTAACTTGGTTTGGATTTCCACTTGCATGTGCCGCTAGCCTTCAGCGAGCGAGAGCATCAAAGCGCACAGCAGGTCTAAAGTTAGAATGCAAAGGCCAAGAGTAATGCAATTAGCTGCACGTAAGCCGACGCGGCAGCATCACGACGGAGAATATGGAAGGCAAACACGGGGAAGGAGCCCCGGCCCGTGAAATTCGACATGCGACGAAATCCCTTTTTGAGCTGCCCATTCCCTCAAAGCCGCTTTGAAGCCCGCCGTCACAGTTGCGCTCATTTACTTCATGCCACCGCCACCTGCGATTCGGAGGTGGGGAGGGGTGCTTTCAATCCACGGCTTAGATGACGACGTTTGTGTCGGTGTCACCTTATCCAGCTGGGAACTTGTGTCCCGTGGGGCACGGGACCGCTGATGGGGAGCGCAAATCGACCATTGGAGTTCTGCACTTTGTCTTTGAGGAAAATGGACACCTGGCACACAAGAGAGCACAAATCAATGAGAATTATCGGCTGTAACGTCAACGCCTGTGCTCATTCGTTTTTTTGGGGGGGGGTTGGGGGGTTCCTTTTCTGGGGGGAGTCCAAGGAATTTTCTTCAAGTCGATAGACCAGCTTCATTGAGACCAGTGGGTGACAACCTTTTTACACCAAGTACCACCTCAAAAATACTTAGAAGAAGTAGGATTAGTATGAATAATTTTGTACGTGCAAGTGTTTAGGCCCATTTTCTCTCCTTCAAGCGAATCCGCGGGCGTGCTATCGTTGGAGATTTGCGTCCATCACAGTCTGCACGGTGCTTTTCCTCTTTGGCCCGGAGGCGTGTGGTGTTCCACAGGGCGCAATTCCGGGGCCTCTGCTGTTCACACTGCATTTGCTCACTTTGGAAAGAAACATGGTATTTCCTTCCACTGCTGTCGGATCGATGTCCCAAATAGAAAAATAGACACGTTTCCCCACTGAGGACATTGCCTAGCCCTAGAGGGAATCCAGACCTGGATGACACTGAATTTCTTGAATTTTCATGAAAAGAAGCTACCAGACCCTATTAGAGGCAGCGAGGGGGTGGGGCCTTTCCCTCTTTGGAATGAACAGCGGATGGATGGCTCCCAGAAAGATTGCCGTCAACGTGCGGCATCCATGGACAATTAGTCAGTCACCTTTTGGAGAAGCGTGCATGACTGTTGTTGGCCTTTCGCCGTTAGCGGCAGGGCCCCGTCCCCATTCAACGCGGAATGCATTGAGCGCATGCCGTGCAAAGTCGTTCTTGCGACACTTACCCTGATGTGCATGTCCTGAAAGAAGATCAGAAGAGTTTGCCGAATCAACTGGAATTCGCCGCTCGCTAACGGCGTGTACATCTGAAAGGAAGAAATGAGCTCAGCTTCCATCAGAGCCCCACCCGAATTCCCACGACACGCAAAGCGACGGCGCACCTCGATGAGCTGCCGATACGTCTCGTCCACCTGAGCCAAAATGCAAGCCGTGTCCTTGACAAACTCCTTGATGGCGTCCATGTGGTTGAAGGAAACCAGGAGCAGGTCTCGGGGCCGAGGACAGAGGAGAACTTGGTACTTGAAGGCCATGGTCATCAAGTCGTAAAGCTGCAAGAAGAGGAAAGCACCCAGAAGAAGCTTCTTATCATTGCAAAGAGAATCTAGATGGATTGCAATGTGCTGGACGGGCATCGCTGAAGAGGCGATGTGAAACTAAGGTGAATCCATGCAGATCTACTCCAGATGACACGTTCGGTCGTGACTGAAAAATCCATCGGTTTGCCGCAGCGTATTGACGCGACATCCCCTATTGAATGCAGATCTGAAAACATCTTTAATATGCTACTATTTCTATTTCTTGATCTGCTTTTTCTTCTTCTACTTCTCCCTTTCGTCATTTTGCTGCTGTAAATTCTCCATTGTCGGACAACTCAAGGGTTCCTTCTCTTCTGAAAGTACGCATGCTAAAAGAAGCAAACTGGCGCGGCGTCGCGCGACGCACCTTGTCCATGCTGGCTTGGTTGAGCCTCATGATGGAGGCGTGGGCCAGCCGGTCGAAGACGGTGCGCAGCGCCTTCTTGGAATACAGCTCCTGCGGCTTGAAAAGCTCCTCCAGGAACTTCTTGTTAAACATGGTGGTGATGATGTCATTCATGACTGGTCGGGGAATGAAGGCAAAAGAGGTTCAGGGAGGGATCGCCATCGAGCCTACGTCACACCGCGACCGGGGTGGGCAAAATCCCCGAAAGTTGCCACAGCCCCGGGACTCAAGTACCGATTTTCCGCCAACAGTGGCCTCCTCGTGTCAATTCAAGCGCCGCACCTCAAATAAGATCACGTGACTCCTTCACTCTGATCACTGACACCGCCATATTCCACCGTTGTTGTGGGGGGTGGGGGGGGGGCTTCTGCAAAAGTTGACATTTGCGGGGATCGAAGGGGGCGCGAGTGGTCGATCCGCATTTCGAAGCCAAATCCAAAAGAAGAACGAGAGCTTTTGAAGCGATAGCCAGATTCCAAAATACAGTACATCAAAGAGTACAGAGACGGATAGACAATACGTCCCCCCCACCCCCCACCCCCCCCGGTGTGTCGCGTTTCGATCTTAAGCGGTCGTTTGTTGTCGCTCAGCACCTTTCTTTGCTTTGTCGGCGGGGATGTTTTGAGCTCGTAGCCGCTGGTCCAGAATGTAAAGCATTTCTCCGCCGAGATTGATAAAGAGCAACGGGAGAGTCCTCGACGACATGTTGGAACCTGGAAAAAAAAATCTGGAACGGCCAACAAAAACAAAGAGCGAGCTAACGACGGCCGACAGGAGATCAGATCGGTTGCTAGAATGCCTTCTGCGCCTGTTGCCAGGCCACGGAGAAAGTAGCCAATCAGAGCGATGGACGTCATCAAACAGGAAGTTGCGCGGAAGAGAACCACAACGCTCCAATTTGTCACAACGCAGGCTTAGAATCCAGTCAAGTCAAGAGTATTTCTGGAGCACTTTCAAACAGCCATCGCGGTGTTACAAATGTCATTTAAACCTCTCCGTTGCATTACTAGAAAAGTATTGAACTTTTCCAACATATTATACACGATTATCTTTCATTACAAACTTCATTACTCAAGTTAAAATGACTATCCTGCATAATAAGTATATTTGTAATGACTGTATTCCATTCATTTTTATCTTTTTACTCATGTATGCAATGTGTATACTGTATTTAAATCTGAACGTATAGTTTATTAGAGGTACTGCATTTAGTTCTCAATACGTTTTTGAATATGTTGTCCCAAAGTTTTTTCTCATTTTTGGGGGAGCAAAAACAATGTATGGAAAAAATGGTAATCATACTTTTCTTTGAAACCAATTGGTAAATAAGAGCAAATTATGAAATTGCTCATTTATGGGAATAATCAAAACACACCATGCACACCCCCCCCCCTGCCCCCCTCAGATGTTGGGTTGGTACTTGAGTGCATTCAAGCACACAAATGAATCTTTATTATGATCACGTTGCCAACGTGACATTTCATTTACATGCATCTTTAGTCAATCAAAGAGAATCTTAAGGGTGTGAACCGACAACCCTTGCCCCAGATAATCATTTGTTGACCCCCCCCCTCCCCCCAGTCTTGACTGAATCCTTTCTCTGGGGATGACCACCATTCTTTTGCTATTACGCTGAAGTTTCTCCATTGCGGATGCGCATCTCTCTGGCCATTCTGCACAACTCGCAGGGGCCGCAGAAAAACAACATGAGTGCGTCGTTGCAAATTGTCCCCTGTGAAAAGATGAGAGGGCCCACATCATGCAAAGTCACCTTTGAATTATTCGCATTGTCAGTCAATGTTGACACAGTCACGGTTGCTCTCTTCTGGCAATAGTTCATCTTTTGTTTTGCTTTTTACTTCAACATTCCCACATCAGACTTGAGCAGGCCAAGACCTTACTCGGCGCCTCCAGCAGAAGAGTCAAGCGAGAGCCGCCTTCGACGCCAGCAGCGCCAGTCAGTCTCTTTGCCTCTCTCGGAAGCAAATGTTGAGGAATGGTAAGTACTGGAGGAGGTTTGGGAACATTGAAGTAAATATGTGCGTCACCGTTGTAATCGTCTCAAGTTGATCAAGTGCAAATCCCGTTTGCATATTTTAAAAGGACTGGTATCCACACACAAATCCCTCGGGGGGACGTTTTGACCTTTCACAGGGGGTTTCTGGTCCCCATCGGCTGCGAAAAACGAGGGATTCCTGTAATGCCTTTCGACGAGTGGGAGCACAAAGAACATTTGGGACTTGATTTGCATTTTGTAAGCGCGCATGTATGACTCAAGTGCGATGGACTTTCTCAGTTGCGCCCCGTTGAGCCACGTTTCCTTTCTGGTGCAAGGCGTGAGTGAAATCAAAGCCATTGCTTCCTCTTCTTCACTTCCACATACCTCGATGCCATACGTGTGCCTCATGTGGGTCCTCAAAGCCGTCAAGCCGCCGGGCACGCAGCCCAAGCAGCAGTGTTCGCCATATTTGTTGGCCATGTAGCAGCCCAGGATGCACGGGCAGAGGCAGCCGACTTCACCTGGTGGGGTGGGGGGCGACATATCGTGCTATTGAGGAGGACCCGATCGTCCAACACGAGAATCGTACAAATCGTTCCACTCACACGTCGACAAATCGTTGCAGCAGGAGCAGAGTCGCGTGCTCCACCGTCCCGTGTCGACGTTGGTGCCGTAGCCGCCGGTGCCGGGCTGGCAGGTTACTGCTGCGTTGGACATGTGGGCCGCAGGTTCCGATACCTTGATGAGACATTACATTTGTTGTTTTTGTTTTCCTATTGCTACATTTTTTATTTTTTTTTGCAGGAGAAAAAAAAAAAAGAATGTGACCGAATGTGACTCCTGCCACATTGTTGTTGCGCTGTGCTCATGATTTGCACACGACAGAGTGGCTAACGAGGAGGCCTGGTGTCATTTGTGCAGTCGGCAGACGAGCACTGCCCTTGTGCATCACTCTTGATATATTTTTGGTAAAATGAATCAAATCCCATAACTAAACATACTTTTTTGTTTACCTGTACATACATTTGGATGACTAACATGACAATTAGTCACAATGCAGAATCTCTCTGAATAAAGTACCTCCGAAAAGGAAAATAAAAACAAGCATTGTAATAAAGTCAAGCAACAGCCATTCAAATTCTATTTCTCTCCCATCAAACATATTGAACCGTGAAACGCAGAACATGACATCTTTTTTCTTCCAATTGCTAACTTTCCACCGAAAATGTGCATATATATATATATATAAAAACATGTAGAGTAAATAACAGCTGTATATATTTTTGAGCATTTCTTTTGCATCAACATCCTTTGTAATACATTTAGCATTGTAATATACACAGCATGGATATTTATGTATCAATAACAGACATTTATGGTCCTAAATGTAAGAAGCTTAATCTTCACCCTCTAATGCACGTGTCGATGTTTTGCCCCTCCACCATTGACCTAATGGAATATTTTCCATGGTTAACATTAAAAGTGAACGCCTTTCTCATCATAGTGGTCAAGTGCAATATTGCAAGAGGGGCTTTTGATCATAGCAAGGTATAACGGTGATCCCCCCCAAAAAACGACTCGAGAGAAACATGCGCGAGAAGCTTAGACAGCAAATTTACGACATGGATGAGCATTCAATCCTTTCATATGTTGGACGGCGCTCAAAACGCCATGCGACTTACCAGAAGACGGGCGGGCGCGCTTCTGTGCGCGCACCGCTCGCGATCAAACTGCTGAGCTTGACGCCACACAGGAAGTTTGGTGGAGACACACTTCTTGCCGAAATGAAAAGGGCTGAGAAGGACGACGAGATCTCTGCGGTGATTCTCAAACCAAGCGCTTTTTGTTTGTCGGTTGGCTTTTCTTGCGCATCCACACAGGCGGCATCTGATGGCGCCTCGACTTTGGAACCGCTCGCGTGCACGCGCCGCTGCTCCTGGAGTGCCTTTACAAAGCCATCAAGGAGGAAATGAAGTCGCTGGTGCAGGCCACCACGCGCACATAAGTGTCACCCCCCAAAAAAAATTTTTGTTCCGTGTACAATGGCATCGAATGTGCTAAGCGTCCCATTCGATGGCTCTGCAAAGCTGCTGAGATGGTGGGCGGCGGCCATTGGGGTTCGCCCATGGGTCCCGTATGCGCAAAGTGTAGCGTCTGAAGTTGAGGCGGCTTTCGTCTTGGTGGTCGCTTGAATTGAAGCCACTGTTTCATTCCAAAAACGTTCAAGCGCTCTGACTTTTGCCTCCTTGACGATCGGAGACAAAAGATGCGTTTCTCTGGAGTGGGGTGTAAAGTTACCAAAGACAAGTCAGCACTCAAAGATTTGATGCCGATGACTCGTTTTATTGTGTTGTCGAGTTAACGAGCCGAGTCGAAAACGGACATTTTGTGCCGACGGACCTCATGATTGTGCCACGCAGCCAGAGCCTGCAAAATGTCTTTCATTTCTTCAAGCGTGGCTTTCGGCATCCGCGGGACGGGCCGCCCCAAAGACGGAGAGTGGGCCGCAAACGGCCCCCCGGGGCTCTAGGCGGGACACAGACGGGGGGGTCGCAGAAGAAAACAAGAAAAACGTTGCCGTTGGCCGGCGTGAGCTTCGGCGTCTACCGATTGGCAGTTGGCGGCTGGGCCGCCTCGGCGCTTGGCCGCAGTTTCAGCTTCTGCTCGGCTTTCTGCTTCTGCACCTCCTTGAAGACCTAAAGTGGTGACAGACAGACATGATGTCGTTATTTAGTCGGACGGCATCTGCGTATGCGGCGATGGCTGTTTGAAAGCGCTCCAGAAATACAGTGGAGTCGAGATAGTTGCGGCATTCCAAATGCAAATGCAACCCCCCCCCCCATTCAACTGCTGTTTACTGGAAAACGTTGGATGGTACAAATGTACTTTTTCTTCCGAATGAACGAAAGGGGGCTGGAGCTTTCTTTTGGTGGGCTACGTAGTGAGAGAACTCCATTTTGCGTAGGCCTTCAAAATGGAGTCCAAAATGGCCGGCGGCGACTCTCCCAATCGGAGAAAAACGGCTGCATTGAATGAAATCAATAATGAGAACAGAAGAAATGGGGATTTGGCTGAGGCGCTCCACGCCCCCCCCCCCCGGAAAAGGACCGCGGACGGTTGAGGTGGGTGCTTTGGCCCGGTGTCTTGCCGCTACCTTGAGGCAGAAGGCCTTTTTGGCCAGCCAGCGTCGCGTGGCCCTCCTGTAGTACTCGGGCGGGAAGGTGTAGCTGATGCCCAGACGCTGGCACACCTTCTCAAAGGCCTCGTAGCGCTCCAGCCGCAGAGCCTTCAGCAGCTTCTTCCTCTTGTCTATGGCCATGAGCATGCGTCTCTTGTTGGCCTTGTCCTGGAAGACGCAGAGGAAGGTACGGGGGGGGGGGGGGGGGGGGCATATTCCGCTTTGGCAAAACCATTTCCAAATGTCCCTCAACCTCCACGTTGAGGGACACCAAAGGTGTACAAACAGCAGCCCGCCATCTTTTTTTTTTTTTTTTGAAGCGGCCCCCGACATGAGTGAGGGGGACTATGTGAAAATGACAAGTGTAATGGTTCGTCTGTCAGGTGCAGAGTCTACTTGGCGAGATAGCGGGCTGTTGGCCACCCCAAAAACGTGGAAATGGTTTTGCTTCAAGAATGCTCCCGCAGGCTTGGATTCAAGAAAACAACCAAAAACAAAAGTGAACGAAGAGGAAACTATGTTGAGAACTGGAAATTTTCCGAGCACCTCGCGTGCGGTGCGCTTCTCAGCAGGATATCCTGCGTGTGTCTGACGCAACAGGAAGGAAACGCGTCGACAAAACTTCTCGCCGCCTCGCGAGTTCTCTCGGCTCACCTTGTGATGTTTGAGCAAGTGCTCCTGAAAGTTGCGGATCCTCGCCGTCAAAATGGCCACTGCAACACACACGCACACTTGACCGCTCACGCAAGCGAATCCCCCAAATCGGGTGCGCGCATGCGCGCGGCAGTGAAAGCAAACTCGCCTCGAACTTCCACCGAATTGCGGTCGCCTTCATCTCGTTGCACCTTGGCGATCAGCTGCTCCCTTTTTAGCGCCAGCTTTTCACTCTGAGGACACGCGGGCGATATCAGCCCTCGATCTGGCGCCGACGTCATCTCAAACCATGGAAGCTACTTACGTGACTCGCCAACTCCAGCGAAAGGAGTCTTTTGACAACATCGTCCGTCCTGCCTTGACAAAAAGACACACAGAAAGGCGGCCCGTTTGTGACAGAGGTCGTTGTTGGCAGGGAGGACAAATAGGGGTGTCGAAAAGAGCCAAATGGACACGATAGCCGTCTCATCTTAGCATGTACCTCAAGAAATTCGCCGGGCAAAAGAAGGAAAAGGTTTTGGTGCGGCAAAGGAAGCGAGCTCACGGCCCTTCACCTACGGGACGGCCGCGCGCACCTCAGCTTGCAACCTTGGCTGTCGAGTGGCAGAAAACGGCCGCCCAAAAGTAGCCCCCTTTGCCAGGGCTTCCAAAATGTCAAATTTGGGATTTTTTGGGTTGGTTTGTTCTTTAAATGAAAACCATTCGACCGTTTTAGTCAGGATGATGCGGAAATATCTTTTTTTCTATCTCAGTTGATGGGCCACACTCCTCAAATAACGACGGGTGTCTCTCTCTCTCTAGCGTTGTGTGTTTTGCCTTTACGTTTGAGCGAGCGGTACAGCGGCGTAATCCATCTTCAGCGAGGTCGGGGGGAGGTCGGCCAGTTGGCTCTCAGGACCTGCAAGGGAAACAAAAGCGCAACCGCTTCAAAGCGAGCCTTTCGGTCAGAGCGCTAGCCGTTTCCTTGACAACAGGCATGTCCGGCTCCGGTCCCGGAGGGCCACGGTCCTGCCCGTTTTCCATCTCTCTCCCGATTCAGATGATCAGCCGGCATTAGAAGGATCCTGATGATTTGAATCAGGCGTGTTGCTCCTGGGAAAGCTGGAAAACAGGCAGGACAGCGGCCCGCGAGGACCCACTTTGGACAGCCCTGCTTTACAAAGACATACCTGCCTCCTTTCTCTTGGAAAGGCGAGCGTAATGTCGGACCGCTGCCGGAGGGCCGACGCTTCCTGACGCCGAAGAGAGACATGAAACAGGGATTTGTTTTTATCATCATGAAAGAATAGGTATTCGGATAGAATAACTTGAAGATAAAAAAAAAATCAAATGAAAGACACAGCTGCTACGTCATTCCAAACAGAAGGGTTCTAATTAGTTCGGGCCGCATAAATGACCTCTTTTCAAAACTATAACGACGAGACGTTTTACCTTTTGAAATGCGCATGTCAGCATGATCATCGGCATTTTATTGCAAAATGTAAACGATTGAGACGGGTTTTAAAACGGAGACGCGGCATATTCAGCATGTTCACGTCTTCTCAGGGGAACTTCAAGACGTGCGTCCGTTGTATGACGGTGTCATACAATGTCCCTTTTCGTGACTAATATTCATATTCATCATCGTGAGAGCTCATGTCGAGCGTCCCACGCGTACCAATAAAACGTTGCAACGCGACGAAGACGAATCCTGTTCGATGACTGAGAACGTCCACCATTCGTTGCAACGTTCAAGTGGCGAACGCCCGTCTTTTAGCATCATCGAGTCATGAGCTAACGAGGCTACTTGTGACCTGCCGCTCTGCATGAACCGCACCATCGCTGACGTTTTATAGTACACAATATACGAGTCCAGGTTCTATTTTCGCCACCGCCTCCGTGTTGACTTCTTACCGCCGCTGACTTTGTGTGGCGAAAGCAACGCCGAGCAGCCAGTCCGCGGGGGTGCGGCGCTTCCCCGCAAAGCGACCACCGAAGACCTTAGAATGGTCCTCAGGGCTATATTCGCCATCATGACTTCGGTTTGAATTTGCGAACTTTGGCTCAAACGAGCCCGAAGCGAAGCCGGCCGGATAAAATAGAAGAAAGACACACTCGACCGCTAGATGCGCGGCGCCATTTTGGTGAGAAGTAACGATTGCCGGTCGTCGTTCCTCGAGCGAGGAATGCCAAACGAACCCAGAAGACGTCGATGGAGGCGAGGGCTGGTCAAAAGCGTTTACTTGGAACGTGGTAGGAAAACCCATGAGACAACTGTCTGCGTAAAAATACAAATACATTTATTCCTGTATAAAGTGAGGTAAAACATGGACACCAATGAATGTATAATCAAAGTTTTTTTTCAGATGATTATAAAACTCGTATCGTTTTACCTTGAACCCACTGATATTAATAACACAACCAGTAGAAACACAGTCAGATTATACAACACTCACGGGCATTTATTTTATCCCCTGCAAAAAAAAAAAACGACAAATGCTGTACTACGGAAGCATAGCTGCTAAGATGTACTTCCGTGAACCCACTAAATCTGCCTGCACGATACTGCCCCCTGGTGGCACGGTGCCTCGAGAAGCAACACGGCAGCATGAAATCATCATGAACAAACCGTTGAATTCATCCGTTTTCTAATCCTCTTATCGTCACAAGGGTCGCGGCCGTGCCAGAGCCTATCCCAGCCGTACAACCTGAACCGTTTGCCAGCCAATCGCAGGGCACACGCAGTCAAAGAAGCCATTTGCGCTCACAATCACACTCGAGGACAATTTCAAGTGTTCCATGAACCTGCCATGCATGTTTTGGGAATGCGGGAGGAAAGCGGAGGATCCGCAGAAAAGCCAAGCAGGCACAGGGAGAACATGCAAACTCTACACAGGAAGGCCAGGGCCAGGATCAAACCCTGCCCCACTGTACCGTGAGGCGAGGTCAGGTCCCGGAAATTAATTGGGGTTTTGGGGTGGAACGGATTAATGTCATTTTCACTTCATGTCGATAGGGAGAGATGATTTGAGAAACAGACTTTCTGTATATCTGCAAGTCAAGGCACAGCTGTACTTCACATGACCACACAAGTCAAATGAAACATTAGACATCACTGAGTGTCATTCATGGCTAACGCTCTAAGAAAAGGAAAGTCCTCCCACTGGATGGCGGCAGAGGCGTCGTTGTCGTCGTCCTCTTCGGGCATGCACGGTCCAAAGAAGCACTGCGAGCCTTCGGTCGCGTCGACGTTCTGGTAACACTTGGGACTCTCTTCCGACCCCAAGAGAGGCTGCGTGGACTCAGAGCGCAGGTACTCGTGAGGCTGCTGGGCAGGGAAGATGACGGTGGCGTAGAGCACCGAGTCGTCGTTGGAAGAGGTCAAACCGGGGAGGAAAGGCGAGCCGCAGATGGACTCCCCCAGGTCGCTGGTGTCCTCTGCGTTGTTCAACCAAGCGGTGAAGTCTTCTTCCTTGCCGGGCTTCCGGGGTAGCTCCAGGAAGCTCAGATGGGAGAGATACATTGGATTTGGCTCCTCAAAGTCCCACGAAGACCGAATATCCTGCACAAAGTGGACCTTCAGTCACTCCGGCAAGGTCGGATGTCAGGAAAGTGGGCTGCGGAAGTGTTTTCAACACCATCCACGAGCTCGAGCATAAACGCTAAAAGCCGTGTCAGTTGCCACTTGCCGCACGACCGAAAAACAACGGCGGCGTGCCACCTGCGTGCATTCCGAGGTCCAACTTTTGATGCTGCTGTTTGCAGGATCGGGAACGTCGGGCCAAAAACGCACCTTCAGCCTGCGAAAAGCGAGCGCCCAGATTGAACGGCGTGGAAGGCCAGTTGCAACCCGAACGCAGCGGCGGCTCAGCAAAGCTTCCATCTTACTTACTGATTATGCTCGGAGGAACAAGTCTTGACCAGAAAAATGATCAGCAGACACAAACAAGCGCACGTGGCCACCAGGATGATCACAGAAGAGACGGGATCTGGGATGAAACACAAACCCAACGTGAGAGTTGCTCTCGTCATACCGCAGAGCGGTACCGGTCCTCGGCCCATTTGGGACCGGCCCGACCCGCGACCCAAGAACCGTTTTCAGTGCCCTGCCGTTGTTTGGCACCTGCGCAAGGAACACAAACCCATTTCTTTGATGTCAAAGTGAACCGTGGACCCGTTGCGGCTTCCGCCGTACGTGCTGACCATCAAGACGGCATCGTAAACAGACTTGGAGTCGAGGCCCGTCAGGACCACTTTGCGCTCCTCCGGCTCTCCCGTGGCCACTGAAATGACAACGACGTATCCCCGCGTGACGCTCAAGTGAGAATGGAGAATCTTGGTTTTGAAACCGAAATGTGCCTACCGTGCACCCTTCCGGTCTGGTCCCAGTAAAACAATTTGTAGCTTTGAATGATCCCGTTGCGCCGCTCCAACGGTATTTCATCCCAGGCCAGTTCCACATGGTACTGCCAGTTCTTCTTAATTCTTATCTTCGGGACCTCAGATGGAGCTTAAAAAAAGATCACAGCCGGTGATTGTTGTGGTCATTACAATGCATCCGTCCGTCCGCCCGTTCGCTTATCCTCCCCCAGGGCCACCGTCGTGTTTTCGGAACGTGCGAGGAAAGCGGAGCACCCGTAGAAAAGCCACAGGGAGAACATGCAAACCTCGCAAAGAGGAGGCCGGGGCTTGGAATTGTCGGCCCGCGCCGAGAGGCGGACGTGCTCAGCGGTCGACCGCGGCGCCGCCCATTCCTATTTGTTTGGGGAAGGTCAGGAATCCATATTTGGTGATGGGGCAGCAAGACCGTAGGATTTGTTCTCGAAAAATGATGGCGGCTTTGACAGTCTAATGACCGCGAACCCAAATCAAACATACAAAGCCGACGGGTTCATTTAGACATAAATATGTATTTAACAAAATCTTCAAGACATGTCATTCCAATAAAATGCAACATAGTGTATTCAAATGTGGAGAAAAATATTCAGCGTTAATGCATGAATCCTTCATTCCATTGGTCATTTCCATCGCAAAGCCATTTCAATTTGGAACTGAAAGCATTTTGCAAAATAGCCCCAAATATTCAGCTCGTTTTCAATCAACCGCGAAACGCAGACTGATAGAGCTCCATTGAATGTATTCCTTCACGAATTCGTGGCCAATTTATAGATGCTGCGCTCAAAAGGCGAAACCAAACGAGTGAAAAGCCAAAGAACGTCTTGCGGCTCTCCAATTTTCCACGAAACGAGAAGACCCCAACGAATGCGCATTGTAACGAACGCTCCGTTTGCAAGCGACAGTTCCTTTTCCGGCCACGGGAGGGCACCGTTTCCCGACGCAAGCAACGTCCCCGTTTGTTGCCACTCACCCTTTTGCAGCGAGTAGGCCTGAACCGTCCGCGGCGGGCCGATGCCCTGCTTAAATCTGGGATACACGGAGATCCCGTAGGGCTTGTACGGCTCCAAGGGGCCTGCGGGTGACAGCGAGGGAGATTGCATGGACAATATGAGATGCCGGCACACACGATTCGCATCAATGACGGTCACATAGGATCCAGTCCATCCATTTTTGTTGCAATGCACTCCAATTTGCGAGATTATGTTTCATTCCGGTGACAACGCCGTATGAGTCATGCCAATCATGACACAAGACGAGGCCGTCCGAGTCTGATATGAAATGAAGAGAGAGAGAGAGAGAAAAACACCTGTCACGACAAGGGTGGAGAGATTCCGTCTGGCAGTCTCAAAGCCAACAAGGGACAGGTCGTGGTTTAACAGGGGTCTCCATTCCACCACGTAATCGATAAGAGCGGGCGACGGCACGTCTTCCCATCGGACCAGCACGGACCCGTCGCCGGCGGCGGCGGCGCGAACTTCGGGTACGGTCTCTCCAGCTGCAGGTAGCGGAAGGCGGCGGTCTCGTAAACGAGCCGTTTTGCAAAGCCGAGCGTTGGCGGCGTTACCTATGGCGTGGTAGATGGGGACCGACGTCGGGCCGGACCTTCCGGCTGCGTTCAGAGCCACGAGGTACACTTTCCTGGCTTTCCTGGGAACGCGGAAGGTGCAGTGGCTCCCGGCCGTGGCGCACAGTTTCCCCCTCTTATTTGAGGTCCTCAGTGCCGAAACCACGTAGGACAGGTTGCGGCCGTTGGCTCGGAATCGTGCCGACGGCTGGAAAATAACGCGGTGGAGAAGCCGGTAAAGACGGCTACACGTACTGGAAACACCGAGCGCAGTTGTCTACCTTCCAAAACAAGAGCATTTGGAGTTGGTTGTGCAAGAGATGGCCGGTAACCCGCATCCACGTGTGGAGCGCTCCGGTGGGAGCTGCGAAGAGGAAACACCTTTTGAGAAGCGGGAAAACCACCATGCGCTACTTCCAAAGCGCCGTGGGTGGGAACCATGAAAAGGACGCGGCATCGGCCGCTAAGCATCGGTCGGGAGCAGCGGCGCCGACAAACCCAGCCGAGGAGACCCCCTTTTAGCCGAAACTTGACGCCGGGGCCGGGGCCGCTCAATGCGTCCATCGCGAGGGGTGTAAGGGGCAAAGGTGTGGGATTCACATGATACCGTTTTGGGTGACTGCACGCGGCACCCTAAGCATCCTACCAGTTGCACTTTTACCCCAAACAAAGAAACAAAAATGCGCGGGAGCGCTAACGTATGGCGTCGCGCCATCTGCATCACCGGAGGTTGTTGGCGGTCGGCAGTCTGCGCTTGGAGCCATTGCCATCTCTCTTTTCCGTGATCGTCATTCTCACTTTAAAATTTGTTTTGCGCGCAACTCAGCGATGGCACTGCGGAAGAACGGCAATCTGGCGCGCGGAGGAAGAAGCGTTTTGCGGGTCATAGTTTCTGCAGCGAAGACGGTGCAAAAGCGCATCCCCGCGCCTCCGTGTCAAGTCGCGACTAAGGTAGGCGGTGCCGTCCTTTTCGCAAACTGCCCCAATTTACACTGCGGCCACGGCTTTCCACTAGCGTCCCATTTCCCGCCACGGAGCGGTCGTACTTCATCCGCGGGTGCGAGGCCTTACCGGTCTCCAGGGTGAACGCGGGCCGGCCGTCGCTCCACTCGCTCCAGGGGCTTTGCCGGTATCGGACTCTGATCTGGGCGACGTAATGCGTCCCGTGCAGCAGACCGCACTGGTAGACGTACCTCTGGGGCATGGCCCGGTCCAGGATCTGAAAGGTCATTCGGGAGAGCGCGGAAATGAAGTGACGTGGGAGAGAAAAACCATGCCTGCATAGCAAGACACTTTCTGCCGTTTATTAAATCGTGCAAGTAGCCAAAATGAGATCTTGCGGCGATGCCTCGATTTGAGCGATTATTATCTCCCTAAACGTCCGATTTCAACACCAGCGCTCAGAAACCGACGCAAATTTCCCCCCGGCGGTAACGTCAATCCAATGAATGTATTCCCGAGGCCCGAGAAAAATCTTTTTTTTTTCGGAAAAACACACAGAAAACAATGTGAACTGAATATCAATGACCAATGAAATGGATTCATCCGTATGAAATGAAGACTCTTGATGATAGACGTCACCGAGCGGCCACGGGGACAGCCAAGCAGAAAAGCAGGAAAGGTCGAGGCGGAAGGAGGCCGGGCGAGGGATCGCATCTCCGGCAAAAGCGGGACCAAGCCTCAATTTTGCGATAACGGATGAATGGCATCTCCATTTGTTTGAATGGCAACGAGGATTTGAGCTGCGAGCTCGGTCACGGAACAAATCAATGCGAAACGGATCTCCCCGCGCATTGCGATAGACGAGCGTACTTACCGGTCGCTCGGTCCACCAGCCGCTCGCCTCCGTCTTGAGTCGGACTTGAAGACTGACAAAGTCCCTCATCCAGTCCTGGAAGCGGGAAAAGTCCCATTTTAGCCGCAGGCAGCCGGGACGCCACGCTTGCAGCTTCACGATCTCTGGCGGGTCAAACTTGGCTGGAGCAAAACAGTCAATCCCACCAGTGCGTTACCATGGCGAAGGTCCATCCTTTCAAAATGCCACCGACATGCTGGCCGTTCTTTCAATGATTTGAACCAAGTGTAGAAGTGAGGCTCCTGGGGTTGCAAAAGTGCGCGCACCCTCTTTCGGCAGTCGCCGGCACCGAAAGACGCAATAGAAGTTGAGCTTTTGGAGTAGGCGTTTGGATGAATGCCGGCCGGTCGCATATTGACTTTTGGCGTGTTCCATCGCATGGGAGAAATATTACAATCGTCTCTCATTTCAAAAAGAACACGACAGAAACAAAAAAGAAACACAAGACCATGTCGCGAATCGATGATGAAAGTGCAATCAAACAGATTTTGTCTGCTCAGCCCTGGACTCGACTCGGATGTTGAACTCTCGTTGTCATTGTTTTTGAATTTTTCCTGAAAATGTTCCAATACGAGCGTGGCAACATCGGAAGCAAATGCATCTCCCGCCGCCGCGCCGATTTCTCCCCTTGGGAGGAAGCGTCCGCACGGCCCGCCCCCCCAACTACCTGAGCTGACGGGTTCCAAACTCAAGCGCGAGGAGCTCGTCTCTCCGAGCGCGTTCACGGCCTTCACGTAGATCTCCATCTCTGAGAAGAAGACGAAGCCGGCGCGAGGGATGGTGTAGCTGCGGACCCCCGGCGGCAGCTCGTAGGCGTGGCTCCACTTTAGATCACTGAAATCGCACCATATTCTGCACTTTCCCAATGCGCTCCAGGGTGAAGCGCCGCCGCGTTCGCAGGCTGCCGTTGGAATATTTACCCGATGTGCGTGTGGAGGCTATACTTTGTGGGCAGGTGCGAGTCCGGCGGGCTCGTTTCCCACTTACATGTCAGGCTCTCGTGGGCGGACAGGTTGGCCTGACAGCTCAGGTTCTGGAGCGCCGGAGGTGGATCTCAAGTAGAGAGAAAGCCACGCCGCAAATATTACACGACCTCACGCATCTCGCACATGATGAAGATAGAAATAAAAAGTTTCGCCCTCACAAGAAAGCGTTTCATTTCCTTACATCCGGCTTGTATTTCCAGGCCGGCGATGACGTGACTCGGCGCGTCCCGGAGGCAGCAGGTGAGGGTGGCCCGACTGTGGTTGAAAGCGGGGATCAGCAGCCGGTAGGCTCTGGCGCTCCCGTCGGCCGCCTCAATCGCGCCGGGAAGAACCCGCTCGCCCAGTCGCAATTGGACTCGGCGTCCGGCCAGAGCGGGGCAGTCGTCGCGGACGACGCAGGTGACCGTGACGGGCGAGCCCACGGTCACCACCGAACTGGAAGCGTGGACGCTGGCGCACGCTCGCCGCTCATCCCCTAATCATTGGCGTTCAACACAATGACAATTGACGCATTATTGTCATCTGGGCTGCGCTTGCTTCTCGCTTGCCTCAACTCATGAAGGAAAGCAAGAAGGGAAGACAATTACCACCATCTCTTCGCCATGTACAGCCCCGAGCTTCAATATTACAGTCCCGCTTTAAAAAAAAAAGAAAAGAGGCAAGATATTGTCGAACCACTGCATTCTCGTGCAAACTACTTCCAAGCAGGACTTACTCCAAGCCAGCTTAATTGCCGCAAGTAGCAATATCAATACAGCCTCTGCGATAAGCCGATAGATAATATCTGGTATGGGTACTTGGCCATGCCACATGTTTTTCTAATGAAGAAAATTGAATCTCTCAATATTTAGACTTTTTTGGAGGAACAATCCTACAAACTGGCGTTTCAATGGAACGTACTAGACTCCATTCAGTCTGGCGGCATTTCCCTTCCTTGTGAAGCCATCTGAATACAACTCGACACGTTCAGACGGGGGAATCGTCACCGACGGCGACACTTACCGCCTTCCGCCGCGTTGACAACCGCCATCACGACAAGTACCGACATCCAAGCGGCTGCCATGGCGGCCACACCTGTCGGTCGGCCCAACGAGAAACACCGGATGTCACATATCCAAAATGTCAAACGAGCGGAGTGAAGTTATAGGGGGGGGGGAACGAAACAACCCCCAAAAAGGCAGATTGGAGTGTCGACGTCACACCTGTAACGTGGCGTCATCAACAAGCGACCACGTCTCGGAGTGAAAAAAAGGACAGCGAGTCATCTCGCTACTCACCATTCCACAGGCGCGAAGGCGACACGCAAGTCGGGTTTTGGCAGCAGTGAAGCTAAAAAGAAAAACACACACACACGCAACGTTACAATTCGCCACAGAGTCAAAGTACCGTTTCCTCCAAAGGAAACCACTCAAGTACTTGGTAGACGTAAAACATTTGCTGCCTTTAAAACTACCAAGTTTTGCCACGTCAAAAGGGAACCCGAGTCAGCTGCGTGTCGCGGCCCTCCTCAGCCCGAAGAGTTTTTCGCCATTCAAAAACATAGAAATGAATATCATCCAGTTCGTTATAATCGAGTAAAGTCGGTCAATTGGCACAAAAGTATGAAAATATGAACCGCACAATTTCATCTGAGATGGCTTGAAGGCGGCATCACAAAAGTGTTTGTGACGCTGCCTTAAAAAGACGCACGCCAGAGGTTGGGGACCCCTGCCCGAGATGCTGGAATCAAACGCCAGACGCCGAGACGGACTCATGAAATGGCCGCTGGGCAGCCGCAATCGCAAATGCAGCCTGCGCGCCTTGACGTCGTTTGTTTGGGCTCCTTCTCTTCTTTGTTGAAAACATATAACGACGCATTTTCATTTCTTATCAGCCGCTCGCAGAAAGGCCTCCGAATCTCTTTTGGCTTTTTCCATTTGAGCATGTCTGATTAGTCCCAGCAGGTGGTTTGCCGGAGGCTCGAAAAAGTCCATTTGCGATTGGCTAGCGAGCAAATTGTTGTGATGAAGACTGCCACTTAAGCAAGAGGGGGGGGGGGGATTTACGCGTGGCGAGTCACGTGACTTGTTTTTTTTCTTGGTGGGGAGACTTCAATCTCACGCTACTGCTCTATTTTGATTGGAGAAAAATGACTTTGTTCTTGAAAAATGCAACTGGAATCCTGGTCTAATTCTTTGCTTTTTCACCAAATGATACCGAGAAAAATATCCACGCAGCTGGAATTGAACCCGGTACCTCTGCGCTATGGGGTCAATACGCTATACGCTATATCTAAAGCGAGAGAGAGGGAGATCTGAAATGTTCTTTGCATATTTTTCTTCCATCCATGCAGACACCCAGTGAGTGTGTGGCGTTTGCGCCCGGCGGAAAGTGATACGAAGGCATACGCAATGGTGTCGCAAGGACCGTACTCCAGCCACCAGCATATGTTTCCTCTGCCGCCGCCGCTGGTGGAGAACGAGGACACGAGGAGGTTTATTGCGCCACTTTGAGCATTTCGCAACATCCTGGACAGGCAGCGCAAGGACACGCTCGCCAGCACTTCCCCATTTTGGCGGGCGTGTTTCTCACAACGAGGGCGCTCCTAATCGCTACCGATCCCATAAGAATACGACATGGGGCCGGAATCCTTTGGCCCGATTAACCTCGACGTCGGCAGGCGTCAAAATGCCACCTGTTTGGCGTTTTGCACTTGACATTCGCTAAATCCGTGCAGAGAGGAAAAATTCCCCAAATGCTCATGGCAAAGTCAAATGTTAGCCCACGGCAAGAAATCAATCACAACGATTCGCCACTTTTTCGCAAGAGGGGATTTAGTCGGAGTCGTTTGTCCATACTTTGAGGATGACGTTGCCAAATGGCAAAATGCTCTCACGTGGAATCCGTCATCATCATACTGTTTATTACAATCCAGCAATTTCGCATTCTCTATTTAAATTTATGTATCTATAAATACATAAATCTATGTAAATTTCCCCATTGTGGGACAAATAAAGGATATCTTATCTTATTTCATCATGGATGGAAAATGTGTCAATGTGAAACTGTGACAATGCCTTCAGGAATTCCAAAGGCTAAAATCGATACATATATGTATAGATATCTCCACACACAGCCTTAAAAACACTTCTGCGCGGTCAGAATTATGAGGCCATGGGCTGTGTCTTCATGATTCAAAATGTCCTCATAGTGTAGTGTGTATTCAGATCAGATGTCCCCACAACACACTACATGCACACACAATGTCTCCATCAAAGAAAGGCGTTTGCGCGGTCAGTCCAGATGATCCGAAGGTGAAGCTGGGATGCCATGAGAGCGTCTACTCACCTCAGACGACAGATTGAAGCCGCGCCGAAGCTCCGAGCGGCTACGCTGGCGACGTGTGCGGCCGTGACGCCAAACGTCCTTGTTTTGAAAGTGCTGCTCAACTTTCCAGGAAGCGGCGCTCGACCGACGGACTGTCGGGGCCGTTCGGGAGGAGGAGGGTAGTGGGTGGGGGGAAGAAAAAGACAAAAAAAACAATAACAGTTGTAAGGGGAAGTCTGCGACGAGCCCTTCGGAAGGAGGCGCATTTCTGCATCGCTGGCCACGAAATCTGCGCGTGAACTTTTTGGTTCCCACCGTACGTAAGCAGTCGGCACGAGAGGGCGGACTTTGCCGGCTCCTCGCCGCTCATCGTTCGTCGCGGAAGACACGACCGCCGCAACGTTTCAGCGAGTGCGAGAAATGAGGCCCCCGCAGCCAAGTGATGAAGCGCCGCCGCCGTTTCTGATTAGCGTGCTCGTTACCGCGCTTAATAAGACGGCAGCCTCCTCCTCCTCCTCCTCCTCACGTTAGTCACGCGGCTGAAAAGGGGGCCTCGGGCCTGACGTTGCACGGTGGTTCGCCGCAGTCATCACGGCGGCGACGAAGGCCCTCGCTGACCCCTCAATGTCAAAGGACTCCAAAAGCGCTCCGATCTGGAGGTCATCGTGACCGCGGATGCAATATCACATGAGAATATCCACCCGTGAGCGTGTCCGTCCCAGCGCGTATTCTCCTCGGGTTGCTAGCATAGCGACGGTGAGCCTGTTGTCAATTTGGTGTTGAACGCAGACTGGAGCGACGACAGGGCGTGACGTCAAGTCAATGTCAGGCTTCCTGAGCGCTCTCTGTCTCCAGTATCTCGTTTAATGTCGAGCGCGTAGGCCGTTATCAGCACGGTATCGTTTGATCGATTCACATCCGAATTTCTACCCGACCACGGGGCGCAACGTCATGTCCGAAGCGGTCTGCCTTCATGATTCTTCTGCTGGGGTGGCCATCTTATAGCATGTTGGCAAACCCGTGGCCGGCGCGTCAGCATTTTACTGACTCATTTGAAACGGGACAACGGGGCACACGGCAAGACCCACCGCCATCCGTCTGCGCGTATTCGCCTTGCCGTCTTGCTGCATGCTAGCGAATCGATTGTTAGCATGCTAGCATTTGTTCCACCCCATCGGCGAGTTTGACTTCCTGTGATGAATCGCGACCCGTTTGTCTGTTACGTGCGTTGAAGGAACAAACAAAGCCAAACGCCCCGACTGTTATTTCTCACCGTGAGCTTTTTATTGCCCGCGCTTTCCTGCGACTCGGTGACTCTGTGTTTATCCCGCTGCTGCGTCCCCAAGTTGGTGTCCGCCTGCCTGCGTGAAAACATCAAATTGGTACCTTGTCTGCAAGGTGACACGTCGCCCGCTGTTAAAATGGAGATGCGCTTTCAAGCCGCAGATGGAGGCGCCGCATGCGCCCAAATGTGGCCATGCGCTGAGTGCATGTGAATGACTTTCCGTTCCTCTTCTCCTCTCGCCTGCTATTATTAGCGTGGCTGGACGCATGCAAACAAAGCGTCCCCTACGACGCGCGGAACACCATGTGAATGCGGCATAATTGCTCAGAGATTCCATCCGGGATCGAAAAGTGGAACTATTTCAAGTCCAATTTTAATTTGTAAAAACATGTGCGAGAGGGAACACTTCATCTCGGCTCCAAGAAGCACGCCGACTGCTTCATGGACTTGATGGAGTCAAATACAGGATGAGTGGAAGAATCGCATGGCTTTTCAATCCATTTGTTCACACTTTGACTTGTTGAAATCCATCCCATCGTATCATGAAGTGAAGGCCTTTCAAATTCAGTCAACTGAAACCAGTTGATGAGATTTTTTATTTAGGGATGACAGTTTCGATGTCCTTTTCACAAGCACTCTGGAAAAAGTGGCCCAAAAGCAATCCAATTTGGAATTGAGTTGGCCCAGATGTGAATTCCCAGTCTGGAGCTTTTGCGAGACTTCAGCACAGTGAGCATCTGTTTGTTGAAATCCCGCGTCCTTGGCAGTGTCCGTGAAGGATGCGCTTTGACGCGCTTGTCAGGAGTCGGGAGTTGAATTATCCGTCCTATTTCCGAACGCTTGGTTGCTCCCCACCGAGATGGAGGAATGCCAAAGGAGCCACGGGCCGACTTAGGAAGGGAGGATGGGAACTCGGTCAAGTTCGGACTTGCGCTGGTGGCCCCGACACGCGGCCAATCCACTTCTTTCCCGGACCCGTCGCGCGGCGCGACGGCAAAATGAAATTGACTATTGATTTCCGGCTCCCAAAGCGTGGCTGACTTGTGGGCGAAAGCGCGTCGTTATTACACGCGGCCGCGGCAACGCTCGCGGACGTGCGCTTTGCCCGCGGAGGATGAGTGTTGCCTCAACAAGTCTTTCTTCATAGCGAAAGAGGAAGGAAAAAAAAAACACAAACGATTGCAAGCTAGGAAGGTGTGTGGCCATTTTGAAGCTGACTTAGTCAAGCTGACACACTGTTCCAGCCCCCCCCCTCCCCCCCCAAAAAATACAACTTAAATGTTGCAACGTGTTTTTTGGAAGGAAGATCATATTTGAAATACACATCGATGGGAAGACAATGGAAAGCATGCGCTGCAGACATTAGACTACATCATCAAACATCTGGGCTGCATTCCGGTCACACACTTGACTTTGGACTCAGCCAGTCCTCCATCGAGCGCCTCCAGTCGGTCCACGATGCCGCTGTTTTTTGTGAAAGGGAGCGCACCGCTGCGACTCTGGCTCATTTGAGAGTTCTTTTGAGGAGCCTCCGATTTGTTTTCCAATCTTAAATGGCCTCTCGGCTCTCCTCCGCCCCTGCCCGGTTCCTCAGACACTATTGGCGGATCGTACGTGCCAAAAATGTTTCCTCCACATCGATGGCTCCACGTTTCCGTAGTTTGCCACCAGACAATGTCAAACGATTGCAATGCTATGGAAGCAATTGAGTGAGGCGCGCCACCAAGGGAATAAAAAGATGCCAAATGGAAATCGTGCAGTGCCGACGTGATCATGAAATCATACAAATGACGAATGAACACAGTTGACTTGTTTACCTTCAAAGGTACAAGAGAGCATTTTTTTGAATTGCTCATACTTGATGGAATGCATGTTGGATTATGACGATTATTATCTTCCGAGCCGCTTGATCCTCGGTAGGGTCGCGGGTGGTGCTGGAGCCTATCCCAGCTGTCTTCGGGCAGTAGGCGGGGGACACCCTGAATCGGTTGCCAGCCAATCGCAGGGCACACAGAAACGAACAACCATTCGCACTCACACTCACACCTAGGGACAATTTAGAGTGTTCAATCAGCCTGCCACGCATGTTTTTGGAATGTGGGAGGAAACCGGAGCACCCGGAGAAAACCCACGCAGGCCCGGGGAGAACATGCAAACTCCACACAGGGAGGCCGGAGCTGGAATCGAACCCGGTACCTCTGCACTGTGAAGCCGACGTGCTAACCACTGGACTACCGGGCCGCCACGATTATTATTTCTTTTTTTAATATAGCATTGGACCATACTTAGCAGTCCAAAATGTCGACTCCACACCGGGAGCTTGACGCTTCGCGTGCTTTTAAGCCTTCACGACCGCAACTTCCTCAAATTGTAGCCGGCGAGTGTGGCGTCAACAGACTGGGGATCACATTGCGACAGCACCGCAAACAAATCTGGGGTTGTTCTCAGCCAGCAGTTAGGCCGCCGTGTGACTTTATCCTACGTTTGCCGTGCATGAGAATGAATGATGAGGCAATCGCTGGTCATGAAAGGTTGAGTGAATCTCTCATCATCTTTGTTGTCAGGAACAGCACTTCAAAACGATGACAAAAAAAGAAAAATGCGAATTGATGGCGAGTTCACATCCACTAACATTGAAAAGCTTAGGGACAAGTTGACACGGGCGCGCACACACGAAATTGGCATTATTTTGTACATTCTGCCCCCGCCCCCGCAAAAAAAAAAAGATGGTTCTATTCACAATTACGTGCCAAAATCGGAGAGCTTATCGTGCAGCATTCCATGCGGCATAGACACCGGCCAGCCCTTGTCCAGGTTTGACAATGGGGAGCCCACGCGGCACGTTTGACAAAATACCCTGCGAGCGAGTCCCGTATTGTGCTGCTCATCATCATTTGCCTCCGCCGCCGCCGCCGCCTGCTCATTGTCGTAGCACGTCGCCGCGCTAAACAGCCGGCGGAGCTCCATTCTTCTCCGCCATTATTGTTTTCTAAGCCTCTTTCCCCTGAATGGCCATTGTTCGGCCGTCTCGTTCCGGACCACCGACGCCAGTCGTCTCCGGGCCGGGACGACGCGAGCGGAGACTCGCGGCCGGGTTGAAAAATGTCAGGGAAAATCCAGCGCTTGGATGACCTCAGAGTCTCCCAGTGCCGGAGACCAGATCCGGCCCGCGTTCGCAGCGCGTCGCGAAACAAGCTTTGAGGCATGAGAGGTCAAAGTCTGGAGGATTGTTCAAGCCCAGTTTGCACAATATTGTGAACGTAAAACATAAAAGTCCCCTTTTTGGGGTTTAGATGAAAATAAAAAAATGTCTAAAAAGGTTTCCTCATAGAGAACCTCAACATTTGGAGAGAACCTGCTTTATGTTGGACAGGGACAATATATAATGCAGTGGCATTCCGTCAGGGCCAGCAAGGCCTTCCCTGCTGGCCTCAACATTCTCAGAAAAGTCAATGTAATAAATGTACTTATCGAGAATAACATCAGTTTAATTTGTTATTTTATTTTCATAAATATGTAAACAAAATTATTCTCTGTATTCTTTAAGTCACATTATCTCCAGTTAGTCGAGTGGCTTATTTTAAAGAACATTGAAAGTCACTCGCTAAATAACTTCTTTCTTATGGTGGAGTTTTTAACCAATCCTATTTCAGCTAGCTTGTGTTGCCGGGTCAACTCAACTGCTCGGGGCCTTCAGATGAAACAGAGCAGGCCCCTCCCAGTCCGCTGTAAATGACCGGGCACGGTCAGCTTGCAATAGCCAATCAGATCACGAGTCTGGCCCGGCCTTACGTCGATACCGGACGTGCGCGTTCGGTGATTGGATGAGCGCCTGTAGAGGGAGCCGTTGCTGCATTTTGACCCAAAATGGCCGAAGGAGAAAACTTTGGTCTGCTTGCGGCAAACCAAATCATTTTCAAGACGGACCTTCCGCTGGATTTACCAATTGAAGTTGTTTTACCAAGGCAGCAAGGAAACATCAGAACACGGCCGGCCACTTACAAGCGTTTCAAAACATTTGGGGACACTCGCATGGATCTGCAGCTCAGTGAACAGGCACTACATTGGTGAGTACATGAATTTTCTTTTATATTTCTTCTTGTTATTTTATTTCGTTAGTATTAACGGTCGCGAAATAAAATGACACAGATACAAAAATGCATCAAATAAATCAGCTCACCTGCAACTTATAATGGCGCATTGTAGTCAGCTTCGTGCACTAAAATTCGTTCCATCTCAGCTGCTCAACATTTTCACTTATTTGCTGTTGTCTAGCCTATTCTCAAAATCAAACGATCTGTTCATTTTATTTTCAAAGAGTAGTTTGTTTTGTTATTGTGTGGTTGCTGTCTTATATGAAACTGTGACATTGCGCAATGTATTGGACAGACTTGTTTATGATCACACGGCGTCATTTGGGTGCCATTTTATTGAGTATTTTTAAATCATCTTTTTATTTGGGACAATATCTGTCCATTGAGTTTCCTGCTCTTAATTGTGAATGCATACTTGATGATTTGAAATGCTCCTGAAATGAAGTGCTGCTGCTTGCCTGTACTGTATCGCGTTCATGTATGTGACGTCACTGAAGGCCTACGGTTGAAATGCACGGCCCGCCACTGATATACTGTATATATATTATACAATATATATCCTTCTCACTTTTAATTCAGTCAAAAGCATGCATTTCAGGGTTCGTTTGTTTTTTGGCGGGGTGGGCGGTTGGTTGTGTGATATGGCAAACAAAAAAAAGAAAATCTTACAAACGTATTTTGCGGTGTTTGAAGGCTTAAACAGAAATGGTGCGATGTGTATGAGTGTGTGTGTTGAGGGTATTTTGAGGTGATCAAGTGTTTTTCCGCATGAGTGGGGCTGAATATCTCCCCTATACCCGTCCACATGCTCCCAGAATTCATGCGTTGAATTGGACTCGATGCCGCCGACACATGCCGCCGTTAAAAAAGGCAACGGGGAGGAAATTAGCATGGGCGCCGGTCGTCGCGGCAGCAAACAACAGCTTGTGAACAGATTCCGGGATTTGTCCAAATGTTTGACCTTCTGTCAAACTGCACCTGTGATCAAAACTGAGCCAAAAAAAAAAAAAACAGAAGAAGAGCACCTTGACTTGAGCCAACAGATGGCACTCTGGCACCGCCGCGCGTGCGCGCCTTCGCACAGACGCCTCCTCCGGCGGCAAAACAGAAGAGAGAGAAAGACGCGGAGGAAGACCGTTTTGTTTGTTCTCCAGGCGAAAGCGCGCGCACGTACGCAAAAAAACAAAAACAAAAAACCAAACCACGGTCCCCTTTCCGAGTCCCCAGCCGGACATGCGCACCGCCGCGCTATCTCTGCTCACCGCCAGCCGGCTGGCTGGCGACCTCGTTGGCTCGCCTGTCGACGCAACTCAAGTGAATTGAATTGGCTGCGCGACAACAGCGGCCCGAGGCGGAGACGCCAATCGACGTGGCGGTCAAACACGGCAAGTCGGACATTTTCAGTCGAGCGGGAGCCCAAAAACTTTTTCGTCATGCAGCACATTTGACAGTAAAGTTGTACCGCGACTGTTGGACGCAGGAACGCCCCCGCTAACCAACCGTGCCAAATTTGGTTTGGGAATGAGAAGAACTCGGAAAGGCAAATGGGCATGACGACGAGACTGCGCTACGTCTTGCGCCGGGCACCGCATCGGGGGCATCCGAGCGCTGAGACGGGATGCGGAAGACGAGGAAACTTTTTTTCTTTCTCGAGCTCCAGCGTGTCGTTCCGCAATTAGCGGCTTTTCCCATCACGCGGCGGCCAACGTAACCCATGGCGCCGTGCCGGCACTTTGAGACAAACCGTTCATTGGGAGACTGTCTTTGTGGTCATTTTGTCGCGTTTGCGGTGTCTCCCTCGGCTCATCTTGAAGGGAGACGAATAAGCAAAAAGCTCCCCGCAGTCTAATTTACGTTGGCGCCATCACTGCGTTCCTTTTTTTTTAATTGCACCCCAATTAGAAGGAAGAGAAGTCAGCAAATATTGTTGGCGACGCGCCGAGTGGACGGCGCCGGGGACGCGGGCCCCCGTCAGGCCCGCTTCCGACATTTGCGGCTTCCATTTTTCATGCCGCCGTCTCGACCGTCTCCCCGTGCGCAGCAATTAGCCGCTTCCTTGAGCCAAGTTGAAAATCACGTCACGATGACTCAACAATGATGTCGCCCAAAATGTCGATTTTTATTTTCTTTTTTTTTTACAATCCAAGCGAAATGTGCAGAAAATGGCGTCACCACGAACCTCAACCTCATTTCTTGCCTGGCTTCGCTTGTGTCTGCCAAACGAGTTGTTTTCTGTCGCTGTTGTAAGTTGTTTTCAGTGCGCGTTTGTCAGCAGAAGTTAGCAAATGGAAATGATGTGCCCCCCCCCGTCCCCTTCCAAGCCCGCCCTCAAAAAAAAAAGAAGAAAAGTGACTTTGACACCCTGTGAAGAAGCTGGCTCTCGTCTGCAGGTTCCTGGCAGATAATGCTGCACATCTGCGCGTGCCCCGCAGCTGGGGAGGCAGGATTTTTTTTTGGGGGGGGGGGGGGAGACAAATGAAGAGGAGGAAAAATAATCAGGCTTGGGAGAAAAGTCAAGAAGAAGAAGACGAAGAAAGAGCGTGTTGCTGTTTTTGCTAGCAGCAGCTGTGAGCCGTCGGATGGCTGGCTTGCCGTGCGATTGGCTTCTGCGGTGACCCCCAAAGTGCTCCAAGTGCATGCAAACGGCAACATTTGTTTGTTTTCTTCCTCATCAACGTAGTCGGAGGACTTAACAAAGAGGCAAATGAATTCTTGTGCCCCACACCCACAGTGAGACAAACCCCCCCCCCCGCCCCCCGAAATCCCAAATGAAAGGCCGAAAGGCATTTTTCTTTCTTTAGTGGCGCCGCTGCCTCCCAGCAGTGGAAAGCCATTTGCCTTTGCTGAAGAAGGCATTTTGGGCGGCGTAATTGGCCGTCCGCTCGGCGCTGAGGCCCGACGGCCCGCAAATGCGCAATATTCCTCGGCCGCGTGGGGAGCAACAAACCATGGGCTCATCCAACACGCAACGCTCTCTTTCTTGCGTCGTATTGCCGCCGTACGTGTGTGTGTGTGTGTGTGTGACTGCGTTGACTCTGCGCTGTATTTCTTGATTCAGCAAGCCACACCATTGTGCCATGGCGCCTGGGCCCGCTAAATTGTGGCTGCCTGGACTTGTCTTGTTTGTTTCTGTTTGCGGTCTCGCGTTTACGATAAAACCTTCCGTTTTTCCAGTTCGAGTCGACCGAACGGGAGCTCGCGTTTGAGAAGTGAAATTGGGCCGCGGGCAATCGAACAACCCCGGCCGCTTTTCACATTTTCTCTTTTCCGTGACAACTTTGCCCAATCTGACAAGCGAGCGTCCGCTTCCGAATCAGTTTGCATTCGGGGGCAAGTTGGACCGGCAAAAAACAAACAACAACAACAAGAACAAGAAGGTAAACCAGATGCAAATGTTGTTTGACCCCGTGGGAATGAATATGCAGAGCGGCATCCATTTTCATGAGGCGCAATCGGCGTGTCCTGATGGCATGCTAATGATGACGGCGACGCGCGTGCCGGGTTGTCGCTCGTTGTCTTTTTCGCGCGATGGCATCTTGGCGTCGGCTCGATTTCCTCTCCAAATTCTGAGCCGGACAAAGCAGCCTTCCTTCCCAAGCAGCCACATGAAATGTGCTCCAAAAACACGGGCAAATATTCCAAATTGAAGAATAAAAATGAAATGTCAAGATCACCCCCCCCAAAAAATGGGGAAAGATCCAATCCCGTTCGACCTGACTCCAGGTCCGGTCGAAACAGGGCGGCGGGAAGCACGAGAGACAAATGGATGGAAAAGCGCGGCGCCAACGGCCTGAGCAGGAAAGCCCCGGACCTCCCTCTTTCTCCCCAGCCACTTCATCCCGAGGCATTCCGGGGCCAGAAAAAGAGTCTCTCCGGCGTGTCCCGGATCGTCCCCGGGGCCGCCCTGCCCGGAAGGCCTCATGGAGGAGGCATCCTAACCCGATGCCCGAGCCACCTCACCTGGCTCCTCTCGACGTGGAGCAGAAGCGGCCGGACTCTGGACGAGCGAGCTTGTCACCTTAGTGCCCGCGGAGGAAAGCCATTCGGAGCGCTGGTTCTTTCGGTCGCAACTGGCGAGCGCGGCTGAGGGGCGGAAAATCCAGAACTTTGTCGTTTGGCTCAGCTCCTTCTTCATCCCGACAGACCGAAACCAAGTCGCGCAAAATCCGCAACGCCAAACCTCAAGTCAAGCGGCGTCACAAACGCATTTCTTTGGGCTGCTCATCGGAATGCGAAGCGAGCGGCGGAACATGGGCGACAGGGAGCGCAGCCCGCGTCATCCTTCAGTGAACTCCTTCTCGGCGCATCTTTGTTGCTGTGCCGGGGGCGGCTTGATGCCGGCGCCTCCCGAGGAAACATCTGTCGAATCCTCACTCTCGCTTCTCCCTCCACCAGTCCCAAAGCAGAGAATTGCCCAGGGTGGTTTTTTTTTTTTGGGGGGGGTGGAGGGGGGTTACCCAGCAACAGAGTGTGCAATTTCATATACGAGTCGTCACCAAGATTTTGTGCAAAGGTAACGCAGCACTCCAGCACTCCTCTTCAAGGTTTCTGGGGAAAGAAATTCCTGCACTCTTTGATTTTACCCGAGGGAGTTTGTCACTGATCTGATGGAGTGTCTCAAACTCGGATCCCCTATTTTGCATTTTGTGAATTTCAGGACTGGAGCTTGACGAACATTTGCTCAAACGTGCCCCAGTTGGAAGTAGTTAGCGACGATGGCGCAAGATGTGAAATTGTGCTAACGAATGTGGGCGGAGCATGGCGTCCAAGTCCGCTGCCAATTTCAAGCTACTTCCCGCTTGGCGCCGATAACATTCTGCTGGGCGCCATGATTCTGTTTTGCCTAAGAGCAGATTGGGATTTGTTTCGGGGTTTACTGTGTCGGGGTTCAATTCCGTTTGTGACCAACAGGTGGCATTGGAGGGCTTCTCCTCCAGCGTCGCGCCGGCTGCTCATCGTGCCACGAGCTCTTTTCTGTTCAAACAAGTCACGCCGACCACTCCTGGTTGGATTGCTGTGCTTTTGTTATTACCCCCCCCCCCCCCAAGGACTTTACGCTTCTGTCTTGGATTTTTTCTCAAGTGTTTTGTTGGGTACACTGTGCTTCTCCCGTCTCCTTGCCGCCGTTTGGGTCCGTCCTCCATGAGAGGCGCACAAACCAAAATGAAAAGCCAGTGACGTTTGACTCCCCTGACGAGTGTGCATCCAAAACACGAGCGGAGTGGCTTCGGCGTGGGCAGGGAAAGCGTTGGGGGGGGGGGCGTCCTATCTGCAGTTGCTACGCGTGCAACAACAAATATCATCCAAAACACGGAGAGAGAAAGAAACAAACGAGCAAGGGCACCGCCGCCCTTTCCCCCTCGATTTCCGAAGCCCCTCTAGATGGCACTGTGCAGCCGTTCCGGGGGAAGGGGCGGCACTCACGCAGCATTCTGGGGGGCGGGGGGGGCGTGTGTGTCGAATGACTCCCGCTCCCCCATCTTCTCCGGCTTCGTTCTTTTGCCTTTTCAGAGCCAATGGCCTTTGGTGGACGGCCCGGTCGCGGGCTTAATAGCAAAATAGAACCCCGATGGCCCGCCGTCGACGTTCAGGCCAGATGCTGCGGCAACAAAACGGTGGGGGCAAGGAACGCTCGCACGCAAACAAATAGCGGCACTGCACGCCAAACCACACGTGCGCAACAAGGGTTGGCTTCCGGAAGAACGTCGACGACGATGTTTACGTTTTTCGTCAATGGGCCAAAGTGGAGGCTCGGTGAAAGAGCGGGGGGGGGGGGGGGGGGGGGGGGCGCATTCCTGGGAGTTCTCGCCGGGCCGCCGTTCAATAGCGAGACTTGGCAGCGGCGGCGTCGGCATGTCCGCACCCCACAAATCCATCCGCAGACGGAAAAAGAAGGAGGGGCTTTTCATTGTGGCTTTCCGATGCGGCGGCGGCAACAGATAAGAGCGCCAAAGAGACTCTGCGCCTTATCGCGGCGCCGCAGCGCTTGTTCGCCGCCGTTCCCCCCTCGCCGTACAAAACAAATCCCAAAGCCAAGCCCTTTCCGAGGATTACAACAATTTGGGACTTCATACGGAAAAGGAGAACGTCACGCCGCGCGTCGGCCATTGACTAAATTTCCGCTTCCTCGCGACGTCTGTTGAACGAGTCCGTCCGCCGAGGCGGTCCGAGAGGAGAGATCCCCGTCCTCCCCCGGCTTCTTTGGAGATGCGTCCATTCGTTCCCTCCTCCGGGTGCAGCGAATAGGCCGGCCCTCGTTCTCGGGTGAAGGCGCTCTTCCGGCGGGGTGATAGATCTGGAGCGTCGGGGGGGGGGGGGGGGGCATCCTCCTCAGCCGGTCCCAGTGAGCAAATGAAACTTGACGCATGTCGACCGAACCGATCGACCTCATCGATGAATCGAACCGCTGACCGACCGGCTCAACACAAACCCGTCAAGGATGCAAACGCCAAGCGGCCCAAGGTGGGCCACATTGGGACGGTGCCTGCGGCGGCCAACCGCGGGGACGGCTCAACTCCAAAGCCAAAGCCGATGACGCCATCAAAGCATCCGACCCAATCAGTCAAATCCTGACCAGCGAGCACCCCAAAAAAAAAAAAACAAGCTACCAAGCGCCCGGGTGTGCCTTTTGCCCGCAGGCGTCATTCGGCGAGTGCCCGCGGCGGGAAACCGGAAGGTCTCGGCCACCCGTTTGACAGCGCGCGGATATGCGGAGCCGTCCCGGGTTCGCAAGCAGCCGGGCCGCCGTCCAAACGCTCACGGCGAGCCTCGTTGACGCCCGGCCGAATCCGTCATCGTTTCACGCTGGTAAAAGCGCGTCCGCTTTCTTTCACTATCGATTGGCCGTCCGTCCGGTCATGCGGGCGAGTCGCTTGCGGCGGCGTTTGGATCGCGGCTGGTCGGCGAAAAGGCTGCGGAAAAGCGAGGCGGCCCAGCCGTCGGCCCGGCTGAAATAAATTGCTTTCATTTGGGGCCCGGCTCCCCTTTGTTATCATGTGACAAGGCCGCTGATTAGACGAGAAGGCGATCAATAAACTGCCAAGCTGCAGGCTCAAAAGCGGCGCCCGCACTTTTATTTCTTTATTTCTGTATTTAGTTTCACCGCCGACGCGAAGGGACGCACGGGAATGAGTCGCCGAGCCGCGGCTGAGACTCCATGGGGCTCGGACGACAAGGAAGGCGGGGGTGGGGGGGGGGGGTCATTTCACTCAATGACGCTTCCACTTGAAGGAATTTGTGATGCGAAAGCGCCGCAGAGTACGACGACGGCTCGCCACGTTGGCACGTCCTCTGGAACAATGAAATCAAGATGCAGGCGTCCCAGCCGGCCCGCTAGCAAAGGCGTCCTTCTTTCCTGGAATTTATCTTGCCCGGTCGACTGATGTCAAAAACTAGCTGCCATCCTTTGCGGCACAGTGCAGGAACCCCACCCCCCATGCACCCCCCCTGGCCGTGGGGACCGCCATTCATTGTCAGTGAAGCTGATGAGAGTGAGCAGGTGTCCTTCCAATGCCCTCGGCAGAGTTATTAACAAGTGGCGGCGTATTGGCAAAAACAATCCTCAAGTACAAGAGGCCCTAATAGCTGCCGTCTCAACGTGATTGTTTAGGGGAAAGGGGGGGGGGGGGAAGCCACGCTCGGCTGCTTTTGTCTCCCGCAACTTATTATTTGTCATGTCAATTGGAGACTTTTCTCCTAAATGTGCTTTTTTTATGATAACGAGCGGAAGAGGTGGCAATTATTGTCTCCGGCAGCTGCGGCCAATCAGGCTTTGGACCTTTCTCTTCTGTTTTTTTTCCTTCATCTGTAAATTAATCAATGAGGATGGAAATGGAATGGCAAAAAAAAAAAAAAAAAAAACCTGCATGGAGTGTCAACCTGAAAGATGCTCCGTTTAAATTGCTGCGAGCCTTCAGCGCAATCACTTGTGTGACCCCCCCCCCCCCATCTCTCTCTCTCTCGAGAATCCATTGGAACGGCTGCACTCACGTCGTCTATATCAAAACGCAGTTCCTGATTCCAAAATCTTTTTGGGGGCCATCGATCCGGGTCAATTAAGTCGGCCGCGTCATTCGCTCCGGTCGCGACACCGAGTGAACGCCAAGCCAGATTGCCGGCGGCTCAGATCCACAACTGCAAAGCTAACGACCAGGAGATGAGATCTTGAAAGTTGAATTCCGAGCGGGCCTCACGGATTTTCTTCCATTCATCCCGCGGGCGCGATGGCCGCCGAGACCTTGACGCCAACCTTTCTTTTTCTTTTTTGCTTCAAAGGAATCCAAAGCGCCGCAGCTAACTTGAGCGCATTGAGTGTCGGGGTTCAAAGTTCCCGAGGATTGGCTTTCCCTCCTGCGGGGCCGTCGGCGGAGAGCCGCGGCTACCGAATGACATTGAAAGCGGTCGCTACGCAACCCGACACCCGTCTCGGCGTGAGCGGCGAGCCCCGCCGAGCGACCCGGCCGGCCTTTCTGGCGCCGTAAGCGCAAAAATACAGAAAAAAGAAAGAGAAGGAAGCTGACGCGGCACCTTCCTCCAAAAAAAAAAATACCAATCTGGAGGAGGACGGGAAGAATCAACGGCAAAAAAATCTCCCGCTTTTCCATTTGCCCTTCTGCTCCCGAGAGTGGCAGCTCCCCCGCTGAAAGCATTTAGGCCGCATCCCATTCATCACGCCGTCCTCAAAACCGTGTGTGTGTGTGTGTATGTGAGTGAGGCGGGGGCCACAACTGACTGTGGTGCCAAAGTCCTACTGCGCACCTTTGGGACTGACATCTCTTTGGATTTTTGGGTTCAAAGGGCAAACGAGGAGGGATTAAAATCGCTCGGTGGCACTGTCAGCTATCGGGGGATGGGGGTGGTGGTGTTGTCATATCTCTTGGTGCAGGCCTCATTGTTCATGATCAGCAAGTGTTGCAGGAGCCCGACCAGAATCCTGATCGTTTGAAGCATCGGGTGGGATCAGAGACACCTGCGCAATAAAACAACAGCGAGATGAGCAAATACTCTCATTTCCGTCCAGAAGAAGATACGCGCACCGCATGACTCGGATGTGGCTTTTGCACGTGGCCGTAAGTCACATTTCGCTTCATTTGAGAGCGCCTGACTTCCAATGCGTTGTCATCTTCTCAAAAGCGGTGCTGATGTCATTTTCCAAGCAAGGATAACACTTTCCAGGTGGACTGAGGTCCGAGGTCCCATCACTTTGCGGGAAATAAAACGCAGCCCAAGATGACCCATTTGGCCTCCCGTGAACCGCCTTGCCAATATACGATCACGAGTCCTGAGGGGGGATTAAAAAAAAGACAAGTCAAGTTCCTTTGATGGGGGCGGGCGCGTCCAATTCATCCGTGCAAAGACGTCCCGTCTTTTGACATTTCATCTCCTTTTGGTTTGATATCACGCAGCAGCCGTGGCATTATCTTCACTTGGGTGCTTTTTTCCAAATTCGGATACCCTGCCTTCCTGATTTTACCCTCATTTGTAAATGTCACTTATGCAGAGAAAATGGGGGATGTGGGGTGGGGGGGTGGTCAAAATACAAAGAGGGTGAAGAACAAGTGAAATGGAGGGCAGGCGAGTCAAGCGCGTTGGATTTGGTGCGTGCCGTGGGGGTGCGGGGGGGTTCTGTGCTGGAGTTCTATTGGAAAGTGGAAGACGTCGTCGTCGGCAGGGAGCGGCCCGGCGGGCTCGGCGGCGCCGACCTCGGCGGCGCCGACCTCCCTTCTGCGGCTTTTGCGGCGATTCAACGCGGACGGCGGGAGAAAAAGAGCGGCAGATGGACGCGGCGCCTTCCGTCGTCATGGAAACGGCCCACATTGCATCACCATGACAACCGCACCCGTTCCATCTGCCGCAAGAAGGGAACCCTCGTTTTCAGCGCCTCGCTCGGATGAGTGCAACTCAATAACGAGTTTGGAGCAAACTCGGCGAGAGCGAGAGAGCGAGACTGCTGGAAGTGGAAGGTGACTTCAAGGGGATGAAGAGATTTGGCAGGACCAACACCTTTGGCTTTTGGGAAGGGACGTTGACTGCGGCTGCTTTCTTTTGGCTGGCGCCGTTCGGAGCGTGGACAACGCAACAGCTGTGCCGGCAAACGACGGCCATAAGGAACAACGAGAGCGCCTCGTGGTCAATGCATTCGAGCGGAAAAGAAAACCACGGAGAGGAGGACGGCCAAGCCTCCACTCGGAAGATTACCGATGGCGCTTGTGATGTTTGCGTCCGCGTGAGACGGCGACATGCAAATTTGTTGGGGGCCGGCGGCGGCGGATGACGCTGCGGTGCTCGGGTACAGGGCGGAACAAATACGCAGAATGTACGATTGGCGGATCGAGGGTGGCGGGTCGCCGACGTAGACGGGCGACCATTGACGATCACAATGGCACCCAGGGAGATTTAAGGGGGTCCCATTCATGTTTTGGGAATGGGGGAGGAAACCAGAGAAACGACGACGACAGCCAATGCGGGCTCGGGCCTCGGGGAATTTATCGCACGAGCACGTTAGCCCGGCTAGCCGCTCACCTCGATGCCCGTTGAGCCGCAAATCGACCCCAAGAGCGGCTTCTCGCTGAGCGGGAAAAAGAAGCTTTCGGGATCTCTCGGGCTGTAATTAGAAAACAGCTTAGCCAGGTAGCGATAACGGCCGGCTCATCTGTCCTGATCAGGCAGACGGCGCGTGCGCCGCCCTGACGCCCCAAAAGCAATTAGTTGCCCAAAACACACGCGCACGCCATCATCGATTTCAGCCTCTTGTGTGAATCTCAAGCCTTTGGCTCTTTTTGTCCCCTCCTCCGCCGCCGCCGCCGTTGCTCCGTTTCCTTATCAAGGCTATTTTCTTGTCGCCGTTGTTGGTTTGCGTGACGGCTCGGGCTCGGTTGGGAAGGCGTCACCGCCGTCGAGGAGCGTGCCTTCTGTGGAGGCATCTGCTCGGGATTTTTGATCAGTGTTTGCAGTCAGCTTGTTGCGGAACGTTTTGGAAGGCTGGACGGGTTGATCGCACAGTCGAAATTCCAGCGTGTGCAGCGCTTATTTCGGAGGAAATAGTTCGCTTCAATCAAAGAATCCTTGATTGTCATTCTTTAATGCTGGATCCTTTGCGGCACCGCAAAAGACAATCGCGGACAATCGCCGCAGCGCTCCAGAGTGCTTGGAATTTGGTTGCGTCACGCAGCCCCACCGTGGTTTGGAGTCCCGCAAGGTTCGATTTCGGGGGCCTTGCTGCTTTCATTAAAGCGTGCCTTTTCTGACTCCCGCCTAACGTTGGGCAAGCCCCCTCGCTGGCCATCGTTCAAACTCGTCATTTGGATTCTTTGGCTTGTGACTCGGCAGGAGACTTGATTTGGTTGTTTTTGTTGTTTTTGTGCTTTCTACGCTCAACGTTATTCATTTCTTTCATCGTTTGTCACGTGATTTTTTTTAGTTTTGCTCCACGTCCACCGAGAAATGCAGCTGAATGGACGTTTGACCGCGCATGATGGTCGGGCGTTTGCCCCGCCCATCCGTAGCGTGGCGTGCTTTCCAGGATAACGTGGCCGTAATGCACCGCGAAACAACATTTGGACGGCGTATGGTGATGGCCGTGCCTTATTTCACACGGCGCAACCGTATCGTGGTCTGGATATGGCATGGCGCCCATTCTCCGCGAAAAGCGGCGCGATCGCCATTCGCCTTGGCCTCTGAAAGCGTGACCTCTTTCCGGGAGACATCATGACGAGAGGCGGTTGCCCTCGCGCACGTCACGCGTTTATTTGGAATAAAGGGGATGCGTGCACGCCAGCATTGGTGACCTTGTCAAGGTCGTGTGAGAAAGACTTTGCCCGCAGCCGCAGAGCCGCGCAGCCGATTGTATTTGCATGCATTAGCTTCAGCATGGGAGCAAGCTGTATGGGGTGCTTTTTTTTTAGTTTTTGTTTTTTGTTTTGGACCGAGTGTGTACGTCGACTTGCCATTTTGTTTTTTGCGTTGTGTTGCCAACAACAATTGTATTTAAGAGTGAGCGCTTTTCTCGTCGACCGACGAGAACAAACGGCCGATGTGTGTTGGGCACTCCCCGAGGGTGCCGTTCGACAGAATTGCAAATGCTTTGTCAAAGAAGAGGTCCGGCGTGCTCGCTTCCAACTGTTGATTGCAACTCCCGTTTGAAGGTTGCCGTAAAACGCCGGCTCGCTGTACATTTTTCCTTTTCATCCCGTCGGGTCGGGCGTCAGCGTTGATTTGAGATACAAGCCATCCGAGTCGCCGATGGAGCGTCTTTTCAGCGGAGGCGGCACGGGACCGACTTTTGGCGCAAGGCAAACACTTGGCCTTTTGCGCTTCCTTGTATCTTTCCCCGTGAATGGGAGTGGCGCAGGTGCTTGCAAACGGCCCGCATCCGAGGACCCGCCGCTCTCGGCGCCGCTTTGGTTTCTGCACGTTGGTGGATTGCTGTCCTCTCTTGGGCGCAAATCCCGCGAGAGCTAATCCACGTGATGGATGAGTCGCAAGCCGACGGCAAAGCCGTGTCAATGCGGCGCATACTCAAAGCGCCCTCGTGATTCACGTCCCCCACGTGAGAAAGAGAGAGAGAGGAGGCCTTTCAAAGCTTTGTAGCCGTGGACGCAAGACCAACTTGCACGGTGGAAGTCATTGAGCAAGTCAGCCTGACGGCGTCCAGTCCAAAAACCCCAACCCCCCTCCAAAATATCCAAAGGTCACCCGACTGCACTTCAATACGTGTTTCAATTTGGAGAGGGCCATGAAGGAAGGCAGGCTCGAGTCTTGCCTGCCTTCCGTCTTGCCCGGCCGCCTCTGCACGCGCCAATCCGATTAGCGGCAATCCTTCCGTGGCAGTTGCTCAAGCGGCGCGTGACAAGACGAGTGCGCATTTCTGCAATCTTAAAATACCAGCAACCGTACCAAGACAGAAATCAGCTTTCTATATATATGTATATCTCTCTAGCGATCTTTTGGAAGACTCTTTGGGACTCAAGGTCTTAGCCGTCATGGCATATTAACTTTGCATACGTACTTTGACCGCAGCCGTTCTTTTTTGTACTCTCAGCGTGCAAGTTCTGTAGGTTTGGGTTGTTTCCTCTTTTTGGGGGGTCAATTTGAATCGGTTTCGCCGTCCAGCGCTTGGATTTGCATTTTGATGTGTGAAAAAGCGCCGGAGAAATCCGATTTTTGAGGGCTTGATTTCCACCCCTCGCCCGCAAGTACTCGAGCGCCACTTTCAGCCGGCCGCCAAGTCGCTTCGCCGCCTGATCCCTTTTCCTTTGAAATCGCGCAGGACGATTGTAGCCTTGTATCCTGGTGCGGCTGGCGTCCCCCGATGACAAACGCGCCTCCCCCCACCGTCTCCCCGTCGTTTAATACTTGCTCAACTTGTTTTAATTTCACGCAAGACGCACTTTTGGCGGCTCGTCCGCGAGGGTTGGGAAATGACGGCCGCTGTTTATGTCGAGTAGGCATTTTATTTCTTTCTTTTAATGTCAATCCAATCAAGCGAGCTGCTGTTTTGTTGAGCCCGGCTGCCCGTCTCCACACCTCCTTTTTCTTCTTTGGCTTTCCACTGGAGCGCTTTCCCGACGCAATCTGGGTGGCCCTTTTCTTGCCAGTGACACCCGGCACGTTGCCGTCGCTTCAAGATGTCGCGCCGACCGAGCGTAATCCAACCAACGAAAGCCGTCAGACTCGTCTACGAGCCGTCGAGGCGACAAACTAGGTGGACCGCATGCCGGATAGGCCTCCCTTGCTTCATGAAACAGCCACTGGGTAATTTAACACCGCAGATAAACAGCGGTTTGGTCAATCGTCCGCTAGTTGGAGCTGAATAAACGGCACACGCTGTTGAATGGCGACTGGTAGGCTACAGGACAGCTTGTAGGCTCGAGAGCATTTTATTAGCCGCCACATGATTGAATATGCACTTGAGCTCTCCTTTCTGGCAAGCCCGCAATCACATCCAAATTGTGCTTCGGTCGTTGAGCTTGTTTTATTGTCGGGGGGGGGGGGGTGGTGGAGGAAGGCTAAATGCTCTCCTGGCGTGGTCCGATAAGAAATGCAAACATGCACCTTGCTAGTCCCTTATCTTTGCGACATGCTCCCAACAGCACCCCCACCCCTCGCCCTCCCCCCGCCTTCTCCCCGTGCCAGAACCCGGCTCGGCATTCTCAGCCCGAGTGCCAGGGGTCCTTTTATTGCGAACAAGTCGACTCGGAGCGAGTTGCTCGCCTCTGGCGCGGGGCTGCGAGCGTCTGTCTCCGTCTCTCAGTCATCACACTTACGGCAAAGTGTTAAGTGCCGAGGGGACCTTTCCACCGGTCATTATGATGTAACGTATGGCGCCGGTCTCACCTTTCATTGACGCCGGCCCGTTTAGGCGGCTGACCCGTGGGGCCGAATGAGGGGTGTTTGTTTGAGCGCCGACATCTAAAACGCTTCCATCGATTCACTCCGCATTTCAATCTCATGGCTACAACGGTGCCATGAGTCTTTGAATGCCGCAGCCCGTCGAGGCGGCAAAATAACGAACGGGGATAAACTGGCATCGTCGTCGCTTTGCCGCACACGGCCTGGTACTGAAAACCAAAAGGATGCGCCATAAGCTTTGCGCGGCCACATTTGGACGCCGCAGCCGGTCTAGGCAGCAAACTGGTTGGATTTAAAGGACTGTCACCCATCTAGTTTTGAAAACAAACTAGACTCGTTGGCACCGCCCTACCCACTCTTGAGGACTTGCACACTGCAAGAATCAAGACAAGTGCACGGAAAATCCTCCTGGATCCCCCGCACCCTGCCCACCACCTTTTTCAGCCACTCCCCTCAGGCAGACGCTACAGATCCATGCGCACCAAATCCAGTAGACACTTAAACAGCTTCTTCCCTCTAGCCATTAACTCCTTAAACAGTCACTGACATAGTCACTCTTCTTGCACCACAAAATGGTACTACAAAACTACTGGTTACTCTAAAATGGTTCAATGATTTTGTTGTTTACGATGATACTAGTGCAGCGTGTTATACCGGAGACAAATTCCTTGTGTGTTCTACATACTTGGTTAATAAAGATGATTCTGATTCTGATTCTGAAAATGTTGCTTAAAGATTTTTTTTTTCAACGTCTTTGGCATCATCTCATTCATCCACTCCTTGCAGCCCGTTTAGGCAGCCAGGAACTTCTGCTAATTGTTGCTTTGCATTGGAATTTGCTTGGCCCCACCACTATGCGACAGAGAGCGGTAGTCCTCAAGCTCATTTGTGGATCATTTTTACTATCTTGATTGAAAATCGCATTCCACTTCACTCGGTCGTCGTCCAAGACGAGGACGTGTCGTCGTCTATCTGCTGATTGCCGTATGAGCTCCAAGCTCGCAGCACTCCTTCTTGATAAATAAACGGCGACGTTCTGATTGGAATCAAGAGCCGGGCTGCCAGACGTGCCCCATCCACGAGCCCGACCGCGTCAAGCTTGGAATTTTCTCAAGCAAAGCCCCCCCACCCCCGCCAGCCACCCCCTCAGCGTATAAGCCTCAACGGAATGGTGACCTTCAAAATGACCTTGAATAGAACAGCCCACTTGACCGTTTCCTCAGCAATGGTACACACACACACACAGAGCAGCGAAGAGCGGAACGTCTCCAGCTGATGGCAGAGGAATTAATTTGGAGGGTCACACAAAAGTGGTCCTTTGAAATCCGTTTGTGAACATCTGGAGTCGGGGATAAGACGTTTGAAAAGAAGGGATTTCGCTGACAAAAGAGGCGGAAAGAATAGTACAATTCGTGTTGGACGATACACGTTTGTTCAGCAAAATAATCGTATTGGCTTGACTCGCGGTCTCACTAATCGCCGATGGAATTAGCAGATAAGGCGTTGACGACTAAAGCCCGTTGAGGTGGCGCATTCGTGTTCGATGTTGATATTCTTGAAGAGATTGTGAGGACGCCACACAATCTCCTTCATACAATCCTGCCGGGAGATCCGTTTTGCCATTTAGGCGGCTGCAGTTTCGGGCTCAAAATGGCAACTACCTCTGTTAGATGTTGCCGCCTATTGAAATCGGCTAGACGGGTTCTTTGAGAGCCCATCGATAGGTTGCGAGCCCCATTATTTGGATGGCACAGCCGCTTTCAGAATGACTTTGGCCGTTCAAGCCCGACTCGGTAGCAACCGAATCGGCCTCCGTTGCCTTCAGACAACAACGATGCAAAATCTGGGAATGGACGGGCCATCCGTTTGTTATTGCCCGGCGTTTTTCAAAGACGCCACTCGATGTTATTGCTCAATCTCCACAATTGCAAGGCAAAACCAATCCCTCCTCAATTGCCAGACGAGACAAATGCAGCTTGAAGGCTGATTGCGGGAGCGTCACTTTGCTCTCAGAACGCTCGCTGGCCTCACTTGTCACAGCGGCCGACAACCATGTCGAGACGTTGACCGTTTATGTCGCAAACAAGCCCGACGGGAGCGATGGGATGTCGCAGCCGCTCGGCCCGGCGCGGACAAGCCGCTCCGAGGTTATTCAAAGGACGGCGATCGATGTCGCTCCCGTAACTCCCACTTAATCGTCATCATGAGCTCGATTGGGGCCATCGATCGCGTCGGCGCGGCCCGCCTCTCCCACGAACGCCGGCGGGACAAAGGCCCGAGGGAGAGGCTCCTCGCCCGGCCCCCGCGGCCCAACGGTACAAGAGGTCCACTTTGCCCCGGGGGGCTTCGTGCAGCCACACGTGTGTTGTTAGACTTGCCGGCCAGTGCGTCCTATTGCAAATATTTGTACTTGGGATTTGGTCTCCGGGCAGGGGTCACGTCGCCAGCGAGTCCCTATTTCCAGCCGCTACGGCGCTCATTCGGTGTGGCGTCGTCATGTGACCCACTGTGGGGCTGCGTCTTCCGAGCAGTAAATCTTTGCCGTATTTGTGTACTCATAATTGATTCTCTGTTACATCGCCGGCAAAATGCCAGCCAGATAACTGCGCCGTAGACGGGCGGCATCAAAACCCTCGCCAAGGCGTGATCGACTGTCACATCTTATCGCGGCTTTGAAACGGCGCTAGAGAGTGGGGGGTAAACACCAGCGCACGCAGACGTCTCCCCGCTCCTCTCAAAGAATTACTTTGCTAAATAGTTTCAAAGCTCCCTCCGCCAGTTTCAAATGTCAACTCGTATTTCTTCGGGTGAGCGGGGAATGAAAGTATTAAGCAAGATAGCGCAAGGAAACCGACTTCAAAAGGCAAACTTTTAGATTTAGATCAAGGGGGGGGGGGGGAGTGTACAAGTTTGTATTTGGAACTTGGGGAGGAGCCGCGGCGGGAATAGAAAACACTCACAGCGGGGAACATCTGCGAACAGAATTGCGAGAAGAATAGAGCCAAACAAATGTTCCCCCGTTGGCCTCGCTAATAATACTTGAGCCAGACTAAAGCAACAGTTGCTTGTAAAAAGAAATCCGTGTCGTAGTCTGATGCTAACGTGGTCGATTTTTCAACACCTTTAAGCTAAACATGCTTACTTGTCATGTTTAGCTAGGCAGCTAAAATATAGGGGTCATTCAAACCCCCCCAAATCATAGCTATTTGCGATGTCTGATGTAGCTTATCGAAGAAGAAGAAGAAGAAACATAACTACCGCGTAGCATAATCTGATGCTAACACGACGGACTTGAAATAGCCTTTAGACACAAGCTGTACAGTAGCTAGCTAGTGAAACGACGGAACACCGCGCACTCGCAATTCCACCAAGTGTAGCTCTTTCCGAAAAATCTGGAAGAAATGATCCCATTTTCGGGCGGGATGTTTTCGAATTGATGTGAACACAGACTTATTTCGTGCTGACTTCATGAGCAAGTTGAGCTCCTAGTTGCTCTTCTTTTGACGGTGATTTACGCTGCGTGGACAGCCCGTAGATCTCGGCGCTGCTCAGCACGTTGCGGCGCAACCGTGACGGTGAGCCTCTCTTCATTCAGACTTTAGAGCGTTTGAAAACAACAACAACATGCTTCAAAAGGAGCAATATCGCGCAGGCTCACCAGATTGCGTATTTCCAAGTTGTGACGTAAACATGTTTTGGCCGCGGCCCTCGAGGCTCAATGCGCTTCAGACAGTTTCGCTTTTGGGCGTTTTTAAAGCGTTACTTTCTTGTCGCAAAGTTGCGAAGCTTCAAGCAGATGAATATGGAAAACAGTCGCCAGCGTGGATGGAGGGGGGGGGGGGGCTTTTTGATGTCTTTGGCTTGCTAACTTCGCCACATTAAAGGGAACGCGCTCACAATGGTCGCATGCAAAGTCCCGCCGCGCGCACGGGCACTTCCGAAACAACATTAGCTCGCCTCGCCGTCCCCGAGGGCCCTCCTCCTGCCCCCGACCCAATCCCCCCGAGGTGGGGAGGGGGATACCCGGCTTTGAACGACAAGTCGCATTAAGTCACCGACATTGTCTATTTTTGCGGCAGGAATGACAGACTGACAACAGCGCAGCGGGCTCTGCGCAGAGTCTGATGAATTTTAATAGCACGTCGCTTGGGATTGCTTCAACGTCTCCAAAAAACGCCTTCACCTCATTGCGTTTCTCTGCCAAATGATGTTTAGCTTTTGGATTAGAATGCCAATTTGGTCCTTGGACGGTTTCCTGACTGAAATAACCTTTTTTGTGAATATGGCGTGCCCCGCATCCAACCGCCCACCTTGTTTCTTCCGTACGTGACTCACAGCGCCGATGAATCGGCACGCGATCCGTCAGGGAGGTTTATGGGGGAGGCGAGCCTGAGCGCCGCCGCGTAGCATTTTTGATTCCACACAAAATAAAGATGTGAGGCGGGGGTGGGGAGGGGGTGCGGATAAGATGAGAAATGACCAGAATATCGTGAAGACTTTTGGTGTCACAAACAAGCTATGGACGCCTTGGCCCAAGACGAAAGCAAAAAAGATGTCGAATGCCGTTCGTATAGATACCCGCATATACATACAGAGAGCGTATATGCACCCACGCACGTACGCTATGTGGCTTTGCCCACTAAAGAGTCATTTGAGAAGATGCGCTTAGCTGCGCAATTTGACGCGGAGGCTGAAGATGTAAATCAAGAATGAAAAAGGGCGCAGTCAAACGTCAAAATGGGTCAAACGGTGTTTGAAAGCTAAAAGGCTCATTTTGAGCGATTCCGACAATATTGGGATGTCGAGGCCAGCCACGCACCAAGGGAAGGAGAAAAAAAAAACAAGATGGAGGAGGAGGAGGTGAGAGTTTGGGCAATTAGCGCCGCGAGCCACCGAGCGCTCGACTTGGACAAGGTCGGCCGCAAGGTGGCTGCAGGACGGCGCAACGCGGCGCGTCCCCGCCCCCGCCGAGCCGGCGACCTTGCCCGCTTGCTCTGCGGCGCACCGCACGCAGGTAATGAAGGGGACGGCTTCCCCGAACCCTCGATTTCTTCGTGTCCAGATTAGCCGACGTCACATTGGACGTCCTTGCCGACCGACGCGGGAAATGGACCGTCCCCCCCCCCCCCCCCCTGACGCCACCTGGGCGTAAATGGGGAAAACAACCGGGACCCGAGACTAGTTTGACAGACGCACGTGTCTGTTGGCTCACAGCAAGTTGGAAACGACAAGTTAGGACTCCATCCGAAGCGCGGCGTCCATTTGATTGAGTTGATAGTGAAGAGGAAGTCGGCAGTTGGGGATGAATGCCAGGGCAAGCCCGCCCGCCATCCCCCACCCCCCCCACCCCCCCGGGCCTGCCTGGGCTGGTCTGGTGTTTCTTTGTGCGCCACGCGACACTTCTTGCTGCAGGGGCTGGCTCAATGAAAATTCACCAGTGGCCTTTTTTTGGTCCGTGGCATCACGTGGCCGTTTTCACGCAAGCCTTCCATGACTGCGGTGCGCAGACGCACCCCCGCGTGCCGTGGAGAGAGGCGGGACTTTCTGGATGATCACCTACACCTGGGAAACACTGACTCTCTCTCTCTCTCTCCCCACCCCCACCCTCTCCCACTTCCCCCTCTCTGTCTCCCCCCCACCCCCTTCCTCATTTCTCTTTTCCTCCAACTCGCTATCTCCCCCCCAGCCCTCTCTCAGTGTCTCCCTCCCTGCCGCTTCCCCACTCCTTTCACTCGCTCTCCCCCACCCCCGCCTCCCCCTTTCTCTTGTGAAATACCGTGGAAGAGGGGCTCGGTTGCTGAATCTCAAGCTATCCGCGTCCTTGTGTCCGATTTTTTTTTCTTCCCCGTTGCTTAGTGGACATCCAGCTGCACAACGTTTGACGCATCCAAGTTCAAGCGTGCGCGTGCGCGGCGTCGATCAAGATTTGTCGTCAAGACGCAGGCGCCGCTAAAGCTCGGGCCCTAAAGTGAGCGAGCGTGGCCCATGGCCATGAATTTGTGTGCGCTGATGGCCACTGCACTTGATGAAACCTCCACTGTTGATACGATGGCGCTCGCAAAAACGGTTGCCACGATGCCAGGCCGCGCTGGAGAGCTGCACAAACACAATAAGCGCCACGCCATCCAAAGCAAAGCAACATCAGAGTCTATTATCATCAATCCAAACATTTCGGGACAGATGGGAGACGACTCATTGCAGTCTGCAAAACAAACCCATTCTTTTTTTTTTTTTCCGTTAGCTTAGCAGTTGGTTGATTGTTACTCTTGATGGGGGCCCGATGCCCCCGGCGCAAACGGTTGCGGAACGCCGCACCGTATGCCGTATTCCCAGGAACACGAGAAGCTGGAGGACTTGCCCGCAGCCCCCGCCCCCTCGCCCCCACCGGCCGCGCATTCTCATCAACGTTGGAAGCCAATTCCATCTGGAAGCGATACGATCGCCGGCGAGGGAATTCGACCTGAACGGCTTTGAATACGCCAGCCACGCGCTCCCGTCGGAGAGGTTTGCTCATAAATGCAAAAACGTCTTTGGAGACGCCGCTCTGCTTTGTGGCGTTCTCCGTTCTCCGGCAAAAATGGTGCCGTTACAGCCGCCGCGCTCAAGTTTTTCGGACTTGACCAGATGGGCGCTCGATGGCCCGAGTCAATATTTGGAGCCGTTATCGCTCGACGAGCCGACGGCAGCTCTCCGAAAAAAAAAAAAGCCTCAAAGAAAAGCCGATTTGCATCTGGAATTTTCCCCCAGAATTCTAATCATGAAGCTTTAAGGAGAAATCCAGTGAAAAAATGTTGCCGACGATAAGATGCTGGATGTGGCTCCACGCAGGAGCAGCTGGGATTTCAGAGAACGGACGGACGGGCGAAGGTTCGGAATGTCCCCAAACAAGACAAAAAGCTCTTGAAATAATTGTGAAAACAGTCCCAAAATGAGTGGCGACCTTTTTGCGTGCGTGCGTGTGCCAAAGCGCCCACCCACACGCAAACGAGGATTTTTAATTAAAAGGCGACATGGCAAGCGAGTGGCCTCTTTCTTCCACGGCTGTTTCAAACACGGAGCGAGCGATAAGGCTCGTTCGGCGGCCGCTTTATCAGACTCATCCGGTGACTGCTGGCCAACTTTTTCCGCTCTCTTTTATCCGCAACGTGTCCAGCCCCCCCCCCCGCCAGAGCCTGAGCCACAGAGTGACGTGGATAAGCGATCGTCGTGAGGTTGGCTGCTGTCGCGTCTGGCGTGCTCGCCTCACGCGCGGTGACGCCGGCGGCCTTAAAATGTCTTCCCGGATCAGGAAAGTCTCATCTCCCCGGCGCTATTTTAGCCCACAAGTCCCGCCGCCATCCCGGATGTCTTCTACGCCGGATGTCACCGCGAGTTTGCTTGCACCATTAGCAAAAGAGCTAAAACGCTCAGATGGGACACCCCGTGAAACATTTAGGTTAGCTTTGCCTTAGTTGCGTGTGAGAATGGAAACGGAAATGAGGGTTGAATTATTTGGGCAAGTTGGCTCCATTGGTGCTCTCCTGTTGCCCAGCCACTTCGGACAACCGTGACCTCCCACTGTGCCCTTCCCAACGTCGTTTTTTTCCTCCAAAGACTGCGGCAGCCGCAGGCAGAACATTTCCATACTCTTCCACTAGATGGCAATAGTTCCATGGGGGGGGGTCTCCTTTTTTATTCTCTCCTAACTTTGAAGATGGACTGGACCGAAGGAGTTTTGGGGGTGTCGTGCTGGCAATGGCCTGACACTTGGCCCCCCACTCAAGAAACAAAGCAAGTCGCACGCTCGCTTCAGCCCAGAAATGAGCTTGGCGCCGGCACGTGTCCGGGAGGAGCTGCTTCGAGGGGCGGGGCTCCCTGAAATGCCTTTTGGCCGAGCGCCAAACTCTTGCCTCGCCTCCATTTGTCCGTTTTGACGATCGCTCGCAGAAGTTCGGGTGCTTGAAAAATGGCTCCTCGGGCAGCCGCCCCGGCAGAATTTTTGTCTTCTGCCCTTCAAACGAGAAGAAAGCCAGTTGAAATGGCGCCCCCTACAGTCTGTTGGTGCTCCCGTGACATACGAGGTCAGTATTAGAGAAGTGTGGCGCCTCGACGGAGCTTTGCGTCCTTGAGCTTGCTCTCGTCTCGCCGCCTCGGCTGCGCTCTGTCGCGCTCTGTCGCCCGTCTCCCCCTCTGCCTCCCCCGTCTACAGACTTTCTAATATCCATGACTTCCACCAGGGTCAACGCAATCGCAGCGGGTCCGCCGAAGACGAGCCGGCAGGTGCCGATAAGGGCCTTGCTGCAGACGGCGTAATAACCGAACAAATCCCCGCGCGACCTGCCGTGCCGCTCCCTTGGGCGGCGAGCCCGGGCACTCTTTTCCGTCAAGCCATCAAAATCGACCCCATGCCGTCGTCGGTCGCGGGTTGCCGCGTCGTCACGTCGTTGCCTTTGGTCCAAAAGTGCCCAAATCAAAGCGCGAGGAGTTTGGAGACGCACTCTAGGAAGATGGACGGCGTTCCGCTTCCGCTTGGGTCAAAGTTGAGCCGCTTCCACTTTCATTCGTCCCTCGCCCCGGAAAAGGACGGCTTTCCCGAGAGCCGTCTGAAATACCGATAGATGCTGAAAACGCCGCCGGGGTCCGCTCCGTTCCGCTTCTTTGGCCGACTGAAATGAACCAGCGGTGCGTGCCTGCAAAAAAGGGAAATGGCGGCCATCTCGAAAGCCCTCCGGGCCGTTAGCTGCTGTCATCGATGTAGCGAATGGCGCCGAGAGGACGCCCGTCCGCCCGCTAGCGATGCCGCGTCCGCACCCGGACACCAATCGCAGCTCAGAGTCGGAAACCCAAAAGTCAAAAAGCGTGGAGATCAAGTGGATGGCAGGAGGGGATGGAGTCCCAGCACGCCAGTATCGCTGGCTTCTCTGCACCCTGCACGGGAACTGGAAGAAAGCGGCCGGATATTTTTTTCCCGTTGCAGCAAAAGATGTTGCGGTAGCGCGAGCGCGGTTGGTAATTTGCTCCCCGAGAGGCGTCACATTTGGAAGGCACCGACAGCGACCCATATTATCTTTTTGATTCAGGCAAGAAGCCTGCCGGGCCTTTTGACGTGCCGGAAACCCCGCCCCACCCCGCGTTATAATCGGCACGCCGCTGCACTTGGCATGTGGCTTGCCTTCATTTGCCGCTTCACTGAATGTGTTGGGTTTTTTTTTTTTTTATTCCTCCCTGTGAGTGCTTAGATCTTTTTCTGCTTTCTTTGCCCCATTTCTATCATTTTAAGCGGTGGAAGAATAAGAGTGTATAGAGAATATAGGTATATATATACAGTATATGCATGTATATATGTTCTCAAATGAACAAAAATATTATGAATAAAATATATCTCCCCCCCCCACACACAAAGTAAAAAAAAAAAAGGTCTACTATTGGACCTGGCACTTTTTTGGATTGACCTGGCACTTTATGATGGGCGGGGCCGCCCCTGCAGGTGACCGTTTGCGCGACGTCTAAAAAGCATGGCATGATGTTACGTTAGGGAATACGCTGGCTTCGTCGTCGCCATGGCCCAATGGGAAGCGACGCTTGTGCTTTTCTTTACCGGATATCTAAAGTTAGCTTTTAGATTCGATCATGATCGGTTGCTTGGTTTGTCTGCTTTGCATCGTGTCCGCTGTGCTTTGCCGCGTCGCTATGCAATCGATCACAGTCAGTTACCGTTCGCAACGGGCAGTTTAAAAAACATCAGCTAAAGTGGCGTCTATTTAGCTCTGCAAAAAAAATCATAGTACAGAAGGAGTCATCCTTCCGCGCTGACCGATGATCCCTTTTCAGAGGAAAAACCAAATTAAGCCAACAACTATGGTCCATTTAAATTGGAGGTCCCCAAATGTCTTTTGCTGTGAGGGCCAATGACCTTTTCCCGGGGTCAGTTTGGAACAAAAACGGTGCCAATCGCAGAGGGCTCCAAACGCAAACATTGCTTGTTTTTGTCCCAAAAAGCCACACCTATGGATGGCGTTTCAATGTGGAGCAAAAGCGAAAAGAAAGTTGAGTTAGGGGGGAACCCAAAAATGCCTGGCCGGGTTGCGGCTTTCCTTCCGCTCGGATGGGATCAGGGAGGGCGCGCTGGTGCGCCGCTTGCATTGCACAACGACAAATCGAGCCACGCCGGCGCGCTTGCAAGCCAATTGGCGTTTGGGTCGTAAGCGCACCCTCGCCGCAGCGGCAGCCGGCACGTGACGGCGGCGCAATTAGCCGGCGTCCAATTTCGCTGGATGATACAAATGTTGAGTTGAGCGAGCGGCGCCGGATGGCAGCCTTCCGTCGCGCCGCCAGAGCGCGACCCGGTGTCATGAATGACAATGAGCTCGCGTGGCGGGTGGCCCCTTAGTGGCCCCGCCGCCGCCGCCGCATGAAACCTCCCGCATGCTGCTGATGCAGTGATACGGACGTCATTCGCACAATCCAACAATTACAGCCTTGGTTTCAATTTTCGAGCGCCACGTTATCTCGCGGTTCGCACCCCGCGTTCATTTGGCTTTGGCCGTCCGCTTTTCGCTTCCCCCGCCCCCTCCCCCGCCCCCTCAAGAGACTTGCTCCAGTGAAGGCGGAGGACCTGCACTATGCCGATAAGTCGTTTTCCTTTCAAGCTGGGCACCAAAGACCCGGCGCGCAAAGAGCGGCGCGGGGAAAAAATGAGAAGGCAGAATCCCAATGTCGCACCGCAAGCTCGAGCGCGGGCACTCGGAGAAACGGCGCTCACCGTCCCGCAGAAATCGGGCGGATCCCGCAAAATACTTGCGCCGAGATTGATGGAGTGACAAAAATGCATTGAAGCAAGCAGCAGGATACAGCCAGTAGTGACCGACCGTGACAACGGGGGAAACGAGACCGAAACAAAAGCATTCGGGTGCTCGGTCCAAGCGTCGTCAGCCAGGCAGGAAGAATCCCACGAGTGGTCATCGAGGACGTCGTTGTAACGCGGCTGATGATGATGATGATGGTGGTGGTGGGCGTGATGAAGAGCAGCTGCCCTCCGATCCACCTGGGACCCAAAGCAACCTCTTGGGACGCCGGTTGGGGCCCGCATAAGTAAGCAGACCTTCAGTCGGGGGTGCCCAGTACGAAGACCGACCGGTAGCGGGGGGACCGCTCCCAAGGGCGTCGCCAAGGATGTAGGGGGGGAAATTGGGGCTTTTATATAAGCCCCCGTCTTTCCAATTTGGCCAAATCGGCCTTTTTTGGGCGCTGGGGCTGGCGTAGCTAAGCTACTTAGGTAAGCGCTAAGGCAATCGTGGTCACAGCATGGGGAGGGGGGCACAACAGACACTCCATTGGACAGCAAAAATGTTGTTATTGCAAGTGAGCGGAGAAAGCCGTCGGCCTTCATCTCTGTCAATCGTAGCCTGGAGCCAAATAACGTGCTCGGTGCCGTCAGCCGTCGGCCAGCTTCTTTTTTTAATCCCCCCCCCCCCCGCCATCTCCTTGCAGGTGCTGTAAGCCCTTCGGCCCGTCGTCAGAACTGTAATCTCCACGTTGGGAGCCGGCCAGATATCATCTCCAATGCGGCTTTTCATTACAGCGCGCGCCCCCGCACCTGTAGTTTGAAATAAGCGAATCCCCCCGCAGAGAGCGATGGCAATCTTTTTGATTGCATTCAACAACCTCCAGCGGGCCCAAATTGTCACTTCTTTTTGTCTGAGCGGCAATTCAACATTTGATTGCGGCTTTTTGGACAAGGAGGTGACGTCGCGGCTCTTCCTGCGTCATCCCCTCGCCTTCCTCTCTTATTCAAAGCGCAAAAGCAAAGATGGCGGCGTGACGATATGAACCGTGACGCTAACCGTGATCGTCGTCGCGGTCAAGATGACGGGACGGGATCTGTTCCACGCTAATCGACTAACCACGACTAATAATCGAGCCCAGAACCGCCATTGGTACTGTTAAATGTCACTTGATCAAACAACCCAGGCGGAACCAACAAGGGAGCAGTTTTTTTCTTTTTACTTTTGAGGTTTTTATCTATTTTTTCCCCCCCTCCTCAGAGGGTATTATTGACGTCGGTTTTCTGGTTGATGAAAAGTGGCAGCAATCTCGATGACGGATCCGCGCAACCTTCCTGCTTTGCGGCGCGGCACTCAAGGACTTTGCTCACTTTTTAACGCAGAAGATCCATCCGATAGGTGGATCAATAAAAATAATTCCCGGCGCAGTTGGCGCGCTCTCGTGAGTAGGAGGGGGGGGGGCGCCGATTACACTTCATCATCACGTTTAATGATCGCGAGGGCTTTCACGTGTTCACGAGGCGCGACACTCGAATCAAAGGCCCGTTTTTGTCTGGGCCGGCGGGCAAATTCATCGGTGCGAGCCGCGCCACGGCCGTCCGTCAATAAGCGCGCCTAGAAATGGACATTAAGAAAAGGAAGGCGTCAAAAGAAGGATCACGGCCGACGGCTTTCAGTCATTTCAGGACCCTTCTGGCCCCTTCGACTTCTTTTGAAAGCCCATCGTGGCATCAAGAAAAATAACGGCAGAACATGCTTCGGCTTTCTTGAAAATAACGGTCAACGTGAACCTTTGACGTTGACCGCGCGTCACAACGGGAAAGGGCAAATGTTGCCTTGCACACGACAATGCGCGTCGCTGTGATTCCGCTTCCAGCAAACAAGTGTCAAAAGGCCAAATCGATAGGTAATTTTGGGGCCAGGCAAGAGTAGCGGGAGTCAATATCTCCGCCTGGGGAGCCAGAGGGAGGCCGCTAAAAGGATTAGCTTCTGCTCCCCTTAAGTTAGCGCCCATAATTGTCTTTGAGCACGTCTGCGGCCCCGCCGTCGGTTGTCTGCGGCCGGCGCGTTGGCAGCGAGGAAATCGATCCGGGACGAGCGCCTCGGTCACCTGATGCCGAGCCTGCGCTATTGTTGCTGTTTGGTTTTTTTGAATCGCGTCCAACACTCTGGAAATGATTCACAACTGACGTTCATCTGTATTCCATTGGAGGCAAAAAAGACAAATCTAATCAAATCGTGATAGCCCGCTCCTTTTTTTTGCGTGCGTGCTCCAGAAAGGCTTTCGGCCGGGGCGCACGTGATGCGGACCAGCGATCGTCTCATTTATGGCCCCGAGCTACGACTAGGGACAGTGAATGAATCAAGTCCTAATGCTGGCATTATCCTTTCCATGTTGCCGCTTATTGCTCTAATGCTCGTCGCCGCGGTCCGTGCGGGGGGAGGCTTTTTAATGTCTGCTTTTATCAGCCGTCTCCTCCCGCTAACGTTCTCCGCGTTGAGACTCGTAGGCCGTATCTTTGAGAGTACTTAATAATGCATCGTGAGCATCTAACCCGCCGCTAGCTGCCGCGGAGCCGAGGAGATTCCAGTCTCGAGCTTGCACTCCAATTCCGCTGCCTCTTTGTTTGCTTTTTCCACCGCAATGTTTCCACAATTAGCAGTGGGCACTCTGATGGGGAATAAGGCGGCAAACGGGGGCGGCTTAGTGGCCGCAGATGTGCATTATGAATGTAACCTGTCTGTAGGCATAAAAAGCAGGATGGCGCTTAATGACTTTCAATGATGTTCAACAAAAGGGAGGGTGCGCTGATAGACCGGACTTTGCTCGCTTAGTATATGATACATGTGGTGTATCGTATCCTGGAGCTCCAGAGTGGAGGGCACGCGCGCAGATGGCGAGGATGTACGTGAGTCTCGCGGGACAATTAGCGCATGAATTGATGATGATGAGGCCGCCGCCTTGGCACGAATTGGAGGCGACTAAAGGAATGAACGGGAAGCGCCTCTGTCGTGTCTCGGCAGGGCCGCCTCCTATTTTCCCTTTCGCGATGGCCTCGATTAAGATTTAACGTGTTATGTATTATTTTGGAAAGGAGACGGCTACAAGTGGTTCCGTGCGACGCCGCTTCTTATTATCCCCGGCGCCCGTTAAATTAGCACCTCTCATGAAACGTTAGCCCGGCTCCTGTTCCCAATCGGAATCAACTGCCGTCACATCTGCATGCCAGTGTCGGGGAATGCTCGAAACAATCTTTCATAAAAGCTTGAGAAGATGCTAAGAGTGCGGCGGGCGTAAAAGGAGTCAGTCTCCGGGGCTACTTTGCTTGTCGTGAAGTTCAAACGAGGTACCGTTCTACATGCTACCGTATCTTATTTGCCAAAGACTGCGCATTGATTTAGGTTCTGGTGCTCCCCCCGCCGTTGCTTTGAGCGTTGGGCTGGGGAGTCGCATATGTCGCTTTGAGGAAAGGGATGAAAGCATGAGACGCATGTGGCGAGAGCTTGGATTTCTTCCGCTGACTCCGCAATGTCCTCCTCCTGCATGTCGCTATGTTGTGCAATGGCCAATTGGAGATTTTGCTCCGAGCTTTTCACCCCCGAACGGTCTTCATCGGTCTGGACGACAAAGGTTCTTTGTTGAACATTGTCAAGTCTTTCTAAACTCCCAAGAAAGAAAACGTTCACCGGTGACTTCACCGATTCGCCGAGCTCAGTTTTTTTTTGTTTGTTTGTTGTTGAAAGGTAATCCCGGCATAATAAAGGAGGTTTGGCGGCCTACCTGAGCTATTGCTCCTCAGCCTCCTTCGCTATGATTCAATCTGGCGGCTCCAGATAAGATGCCGCGGGAACGCTTATCGCAATCCGGCACACTGTCTCGGGAGGGCGCCGGGCTTTCGCCGCCGCAAGCCCCTCGCCGGCCGCATTTCACGTACGACCCGATTAACGTCGTGGCCCAAAAGTCCGGTGGCAAAGGACAAGAGGTTGCGGCCAGGCAATGGGGGCCGGGGAGGAGTTGCCTATCCCGGCCGACTCTGAGCGGAAGGCACAGCGCACCCTCAAGTTGTCGCCAGTCCTTTCCAGGGCAGGTCTGGCCACATCCAACCATCAGCACCGTCAGCGAGTGGGAAGCCATCCCGCACCGCCCGCGTGCGACTCCGCCATGTGTACCCTTTTAATCTCATCAAAATTTGTAACATGGTTCATTTCACGATTATTGTTGGAATAATATCATGCTAGTATCAGGCCTTGTGCTAATTCTTCACCAGTCATGCCTTTATTTCGACCCATTTTTCATCTGACGAAGATTTTGGGCTCTTTTTTTCGTCATAAACGCAAATTGTGAAACAAGAGTTGGCATTTGATTATATATGCACATTTTTTTCAATAAAGCCATTTTTGTTCCTGCAGAAGCAGTTATTTTCCCCAGCTGGAATTGAATGACGTAAATCAACGTAAACCATCCAAGTCAATCAATCCAGCAGCAAGGCGAGTCGTAGGCCGTCCAGACCAAAGAGCAAAAGCCCTCCTTGTGCCTGCGACGGAAAGCCAATGAGCCGCCGCGCTCGTAATCAATTCACTGTACATCCGCGGGAAGCTGCCAGCTCCCACTTCTTTCCAAGTATGGATCGGCCGCATCCTGGGAGAGACGCAAAACAAAGTGCTCCTAAAGACTCGCCGCCATCCCCTCAGATCCTTCTTGACAGTTTTAATCAGACGGCAAATGCACGGCCCTGCAGAAAAGCTCAAGGGGAGGACCGCTCGCGCTCCACCTTTCCACTCAACAAATAAGCAGTTGACCTAAAAATTAAATTTAAAAAAAACGTTCAGCACGGTTGGGTGCCGGCGAGCTTCGGCTCAGCGGAGTGCAGTCGGCATCCGCCAGGCCGCGTCACGTTAAGTTGAAGGGAGCGAGATTCGGGCGGACCTTGTTGACGCCGCGTCCGTCAGCTGGCGTTTGGAGTCGCTAAATGGTCGCTAAAACACGTGACTCAAGAGAAGAATTTGTTTTCCAAAGTCGGGAAGCAAACGACTGGTTTGTGAACGCCGAGTCATCAACGCGGATGATATTGTGACAAAATGAGGACTTATGTGGGCTTTCAAGTGAGTCCAAGAGCCCCGCGAGTAAGTCACCCAACCCGGACTGGACATTTACGGCTCCTCCCGTAATAGTTTCCGTTCGCACGCATCACTCTTTGCCGCCGTTGCGCTCCGACGCATTTTCGATAAAGTCCCCCCGGCCCCGAAAAGAACTGGGCGCCCAATGTTCTTTGCGGTAATGAAGCCTCTTATCGGTGGGGGATCATTTACGAGCGCACGTTGCGAAACGGCGGTCGGCCGGAGAAGAGCCGACTCGGTCCTCCTTTATGCTGCTAAAGGGCTTGGCTTGTTCTCCGTGTGCCGATCGGTGACCTCATCGCGCCGACCGCGGAGCTTCGGATGCCAATGACGCTTTGACCTCCACTCAAGTCAGGCTAAACTCGCGTCTCCCGCCGTTGCAGCCCCCCCCCCCACACACACACAAAAACAAGAAAAAGGGAGAGACGTGGCTTGTTTCCTGAGCTTTGAGTGCCAGATCATAAAAGGCAACGGGAGGAGTGAAAAGCTGCCGGAGCTTCTCATGTGTTGCCGAGACGAGCATTGATTGAACGTGCGCGGAAAACCAAAACAAAAACAAAAAGACGTTGCTTTTGCTACTCATGCTAGGCTCTTCAATGAGGAGTCCTAAAAGAAGCCGGCAAAGAAACGCAGCCGTGCGTCGTCATGAGCCCCAAAACAACGCGGCGGTTGGTCTGCGCCAACGAAGACGGAGAAGGAGGCGGCCTGCCGGTCAGAGCGCCAACTTTATGGGCGCTTCGCCGGAGCCCCCGGGCTGGCTTTTGCCCGCAGCCAAAGCCAGCGGCCTTCATTAGCGAGGGCCTTTATCGGAGAACAACAGCCGCGACCAGCGCGGCCGCTAAATCGCGTTCTTATTCGGAGTCGCCAAATCCTCAAAGGAGCGTCGCCGCCGTCGAAATTAGAAAATGATTGAGATGAAAATAGAAATCACCTCCGGCTTTCCACGCGTGGTACAGTGCGGCCCTCTGATGAGAAGCTAGCGAGCGAGTGATGCCCGTAACTAACTGTAGCTGGTGATAGCGTTTTGCCCGCCCCCAAATCAAAATGGCAACAAACTGTGAACCACGTCAAGGCTTCAAGAAAGAGAGAAGCCGACGTCCAATTTGTTTTGGGCGCTCACCTTTGAACTTTTGGACTCTCGGGACTCGCGCTCAGAGAGAAGCTCACCGCTCGGGAATGTCGGCCACTCGAGCGGGGACACATTTCCAAGCTGCCTCTGGAGCCACGACTGGTTTCTGTCAATATTTCCACTTTGAGGGAAGATTGTTTGCGGCCACCGCGGGAAAATTGCCGCCCGTTTCCATTTGGCGCTGCGGCGGCAAATCGTTTCAGTCCGTGTTGAAACTTGGCGGCGCTATTATTTTTGCTCAAAGCAGAGTTGTGTTTCCAATGACGTGGGCAGTGGCATTTGATTTCTTTTTTGCCGTTGGGGAGGGGGCACTCGAGCAGCAGCGCCACTCGGAGGCTTTTGGAACGTTCTCGGGTGCCGTTTCTTTGTCAAAACGGCAACGCTATTGATTTTGAGAGGCGTCCAAAGTGGACCGGGGGGCAAATCCGTCCTCGACGTTCAAAGCTTTGCTTTTTGAAAGGCGCCGATGAATGATGATTGTTGTTTGATTCCAAAGCCGGCGGGCTTCTGCTTTCCAATAGCTGCCTCGCTCCATGTGCCAATTTGAGGCTCGCCGCTTCGGTCCAGGTCCACGCAAAACAAGAAAAGCCCGACAAACCCCCGTTTCTTTTTGGTCAATTTGTGCACAAGAACAAAAGGAAGTCACGCTGAGTCAACTGTCGAGTAACGAGGTGTCGTTCGACCCAAACGACGTCGTCGCAGGCCAATCGGCGCTGTGCGCTACGATCTCACTAACGCGGTCCCTCAACGTATCGACATTCAAGTTCGAGAAGCCATCACCACTTTGCCGACGACTGCCAGAGCGATGTTCCGCTTTCTCACGGAGGCCGCTTCGATGCCGTCCGGAGGAAATCGAGGCCCGCAGTGACGGCGTTTGGTCCCGGTGGCCCTTGTCCTTCGCATCCTGCGGACTTGGGCCCCCGCGGCTCCTGAACTTGGGTCTTCAACCGAGGAGTGATTTGAACTCGGTCCGTCCGGTTGTTTCATTGTCTTTCGTCGGCGGCAGCTGGCTCAAGTCGAGGCTCCCCTCGCTCCGGCGAGCACTTTCAGACGCCATCCTTCATGCCTCCGTCAAATCTGGCGCTTGACTTTGGAGTCGGCCAATCCTCCATCCGGCGTCTCCGGTGGGTCCAGAATGTTGCCGCTCGCCTCTTGATTGGATTGTATCAACTTTACTGTCAGATGTACCGTATGTGGAGCGTACAGCACAGGTGAAATTTCTTCCCTCTCAACATAAAACAAGAGGAGCCGCTGCGGGTGTCTGGCAAGCGGGAGAGGGAGGAGAGGGCATCACTCCCCCTCCGGCATGGCTTCAGCGGGTGCTTCGTACACTGAAGAGTTCTCACTGAAGATCCTCTTATTGGTTTTCAAGTCTTGAAATGGCCAGCAAAGCTCTCGGAGCCCCGCCGCCTCAGGTCTGCCAACGAAGCTCCAAGGGGAACGGCGCCTTTTCCGGCGCCGCTCCCTCCCTCTCTTTGGAATGAGGCCCCCTCGCTGGCCAGCTTTCAAACTCATCATTCGGATACCTAATTGATTGTTTGTTGTTGCATGAATTCTTTGGGCTCCCCGCCCAGCACTTTGTAGACAGTGCTGGTTGGTGACTTGAAAGGGCTGGAGAAATGCAGTCGAGTGCAAAAAGCAAAACATTCTAGTCGACGGAATGCATTTGCAAGAGTGCGCCTGCATTGGAACACGAATGGAGCATCTTGTTTTGCTCAGTTTCTCACCCTCTTGGTGCAAGTTTGAGGGCAGTTTGCAACCGGCCTGTCATAAGAAGAAGAAGAATCAGCGGCAGCGGCAGAGCAGGCGGCTTGACTGCTTTCCAAGAACATAACGGGCACCCGGTTGGGCGGGGCACTCTCCCAATTATTTTTGACATCCGACATCCCCGCCAAGAAGCGTGGTCTCGGTCGGTCCTCAGACTCTCCCCAGCCCAAGCCCAGCCCAGCTCCCTTCCTTTGATTCTTGCTCTCACCATTTTGCTGGAGGCAAACTAAACCCACGCGAGCCCGGCCACTCGTTGGATCGTCATGGATGTGATGATATCTCCCGCCGAGGCAGGCGGCCTTTTTTGCTGTTGTTGCGATATCACGGGCTTTTCAAATACGTATCTGTCCATCGCCAGAACCAAACATGAAAGCTCTGCTTGCGTTGCTTTGTTTTCATCCAAAGTCTCACTGATCAATCGGGCCCACTCAGCGGTTTGTGGCCAACTTCCGTCTTGGACTCCGCTCTCAAAACAGCCGGCTCAAAGAGGGATCGAACCAACGTCGGGTCGTCTTCGTTGAAGCCAAAATGTTGATTTCGCATGAAAAAACAAATCAAAGCACAGCAAACTAAAGCAACACGCCGGCTGGCGTTCCGAGCTCACTTTGTGGGGAGCTGCGGATTTGTCGAAGGTTTGGGCGACTCCTTCCCGAGATGGAGCGGATTCGGTGGAGCCGGCAAAAGCCGAGGATTTGAAGTGAATTCAACGTAGCGTTCTTCGTTAGCCTGAGTGACTGGGCATGTGGACGCAGGGCTCAGGCCGCGAATCTTGGCCAGGGCTCGTCACAAACGTTACCAAGGGGTCGGGAACGGCATCCGATTTTTTTTGGGAGGGGCCGGGCGGTCCGGTTCCAAAGAACCTCCTTTTCTGAGTTCCATTTTGTAGGCCGAGGCTAGCCCGGCCAGCTCTGACAGCGTGTCCACGTTGGTTTCAAAACGACGGCAGGGGGAGACTCGCGGCGAAGACGGCCCTCTTCGAAGCCCCGCCACTCTCGGGCAATGCCGCGTGCGGGGCTAATCAAGTGGAAAATAAGAAATAAGCAACGGCTTTGGACTAAGGGGCCACGGGCTAAAAGGTTAATGGCTGGCATTTCTGGGCCGTGTTTGTTCATTCCTCAAATGCCAAACGGGCCGACTTTAATCAGCACTTTTGCCGCTCCGCGCACGGGTGACGCGCCACTTTTCCGAATACGTTCATTCCAATCCCTCACGTTTGATTAAAGCAATCACGGCGCCACTCTTGTCGCAAGTGGCCGCTTTGATCCGCGAGGCCAACGCGGAGACGGCGGAGTTCATTTGGCATTCCGGCGGGTCTGTTTGGGAAAGGGTGAGGTTCATGTCATGGGGGCGATTTAGCGTTGAGACGGTAAATATTTCGTTTGGCGCGGCGTGCTGGCCTTGGTCCGCCATCCAAAGCACCTGAGCTGCTTGCTTGTCTTCAAAAAGCCTCATGCTAACATTTGATAGAAAACGCCAGAGATGATTGCGGAGGGTTTGTCGACTCGCTTTCAAACGCTGTGGTGACTGCTACTTTCCTTCACATTTTGCTTGATTTGGGAGGCTGGAAGAGATGAACAGCCTTTCCATCCATTTCCATGGGGAAAGACCGCCGTCTTGGTGGTGGAATTTGTACGTCGAGGCACCGCTGCATTTTTTGGACGTGGTAGGGGGCTGGGGGACTTTTGAGATGCGCACAACTTTGACCCGAGAGGTTTGATTGTCGCCCTAGATTTCCCAAATGGAGTCGACGAGACTGCCGGCAAGTGGGAACCTGCGACCGTGCCTCTCGACAAACAAGCCGTAAAGGCAAAGCGGGGGCCTGATTAGGTCTGCGCTGATGAAAGTGCACTCGAAGGCGTCTTGTTTTCTTCTGGCTCAGCCTCAACGAGGACGAGCTATTCACCGCGAGTCAGCTCGTCGGTCTCCCCGGACGCCTCTTTCAGATGCCCCCCTCAATTGAATCAAGACGCCGAACGAGGCGCTCGTTTCCGGGCATGCGAGGGGGCGGGTGGGGAATAATGACTTCCTCGGCCACATTATGTCGTCGCGGCGCCGCTGATAAGATCCCGGCAAAATGGCAGCTGTTGGAAATAATGCAATTCATTGGTTGTTGCTGCGGGGACGGCAGGCAGGCAGCCCGCCCCCCGCCGCCACCCCAAATGAAGCGTGTCTTCCATTAGACCCCTAAAGAAACAAACTAATAGCCCTGCAAAGACCTGCCATTTCTAATACAACAATAATTCCTATGATTCATTAGGCAGGAGCCGAAAATGATGGCGCGCGCTGATTAGAACGCTTCTCCGGGGAAATGTTGATGTTGGCTTATTTGGAACGCTCTCGTCGACTAAGAGACTTGTCAGGGTAGCGTGCCGAATAGATGAAGTCCCCCGCTGTCTCTGCAGAACGCCGCGCGGACTCACGTTGGGCGCCATGGGTGTCGCCCCAAAATAAGCACGCCATCCATCCTTTCTATTCCCCCGCCTTCCATTCGGTAATATCTGCGCTCAAAGACGTCGGCCGACGTCGTCTTCGGGCTGCGAAATGCTTGCACTCCAAAGTCTCGACTTGTCAAACAGATTTGTAAAAACTTTTTTCGTCCTCGGTCTGCCCTCAAAGAAAACTTTGGCCGACTAGATTTGGCGTGGTCCGATTTGATCATGCGGGGGGCGCCACAGACTTTTGCCCCGGATCGGCAGGAGGGGAAGGATCACGCCGGACGGTCTTTACAGCAAGAAGTGGTGATGAACGAGCGGGCCGGTCCAAAGTTGCCGTCATTAAGGAACAACGTTTTTGGCCGGCAGAGCGCGGCCTCGATGACCGCTCGTCAGCTTCTCGGATCCCCGCGGCCCGACTGCCTAGCTGGGAGATGAATGGACCGCCATACGGACGGAGCAGGTGGACGCCCCCCCACCCCCCCAAAAAAAAATAACGCGCAACCCCGCTGACGCAGACTCGCGAGCGGACACGCGATTGATGTGCTACCTCATAAAGTGACGACCTGCGCAGCTGCGAGGCGAACACGGGAGGAGAGGGGGGGGGGGGGTAACCAATTCGCTTCTGGAAGGACGACTGGCAATGCGGAAAAAGCTCCGGACAGAGATGCGTTGCCGCAACAAACGCGGAGCCTGCCCAAAAGGACCGGCCGCGGACATTGTCCAGCTTGAAGGAAAGATGAAATCAAATGAAAAGGAAAAGCAAGTGCAACTCCAGCTCACGTTGCCAAAGTCAGCCAAAAGCAGCAACAAAACACTTTTCACTTTTGTCAATCCTGTCCAAAATCCTGTACTCCCTACGTGTGCACCAAAAACTGCCCCGACGACAAAATCTCAACTCAAAGGAAGCATTTTGGACAAATGTAAGAAAAGTGAACAAACCCGCTCCAAAGATGAGATTGAAAGAAATTGCGAGAAATCAATCAATCAAAAGATAAAGCTCTTGTAATCTTGCTTTTTATTCCACAGCAAAATATGTGACTTGTGTTATCCCTTTGCCATAAATCAGGAAGACAACCCCCCCGAAACAGCGTCTGTTAAATGCGAGCGGCGTGTTCATCATTCTGTACAACATTCAGCCATTGCGCTCTCTCTCTCTGTCTGTCAAGAGCAAGGTGACCTTGGCCGTTCCCAAACCTGTGAATAATATTCATAATAGTGAAGAGGAAAACTCCGACTTTTATCATCACGCAATTGACTTTATCTCACTGTCGCCCGTCGCCAATCGCAAGCGGAGCAACAAAGTCAGCCGTCTCCTTCTTTTTGGTGGCGTTCCGGCGACGGCGGGGGGAGTCGGGAGAGCGTCACGCCTTGATATCGGCGGGTCACTTTAACCTCGCCGTGCCGCGCATGAAATGATAAATGGCACGCCGACGTTCTTCTGACAGTATCGCTTTGCGCCGGCTCCCGTTTATTTCCTCGCTCTGTTCCTTTCATGACGTTCGCTGAAAAAGGAAAACGCTCATATCGCCGTTTTGACATTGTCCTCGGGCGTCGCCACCATGCCAGTGGATCCTCCTCGCCAATAACAATGGAAGGCACTTCGTGGGGCCGAGCGGCTAATCTTCGTCTCGGATCTCTTTGAAATGTGGCGGACGGCGGGGCGCTCGAGTGGTGAAAGTCAGGTGCGCGGGGTTCCATTCCGGCTCCGGCCCTCCCCCGTGCCTGCTTTTCCGCGGCCGCTCCGCTTTCCTCGCACATTCCAAAAAGGTGCACGACGGGTTGATGGAACGCTCCAAAATGTCCCCGGGTGTGACGTTGTTCGACGATGCCATTGCCCAGGAGGGACTCTCCTGAGGAGAAGCGGACTAGAAAATGGATGGAAGGATAGACATGAGTCACGATTGGATATTTGAGCTTTCAAATAATTGGACGCCGGCTTCACATATGGAAGGTTTGCGCCCGATAAAGATTCAAGGCCAGGGCGGACCCTTTCGTTGGTTTCACGGCTCAGATGTGACAAGGCCACGGGGAAATCTATTGGCGGCTTGAAGCTCATCAGTGGAAACGGCGTTCGGAGAAAGGCCCGAGAGGAAAGCAGTCCCCGCCCTGGACCGCGGGTCACGACCGGACACACACGGCCGTAACGAGTTTCCTCCGCTCGGTCATCCGGGAAGGGCTCCGAGTCGAGCCGCTTGTCCTCCGGCCTCGAGAGTGACCGGGGCATCTGGCCCCGCCGCAGACATGGATGGATGGTTGAAAAGAAGTCCGGTCGTGGAAAAGGAGTGGATTGGCCGCGGCCCTTGTCCGACGGTTGAAATGTTGGAGGTGCGGCGGGCAGCTTGATGACTGCTCCGGCTTATTAATGACGCGCTCAGACTCGACGTGAGCTGAGGGTTTCTGGCGGCCGATGCGCTGACAGCCGCGAAACCGTCAAGCGACACGGCGGTCCCAAGTCAAAGTCATGACTCATGCGAACGGCAGCCCCCAGATTGACGAGTAAAGTTGCAACATTTTGGGGGGTTCGCTTTCGTTTCTGCTCCGTTCCGCCGGTTACTAGCCCGCGAACAAAAGCAGGCGAGACCCGTGGGGGCGATGCGCTATTTTGGTCTGAAGCCAGCATCGCTCCTAACAAGTTGCGGCGCCGCAGACGGAGACTCTGAGCGACACGTGCGCCGTCAGCGCGCCCCCTCTGCCGTTTCCACTCAGCCGGACGTCAGGTGGGCGGATGTGACACTGAAGCTCCGGAGGCTTTTGTCTCGGACGGCGCCGGCTTGGCCCCGGTGCTTCTTCTCGCTTCTGGAACGCTTCCGGAATGGTGCGGCGCAGAAGATGACTCCCAAGGCGTGGCCTCCGAAGGCTTACAATCGATTCGAAATAACACCAAAAACGCTTGCCAAAGGCAAGGATGCTATCAACCTAAAGCGCTCATCACGGATAGAGCGGAGGAAAAGCTGAACTGCGAAACCGAGAACAAGCCTCAACCGCCAAAATACGGACTGCGAGAAGGCAGAAACTCGGCGAGAAAACACAGAAAGAGAAAATTCAACACGCAAGACAAAGACATGAGCGAGATGAGGGATAAGCCGGCAAGGGCCGGTCGGCACGGCGCTCCTTTTCCACGACCGTGGCCAAGTGAGATGCGTGGCAGGTGCGCCACCGGAGGGAAACGCCCGCCACCGAAACGGGGATTTCATGGGAGGGGCCATCGGCGGCGGCGAGGGGAAATGGGGTGAGCGCTTTGTCTTTGCCGCGGCAAAAGTTTCTTTCGTCTGCACCCTTGTCGTCTCCCGTTCAGCTGATTTGCAAACCACAAAAAGGGTCTGGGGAGGGGGGGGGGATTTGATTGCCTCCCCGCCCCCCCAGGCTTCCGGCAGCCTCTACCCTGCTTCCTCTCGCAAGAGCACCTTGATTCTTAATCAGCCTCCTTTCGGTAATTGAGAGTGGCGGCGTTGTTCCGCTCGGTAGGACTTTTCGGTCGGTCGCCGTGGCAACCAGAAGGCGAAAGGTTCTGGATCACGGCGGAAACACCCGTTGAAAAAAAAGAAAACATTTTTGGATTTCACTCAACCAGAATTTTCATGTGTGACATCTTGACGCAACAAAACCTTTTGATTTGATAAATGCCATAAAAGTAGTTGCATTGAATGAATTTTTGTTTTGTTTTTGGTCATTGTAAAAAAAAAAAAAAAAGCTTTCAAGTGCTAAATTCTTTCATGGCGCAACACATTTCCAAATGATGACGACTATTCTTGTCTACTTGTAAAAAAGATGGTTGATCATTTCTGGTCTTTGTTTCTGATTGGTGTGATGAGCTGTTGGTTTCTGATTGGCATCCATCTCTTCGTACGACTCAAGCCAGCCTCGATGGTCACGGCTAGCGCGCATCCGCAAGAGATACAATAGATTTGCCTTTGGAGAGTATTGACAGCATGGTATGGCTCGCTTGCTTTGCCCTCACTCCATTCTCAGGTCATCTCGAATATTCCACAAGGAGGCGCCGAAGCTAACATCTCACGCCTCCCCGTAAGGTTCGGAAATGGGCCGTGCCGCTTTGAAACCGATTTCCATTCGACGGAGGCCGTCACGGTCCAGCGGAGACGTCGCCTCCGCCGTCGTCTCTTTTCCAAGAAGACTGCAGACGTCATGGCGCCGCACCGACTTTGTTTCCTGAGTGACTGTGACAGTCACTTCTGGGGGGGTTGGCTAGTGCGTGTTGTGGAAGGGCGGCGCGCTCTCTTGAGTTTTGCCCTCCTGCTTCTGCCGCGGCGGCGCACGTCGAGAATTCACGAAAGGTTTGCCGGGGCCTGACGCGGCCGAGCCTGGCGCTCGCCTTTCGCGCCTAACCTGACGTGACACGCATCCCGGCGGCGCCGCGCGCTTGGTGCTGCGTAATGCCGCCGCGAAACGACACGTTTAGTCAAGCGTGCTCTTTGCAACGCTTGTACTCGCTCCCAATTCTGCAGGATGTTGTCAATGGCCTCAAAACGGGGACGCTTCGATCGGACGCCGACCCTGAAGAGGGAAGCCGGCGTCCCGCTCACGTCCGGGACGGTCGGCGGTGGGGGCTCCCTCTTGCGGTGCTTGAAGGGCCCCGTGACGTGGCATGCAAATGATTGGGGGGGGGGGCCTGGTGAAAACATCATGGTGCCCGCACCGCACTCCCGTTTCGCAGCCGCTTCATTACCCCCCTGATGTCCATTCCTAACATTTGCTGAGATGGCCGCAAAATTCTCCAGGCTTTGCGAGAGCAAAAATTGCACTCAGAGCAGAGTTTAGGAGCGGGGGGGGGGTTGGCGGCAACACCACGGCCTGGACTCTGATGCGCACGTGTTCAAGTATGAGTGGAATTCTTCCCCCACTGGTGTGTTTTTGCATGTTTTTGCGTGTTGTCGCTCTGCCGCTTGACAGAACAAGACGCTTGAAATCAGGCGCTCCAATCGGGGGCGAGTACAAATTGAGCAGATCCCTTGTGAAGGAGCCGCAAACCAACGCGGCGCTCCTTCGACCGTTGCAGCCGCCAACATGCTCCTCTGGTCCACGCCAGCCGAGCGATAAAGCGTCCGAAGGGTTGCTCCGGCGAAAGAGCGCCCGAAGAAATAACGAGCTGGCAGATATGAGATGATTAGATGAGAGCGGGCCTGACTCCAAAGGCGGCCTTTCATGAGCTCTTCTCCCTTCGCATCGTCCTTTCTTCAGAGGCTCCCCATCAAGTAAGCGCTTCATTGCACGTCCATTTGGCACTGAAGTAAACCCGCCCGTCAAATAAAAGGAGAAGAGAAGAGACGGACGGGCCCTGCGGCCGCCGCGGCTCATTCTAGAGCGGCGCCCCCCCCCCCCCCCCCCCAAGCTTTTTTGCCCCGCGGTTCGCTTTAAGGTGTGACGGATAAATGCAAGAAAATCATATCATACGAGCTGCATGGAAAGAATAAACGCCAATCACCACACGGGCAACGTCCGAGCTGGCTGCAGCACTCCCCGGTCGCTATGGTAACGTGGAAAGGCGCCTTCAAAATAAGATAGAAAAGTGCACGACTCGCCACGGCCGCATCCCGTGCAGAGCGGGGTCGGCGCGGGGGAATCTCCCGTTGCCGTTGAGATGAAGTGGCACTGCCGGTTGTGTCTCTTCAACGTAGTCCTGTCGGCTCCTCTTGGGTCTCCCGGTTCCAAAGACGCTCATTTTGCTAGCTCCAAAGACGCGCCTGCCCCCCCCCCCCCCCCCCCCAACCCTCTGCCACCACAGTCGTGATCATTGATCTTTAAAACGGGACACTTCTGGATGACATTGAAGAAAAAAGAGGCAAGGAAGAACTGGATGAACGTCGTTTTGAGTGGGCAACAGAAAATGCCTCAATTTGCCTGAAAACAAAAATCCTGACGATGGAAAACATTTTCATTCTGAGAACTGCAATTAAATGAAGCGCTCATTCAAATTCAGTTCAGCGACATCCACTCAGCAGCAGATATCCAACACAAATATGGATGTCGACAAAACAAAAATGATCAAACAAATGGTGCAGATTTTTTTTTTCGGGGGGGGGGCGATGAGCACGTCTTGTATCTTGAGGTTTTGTTTACGGCACTTCTGATCGCCTGCTGGGTGCAAAACATAAAATCTGAAGGACCCCGCGCTCCGACAACATGGAGTCACGACTCCCTCTGTGACCATGAGTGCGCCGCTGCCAAGCGCTGTGGTGGACGCGCACTTGATTCTCTTCTCCCCCGGCGTGGCGTCACGTGGCAGCAGCGCCGCCTTCACCGGCCAGTCGTGCCATCCGCAACATTGGCGATATCCAACGGCAATGATGGAGCCGCGATTGAACGGCGCATTTCGAAAGAAGAAAACGGGGAAGGCAACAGATGGCGTCTTCAATCTTGCCCAGCCGAGGGGGGCCCAGCGGTGACTGATAGAGCGAGGACCACCATTAAGCGCCGGCTGCCGCTCCTCTTTGCCTTTTTTGGGGGAGGGGGCGACTGCTGCAAACGATAGCACCTTCCTCCCTGCTACTCATATTCACGCCCGGAAAGCAACGTTGACGTCGCGTGAGCGGAGTCGTCGAGCGCACGGCGGAGCGCCCCCCTTCACATAAGACGCCGTCGCCGGATCCGTCGCTCCCATCGGCGAGCTTACGGGAAGGGGCAGGCCCCGAGAGCCGACTCGTACTGCTGAACTCTGAGCGACGTACGCTCCGATCCAAGTCGAGTGTTCCTGGAAATTGAGGTCACCCCTGTTCAAATATCCACTCGCGGCGCTGACAGCGGCACGATTGAGTCCAATCGGGAGATTAGCCAACAGCCGGCAAGTACCAGTCGCTATCAAACGGCAGTTGGCTTAAGACGCGCGTGGCGCTGTCGGAGCGGCTCAGTCGTCATCTCACACACTGACAGAAAGGACCAAGCAATTTCCTAGGTGGGCGGAGCTTGGCATCAAAGTGGACCATCTTTTCGTGGCAATTAAAAGAAATTGAGAGCGGTAGCACTGAAAATTGAAGAAGAGGAAAACGTCTCCCAAGTGAAAGAGGAGGCTGGCCGCCATGTCGGATGGACTCCCGTGCTCGTACTTTGGCTAAGCCTGTAGAGCCAATTGGAATTGGAAGGCCCATGTCAAAGTTGGATGAAGACTTTCAGGGTTTGCCACCGAGACCAGAAGGCAGCGCTCCCCGTGGCCGTCCGTGGCTTTCCTGGCAATTTGACATCCGCCAAGTCCGTTGCGGGTCAATCGCCTTTCAACTTCCCGGCTGGAGTCGACCGGCGTTTGGGCAGAAGGCCCCTCCGGAGTCCCGCTCGGGGCGTTTGCGGCCTTCCTCATATGACGGCGCCGCACCGCGGGGGGCGGAGGCTCCCGTTCCTTCCCCTCGGCTAATGAGGCTCATTTGCCGCGCCCTCGTCCGGCGGGTCAGTGAGCACGTAGAGTCGGTGTTCTCATTAGGCCGCAGAAACATTGATTCAAAGGAAGAGGCGTAACCGAGAGTACGGCCATGCCCACAACCGCCGTCGGCATTCCATGCAGCCACGCTGGTGTTTACTCCGCGTTGTTTCTCTGGCCCGCCCGCTTTTACCGTCAGCGTCTCCCACAGAGGTCAGGCTTCGCAAGCCGTCGGGGCGCCACCACGTCTCATTTGCAGGTGCGCCATAATGGCCTTTCGCCATGCCCGGGTGGGGGTGGGGGCTGCTTTTTTGTGACATGTTCAGCCGAAAGTGAACGGAACGCTTCAGTGTGACTTGTCCTTGTCCTCGCCGTGACTGTGCCATGGCGCTTGACATCATATTGACGTCGCTGTTCCCGTTAAATGAGGCAATATCTCACCATCGATTTGGCGACCGCTCCGTCTTTCCTTGGGTAATTTCTTCTCGAGGCACGTTGTTTTTGATAACTCAAGACCCATTGATTTTTTTTTTTCCCAGAAGGAAAAAATAGTCCAGGCGCGGGCACAAGCCCAAAACATTGAACATCTCCACGGTTTCTTTGTTTCATGATCGATATTTCAAAGGTGTTTGGTCCGACTGGATTTTGTCTTCTGCGTTCACGCATGAGATGATGAGAGACAAAAGCGATGATGAAGCCGCAGGTGTGCGTTCTTTCGCTGTGTTGTGACCGCGGTTTCTTGTTTTCTTTCGCCGTTAGAGCTTGAATCTCCCAAAAACGGATCGCCGCAGACGCGAACCAGCTGACATGTCCGTCATTGTCGGCGGAGAAAGAAATCGGCGGGTGAGCCGACGTGCACTAATTGCACACAAGTCAGGATGTCAGCTGATAACTGAGACGGCAAGGTGTCAAGTTCCAAAATGCCCCGGCCCCCCCACAGCCCCTTTATAGCTTACAGTTAGCATCAGAAATGTTCCTAAGCGGTTGTTCCTAAGACAATCAAGACAGACAGTTCACTGTAGGCTGATGGAGGGGGGGGGGGGGGGGGGGTTGCAGAGATGGGGACCCCCAAAATATTCCTCGATCTGATTGCGATCTTGCTTCTTGAGCCGTGGAGGGAAAAGCGACGGAGACTAATGGCTTTGCGTGACTGCTGTGATCAACCTGAGATAATGGAGCCGATATCCGCCGGGAGCCGCTTGATGCCGGCTGATGGCAATCGGTCGATGACGCCTGACAAAAGCAAGCGCCACCTCTGCGACGCGCTCGGGCGACGACGCGTCTCCTCCGTTTCAACCCCCGGTGGAGACTCGGGTCGCGCTTCCACAACCGCGCAAGCAACTTCTCACAAAATGCAGGCGACAACAATGCCAAGGGAGCCCCCGACGGGCTGACGGTGGACCGGAGGGCGGCCCACCTCAAGACCATGAAAGTTTGCTCCAAAGATGCCGCGGAAGGCTTTGAAGGAAGGCTTTGATGTCACCCAAAGGAATCATTTTTTTTCTCCAAAATGAGTCACGGGGTTGGCGCAGGAGTGTGATTATCCAGTAGGGAAAACCAATTCTGATGGACGCTACGCCATTTTCAAATTGAGCCCACTTCCTAAATGGGAGCGGATGAGATGATGAGCTGTGAGAAAACCAGATTCCCCCGCTGAGCATTTGATATGGACGGCTTAGGTTTGCGGCGACGACCCAAAGGATCCTTCCCCCCCGATCTGGTACGTGGCCCACATTGGCATTCGGCGGACCCGCTGCCGGAGCCCCTCCGCAGCGGCCGGCTGACTTACGACCTCCCGATCATCCCTTGGCCAGCTTTCCCGCATGCTTGCTGCGCGTCAGCCATCTTGGCAGCGGCACAAAGGAAAAAAAGCGGCTTACCTGCGGTTTTCTTCACCTTGTCGCCCGCTCGGCGTTCAAGGGGAAAGTCGCAGGATGAAAGGACGTGACGCCGACTTTGGAGAGATGGATCGTGACAAAAGCAATCAATCAACAAGTCGTCGCAGTTTCGCCTCCGCAATGGCACGGTTGTACAATAAGGCTAACTCGCGTCGCTCGGTTTGATGTTGCGAGTGGGGCGCCGACACCAAATGGGCCATTGGTCAGGTACTCGGCCATGGCGCAAAAACGAGGCCGTGACAAAGAGAGGTGACCGTACACGCTGAGCGTTTCACCCTTTGGACTGCGCACTTTTACGACGGTGATCATTTGACCCGGCCGGGAATCTTGCCCGCGGAAATATAATTGCTTCAAATTATGAACGTTAATTGTTGTGCCTGTTAAAAAAAATCCCAAATCCCAGCACGTCACCGAGAGCTCTGTCTAATATTATAGTGGGGGGAATCAGGCCCACTAAATTACAGGCCGTGGGCTGAGCCTTCAAAAAGAAATGAATACGCCTCTTTAATAATAAAAGCAAAGCATTCTAACGGTCGCGAGTTTACGGCGCCGCGCCTGTTTTATCAGCGCCACTAAAGCCGTCAAGGGTGCGGCTGATCGATGTGCCGACGGTTGACTCGACGACCGCGCCTGTCGCAAACCTTTGGCTTGGGGAGCCGCTTCCTTTTCGATGACCATGAAAAGCTTCCGGTGTTGGTTTTTAAGGAGTCCGACTCCGTCACCGCCCCACTGAAAGGAGCGCTGGCTGGGCTCACCTCGCCGACCTGCGGGAGTTGATGGGCCGACTTCACCGACCTGTGTGCGGTTCGCAAAAAAAAAAAAAAAGCTCGCCCGGATCACGCCGGCGAGGAGCGGGAGATTTCGCATCGGCCGGTGTGGATTTAGCGAGAAAGGAGACGGTCCTGACAAGACGCCGGCCGGCCTGAGCAAAGCCCCAGTGAAAGCCCAAACGCCAACTAACTTTTGGTGGACACGGTCCCACCAAAAAGGTGTCGGGGGGGCCTGATTTTATTCCAAAATGCTGATCATAAATCTCCTCCTGCTCAGAGAATTGCTGATGATTGCGTAGGCACGGTTAGTCTTTGAGGTCTACCTCATCTTAATTTGGTACCAAAATCGCCTTCATGGCATGGAATGGTATCCTTTTTGAAAAGGCATCCTTCCACTCCTAGCTTTGAAAGAGCTTCCCCAAAATCACCGTGAAAGGAAGTGCCGCTTGCATTTGGCTTTCCCCAACGCAGCTCAAAGGAACATGAAATGAACGCGTGACTCAAGCCACGCTTGTTAGCACAGTTAGCGCATCCACCTTTGGACATGACTTTGCCCAGGTGAGCCAAGTCAGCACCAAGGCTAAGAAGGTTTTGCGCAATCAATCGCCAGTCACCGGATCCCGACAAAAGCCTCCGTGTCTCACGTTCCTCCGTGCCCGTGCCGATCCAAGGCCTCGGTCCGTCATGATCTCAACCGTGGTTGCTTTTTGGATCTTTTGTAGATGGTGCCCTCATCTGCAGAGGCTAGGAAAAACAAAACAAAAGAAAACGCTAACAAGCTGACTCGGACAAAGGAAGGTGGAGAACCAAGAGACCGCTTTCAAATGTGGGCGGTAAAAGTGAAAAGTTCAGCGGGCGAGCATTTGCACGTCGTTACTTGCCACCGCGGTGACGAATGGACGCCGAACGGCGCAGGGAATTTCTTGGCAATTGCCGGGTGTCTGTCTTGCGCGCGGATGTTCATTTCCCGTCGAAAAGCGCAGCCTGTTTTGGCAAGGCGGGCGTGCGCCGCCGCAGCAGTTTGCACCATTAGCGCGCAACGGCATCATTATTTTCCGGTCGGACGCCGAGCCGCCGGTGGACATCGGCTCAACAGATGAGCTCTCTTTCTCGCCGCAGCGGTCGGCGCTTGTTGATGACCTCGTTAGAATGCAGCCCCCGGGCCCCGGCGGTGCCCGGCCTTCGGAACGACTTCCTCGCACGCCGAGCCCCAAACCGCCAAAGTAGCAGTCAACTGGCGAGTGGCGCTTCCTAGCGCTTGACAAATCTTGAGCAGACTGCGCATTTGGTGCCAGCCCACAATTGCTGACTTTCGGTGCTACCGCAAAATACTTGCTTACTGTGCTGGGGTCCATTTTTCAGGCTTCTGCGCTTGAATTTGGATCTTCTGCGCACCGTTTTACTTTTACTCCTTCCATTTGAAAACCGTGGTGGAGATTCTGCTCGTTAGCGTGTAAAACATGAGCGTCGTGTTTGTTTGGGCGCGGGAAAAACTAAAGCAATCTCTTCGGCTGACACGACATGATTCAAGTCACTGTTGAGATCGCTGATGGAGATCTTGGACCGTTCGGGCCTTTGCCCTTAGCGAGCGCAGCACCGCGTCGGCCAACTTATCGATGGTGTTTGTCCTGCCAACTTCCCGCGTCACCTGTACCGCCCCGCGCCCCATTTGAAAAATGGGCACTTTGCGCAACGCCATCTGGACGCATCCGCTAGGCACGACGGTTGCTGGAGTGATTCCAGACATTTGGGCAGAGTTGCACCTCCATAACAGCGTGGAAGCAGACGCAGGAAAATGTCATGTCATGTCATGTCATGTCTGTCCTCGGGGAAATGGGAAACGTGTCACAGCGACGTGAGTAATAAAGAAACCGATCCCTGCTCAGACTGACGGAATCGTGACTAAAATGACGCCATGAGTCGAACGTCCTGGCCGTGACATCGTTCGAAGGAAAAAAATCCGTGCTCGATGGTCGCAAGGGCGGCAGCCATTTTGATGAGGGGGATGTCAGAATTTTTCACAGGCCCGTTTGGTCAGCGCAGATGTCGGCGCCGTCGGACGGTCCGCCTCGGTGCGGCCGGATGCGCGACCGGAGAGGCGCGTCGTTTGGAAGCGCGAGTCGGCGCTTGGAATCGAAGCGCATCCAGGTGGCACGGGAGAATGGAGAACCGCGCGTCTGTCAGTCGGGACGTGTCGTATCGCAGCTTGATGAGCCGCGGCTCACGTGCGCGCTCCCCAAGATGGCGCCGTACCCGTGGAATCCGCTTTTCTCCTCGATGGCCTCCCTATTCCGGAGTAAAAAAGACAAATTGCGGTCCCGGCAAACTTCATGTCCAAAGCAGCGGGAACAGGCACCGAGCGATCCTTTGCGGTCGCCTAGCAACCAGCGCCAAATATCAGCACGCGTGCATCCAAACACGCGACGCACCCTGCAAAAAACAGTCGGAGACAGAGTGTGAGCGCCATTATGTGCCCAGACAAAGCCTCGTTGAGCAACGGCGCGGCGTAATTACGCACGGCGGCGAGATGGCCTTTGTCGTCGATGCTGACAAACAAGCCGTGCGAAACAGGCGCCATACGTTTGCGCTCATTAACATTTGAGAGGCACGTTAGCGCCGCTGTAGCACAACAGAGGTCGGTTGACACCAGTGAGCCTTTAAATCACGTGTGGCAGCTTTTGTTTGTGTTGTGAACGCTCGGTAGCGCCTTGCCTCGATCGCACAAACTCCAAGCCATTCATCGCCTTTGCCTCAATGAAAACATTGACCCGAAGCCATCCGGTCTCTGTCCTGCTTCTCTACATTGGGTTGCGGGAAAGCGGACGCGGCCCGTCCCGGCGGGCTTTGAGCAAAAAAGCAAAAGCACGGAGCGCTTGGGGCACACGGGAGAGACCGAGTTGTTTGGAAAGCCCTCGACGGATTTCCACAAGAGCCAAGTGGAGGTTGGCTGAAAGTTTTCCAAATAGTTTGGGAGAGTCGACCAAAAGACGCTAACCGAAGCGGGCGTGATCCCAAAGTGCTTCCGAGTGCAATGGAGCACTAAAAGACAAATGCCGCTTCAGCCTTTTTCATTCTTGGATGCAAGCGAAAGCTCCCAAGCGCTTTGTGTCCGCGTTACGCAAAGAGGCTTCCTGACAAAGAGCGGCTCAAACGAGCCAGGAACCGCAATGTCATGAGGACGCTTTTCAAGATGAACGCTCTTGATCGTCCGTCACATCAATGCCACAAACGTTGGAACGGGGCCACCGCGCCTTCGACTTGAGAGATTGTCACCGAGGTCGGCGAGAGGTTCCTTTTTAAGAGATGAAAAGCACTCCGGATTTCACTCGGTCATCAGAAAACCACTTAACGGCGAACCTTTGCTCGGGCCACAGACTTAAAATGGCACCGGAAGTGATTTCCGAGCGATGGGCGATGATAAGAGACGCTCCCGTTGACTTCAGGACGCATGGAGCTTGCGTCTGCGCCGTTCTACTTTGCTGACTGCGGCGGAAGGTCACCCCTCCATTCACAACACGCTTGGTCCTACTTTGGGGCCAAAACCGCGCCAAAACAGCGCAACGCCTGCCCATTGAGAGCCAGCGCCGAGATTGCCGCCCCGAGCCTCATCACCATGAGGAAGGCTTCCGAGGTTCTCTTTTTGATCCCAGAGGGTACGGCTCGCCTCGGTGGCCGGAGACTCGGCTCCATCCCGGCGGCGTTTTGGACCAACTGGAGACTCCGGATGGAGGATTGGCTGACTCCAAAGTCAAGTGCATGAAAGGCATCCGGCCGAGATGCGAGGAAGGCGCGAGTGACTATTTGCTAAAGTCCAAATCCCATCGCAAAACCCCGTTTTTTGCCAATCGGAGCTTTTGATCTTTTGCCGCATTCTCTGAGGTATCATCGGAAATGAGCACATTCATTGTTTGCGCTCGTGCGTTGCGGGGACCGGTCCAAAAGGTGCAAAAGCCCAAGGCAGGCGTCACATGTGGACACATCAGCGTGTCGTATCGCCGGACTGCCGCCGTTGCTCATTTGTCATCAGCGGCCTGCCAGCGCAATGTAGCTTGATGGTGATGCGCCAAGCAAAAGGGCTGCTCGGGCCGCCGTCTGTCCTTCCAAAGCTTTGTGCTTCTGGAGCCGGCGCGTTAGCTCGTGCCACAGCGCTCCCGCGAGACACGCATTTCGCTTCCTTGCACGCGTTTGAATCAGGATTCTCGAGTGTCATGCCGCGGATCGTGAACACGGTTTGTTTGTAAAGGTCAACGATGCGCAATTGTCGGATCGTGCGCACGCAAACGTGAGCCGAGGGCCGGTGCACGGAAAGACGGGGAAAAAAACGTTCCCTGCCGAGGATGCGTTGGACGGCAGGTTACGTCACAAAGGCTGTTTGGTTTTTTCAAAGCAGCTCACCAAAGGCTCTTGTTTTTGGGGGTGGGTTATTTTGGAATAGACGCTTGCTTCTCCGAGGCACTCGCTCGTGTTCCATCCATCACTATTAAAAAAATATCCATTAAAAAAAAAACTTGAGCGCTCAGGGCTCACATTTGATTTTCAAAACGGCCCGATGGAAAATTCTTGTACTCATGGAAATGAGTAAGAACCACGTCCTACGCATGCCACAAATCTCAACTGCTGTTTTAGCCCATTGCAATGCTAACAAATGCCACCAAGGAATACAGACAGAGCCAGGCCGACAAACTCCAACCTGCTTGCTAGCCGTAGCTATGAACAGACATGGTGTCAGATTTGCCCGCATCCGACTTGATGAAGACGCTTTTCGAGGCGCTAGCGTGAGCGGTCGTGCCACCAACAAGAATGTGCTACATGGCCCCTTGATTTATGCCCATTTTGGGGGGAATTTATTTTGATTTTTACTCTTAGAAACCCCAGAAATTCTTCCAAAAGGATCAATATTCTACATGCATTCTTGACCTAAAACAGGCCGAACTGGCTCTTATATGATACACCGCCATTTTTATGGATTAATTTTTTTTGTGGATTTGCAAGGGACAAGCACGGTGGTGGCCAACCCGTGGCTCGCCGGCCGCATGCGGCTCGCCGGCTGTTTCAATGCGGCTCCCGGGCTTTCGCATCAGAAGCGCCGAAAACACCTCGGCGGTGGCGCTTCCATTCAAACAACGGCACTAAAGCCACAGAAGGTACCACGTCAGCCTATCATCAAGACCGCGACTTGATTGACACGGATGGCAACCAGTCAGATGACAACCGAATCACCGCTCATTCGCAAACAAAGGCCTGAAGCGCTAATCGCTAAGCTAATTTTAAGGCAGGGGTGCCCAATACCTGGATCGCCGTCGACCGGGAGCCAGCGACGGCGAAGGTCAGGCAGGCCCATGTCCCTTTCCAGAGCCGTTGGTTGTTGTCCGTTCGGGGTCATTTTCACCGCCGTGGGTGAAACGATGACATTGTCATCACCGTCGGGTCCGATCGGAAGCGGCGTTGTTCAGTGCAAAGGCAGAGGCTGTTCGATGGAGCCTTTTGTGGACCCCATGGCAAAGGTTTTCCGTCTGAAATCCCGCTTCAGCGTGCGCAAGACAGCTGGCGCTCGGCTTGCGTTTCCCGGTTGTTCCGCCGCCGCCGCAGCCTTGCTGCAGCCTTGCTGTTCCCGCGGCGACAACCCGCTGCTCTTTTTTCCAGCGCGCTCGTGCCCTCCCGCTGGCCCGGCTCTGTCTGACGGGGATTCACTGAGAGCCAAGAGATGGTAAATCATTGCTGGTTAGGCTTCACGCCACACCGCGCAGCTGGAGGATTTTGCTGCCCTTACCAGATGACTAGCCGTGGCCTCCGCTCCACTCACCTCGAGTGTATTCCAGAGAACCTTTCAAAGAACCGGCGCAGTCTCCAAAGAATTGGGACAACAAAGCAGAAGAAAACAATCCATTGCTCACGACACAATCCAGTAGGTGATGATGATTCTTTTTCTTTTTTTTATTTCAAATTTCATGATACATCAAACTGTACAATTGGATAATTCACAGTGTGTTGAAAAGAAAATATTTCACTCACTTCTTTAGTTTGATGTTATGTCGCTGACAGTGGCCATGTTTTGCTCGGTTCTTCTAAACTTCTCTAAAACGCGTACTAGCATATCCATTTATTGGTACAAAACTTTACAAAAATCTAGATTCATAGAAATTCTCAATGTCCACAAAGACAACCCTGGTTGGCACCAACATGTTTTTTTTTTCTTCTTCTTCTTTCCTTCGGACAACTGCAAGAAGCGGCGCAACTCGACGGGGAAAAACCATTGCCACGTTCATCTGCTCGAAACTCCTTCAAACCGACAGCCGTGTAAGTCCAAGAAATGCCACAATGGCCTCCACCAAGGAATGGATTGACTGACCGAATGTTGTCCGCCAGGGGTGGCCAAACGTTTGGGTTGGAGGGCCACGTCCGGAAAAGGGGGTTGTCAACACACAGCCTTGTTTTACAATTGCACACCGATGCCAAATTCCATTCATCACACACACACACGCACGAGGTTCAATCAGGCCCGCAGGATAATTTAAAAATGAAAAAAAATGCATAAAAGACACAGAATTCATATTTTTAATAAGGTGCGATTCATTGAGTATCCGCTAGGGGACACTGTTTCGACCAGAGAAGAAGACAACAGCAGCCTCAGACCCATGACAGCAGACGCTATCAATAGCACTCTCACATTTACACATTTAACAGCACTCTCCTTAGTTTGTAAGGTGTAGGCAGGGGTTACATTTAGATTTTATATGCACGTGTAAATGGTTTAAAACTTCCTTTCTTTATACATCTTGTTTGTTTATAAAGTGCATGAATATATTTTTCCAATTTCTTGTTAAAGTTTGTACAATCAAATGGAATCAGTTGCAATGCATATATGTGAATGATAAGACTAAATGGCACATTTGTTGAAGGAAATGGAAGGTGCTTCATGAAATGTTTTGCCATCGATATGTTCATTAAATTTCAACATTTTCCAAATGTTCTTGTGCTTCTTTATACCAAAACAAAGGAAAGACATATTGTTTTGGTTGTTTAGAGCAAAGTATGGTACCATTTTAATGGTCCGGCCCACTTGACATCTACCGAGGCCGTATGTGGCCCGCCATGTGAAATGAGTTTGACACCAGCCACCATGTGATGGATGGCATTTTTCGACAAAAAAAAAAAAAACGACCATGAATAGTAAGATGTTTTTATCCCAAAAAAACCCACCATGTATAGTAAGGCGCTTTTAGCTAAAAAAACCCCGACCATGTATCGTAAGGCGTTTTTTTGCCCCAACAAGTAAGACATTTTTAGCCCCCCCAAAAAACGACCATGTGTAGTAAGGCTTTAGATGAAAAAAAAAAAGGACCATGATTAATTAAAAAAACACAACTACCAAGCTCTATGTGGTGCTTTGGCTCAGAGGTAGAGTAATGGAGTGCCACACTAGAGGTTGAGAGTTCAACCCCTGTTTGTTGCAGCTGTCTACTTTCTAACCACCATATACAAGTTATTTGAGAAAAAACACAGAACAACACAAAGGTTCGTTGTGTTGGGGTTAGCTCAGTGGTAGAAAGCTGAAGTCCCAAATCCAGCAGTTGGGTGTTCAATTCCCAGTGTTTGCAAAAAGGTCTCGTCTTTCTTTAACCACCATTTGCAGCTTTATTGAAGACAACACAAAAAAACCCCAAGAAGTTATGTGGTGGTGTAGCTCAGGTGTAGAGAAACCATGTCCCAAACTAGTTGTTTGGTGTTCAATTCCCAGAGGTGTCAACCATTACCCTTCTTTCTTTGACCAACATTATAAATAAGGCTTATTGAAGTCGTTTTTTGTATTGTAAGGCATTATTCGCCGAAAAAAAACGACCATGTGTAGTAAGGTCTTTTTGGATGAAAAAAACCACCATGTATAGTAAGGCGTTTTTGGACGAAAATTTTAGCCGAAAAAAACGACCATGTATAGTAAGGCGTTTTTAACCACAAAAAAAAAATATAACGACCATGTACTGTATAATAAGGCGTTTTTAGCCGAAACAAACCCGACCATGTGTACATGATCGTTTTTTGTTTTTTTTAGCTGACATGGTCGTTTTTTTTCGGCTAAAAATGCCTTACTATACATGGTCGTTTTTTTTCAGCTAAAAACACCTTACTACACATGGTCGTTTTTTTTGGCCAAAAATGTCTTACTATTCATTGTCGTTTGTTGGGGCGAAAAAACGCCTTACTATACATGGTCGTTTTTTTTAGCTAAAAACGCCTTACTATTCATGGTCGTTTTTTTTAAGCTAAAAACGCCTTACTATACATGGTCGTTTTTTTGGGCTAAAGACGCCTTACTATACATGGTCGTTTTTTTAGGGCTAAAAACGCCTTACTATACATGGTCGTTTTTTTTCGGACAAAAATGCCTTACTATACATGGTCGTTTTTTTCGGGCTAAAAACGCCTTACTATACATGGTCGTTTTTTTTCCGTCTAAAAACGCCTTACTATACATGGTCGTTTTTTTTCGGCTCAAAAAACCTTACTATTCATGGTGGGGTTTTTCTTCGAAAAACGTCTTACTATACATGGTCGTTTTTTTTTCGGCTAAAAACGCCTTACTATACATGGTCGGTTTTTTTCGGACAAAAATGCCTTACTATACATGGTCGGTTTTTTTCGGACAAAAATGCCTTACTATACATGGTCGTTTTTTTGGGCTAAAGACGCCTTACTATACATGGTCGTTTTTTTCCGTCTAAAAACGCCTTACTATTCATGGCCGTTTTTTTTCGGCTAAAAACATTTCATCGTTCACTTCAAAGATGTGATGGTGACAGGAAGGAGAGCATGAGAAGAGAAGAGGACATGAAGAGTGCAACAATTGGATGGACAGAAAAATACAGTTCAAGATTAAGCTGCATCCCAATTTGGACTTTGTGTTCACTGTTAAATAAAGAAAACTTTTCCAGTGTATGTGGGGTTATACGTGAGGTTCACAAATTATGACAATAGACATATTTTTATCACAGTCGTTTTTGAGACTTTAAAAAAAAATGTGGGTCAAATATGGCTCTTGAAAGATGTGGCTTAGTTGAGGTTGAATTCAGGCCAATATGAGGAACCTGTTCTGGCCCACGACATGGATGCCAGATGTGGGCCAATGCAGGGCCGTCATTTATTGAGCTATGTGGGCCGAGTGTATGTGCCGTGTCTGCCCCAGAGCTGGGCCAGACCAATTTTGCTGACTGGGAGGTGTTTAGGCAAATAGTGGAGGAGCCCCTTTCCAGGTTTCGGGGGGGGGGGGGGGGGGGGCATTGTTATTTGGTTCACTTAAAAATATTTGAAGTTACACGTGATGTTGCTAAGCAAGCATTTCTTGGTGGAGGTCATTGTTCTGACAGTCTCGATCGGGCGCATGACAATCGGTTCCGAAGCATATCGTCGCTCTTCTTTCACAGGGCGGCGCAGGCTTTAGCTCACATTTGACCTGGTAGAAAAGTATCAAATACGACGACGTTCGCCGATCCGCTCATTAAAATTCGGCCGACACAGAAGATCACGGTGTTCCCACCCCGCAACAAAAAATAAAATAAATAAAATAATAATGAAGTCGATTCTTGCCCCTTTTTCTTTCGGTCGTCACAAATACTCCAAGACAAGGTTTTGTCCAAAAGTCAAATGTAAGCTCTGAATGGACCCCCAAATCCACGATTTTATATTATTGGGCGACTCAGACGGCCGGTTATCGGCCCCCCAAAAACGCCCATGGGCCGGTCGGGCCCGAGCAAGTACCGTGCAAGAAGAGGAAGAAGGATGCCATCAGCCGAGTGAAATCCTATTTGGGGCCAAAGTGGGCTTGAAGTGAGCTCTCTATTGAAATGAATACTGCGGCGTCCACGACGCTGCCTTGATCACGATTACGACTTGTAGCAAAATACACGGGTCCTTATCTACACGCTCTACTTTGCAGGAGGACTCGGACAAACAATGAGACGAGGGCTCTCTAACTGGACCGCCGCTAAACTTATACATACTCACCCACACGCACACTCTTAAGACAGATTTGCACTCTAAGGTCGATGTGGAACCTCACCGAGGTTCGCCCGCGTGTTGGAGCCACACGGGCCCAGCGGAGGTCCGCTTGGACGTCGGATGAGATGACGCGCGGCAAACGCCGGACGGGGTGCCGCCTGAGCACCCTGGAGATGATCTCCGTCCGTAACGTTTGTCATTTGATTGCTTGATGGCCTGATTTCCCTCCGAACTACGCGATAACCAATGGGCAGCCCCTCAGCTGGTCGTGATTTGCCGATCCTGCGTGACCGATGAACTGACTATCGTGCCCGTCAGTCGCGATAGTCCGCCGTTTGATAAATGAGACCAAAGTCGGGCTTTGTTCTCGGCTTCCCCTTTCCGTCACGAACGGACAGATTTTCATCCGATCCAAAGCTGAGCTCCAAAATGAAATTTGCACAATTTGCGATTTATTTTTTCTTCCCATTTTCCTCCTTGCCGGTGCGCGTGGCGTGTCGACGCCGAGATGAGATTCGCCTTGCCGATGGCAGCTCGAGGTCGTCAAAGTACATCCATCGATTGTTTACAAACCTGCATTTGCATCGCAAACGAGACTGGCAAAACGTACAAATGAAAAAAAAACACAAAACGGTCCATCGGATGAAAAGTGTCGAGTAAGGGATGGTGCCTCCAAACACTTGGAGCTCAACTTAGCTTTCCCTATTGAAATGAAAACCAACCCACCAAAAAACCTCCATGAAATGAAATGAAGAATCTGGCCGCTACGGCGGTCGACCGGAGGCGCGACAGCGAGCGCGCCTCTCGGCCTTCCCCGCGACCAGTTGAGGGTCGGCGCCGCCGACTGCCCCAAGGCGACAATCGTAAGAAAAAGCGCATCGGATCAAGGATGGCTGGATTGAAACGGAGAATCCGATACGGGCGTGAAATGGAAATTGGTCACGTGGACCTGCAACGTAAATGCAAGCTTTTCAGGCGCCGGCTTTCTGGCCGTCATGAGCTGCAGAATCCCGAGACCAAGATTGCGCACCGGTCCTCTGTCGACAGCTCACATCTTTGGCAATATACGTATACTGTATTTCTTTTGTTTTGGCGGGGAAACAGATGAACAGTCCAAAGTCCTGCCTCCTACGCGGTAGTCCCATAACGACACCGCGACAAAGGCGGCTTTACCTCACGTGGAATGCAACGCGGTGGTGAAATGGCGCAACCTCGCTGCGTTTCGGACCGCGCAACGCAGTCTGTCCGAGGTAACGTTCGCGATAGTGCGTCTGCTATTATTGCCTTCTTTGTTTGTTTGTGTTGAGTCCAGTCTTTTTTCGCTGATTGGTCGACAGTGTTTTTGCGTGGCCCGCGCCGGCCCGGCGACTTCTCCGGGGAGCGGAACGAAAAGATGCTTTCTTGGGGATGGCGTCTGCGATGTTCAATGTTGTGGAGGTGGGATTCCGAGTCGTCATACCTGCGTGGCCGAGGCCGGCATTTTGAGCTGCGCGAGTTTTGTCAGCGTCCCCGTGTCGCTGTGGTTGACGGCGTAGCGCAGGATCCCGTCCGCGCCGTCGTCTTGGTTGTCGGGCGCGTCGCTCAGGAGGCCCTGGCCCTGCGGGGAGCGCAGGCTCAGGGGAAGACGGGGCTCATCCCAGCGCTGCGGCTCAGGTCGTCCTTGCCGGGGAGACGCCGGTCGTTGTAGGCGCGCACGTGGATCACCGCATCCGTCTTGGCCGCGGCCGGGGGCTGCGCCTTGTGTTTGGCCCGCCTCTCGCAGGTGAACGACAGTCTGATCTCGTCCGCCATGGCGCCGCACAAAGACCTCTGGGCAAAAAGGGAGGAGGAGCGCGAGGGGGAGGCGAGCCACGAGCCGGGAGGGGGGGGAGAGGGAGGGGCAAGGCCTTAGCTTTCATTTGTTTTGACGGCGTCCGCAAAATGCATTCAAACGTCACCTTGTTCATGCTCGGCGCATGCCGCGCGTTTGCGCCACGTCTCCCGGCATCGCCTCGCGCGACATGAAATCCCATGGCCAAAAGGGGCCAGAGGCCACGACTCAAACGAAGCGGCGAGCCGCCCATTTGGGTCAGGAGTTCCGCGAGCGCGTCAACCATCGAAGTCTACTGGGCATTTTCTCCGATCGGTAGTCAAATATGGCCGTTTTCGCCACGACGCGTGCTGTCCGACCATTGAAAAGATCCACGACGTGGAATTTGGGTTGCGTCTCTGTCGGGGGCAGGCTTGCCAAAGGGATTCATCCCTGAAAAGACACAAGAAGGCCGCTGTGCTTCTGCTCTGCGCTTACGACCAAACCGCAACCGATGGACCATATTGAAGTGGCAAACATTTGACGTGTCGTCGAGGCGCGTCGGCCGAGCGTGGCGGTCAATCGTGAGGCCTCGGCATCGAAAAGAAAGAAATCGATCGGCTCCGCGAGCTGAAAGCCACAAATCCGAAGAAACCTCCTTCCCTGAGGTCTGATCTCTGAGCGGGGGCCAGATTTAAAACAAAGGCGATGGCAAATTTTGGGTCTCTCCCTCATGTGCCGCAAGATGACGGCAAGAAAGTACACCGAGTGACTTCTTCAGCCGATGGGCGACGGTTGCACACCGAGGACTCCCAACCAACCCAAAAGCTTCGGTAGATCCGCAGTCAGCGTGCCGCGGGACGCGTCTGTGTGTCTCAGCGCGCATGTCCTGGCTAGCTTGCGTGCGGAGCGACAAGATGTCGCGCGCGACGACGTGTCAAGCGACACCGCGAGCGCCCCCGCCAACACCTTGTGCACTGGAGCGTGCCGCCTTGGCTTGGCTTCCGCTCAGATGAGAGGAAAGGGGTCTCGGTTCTCTTTGCTGCGATTTGCACGCCTGGCTATTCAAAGAAGCAAACGCGATGGCCGGGGGGGGGGGGGCACGCAAATCCTTTGCCGTCGAGCGCCGTGACCTCCTCCCCTGCAAAACGGAGGCGCGCATACCTGCTCGCGTCCCGCCGTCTTCCTCAGCTTGTAGACAAACTCGGCCACGGCCACCAAGACCGACAGCACCAGGCCGGACGCCAGCACCACGAATACGCCGCCCAGTTTCTGGATTCCCACGGGGCCCGCCTCTCGCCGCTCGTCGTCCGAGCAGCCGTCGGCGCTCCACCACTTCTCCTTCAGCATGTGGAGGCGACCGTCCTCCATGATGTTGAGGATGGCCACGGAGATCTTGTCCCTGTACGGCGAGCCTGCAGGCGACACGCGCGAGGCCGCTTTGACTTCTCGGCTCGGAGCGCCAGAAAAAGGGCTCGCTTGCGGCAGAGCCACCTGTCCGGCGTCATCGCAATGTGTTTTTTGTTTTTCGTTTGTTTGCAACGGCCTTCACCCTGGGCGGGTTGAACCGCACGACATCCCTGATCATGGCGGCGATCCTGCGCCAGGTCAACCGACAGCCTCAGCCGGGCAACAGTGTTTTGGGCCGCTAGCGGCACACACGGTGGACTTATGTACCGGTCAGCCATTATTCAACACGTCTAGAATGCACAGTATGTGTTTGCAAAGAGAGCGGCGAGGTACAGTGCGATTCGTTGAGGCTTTTTGGAGACGGACACGGTTGTCCTCAGACGGGGACAATCTCTTACCGAGGGGCGTGCCGATCCCGTAGCCTTTGCTGTCGATGAGGCCCCCCACCTGCGTCAGGTTGCAGTTGCGCCTGGTGACGTAGTCGATGGTGGCGGACTCCATAATGAGGGCGTAGTCGGACTTCAGCACCCGCTGGACGCCGTCCTCGATGGACTTGACCAGCGACGTGCTGGGCTTGCTGCTCATGAAGGCCCACATCTTCTCAAAAGTGGAAACTTTGGATTTCTGGTGCGGTCAAAAAATGGTCAACGCTCGCGCGGCGCTTCGAGACCTCGGCGACGCCGTTTCCGCCTCGTGGGCCTACCCATGACGCGTGGGCGGGCGCGACCGGGGATTCGGTATCTTGCTCGAGGACACTCGGACGTGGTCCGAATGTCAACATTTGTTGTACTTTTTAATGCTCGTGTTGTTGTGATGGAAGGCCCACATCAGACCAGCAAAACGATGCTCCATCAAGAGGCGAGCGAAGCAATTGCGAGATTGCGATAGTCTCGGAGTAGGAGATTGCTCCCGAGTCCGCCCGTATCTCGCCTCTCGCGTTCAAGTCCGGGCAAACGATTCTCAACGGCAGCTATCTTCTTCACCACCATTCACCGAGACAAGGCCCCCCGCCCGTGATGTCTTTATTCTTGCGATTCTTATTTTGGTTGGATTTTTCTGAAAAATGAAGCGTTTCTGCCGGCCTGCTGAAACCCAAACAAAGGCAAGCGTGCGGGTAATACGGATGTGGAGGGGGGGCGGCTCCTCTGCCGCCTGTTTGCGACGTCTCCCTGCTGGGACGCTCAGGGAGCCTGCGATTGTATTGCGCATCTTTTCAAGTCCCCGCCGAAGCCATTCTGTTGGCTTGGCGACACCGTGACCGAAGACGCCGCAGCGATGCGATGCGCTCCTCCTCATGAGCGTGACTCGAGGAGGGATAAGGAGCCTCCTCATTCGTCCTGCCCAGGCTGCCGTATTTTATGCCGTTTTGTACAAGGGCCACGTTCGGGCCGTGTCCAATCCAGGATAATTGCCGTCTTAACGACTGAGAGCCGTTTCGAATTGGCGAGAGGTGGCCGTTAAAACAAGGCCTCCCGTTTGCCGAAGACGAGAATGTTGATATTTGGCCGCACGTTTGGAGAGAACGGCCAGCGATGCCAAGCGGCAGCCGAAGCGCAAAGTCGTTCCAACGACAAACTTGGCTCGCGCGAAGCCGAACGCTCGAAGAACCGTGAGAAACGGCGACCTGACGGACGGGTATGAATTGGGGCCAATTGCACGGCCGCCTTTCAAAGGATTCTTGCTTTCATGTGGCGCAAAGTCGGCGAGGTGTGTTGAAGTGCGGCGTTACATGTTAGGAGGTTACAGCGTGCTACTTTGGGTAGTCGCATCAAATCAAGTGAAACAAAACCAAATTCAACCCACAGCGGTGGGACTAAAAGGCACAAGCATGTTGAGCGGCCTCGATCGGATCGCACGCGCCTTTGGGATCTCTCGAACGCTCGACGAGATCTTCCGCCGGGCACGATCGGATTGCCGGCGAAGGCGGTGACGCGATTGAAAGAGGCTGGATGGTTCACGGCGTACCTTGAAGAAAGTCATGGTGGCGCCGTCGCGGACCACGCCGTACTCGATCTTGGTCTGCTTGGCCATGTCATCGGCCGAGTCCATCGGCGAGTCCATCCTCTCCACGGTGAGGATCGCCGCCAGGTTGGCCGTGTAGGACGATATGATGATGAGCGTGAAAAACCACCAGATGGCGCCGATGATCCTGGTCGACAGGGCCTTGGGCATCAGCTCGGAGCCTGCGCGCAAGCCAGACGCCGCTCGAGCCTTTTCATCTCCAAAAACACCACCCCTGTCTGATCAAGGACAATCGCTTTGGCGTTTGCTAATTAGCCGGCCGCTCTTCCGGGTAAAATGTCGAGCGCGACTCCGAAGAGCCTCATCGCGCCCCGATTCATGCTGGAGCTAAACGCCTTTCTGCGCTTCCTGCACACCGCCTTTAGTCAATACTCAGTCAGGGCTGTCTGACATTGCACGCAATTGGGTTGGGAGACTTGGGGCAAAAAAGAAAAGCTCTTTCATGATCATTTCGTTCCCTTTCCATACTCCCCCGTCCTGTGTTCCAGGTGAGCTGCCTTGGCTCGGTCACGAGTCGCTCGTAATGGACAAACTTTGTATGCAGCGATGGCTGTTTGAAAGTGCTCCAGAAATACTCTTGACTTGACAAACGCACCTGGCAGGGACAATTTAGAGTCTTGGACTAGAATCGATTCCCATGCTGACCTCCTGTCTTTCCCCGTTCAGACTAGCCTTGCTCAGTGTCGAAATCGCCACGCTCACGTCAATGCCGGCACGTCTTCTCAATGCGACAAGTTGCGTCGCGGCGAGAACATAAGCTGCAAGTTTTTCTGTGGTATCTTCCTGCCATCGCTCGGCTCCAACTCACCTGGGAGACTACATGACTGAACCTTCTCAACCCTTTTCCTCTTCCGCGATCAGTTCATTCGTGGACTCGGCCGTGAAAGGTCACATACGGCATTAGAGAGGGCCCAAGTGGCTCAGACGGGGTCCTTCCATGAGGTTTCTTGCAGAGCTACGGTGCCGTACTTGGTTGGGAATATCTGCGCATATGGGCCTTCCAAGCCCGACACGGCTCAGCCTCCGCCGAGCGATTCGGCTTCACCGGTGGCCCGCTGACTGATGCCGGAGTTACTTTATATCTCGTCTCTGACAAGCTTTAAAATACCCTTGCGCTCGGCGCGCACCGTGTTACTTTCCCCGGAAGATTGATGACAGCAATTGTGAAGAGTAACAAGCCCGTGCGGGAGGCAGGCAGGGCGGGGAACGAAGGAATGAAGGGGGCGGGCCGAGCGCTGCGCTCTCTAACCTCTCCCGCCAAATGTGATTGGATTCGTCCTTCGTGGCTCGACGGAGGCTCCATGCGCTTACAAACGAGGGAGGGACGGTGCCATCCCCTAATTGGCTACGACCGCAGGGAGGGGCGAGCGGCGCAGGAAACCGCGACAAGCGACGGGATTCGATTCCACGCCGTCAGCGTCGGGGAGGAGGGAGGTGCAGTGGAACTGCGGAGTCGGTGCAAAAAGTCCAGCGGTCCCGTGCTGGCAGGCTGATTTAAAAAAAAATTTTTAAAAGGTTCTTCCAAGGGCTCCCCTTGATGTTTTCAGTCATCAGTCATCATCACTGACAGGGACGGAAAGCAAAATGGACAAAAACAAGGCCTGATACCTCAGAAAAGAGATTGGGGGGGCTATATCCCCACTGGGATGGGTGCATTTTCTGCTATTGGCCCCGTAACGATTGCGGACGTTGCGGTTGGAAAGGGAAAAAGAAGCTCCTACGCGGGCAAATCATGGAGCCGCAGGCTTCGCTGTGGTTAGTTTGTCTTGAAAGAAACTGGCCCGCCTGCCGTTTGCCATTTTCTGAGATGTGTTTAGTCACGCTTTGGCCATGAGCAATCTGCGCAGACTTTTCTGCTCCGGTCTTGTGAAGTCGGACTCGTTTCCAATCTGGTGATCCAGTCCGGATGGATGGTTGGCAATTTGGCCCGATTGTGAACGGCGATGCCGAACGCTAAATTTGGACGTGAGAAGACGGAGTCGACGGCACTCGAGCCAGAAAAGGGAGGTCAGCAGGTCAGAGAGGCTTCTTCTCTCCCGCCAGCTCGGTCAGGAACGACCGTCCAAGCCACAAACGGAATCTCCCGCTTTCCATTGCGGTCGCCGTGGCTCCGGCCGAGCCGCGGCATCGCGGCGGCAACGAGGCTTTTCGGGGTCCTTCTTTGTCGTCGGCCGCGCTTGATGGCGGCCGTAAATCGTCACTCGTCACTTTGGCAGCGTTGGTGGAAATGCGTTTTGCAACGTGGAGTCAAGGTAGCAGGAAATGATCACACATATGTTTGTTGTTGAGCGCCGAGCACATTTGGAGCGCTTTGTTGCTTTTGCACCTCGTCGCCCGGTGTCTTCTTTGCGACGCCTCCCTCCCACAGACAAGCTGCTGCTTTTCTCCCTCCTCTTAAACACAGTCATTTGCATTTGACAGAAATGGCTGCCTTCCGTCTCAGCAGCTGTCACCGAGGTTGGCGGAGTGCGGGAAAAAAAAATGCGTGTAGCAGACTTTAACAAACGACAGCTCGCGGTGAATATCGGCACTACTTTGTTCTTTCCTTTTCAGTACCACCAAAATCCAATTGGACAGATGTGTGCCCCGAATCCAAACGACTGAAACGCCAACAATTAGCCACTGCGGTCAGTCTGAACTCCCACCGTGCCCAATTGTGCGGTTTTTTTCCATGTTGAACTTTATCCAAGAACGCCTCGTTTGGAAGCTTGGCTCGGAAAATATCCAAGACACATTTGGTGCTGCCACCACGCGACAAGTTTGCGAGCACGCAAGTTTCCGATTGCCAAAGAGGCGCTTGGTCTTTGGGAGAGCGACGACTCTGCCTGTCGTCAGCGGTTGCGCGAGCATCAAACTCCATGACGCGGTCAAACTTTCAACGAGCAATCTCATAAGCCACACCACAGCATGCCCGACAGCCGGATGGCATTTGCCACTCTGAAGACGCACTCGGGGGCGGGGGGGGGAACAAACACCGCAACACTATCTAGCCCCAGCTGACAATGCCTGACAAGCCTCCCCCTTCCTTCTGTTTTTCTGTTTTGGGGGTGGGGGATGGGGAACAGCAGGTGGGTGACAAGCAACCCGCTCTGTCATGTGAGACAGAGCACCGCGCCGCTCGTCCCTGACGGATGAACATCTTGCCCAAAAACAATCGCAGAACGGGGGCGGGGCGGGGAGAAAGCAAAAAATAAAATGGCAGGAAGTGGAGGCTGGGGGCCAGTTGGGGCGACTGTTTCATATGCCGTACCTTGTTGCATCAAGGAGCCCACTCCAAACCAGAAGCTGTTGAGCAAGGTGAAGTTGTTCTCCACCACGTCTGACCCCGGGTTGCAGGGGTGGGCGTCGTACCATTCGTACGGGCTGAACCTGAAGTTGGGAAAGCAGATTTTTAGAAATGCCTTCTTGCAGTCCCACAGAAAGCACAAGTTTCAACCCTTGGAACGTCACTCCTCTCCGGTTCCGTTTGTGAGCGCTTTTGTACTTGAGTCCTGTCGAGTTTGAACACAGGAGGCGCCGATGTGTTGCGACGGGAAGTCTGTCAAAGTCGCAGAGCGGCTGCATTGGCAAACTCACGGCAGATGGCTTTTCAAAGGCGCTCGACTTCAACATTTCCGTACTTGCCATTTCACAACATTTGCGACACCCGCACTATCTTTTGTCACTCGCTGCAGGAGCTCTATGATTCTGGGGGAAAATAAAAACGAAAAAAAAAACACTTTTCTTTTGATTGGTGTGAATAAAACAATCTGCTTATTGTTGTACTGTAGTTTGCTGTGGAGTCGCTCAACAAAAAAGGTCATTTTTGGGTTTTAGTGACGGACCGACGATCAGCCGGCGCCATATTTGGAACTGGCATCCGAGTTATTTTGGCTCCGATCGCCGTCGCGGAGTCTGCGGCTAGCGGCAGCCAATCAGCAGCGAAAGCCGCAGCTTGCGCCGGCTCTCAAGACTGGCACCCGAGTGAGCGACGGTCGGGTAAAGCTTCGGACGTTTCCTGAAATTGGAATCAACGTCCTTCTTTTACAGCCCTCGGCACCTTGCAATGCGACGACGACCTCATAGAAAGACGAGCAAAGCGGCGGCTCTGCGCGCCGGCCACCTCCCGACATGGCAATTGCTTGAATGGACAGCGATGGTGTAAAACACACTCAAATTGCATTCAATACGCTGCCGCCGCCCTCGGCTAGCTCGCCGGCTACCTAGCAGCTAGCCCGGGGCCGTCAAACTCGGGTCCCCAACCCGGCACACAAAAGGACCCGGGTTAGCAAATTGTTCTTTCGGGTGTTAGCGCTAGTCCTTTATTTCTATCATTGCATATGTGGCAAAGCTGTTCAGAATGCGAAACAAGTTATTTTTCTCACTCTGCCCACCTCCGCTCACTTCTTTTGATTTTTTTTATTTAACTAGCCTTGTGGGCCGCATCGAATGTCATTTTGAGGATATGCGGCGGGCCACTAAACTGACCTCAACCGTGACTAGGTGGCGCAATTGGGAACATTTGGTGCATTTGAATTTTTTTTCAATCTACAGAATAGCACTTTCCTACTTAGCACTCAGGGGTCGAGACCCCGCAAATCTCTGCGACTTTTGCACCGGCTGAATGAAGTGCGTCGGTGGCCATGGCGACGATAGCAACAAACAGCGGGCCCGTCGGTTGCGTTGTGTTGACTTGGCCCGTCGCCGCGATGGGCTTTGTGACGCGAATGCTGATGGCTCCTCAGCTGAGGATCCCTTTTGTGCCGTCTTCAGCCCTTAGATTTCTTAACCGAGGAGCGGAAGTGCACTCGTAGCCTCTTACGCTCTCCCGCGATGCACTTTGACAACCTTTTAGCTATCGAGGCCAGCTCGCCGAAATCACCCATGATTTCCTTTTTCCCCCCCTGGGCTGTGAAGCCCCCTCCATGATTCCCGAACAAAAAGAGCGGCAGGGGACCGCAGCTGTCTGCACTTGAGCGGCCTGCTTTTTTTTTTTTGCCTGAGCCCGACTTTGCATGAAAAGCGGCAGGAAACGGTTGGGGGGGGGAATCATATTTCCACGTGAGATCGGGCTCAGCCAATGTGAAAAGTTGCTAAGGGCTATAAATAGTCGTCATTGAGATCATTTCATCATCGGGCGGCGCCTTTAATCTTCCAGCTTGAGTCGGTAACTTTGTTCCCTGCGAGGCGTCGATTTGATTGCGGCCCCTCGTCCTCGGCCGGCGCGGCCGACCGACGAGCTCCATTTCACACCCTGCCGTGAGAACCGGCTAAAGGGCTCACGTGGACCTCATGGAGATGTTTTGATGGACCGAGCCTCAAGGGAGTGGGGCGGGGGGGGGGGCGACACTTTCTCTCCCTCTCTCACACTTGCCTGGCAATGACAAAAAGGACGCAGCTGACGCCCAGGTAGGCCAGCAGGATGTAGAGCCAAATGTCGGGCGTCATGGGGCTGAGGAAGGAGAAGAAGCCGTTGTTGGTGACGTTGGGCTTGCGGTACAGGATGCTGATGCCCATGTTCATGAAGGGCTTGGTGAAGTCCACCGCCTTGTCGCGCATGTAGGTGATGGTGAGCGGAGCCACCGCCAGGTCGGCCCTCTGCAACGCAAACATCAACCGTAAAAACAGGTTTTGCACGGCATGCCAAATCCCAGCTCGCTCGCCAAGCCGGCCACATTTCTGCGTTTTGTCGCACTCACGTGCTCGATGAGTTCCCGGATCATGCCGTTCCACTGGCCCTTGTCGTCCTGGGAGCCGTACTTGCCGTCGGGGACCAGGCGGATCTCGTAGGCGAAGCCCAGCACGCCGGCCAGCTCCTTGAGCAAGTCCACGCAGAAGCCTTCGAAGCGCTCGTTCCCCACCAGCGCCTTGTCGGACTTCTTCAGCATGACGTACGGCTCCTCCTGCGCGGGGAACCGCGCCATTAAAAAGTGGCCGCGGCGATCGGCGCTCGGCTCCGGCGCGTTCGGCTATCCGACGTCAAAGCCCGAGTCGCCGTCGCACTTAACAGGTAGCGACGGCGGCATGACGAACTCAGGATAAAAGCGTCTTCTCTCGCCGATCCATCCCCGCGAAAGCCGGCGCGCAAGTTAACGTGACCGACACGTAACGTACGTGGAAGTGAGCCTTGTGCGCACGGGCCTCCGTCACGTCGCGCGTTGATTTTATGCTCTTCGCCAGCCTGTCATCTCCCGCCTGGCCGCTCATCACTCGGGCCAGGAACCAAGAGCTTGATGAGGAAGGGAACGCGCCGCCGCCCGCGGGGCCTTTGTCCGCTCTTTCCGAAGGGACGTGACCAGACTTACTCCACCTGGGATAAGTCGGACGCAATTGCGAGCAAAGCACCGAGGGAGTGCGTTTGCCCTCAATTGTGAGCCAGTCTCGAGGACATCGAGTCAACCGTTTCCAGACTCGGCCCAGGAGACGAGCGCGTCATCGTGACGTCGATGACGGTGACGCCGCCTTTTCACGCGGACCCCTTCGACAAAAACTCGCTCTTCACCAAAAGGTTCTGAGGAATGGATGCGCTGACTTTGGCCGGCGACTTCGCTCGAGCCGTCCAATGAAGTCGACGAAACAAAGTTTGCGCATGTTGAGGGAAGCCGTCGGCATCCGTTTGGGAGCCTTTCCCCCCCCCCCCCCCGCGGTTCGGGCCGCAATCAAAGCGCCGGTCGCGGCGGCGAGAGGAGGGAGGCGGGCCCGCGCGGAGGCATTACGGGCAATGGCGTGCGAACAATTAATGGAAGGGGAGAAAAGGCGTCGGCGACGTTATCGGCGGGAAGCCGTCAGACGTCTCGTTCACGCGTCGGCGCCGCCGCTTTGCGGCAATGTCATTATGCGCAGATGGGCAGATTGATATGCAACTTGAAGATTTGCCTCCCCAAATTGAAAATGGATTCTTTTATAACCTTGAACTAATGACTTGTTGGAAGTCTCGCAAATGCACTTTTTGGGAAGGGGCGGTGGGGAGGGTGTGGGGGGCGCACCACGTCATCTTCATCATCCACCAAATTTCACGTGTTCAGTTTTTATTGTGATTTCTTGGAATTTGCCACATTTTTTCAGTGCGGGGGTGCTTATTGTTGTTGTTCATGCTCGTTAAAATGGGGGGTTGGGGGGGCAAAAGGGGAAGACCGATATGAAATCTTTTTGCGTATGGAAAGTAGAGGACTTCCTGAGCATCAAGTCATGACTTGTTGTTCAGATGCAAAATGTCCTTTTTGGCAGCTTGATGGCCAAGCAGCCATTTCAAGGACGTTTGCCGTTTCCCGTTGCGTCTTGGCCCGCCCGCCGGGTCCAATCGGCGTGTTGACGGCCTTTTTCCACAGAGGGCGTCCTCAAGAGGGTCGCTGGGAACGTGTGCGTCCCCAGGAGCGCCATTGCAGCATTGTGCCAAAAACGCAAAGGCAGGGGGGGGGGGGGGGGGGCACTTTATTCGTTCCAAACCAAAACCAAAGCGGTTCATTCCCAAAAAAAGGGAAAAAAAGCCAACGAGACGAGCGGCCTCTCCTCTCACGTTACGAGCGATCGCTAATCTCCAGCATTCATTCGGATCCTCGAAGGTAACGCGCGTCCGCTTGCCAGGCTGCCGTCGGCTTGGTCTTCCGTGTCGCATTGAGGACTCATTGGCTGGAAAAAGACAGCGAAACGGCGTACGTGCGCACGCTCTCAAGTTGTAAAAGCAAAGCTATCCGTGGCCGGCACGAGCTCGGGAGGCCATCGTCGAGCGGCGGCAAAGAAGAGCAAAGCACTTACAAGGATGGTGGTGATGACAAGCGAGCGGTTGGCCAGCGAATCCGTGATGTTGACCCCTTTGCGCTTGGGCGCTTCCGTGATGTTGAGACCCGCCGACGGACTCCACTTGCCGACCTGCCGGAGATGACGGCCGTGAGCTTTTCTCATCCCTTTTTCCCCCTCGTACGCTTTGTTCTTTGGCGCCGTTTGTTTCGCTCGGCACAAATATTCTCCCGACCGGTCTGGCAGAGAGAGCGATTGCACGCGGCTTTCTGGAAATCCTTTCTAATTGCGCCCCGTTCCATTTTGCACGATGAGCAAGAAGAGCGTGTTCCTGAGCGACAACTTATCTCGGGGGCCCGCGTTCCACGAAATCCGGTCCTGAATGACAATGACGCTAAGAACCCCGTCGTCATCCCGGCGCCAGCTCAAAGCGGGGCTAATATTCAATTACAAGGGATTAGCCGAGAAAAGTCCACAGCCTAACGGGCTCCAGAAGGGGAATCCGAAAGCGCGCCGGCGGAGATGCTAATGCGCCATCAAATAATGATGACGGCACGCGCTTCTATTCAAATGACCCCACGCGAGACCGACGGGCCGACAAGAGTTCAGAGCCGGCGTCCCCCCCCCAGCCCCCGCCGCCATCCTCCAACAGAAGGGTTACAAGATGAAAAGCTTCCGCTATTATGTCGTCTTGAGCCTTTAGGGCCTACTTGAGCAAGTCATAATGGGACTTATCCCGATTTGATATATTCATAAGGGCCTAAAAGCCCTTCGAGGAGCGAGAGGCTGTTCCAGTTGGGAGGCTGCTTTCAAGACCAACCTTTTACTTGAACACACACGCACCAGCCCACCAGCGCACCAGCGCACCAGCGCACGCATTATTTCCTCATTCATTTGTTTGTTTGTTAGCTTGTGTGTTCAATTTATTTCGTGTTTAGAGAGCCCATTAGCACCAAACTGCATTTTGGGCATCACCTCAAATTATCATTAAGAGAGACGGCGATTAACACCCAAACGTGTGCCCGGATCCAATTTGCTTTATGATCCACTCGCATTTCAAGGAAGTGCCAAATTGCTTCCTTGTTAGCGAGCTGAATTACGCTCGTCAGGTGGCGGTGTTCGTCGCACACGGATACTTGCGGGTCGGTGTAGCCGATACGAGCGGAGCCAAATTCCAGGAAAGACGATTGCGATGACAAAGTCGGAGCCCATCGACCGTAGGTCTCCTATTAGATGCGTTGCGGATATTTTCATTTCCGTTTGGCCCAGTCGCCAAGAAAATTTTAGGTTTGGGATATCCACGCTGTCCCATCTCACGTTTCTTTCAATAGTAACGGAGCAAACTGACGTTGTTGCTATCCGCAACTTCTGACCAGGCAAAACTGTCGCTGCGACCAGCCACAATTTCATCAACAACATGACAAGTCAGGATCAGTTTTATTCACCCGCGATTGTCTAATTTACCGGCGAGTCGATTGCGGGAATTTGAAGGTGGAAAAAAGAAATGACGCGGCACGGACTGAGGCGGCGCTTACCTTTTCAAGTCCCTCCTCCTTCAGGCTTACGACGTCCAGGTCAAAGTCCGTACGCAATCCAGTCGTCTTGTTGAACGAGAGTCTCCCGGTCAGTCCGTCCCATTGGGACTGGAAAAGACCAAAAAAAAGGAGGACATTTCCAACCGCAATCACCAAACCGCCCACCGGATCGTGCGTCTCCAGCAGGTGGCAGAGGAGGGCCTTGCCTGCGGCCTGCGCACCCGCCGCCCATCAGAATCAGCTTGGTATTTAAGGAAGGAAATGTATTCGTCTCGCTCACAACTTTGTCGCTGTGTTTGAATTTTCCAGATGTCGCGTCGTGTTTTTGCGTGACATTTTAGTCTGGCCGTCTTTTTTTTGCATTTCAATTTGGAACTAGTTTTTCGTTCTGATTCGTCATCAAGGCTTTGTGTCATGAGCATTTGGGGTTTTCCCGTCTCTTGATTGACCAGCGATTTCCTTCGATATTTTGTGCTTGTCTTTTGACCTGCGTTACACGGGGTCCAATTTGGATATGTCCTTCTCGTATGTAAGACCCCACGAGGACCCATGTCCATGCACACATAATAAATTGGTAACGCCGACAATAATTGAAGAGCTACAACGAGCAACAAAGCGTGTAATTAGCAGGCGGCGTGTGCATATCTCACCAAAAGGCGCATCACCACGCAAAGCGTTCAGGCTGCATTTGCATCTTTTTGGTCATTACAATTCACATCGGATGCCGCCGACGCCAGACAACCGCCGAGTTAATTAACGACAGTCTTTTGCTTGCGTCCCCTTGAAGAGGGAAAAGACAGAACTGCCCTCTTTGACTATTCTCCTCCCCGGTAAACAGGAGACGCGAGCGGCGTTTGTGGCAGCACCCGCCCTGCTGCAGACCGTCCATTTCATCTGCCTGTTTGCTGCTGCGCTTTAATTTGGGATCGAGCGCGAGCAGTGTCAAGCTAAGCCGGTATCTGCTCTTCCCCGTTTCCCTGTCAAAATGGATGGATGTTAAGGGGTGGGAGGGGCGGGGGGATTGGGGGAGGGGGGCAGTTCCTCCACAACCAGCACTCTGAATGTTCAAGCTTCAATGTGACGCGACTTCCTCCAAGCGTGCCAAGTTGGCCTCGGGATGCTCAAAGGATTCAGAGTGCGATGCAAGCGCCTCGGCCTCTTCGACCTTGACGACACGTCTGACGGTCTGTCTTTGGGCGGTGCGTAAATCAGACCGGAGTTCCTGTTTTTACAAGCGAGCGCCGCGGCGTTGTCCTTAAACGGGAGCCCGGCGTAAGGACAACAATGTAATAATATTTCATTGGCTTTCGTCTCGATCGTCACCGGGGGCCCTTGCGGTAGCTTCCCGATAGGAGACCGTAAAAAGACAATCCCAAGTCTTTTGGAGGTGACGTTTGTCATTGGCGAGACAGACTGGAGGGTGATTCAATAATTTCCCAATGAGGACGGAAGAGCGCAGTCCCTCGACGGGGCTGTTGAAGCATGACAACAAGCAACGGAGCCAATTCAATCTTGAAGGGATGCCAAACCTTGAGGTTACGGGATATCCAATCGCTCCGTTTTGTCCACGTCTGAAAGAGGCCCCATTCCGATTCCGATTCAATGGCGCGGTGCGTCTCGACGAATAAGCCCTCACGCTCGCCTCCCGCCCTTCGGACAATTTGGAGGTTTCACCGAAGAAGCGTGTTTTCGGGGATGTGCGAGGAGAAAATTAATTGCCAGCAGGGATGGAACAAACAAACTCTCCACACAGATGGTCCAAAGCAGGAGTGCTGACTGTGAGGCAGATGCCTTCCTAACTACTCGTCGACACTGCTGCCACCGACGCGTATCAGATTCTCGTCCGCGTTCAGAAGAAGCCCGAGTCCCATCTGAGGAAAGTCAACGTACTTTTAAGATGAGTTGGTGACAGAGGGGGAGGCGTTGTCAGAGTGGCCAAGCGGGCGATGAATTGGCCCTTACACGTCCGCAACTTTTTTTGTCGAGCGACAAGCAAAAATCACAAATCTTGGATGTAAGTACAAAGACGGTTGAAAACAGCAGCGGCCCCAAAACTGATCCCAGTGGAACACCGTACATTCCAAAAAAACCCCAAAGAAATCATAGCTCACTTCCTGTACACCTTAGCTTACGGCGTCTGGGGGTGCCTCCCAATTTTCACAGCCCAAGGTCCAATATAGCGGGGTGTGATTTTGTATCTTTCGCTCGCCTTGACCCATACCGACCGGAATCACGTCACTAGAAATGTGCCGTGGAAGACCTTCCTTCCTCACGTTCTTCCAGGACAAACAACAAAGACACCGAGTTCGAAAGCTGACCCCCCCGCCGGAAGGAAACACCACCTGCATACTTAGTTGAAATGTACCTGAAAGAGCTTAGCGGATGATTCGCTGCCAACGTCAAAATTGTGTCAGATCTTTCCCCGACCAAGAGAAAAGAGCCTCATGCTGTCAATTAGCGGAGGAGAGACTGAACTGGCACTCGACTGGACACCTCGTTCTTGCCGTTTTGGGATCTGCACCAGAGCGGATGACATTCCTCCTTGGCACGTAGCCACCAACCTCCTTGGAAAACGTTGATTTCAGCAAAACAAATGATAGCATAACCCCTTTTGGCGCTTGTCGGTCTTCGCGACATTGATATTTTGGACTGGAACAACACATCCCACTCTGTTTACCGAGCTTCTGTGATCTGGAAGAGCGACTCGCAACAAGTGCATCGCCCACTGTGATAGTTGCAATGTGCGAGCTGTCTCCGCAGATTGATCAAGCGAGGCCGCTTCAGCAGAGGGTGAGAAGACAAAACACCCCCCTACCCCTCCACAAAACACAATGAGTCTTCCATAGCGCGTCGCAAACTTGTCACTTCCTTGCTGGGTTTTGCTTAACACACTGGAAATACAATCATGTCGGTCCAAAGACCTCGAGACAGGTTTTTAAAGTCCATCAAGTAGGGCAAGAAACCACAAGAAAAAAAAGCCTCACGTTTTTTGTTTTTTTTTGTCAGTCACTTGAGAAAGAATGGAAATTCCGCAACTTGGTGGGGGATTTAAAAATCTGCACGTAGCAAGCTCCTCGTGCGCAAATGGAAGGCGATGATCCTCTCCGAGGGATGCTAACGAGAGCCTCGGAGGACAAGGGAGTGGTTGAGTGCTCCCGACTCCTCATTTGCCCACGCTTGGAGTTTGGCTCCGTCTGGGTCTGAAGTCTGGCCATATTTCGGAGAGTTACATCAGACCTCAGACGCGTGCGAGCGGGTGCCGCGATCGTAGCCCGAAACTCCGGCTAAGCCGCGTGACCGGTCGTGCATCCGGAAAGACCGCGCCAGGCACGTTTGACAATGCGCGGCCTGAAGGACAAGATAACCCGAGAGTGATTGCCAGCACTTTCCCGTTCACTTTTCAACCCTCTATGTCTCGAGCCCCCCAAAATGGCCGCGAGACGCAAAACACGAGCAGCCGGCTTGCTGGGGCTCCCACTCAACGGCAGTCGCGTTCTGCGCACGCTTCCTCGCCGGCCATCAAAATGCGTGAAAGCGCTCGACGGCGCCAGGACGGTCGCTCGGCGTATCAATGAGCTTGGTCCTCACGAGATAGTCGTGGCTCACGTTCCCTGCGTCTTTTTATCTTGGGCTAGAATATACGAGCGGCTTTGCCCAGCATCTCGGTCTTTCTATTTTCTGCGTGACAAGTCACTCGAGGCAAGTTTCACAAATTGTCCTTTCAAAAGGTTCAGAAGATCAAATAACGTCCGAGGGGGATTTCACACTGCGGACGTCAACGTGGCTTTCATGCGTCCATCAAGGCTCTTTGTTTGCGGCCGTGATTGATTTGCCGGGTAAACACGGTCCCCGCGCCTCCGCCTCCCCCTCCTCCCTCGCCACTCATCACCGGCAAAGGGACGGGCGACTTTACCTCTTTGATGAAACTCATGAAGCGAGCGCCGAAACGCCAGGGCTTGTGGCGGTGGCACTGCAGCGAGTTGACGGTCATCTGCGGCGCGTGCTGGTAGGAGACGGACACGATGTGGACGGCGTCGTAGGTCAGGGCCGCGTCCGTCTGGAACGGGGGTGGAAGCAAACCGTCAGCCTCCTTAAGAGATTTGTGCGGAACCGGCAACGGCGCAACGGCGCCCAAGGGAGGCAGAAGCCGCGGCGGCTGCGCGTCCCAGCGCTCGGACGTACCGTCATGATGCCCTCCAGGAGGCCCGAGTCAGGTTTGGGGGGTTTCTGCCTTTCTGTGGACCACTTTTCCACAATGGAGGAGACCAGCGGGTTGTCCACGTTGAGGATGCGGAAGCCGGTCATGTTGACGCCACAAAAGCGGTAGGGCTCCAAATCAATGGCCATCAGATCCTTTGGAGAGGAGAGAGAGTCTCGTTTCGCCTTTCAAGCGTGCTGGCTCTTCATCCCGCGCCAACCCCCCCGCATGAAAAGCCCGTGAAACGACGCCGTTTCTGATTAGGGGGATGCTATATTCAGATCCAAATAAAAGTCAAAGGAGGTTTTTTCAAACACGCTGCCAAGAGATTCATGGCCGCTAAAGATAAGATATCCTTTAATTGTCCCACGCTGGAGAAATTTACAGTCGACAGCAGCAAATTTGGGGGGTAGAAAAAAGCCAAAGCTGAGTGTTCATGTCGATAAAGAGAGCTGTACGCACTTCAATATAAGTGCAATATAAAGATAGATAGACAATTGTTAGTGCTTTTTCACGTATCGTATATTTAGCAGCAGTAGCGCTGTAGCCCCCCCCCCACCCCCTGCAGCTGCACACCTGTTGGTCGTTATGCAATTATTGCTAGAAAAGGACTCCCTCCCTCCCGACGACTCATGCTGCCGTTTCGTTGCTACCGTCATGATTTTTGTTTGCTACTTTGGACTTTGGGGTTTTTGGGATTGAGTTTTTCTCGTTCACCTCGCAAACGTGACCGACCAAAAGGTCTTCTCGACCTGCAGCAAATCGCACTGCGGTCAGATGAGTGGGAAAATTCAAGCTTTGCACCAGCGTATGTTTTCGGTGACAATTGGACCCCCAAATGGGCAAAGGTCATGGCTTTCCCATTAGCGAAAGCAATTCAAGGACAGTGGGGCTTCTCCTAGGGCCAAAAAGCGCGGACGCCGGAAAGCTCTGTGCCTCGCAAGCACCGCCTCCTACGGCGTTGCATCCAACGGTCGTCCGTCTGTGCGTGACCCGCGGCGGGCTGGCAACCCGCTGGGAGCGCGCCCCTGCCCGCTGCCCGAAGACGTCCAGGATAGGCTCTCCCCTGAAGATGAAGCGGCTGGGATCAGCGCTCTTCCGCAGCACACTTTGAACTCTTTGCACGTCCCGCACGGTTCGGACCGCGGTCCCCGCTCGCTAGCGCGGCACAAACGGGCAACCGAAGAAAGTCGAGCCTCGCTGTGACTTCTTGTCTGGCACTTGCAATGCGAGTGGAAATCTTACGACCCGAGACAAACTGCTGCGCTGTTTCTTCCCAGTTGGCCAGTCAAGAGGTCGCTCGTTGCTCGGCAGGGCTGCCGGCTCATTTCAGCTCCTGAACTCAATCGCAAGAGAATGCCGCAAAGGCTGTTGTCTCGCGAATTGTCGCCGACTCCCATTTCCCCGGCGGACCAAAGCAATTCCGTTGAAGCCGGGGCCACTTCTGGCCAAGCCAAAGCAGGCATCGACGCGCAAAGTCACATGCTGACACATGTCGCGGCGTCATGGCCGAGTGCATCAAGGTGGATATTTCACGAGCACCCCGCGGGGCGAGTGGCGGCCTGACAAAAATACAACAAGAAACACGCCAGCGGCCGCTGAATTATTTCTCCACTTGTCTCCATCTTTTGATGCGCGCAGATCAAAGTACGCGACTGTTGTTGCGCGTGACATTGCGAAACGCTCGCTAAAGTAGGTGGGGTCGCTCTCCCGGCTTTTGAAGCTAAGAATACAAACTAAATGGGACAGAAACGCTGGCAGACGGACGACGCGTTTCTTGTGACATCCTCCTTTCTATTGCAGCCTTTTGAGGGTGTCACAAAAGCGTCTTGTTCCAATTAGGAGTTCACTTTGGCGGCGGCGGCGACGTCGCACCGAATCCAGGCCGTCCTCCAAGTCTGTGGGCGCACCTGCGCCGTCTAACCCGTGCAAAATCCGCCACCCTGCAAAAATAAGAAGGCCGCTGCCGGCCCTTGGTCCACACCGTCAAGGAGGGAAAAATGCCACGACCTTTCGGGGCTTCACCTTGGCCAACGGAGTCAAACAAAAGAGCCCCCTCCATAAGCCCGATTTTCGGAACACGTAGTCCCCGCGACGATATTTGCGATCAACGCCTCCGTTGGCCACGGCCGCAAGCCCGCCGTCATTCCTGCTGCGGCGCACGTGCAGCATGGCATGCGGCGGCCCCCCTGCGGAGCGTTACCCGAGGTCAAGCCTGAGCGGCGGTTTTGAGCTCGTTCCAGAGCGCATGACGACATTCTGGATCAAGTCAAGGCGGCGGAGCGCGACAGGGTGTTGCGGCTTGACCTGATCGGAGCCGCTCCTCCCGCGGGGCGTATTCCCCGATCAAAGGTGAGCAACATCAAGCGTCGCAATTTGCCTTTTTCGAACAGTGCTTTCTCACCCACGAAAGCAGCGCAGATGCTCCAAAGACACCGAGCATGTCAAAACGAGGATTTGGGCCATGCTTGAGAGCACCAGCGATGACACACGTCAGGGCCGGGCCTCCGTGTCAGAGCGCATTATCACAGCCGACTGGCCTGGTCCGCAGAGACGGAGTGCCGACAGAGGGCGAAAGCAGCGGCGTCGAACGTGGTTGCCGTTCAACATGGCGGCGAGCGGCAGCCATTGCTGTCATCTAGGGAGACCAAAGTGACGTTGCAAGCTCAACTCCCCCCCCCCTGTTGCGGCATGTGTGGACAACAGTGAAAAGAAGGCACTCGGTCCAGACTTTCCACATGGGCGGCAAAGATGCAAAGGGGGTGTCCAAACTACGGGCTGGGCCCCCTTTGCGGGCCCGCCATCCGTTTTTCACTGGCCCGCGCCATAAACGACAATACTAAAAATGTCATTGGACATTGAAAAAATGTGAGAAGGGCGGCTGTCAGAAAAAGAGCTGCCATGACAACTAATACATTTGGTGCATGTACTGTCAAATAGTTTTGTTTTGTTTTTTAATCAGAAAATACAAATGACCCGTTTTGAACAATTGAGCTTCCACATCTCGTCGTGGATAAAGACCTTTCCATTTGAGGGGCAATGATCGTTTCTTCCACTTTGTGCTCTACTTCGGAAGATCCTCAAGTAACTTCGGGGTCAGGGGGCGGACAATCCAGAATTTTCTGGATTGACAAAACTGTCACCGAGTTCTCCTTCCCTGGCATCGATTTGCCGTCAACGGCGAGCGGACGATCAAGCCACCTTTGACTTGGGCCCACGCGTTTTCTGGAGCCACGTACGTCGACTGGGCGCATAAAACAGGAAGCGGCAAGTGGTTCCGGAGCGGAGGGCCTACCCAAGCCATTAGTCCCGCCCCGCCCCGCCGTTCATCGGGAGTAGAAGACGTTCATTACCAGAGTGGTGAAGATGTAGTGGTAGTACTCGGTCATCATCCCCATGGTCTGGGCCTGGACAGCAACAATGGAGAGAAAAGGGCCAATGGCTCACAAAGCAACTCCGAGGCCAGCCACGCGTCATCCCGACGCTACGCGCACCCCGAATCCGTCGCCAGCCTTTCTGGCGCTGCCATTCGATTTCGAGGTCGACGCGGTTGGCGCGGTGGGGTGCCAAAAACCCGCAGCCAAAACCCGCTCCTTTCCGCTATTCTTCCATCAAGCCAAACGACCAATTTGCTGCATCTCAGGCGCTTGCCGTCCAGCGAAAAGGACACGTCGGCGCCGAAGGGCTCCTTTGCTGGTTTGTTCGGCAAGTGGCGGCGGCGAGCAAAATGGCCGCCCGCCGAGATGGATTAAAAGCGCCGGAGTTTTTAATTCTCATTGTCAAGGAAAATATTGACTTGACTTCCTCTTGAAGCGGTCGACGGCGCTCGGGCTTTGTTTGCTCCAAATCAGCGGGGACGCGCTTTGCCATTTGCTCCCGTTGGAGCGGCAGACGGAACGCGAGCTGACGGAAGCGCGTGCGGACCACGAAAGAAGCGCTACGCGGCCCACGTGGGGAACTGGGCCGCTTCTCTCACGCGGGCGAGATCTCGGTGCATCCACCTTTTCCGTTTTGGCCGCGAGTGCCGTCGTTTGGCTGTGCGTTACAACTTTTGCCTCCTCACCACCTGCTCCTCGTTTATTCTTAGTCTTTCCTTCTCGTATTTATAGCGACCTCGCGGTGTTTCGTTGGGGAAAATACTCGCAGCGATGGCGTCCGGGCCGGAGCGTTTGAAGCGGGCGAGGCCGACCTGCTTGAGGATCTGCGCGGCCGTGTGATGGCTGCAGTCAAAGATGATGCGGAACTCGCGGCTCCTCTTCATCTCCTTGAGGAGGGGCCGAGCGTCCTGCGTGTCCACGGGCAGCTGGCGGATCTTCAGCCGGATGTTGTACCTGGACGGCGCCATGATCAGCTCCTGGAGTCGGATGAGCCCTGAAAGAGACGTCGGGGCGACGGGAGGTCGATAGGCGCACGTGAGCGCTCAACGCCGGCGCTTTGTCAATGGGGCCGGCACGTTCGGACCGCGCTGACCTGTGCTGTCGTCGTAGACCACGGTGGCGGTCTTCCATTTGAGGAACTGCACCAGGTCCAGGATGGCGTAGCTCAGCGACGAGTAGTCCGGGTAGAGGTTGGCGTAGAAGGTGTCCCTGTTGTCGGCGGGGTGATGCTTCCAGCGCACCTGCACGTGCGGCACCTCCAGCGCGTTGCAGATGGACTGCACGGCGTTGGACGACGAGCTGTGCGACGGCCCGAAGATGGCCACCACGCCCAGGGACAGCTGGTCGCAGGCTGCCCGGGAGGGGGGGGGGGGGGGGTTCGCAGGCTGTTGGGCGCCGTCGGGAACCGCGTCTCGGCGTTTTGCTTTTACCTTTCCTGGAGGCCTCGAAGCTGTCGTAGATGTTAATCCTCTGAATGTCGTAGGTCAGCGTGGTGTTGGGCAGCAAGGTCCGGTTCCGGTTGATGTTGTTGACGGCGAATTTGAAGGCCAGCTCCTCGGCGCCCACCAGGGGCACGGCGCCGTCGGTCTGCTCGAAAATGCCGCCTGGAAAAAAAGAAAAAGGGCCCGTCAAAAAAAAAAAAAAAAGAGGGCGGGCAAAATGGAGGCAAATTCACTCGGACGCCAAACGGCGTGGAGGTCGCTCGCGCGCTCCTACCGCAGCCCGACGGAGCAGAAGCAACCCGTCGGCGCGCACATTTCCACTGCCTTTGCTTCTGCAATCTCTCTCTTGGGGGAAGGGTGGGGGGGGTGACCTAATTGCCGGAGTCAAGCCTCATCTGAGCATTTGCCACCACCTATTTGCTCAAGTCCTCGCCAACGGCAACACGCTTTGGATCATGAGAAGAGTGCACGAGCCCCAATGGCACTTTTTCAAGTCCACATTTCGGCTCGTGGGAGTGGTAACATTTCGCCCGGACCGAGTTGAATGCTTTAAAAGAGACGCCCCAAGCCTAGCGCTGTTGTTTCTTCAAGTAGGGGGAAATAAATCACTCCATGAATTTGTTCTGAGACGCAACGCCACTCATTTTGTGGCCCGAATCGCCATCGTCGGGATACACGCCAGCGCTCAAAACATGAAAACCCAAAGAAAAGCCCAATAAGAATGTCTCAAAGGCCATTTCTAATTCTTGTCATGTGATCAGGATATTTCCAAGCCATCCCAAACCTGTGAGCGCCGCGTACACCTTGGCGCTCGATGGGTGTTCGGTGTCAAATGGAGCATGTCCTTAAGTGACCCGAAAAGGGACGGGTGTTGCCAAGCCAAGATTGACGCATGCAAGAGCGAATGGCTCTCTCGCTGTCGTTTCGGGTTTCTTTCGCACCGACGAGCCGCGTTTGCTGGAGAGCGGCCCACGCCGCGCCAAGCCGCGTGCGCGGGCCCCCCGGGGCCCGACGATGACATGCGGCTCCACGTCAAAAAGTGACATAGTAGCCTCCGGATAGCGTTGGAAATAAACAAGGGGACAACGCGCGGAGGGAAGACGCGCACGCTCCGCCGTTGTGCCCGCCGGCCGGCTTCGCTCGGCTCGCTCTCGGTGCCGCCGCGTACGCGCCGTGAAAACGCTTATTTTTAACACGCGGCGACTGACTTCACAGAGCGAGAGAAGTGAGTGACGGACGGAATGACGGCGGACCAGAACGCGAACGCGCCTCGGGTTGTTTTGTTTTCCCTTTCTGGCTGCCTGCTGATTTGCTTTCCGAACGCTTCGCGCGACAACTTTTGTCCTCTGATTTTACTTAAGTAGGTGGGAGAGGAAAAATATGTCTCATGCGCATGTCGGCTTGGCGGTATGTGTGCACATACATGTGTAGAGCCAGCCGTCTATCTATCGACACGCATACGAATATCCAGCCTGTCTCTCCGTATGGATGTAGTGTATGTCGGCAGATACAATAGGGAGAGCAAGAGAGATTTGTATACATAGATAGCGACATACATGCATGTGAGCTGGGGGCGGGGGGGCACTGGCCGTCCTCACAGTCTCCACTGTGGTATCCGTGACACTGAATGTCTGCCGAGTGCCATGGAAGTCAGCGATGAGAATGTCCGGTGGGCCGGCGCCGGCTTTGGCTTTGGCCAGCCACGCTCGCACAGCGACGGCGTCGGTCGAGGCCATCGGCCGGTCGCCCCCGGCCGCATTATTTTGTTCGGGGTCGGTCGGCTCCATCAACTCGGCTCACTTACTTGGTTGACCCAACAAGTGCAGTTGCGCGATACCGCGGCGTACTGGCCGAATGACGTTTTGCGTTGCGTGATTTGCGTGACGGGGAAAACTCCCGTGAACACAACAAAGGGGCTTTTCCCCAAAGGATGGGCCCGCTGGCGTTGCTGTTTTTCTCTTGGACATGCGACTCCTGCGACCTTTTCCAGAGTTTTTCCACTGGCTTATCCGCCGGAAGGATCCATTGAGCCGGTCGATGCATCTCTGGCACCGTTCTTGTTTCTGGCTTTGGAAGTGCCCAAAGTCTTCCCCCCCACCCCCCAAGTCTGACACAAAAACCGCCAAGCGCTAACCGGGCCGATGTTTACGGCCGATTTCAGCAAGAGTGCGGTGGTCCATAATTATGAATAACGACACAATAACAATTTTCTCCACAGCCCCGCAGGACTCAATTTGTTAGCCTCAATTAACGATGGCTATCGTAAAAGCTAATTAAAAACCACTGCTAGCCTGTTCATCAACTCGGACCGTTACGGTTCCGGTATATAATTTTTTTTGCTCGCTTTTACTGCCACGGGTGTTGTCCACTGGCCAAGGACTTTTGAAGACCGTCTTGATCCCTTGAATTTTCTACAGTATGCGACACGTGCGCACAGCCATACTTGGGACCCCGTTCTTGCTTATGGTGTCAAACTTGAAAGTCTTGGACCACGTGATTTCCCGTCACGTGACAGTTTTCTTTGATGTCGTCTTTTCCTGCGCCGCCGTTCAATCTGCCGCTCCGGAGTGCTGCCGCTCGGTCCTCTGATGGCCTTTAATCAGCTTTGCCTTCCCTCTTCAAATACAAGTTCCCACTCCTGCCCCCCATGCTGCGGAGACCGCTTCGGCGAGAAACCGTGCAACCGAAAGCTCGACCCGAGCCTTGCTTGCTTTCATGACAGAATTCGGCCAGCAAATCTTTCTTGGGTGAACGTAAGGTCATGGAGGTTTTAAGATGAGGCGCAGCGCTTTTCAGGACACTTGCGACGATGTGTATCTGGGGGGGGGTTTGTTTGTTTGTTTGGGAGTTTTGGGGGTGTTTTTGGTTTTGAGGCGTGGGGGCGTTTGATTTGGCGGATCACCATATTCTGTTGGCTGCTTTGCACCCTGGAGTGGTTCTGATCCTCTTTTGCTGACAAAACGTTTTGCGTTAGCCTCGGTTCCTCAGAGACTGATCCACTGTTTTATGGTGTCCCACCGGGTTCAATTCTGGGCCCCCTGCAAATTTCGTTGCATCTGCTCCCATTGGTTCTTGGGGTCTTTTCTTCCGCTGAGCCCCAAATCTTCTTAGGGCAGCGAGGGCTCCTTCGGGTTGATCGCTGCTCTCCATCGCCATCTTGGTCGTAGGTGACGAAAAGCCAAGTTTGGGTTCCGGCCTTGTTTATTAGTAAATGCGACCATTTTGCCAGCTAACCGGCGGTGATTACTGGTGAATACGGGACGAAGCGCCGAGGGGAGTTTCAACAGGTGCCGCCCGTCGTGACGGATGGGACCTTCCTACAAAGGCTGCGACCTAGGGCGAAAAAAGGGTACAAGAGAGCGTCCGAATGACGGCGTCCGAATGACGGCGGCCGAATGACGGCGGCCCTCTCTTTGCGCGTCAGACGTGAGACGCAGGAGGGGAAGCGAGAGGATAATTGATGGAAATGGAAGCTGCGCTTTGAAGCTGTCACCATTGGAAGTGAAAGGAAATGATGAAAGAGCGCCTTCATTTATGGTCCAAAGCGACACGCCGGCGAGGGAAACTGCACGGTGAATGTCGGCCGCTTTGACACGGGGCCATTTATTATCGTCTAAATGGAACACGGGGCCTCGCTCTTTTAATTACCTTCCACGCCGCCGTTGCGTCCGTGGCGGAGAGCCGCTCCTCTTGATCGCGACGGCCGAGAGTGTCGCCGCCGCTCCTCTGCCGTGTCAGCTAACAACCCGTTTGCAAAATCTCATTTTATGCTCAAACGCTTCCGCTTTGGCAATTTATCGTCGCTGCGGCTCGACCGCTCCCGCTCAAGCCACCCAACCAATCCGAGTCCCACGTGGATGGTCTCTGCCCTACTGTAGTCTGTTGAGGGCTCTGGATCTCATCAGCATTCCCAAACACTCGCACGGGATCATCTGTCAGCACAGGAGACGCTAGCGGGAAGCGTGCGGGGCACCCCGGTCGTGAGCAGGGGTCTGGGCCATGCTTCGAATAGAAAATGCCTTCTCCCGTTGCCATTTTAATGGGCACACCCTCACTAGCCCCGTAATCGGAGGTACGCCAAGGAGCAAATTACGCATACACACTTTATATATAAAGAGAGAGAGAGAGAGAGAGAGAGAGAGAGAGAGGGTGAGGGTGGGGGACTCCGAACCAACTGCCAGCCAATCGAGAGAGATCTATAGCTCTATATAATGCAGGTTGTGCTCAACAGCGCTGAGCATTTTCTGCAGCCAATGATTACCGATGACTGAAGACGGGGAAGCAACTAAAGTACATGGCAAAGCGCACGCCTATTCCGGCCAGTTGTAAGCCTGAAAAAAAAATCCTTTCCCGAGGACCCAACAGCAGACGGGGCCACCACAAAAGCAAGGTGGGGAATTGAAAGTGGAAGGTAGAAATGAGACTGACTTCCAGGCCAAGATATCCATGAAAAAAAACCCAAACTTGTTGATGCGCGTCGGCAAATTGATTCCAAAGGTTGGACATCCCGTTCCTGGTCGGCACCCGTCGACCTTCCGCTAAGCCTAGCCCCGATTCCAAATTTGGAACCCGCAGGCGTGGGTGCGCTGCGATGTCAGCGTTTCGGCGGCCTCCAACCCGAGCTGTTCTCTCAATCCGTGTGAGAAAGGAAAGCCATAAGTCTGTCACTCGCGATTGCCGGCTGCCCTGGAAGTCGTCCTGCATTTGTAATGTAAACGGGGGAGGGAGGGGAGAGAATCCGTTTGAGCAGGAAACTGGCACATTGACTGCAAGTAGCGAGGAAAATGTCTGCAAAAATGCAGCGCTTGGGCTTGAGGGGACACACGCGCTTTGTATTTATCGGTGGAATGGCCACACTGGCTCTTTTCATTCAACATTTTCAATGGGACTTGGTCGGTATGCTTGGAAGGGGAGGGGGCAGGGGAGCCGCCATGTTTTGCGTTCTTGTTTTTGGTTTGGTTGCGGAGCAGGGCACCGATTTGAACGTTGTGAAATGGCGGCAGCTGTCACGTCTCCGTCCGAAATCTCTGCAAACCGAAGCGACTGCTACGGACAAACAAAGATGGCGGAACCCGTGCGAAAAGTTCTCTTTTTGTTTGTTCGAACTCAAAAATTTGGGTTCATGTCAGTCAGGAACGTAGTGTTGGCGGCAGCCTGTCGCCGCGTCATCGGCGATTTTTCACGGAGACCCAGAAACGACGCTACACGCCGTCTCCTCATTCGCCGACAGAGGACGCTGCAGATTGTCTCGAGGAGACACGGGCGCAAGGGCCGGCCAGCGATCCGACCGCCAAGCGCTCCGACGCCGGGTCATTCGGTCCAACGCGTTGGCTTGACGACGCGTAGTTCCGTCTCTCGCTCAAGGACACGGTCGCAAGGGCCGGGGCTTTAACCGCCGACTTCTGGGTCGGGAAATGAGCACTCTACCACTGGAGCCGTGCCTCCCGGAGATGTCCGTTCGCAGGAGCGACCTTGTTATTTTTCTTTTGTACCCGCCCCCCCCCCCCCCCCCCCTTCTCCAAAGTCAATGGCAGCAGCTGCTAAATATGAAGCTGCCCTACTTACTCTTCTAATGGAGCCCACACACCACATTAACGTAGACAAATGAGAGTGGGACGGGGGGTCAGACGGTCAGGACACCTCAGGCTAGTTTCTGGGACGGGAAAGAAGTTTCCCCCAAAAAAATCAAGAAGAAGAAGAAGAAGAAGAAGCCTTGCACATTCAAATTGAAGCCAAAGGCACTCAATCTCTTCCTGTGACTTTGTGCTGGTGCCACAGGGGAGATGATTTGCCTCGAGGGGAAGGGACGCCACACTCATGAGGATTAGCGAGAGTGGCGGTGGCACTTGGATGGCAAGCGACCGGCCATCCCAGGGGCATTAGCATACACCCGCTCAACGCAATTGGACATTCAAGGAAGGAAAAGTGGACCTTTTCCGCATTCGCAGATGGCTGCAAAAACCTGCGGCGCGCAAATAGCCAATCGGGTAACATAGATCTCCATATGTATATGTAAAAGGAGCAAGCATGCGTCCCCGAAATGGTCCCACTTTACGGACACCCCGTTGCAATGCTGGAGACTCGGTTTCCTTTTTAAAACGATTTGATCTCCAATTTTCCAAAGAACATCCTAACGATACACAATTCAACAACACAGACATTCCCTTTGAAGAATTGTTTTCTCTGGATGCCGCCCAAAGGTGGATGTACGTAGCTGAGATGTTTCTTGAAAAAAAAGAATGGGAAAAAAAGCTCACGATCCACACCAAGCAACCGGCCGGCGTCTTCTGCGGTTTTACTCAGAAGGCGCCCGCGCACCACGGCGCTTCCGTCCCGTCGGGTGGCCGCCGCCGCGTCGACTCAAAAGGTGGCGCTTTCCGAGCGGCCCCGCCAGCACTTTGGCGGCCGGACGCCGGGCCGTCGGAATGATGAGAAAGAATTCACAAATGAGATGCGGTTGGAAGATGGCCGCCTCTCACCTCTGCGGCCGCCAATCCAATTAATACCGAGGGGGGGAAAAAAGCCAGTCTTTGTCTGGTTGTCGGCTGGCTTTGTCGACTATTTCGCTTGAAAGTAAACGCTTGAGCATGCTCAGGAAGCCGCGCGGCCCCTTCTTCACCCCGGGAGGCGAGCGAGCTTCTCTTGCCCTCCCCTTTTTAGCCGCCGAGCGTTTTCAAAAGCCTCTCCCAATTGCTGGAATTCACATGGTACCCACGAGAGATCCCAAAAGTTCAATCGGGCTCAATCCGTGATTTGAAGCGGGGTCGCCGATTCCGATATTTGGTGAAAGAAACGAAGAAAGTCCATTGGAAAAAAATAAAATTTAAAAAATGAGTAAAATTTTTCAGGGGACCTTTCGACATTGCAGTCAAGGGATGATGCTTTCACACCACATTGTGTGATGTGAAAAGACATCAATAAAGAAATCGATGAAATCATCATCATGAGAATAGATGGCTTATTGTCCAGTGAAACCAGTCTCGGGTCCGACAAAATGCGCAGTTGCTCGTCTTTGTCCAACTCTTCAAGCCCCCTCGACGGACCTGGCGAACACACCCAAATTTCGAAGCGCCTTTCCGACCTGGCATCGGAAGCGGCGCGAGGCCGTCTCGCCGCCGCAACCGGTCAATAAAGATCCCGTTTCTTGTCCTTGTAATCGCGCCGGACACCATGGCCGGTCCCCGAGGCGATGGAGTCCATCAGGAGCAGGGGCGCGACCAAGCGCCGGTGAAATATGTTCCTCCTTATCGCAGGTTCCATCCCCACCCTCGCGCCTCAAGATTCATTTGGCCAGGGAAATGAGCTCTTCAATAATTCATTGTGCGATATTTTGCCTGCAAATGAATCCTTATTCAACGTGACGGGGAGAATTAAATGATTGCTTACCGGCTCATTTGGACGTCATTATTCCTCTTTCGAGCGTCGCTGAAAATCTACACGCGAAAGACGGAAATGGATGACAATGTTTGCGGCCCGCTGTTGACAAAGAGTGCTCAGGCGGGATCTCGGCCCCCCGCGCCTTCTTGCGCTTTGGCTCGTTTCCGTCTTGGCGTCAATCGACGGCTCTTTAGCCGCCGCTCAAGCAAGCCTTGCAGTTTTGCCGAGTCACAACGGAAAGCAGCCATTTTGCATGAGGTTGAAGCTTTCTTTTTTTTCGTTGTTGATTTTTTTTTGGTGGTTGGGGGGGAGAGGAAAAACTCTTAACCTGGCTGTGAACTGCTCCTCGGTGACGTGTCTGAAGAACAGCCGTTTGTGACGGCTCCGATGAAGCAACAGCCCAAACTGTCAGCCGGGTCACAGTTTTCCTCTTCACCCAAAAAAAGAGACCCTTGTCTGACAAAAAGAAAGCTCACACCAAATTTGGCATCATAAGTAGACAAGCTACAGCGCGTCTGTCCTCGCTTGGTTTCTGCAGCGCAGAATGTGTGTGGATACACCGACGAAACTCACTCTGAAGCGTCCGTGACTTTGTCTGTCCATTCCATTTATTAGCTTTACAGCTAGCTTAGCTCAAATCTGACCAGCTGTTAGTTTGCTAAAGCGTGCGGTCAACGTGCGGTCTTAGAATGGTAAACCCCGCTCAAGTCCGGGCTCATGAATACCAAGTGGACTCGCTCAACTGACTGGCGTTGAACTTTCCGGACGTGCCGATCCTTATTTGCAGCATCCCTTTTTGAAAGGGGCGCGGTACAAAATACATCACAGAAAGGTTAAATGCAAATTAGCAGGGTCGAATGAAGCTTCCGGGCCACCTCTGTCTCTTCTAGTCGAGCGTTGAACTGTCCAAAGCTGTTACGCTGCCCCCCCCCCTCCCACCCTGCTGCCTTCACCGGTCAAGACTACTCATGACCGGAGGGCCGCGTGTTGCGGTCTGTCGGCTGCCAGCGTAAGACGCACGGCGCACCACAGCGGCCTGCTGTCACTCGCCCCCCCCCCCCCCCCCCCCCCTACGCCCCCGCACGTGCATCTCGTCACATCGAAGGAAGCTCCCTTTGGAGAGGCGAGATTTGGCCCGCGCTGTCAGCACGCGTCAGCCGTCATTAAAGTGTACGCATGCCGGGAGCCGAGTGACATTAGTCTTGTCAAGCCAGGAGAAGAAAGGATCCCGTCAAATGGGGGGGGGGGGGGGAACCGTAGTTCACATAAGCACAGAGAAAGAAAAAAAAATGCAGCTTTTTTTAAAGAGTGATTATTGGGTTGACGGGGGGGGGGATTATATTGGAGGGTGTCAACTAGATTATATATGCTGATGTCGCGTCTGCCATTTTTGCCGTTAACATGTCGCATGTCGGAGAGTTTTGGTGGAGCCTTTTGGGGTTTTCCTTGGAAAGCCGACAAAGCGTCATGACGAGAAAAGTCAAAGGCGTGAACAAAAACACCCCAAGCGTGAAGTGACCGAGGCGGCCTAATGAAAAGCCAACCCCCCCTGCTGGGTTTGCAATGAATCCGGCCCAGCATCAAATGGAAGCTTTGGCCGTTAACCTCCTGGCACGGAGCCCTCGGCGGCACGCGCGCCATATTGGCCCCGAGTGGCCCCGTTGAGTTCATCTCCTTTCTGCGCCGCTTGACCTGCGACAAGGGCGCCCTCTTTTTCATCAAGCCGCGGCGGAGGGAGGCCGCGACACTTGACGCTCTATGATTTTTTTTTTTCTTCCTGGAAGTTTCTGCGCATTCGCGGTCACGGTGCGTTTGTTCAGGCTCGGCACGCGGGCGCCAAGTTAGCCAAAGGAATGGGATGTGGAAGAACGGGAGCCAAAAGCGGGAGCAGAAGGAAAGAGAAAAAAAAAAGGACAAATCAGATGGATTATCCTGAGGCAAAAGTCTTTGGCAATCTGTTTGCTCTCACAGTTTCTCATTTCCATTTGTTTACCGCATCTTTTTTTTTTCCTCCTCATAAGCTTGTGGAGAAAAGATTCCCCCCCGCCCCTCAAGCCCCCACACTCTCTGCGACCAAAGGGTGTCGCCATCCCCTCTTCCCATCTGTCGGGCCGCTCTGGCGGGGGCTAATTAGCCTAATCCCCGGAATCCAGAGAGCAGGCCGGCGGCATGTGGCGCCGTCCCAGGACGCCGGCGTTTTGCCTCCCGGTTAAAATGTGGCAATTCATTACCGGCCGCCGGGGGCCAGCGGAAGCGGCGCGTGGGGAGTCCCCGGCAGGTGCGGCGGCTCTTGAGGATGTCACGACGGCATCCAGTCAAGGCTGCCGTGTTACGGCCAACGTTTGACTGACGAGTGGATTGATTGGAAGCGCGACGGCCATCTTTGTGAAACGCCGGAGCGCCTTTGTCGAATGGGCCACCGTGTGGCCAACCTGGTCCAACCGAACGATCCCACTCGTCACGGCTGAAACGTACGTGTGGCATTTCTCCCAGAGTTCCTGTTCCAACCTGACGCCGGACACGGTGGTGTTTTTGCCGTCGGGACACAACAGAATGCCAGAATGCTCCGGCACGTCCGCCACGCTCGTGAGGCTAAAGCGGCTGGCGCGACGGACGGGGGGAGGGAGGGATGCTTATCGTGTATTGTTTTGCTTTTCCAGTCATGGAAATGTTGCCGCTGTATTTTCCATCCTCGTCGACGGCCATTTTATCGGGAATGGCGACCACGAACGAGTGTAAATCGATTTTTGCCGCAAGAGGTCACGACGGCAAGAATGAAGCGAGATTGAGAGCCGATGGATTTCTGGCCCGGCGCCAGCATTTGCTCCAAGAAGTTTGCGGATAGCCGCTGGTGAAATGAAACGAGTGATGTTCAAGCGCCGCTGCACAAGGGAAATCAACCAATGCGGGCTGTGAGAGAATGCCGAACAACAACAACAGCATCGTTTGGACCGGGATGAAGGTTTGAGGCCATGCGCGTTTGCCAACAACCTATTGTGACCCGCAGGGCAACAAGTTGCAATACCAGCACACTTTTTGCCAGAAAGTTCCACCTCGGTTTCATCGGGACGGAAACAAGATCTCCCAACCTCTTCATTAACTTTTCATTAACCACACTATCTATGGATCTTTCTTTCTTTCTTTCTACGTATCCAGCCAGCTAGCTAGTTTGCCCGCAAGCTAGCTATCTCCGTAGCTAGCCGCCCGCCTGCAGCTGTGTAGCTTGTGTTGTGGAGCCTCAACCACACGGCCAAAGTTGTCATCTAAAACGCCGACCGGAAAGCACTTTTCTCGCCCTGAATACAAATTGTCGGAAAGAGACGCACGCATGAAAACGGGCTTTAAAGCCCCATCGGTAGATAATGAAGCAAGCCCGAGGGAAATTGTCTGGTTGGCCGTGTCCAATTTCAAATGATCAGACATGGTGACGAGGGAAGGCTCGGAGCGAGCGGCTTTCCATCCCAAACAAAGGCCACGCCGGCTGATTTGGCTTGATTAGCACGCCTCCGCGCAGACAGAGCTAGCTAATTAGCCAAATCACCTGCCGTACCGCCGCGCATAATTCCCCCATCGCTGCTTTTAAGCGTGCCCGCGTCGCCATCCGCTCGTCAAGTTGATTACACCTTCCCAATGACCTTGCTGGTGGCAAGTGTGTGTGGGGAGGGGAAGGGGGGCTTTTAGCATTCCACGGGAACCTGAACCACCCCACTTGACTTCCAGAGATGTGATTTCACCTTGGCCTATCCTCATTAGGATCTCTTTGCTCAACATTAGGGCCCTAAGTGCCTTTAATTGACGCTCGTTTCTCCGCCAGCTCGACTTTGCTGACGAGAAGGCGCACTTGTTAGCCTCTGCGGCCTCGAGCGGATCGCACGTTGGCTGATGGAAGCGTCTCTCAGCGTTTCTTGGCAATCGTCGCGACTCCGACGTGGCCTCATTTTTCCCCATAACGTTGACTCGGATTGGGCGAAGGCGAGTCAAATGAGATGATCCCGAGTGACGGATTCCATCGGGTGACCTCATCTCCTTCTCCTCCCTGACCACCAAGTATTGATCGCTCTCCCTCCCTCATCGACTTCATCTTTGGCAGTGGCCGATGTCTTGGCGGCCGTTGGAGCTCCCTTTCGCCGATGATGGTTTGCCTCGGCACGCAACTCGTATGATTTTTTTTTTTCCAACCAACATTCCTAAGGATTTTTTCCCCCCCCAAACATAAGACGCCGCGCGAGACAAAACATTTGCGCCTCACTCATCATCTATCAACTATCGGCTGGCTGATTATGAAAAAAAATAATAATAATCACCATTATTTTGCTTGGGATTGAAATCAGGATGAAGAAAACGATTATTCATAGATTATTGATTCAATCAAATTGAATGGAACATGACCTTGACTCCAGCATTAGTGGCTGGCGATGTTTTAAAAACGAAGCATGTATTTTTTTTTTTAATTTAAATGTTTGCAATTCTTTTTGCGTTTAGTTTAAGAGTAAACTGCGGCCGGGGTGTCTTGGTCCAAGCTTGCAAAGGCACGGCGCCGTTCTCCACCTGAAGCGTTTTTCTTCAATGAGAAAGTCTGAAAGGTGGAGAGAAGGCAAAATGTCCATCCCGATAATTCGCTCACTATCATCACCTTTGTTGTCGGCGGCCATGATGGCGCACCCGCAGAATGGAATGTGGCGTCACCCTGTAGGCTGCGACCCCCCCCCCCCCCACTTCTCACTCCACTTCCACACATGCGTCTGTGTGTCGCATTTTCATGTCTGTCTCCGAGTTGTTTTGTTTTTTTTTCCCTTCAAATCCAACCTGTGCTTCCCTTAGTCAGTCTGTGTTGTCTCTCCCCCCTGCTTTATTTAGTTCATGTGGAATAATGATCTTTGAGAAGCTTCGAGGGCGAGCCTTTTCTTTGACTGCTTTTTGCAGTTGAAGCATTCCGGTAATTCAATTGGACTGGTGTGTGCCATCTCATTAGGCTGAGCTTTGTTTTTTGTTTTTTGTTGAAGACGCTTTTTGCTGTCGCTTCAGCCTTCAGCGCAGCTGTCAATGCCACACGAATACATTATGGTTCACTTTCTCCGAAGGCGTTACAGAATTAGGAGGCGCGCCACTATTTGACAAGAAGATGCAAATGATGAAATGAGCCACGCACTGACGCCGCGATCAGCACGTTTAATTCAAGGACGCAACTGAATTGCGGCAGCCTCTGCGCCTGCCATTTCATCTTGCGGATTTTCCACCCGAGCCCCCTTTGACCTCTTTGGGATCTCCTACGTCACGTCCTTTGACGGGCTGGATGGTTTTGGTTTTGGGGGGGGTTTATTTTGGGTTTTCTTCCCCCTGTTTTGACCTTGACTTAATTTCTGCCCTGACTGTCACTCAGAGTTTTGCTGGAGCCTCACGGCGGTGTCATTCAATCTGTCCCGAAGCCTGCGACAGGGTGATGGTGGAGGACAGCGCGGCGCTCGATAAGCGCACAAGGCGAGAGTCTCTTCTGAATCGAGCAGGTTTCTGATGACTCGCTCTTTAAAGAGAAGAGCATGTTCGGTGCCAAGGTAGGAAAAGCGTATGGAAATGCGGACATGCGTCTTTGATCCGGAGCCAGCGGCGGCGCGAATTTGGCAGTCGGCGTCTGACCTCCAGGCACGCTAACAGGCTAACGAGGCGCTAATGCGTCCCATTAGGCCCCATTTGCCGGGAGGGCTTTCTTTTCGGAGAGCATCGCGCCGCCGCCGGATTTCGGATGGGCGCGGTATAATGACGCGCGCCTTTCTTCCCGCTTCATAAAAGACTGAAGGGTCCTGCTGAGCGTCATTAGGAAGGCCATTTGTAGCAGGCTTTTCCTTTTCACACGACGTTGTCAAAATGAAAAGTGTGCTGCGTCTCCAAAGTCTTGCGAGCATCTGTTCAACTCTCGTAATTACCGGCAAATCCCGCACTCGGCGAATCCGAATGAGCGATTAGATGCATTAGGCGCTTCGGGACGTACGCGGGAACAATGGGGAAGACGTGGCGCTTTGTGTGGCGTTGCCGCGCACGCATGCAAATTGGCGCCACGCCACGCGGCCAGCCATTTTCCGCCTTCCCGTAGCGTGGCGTCGACAAATTGAATCCGCGGCTGATTTCCATTGTGCCGCCGCATAAGTAAGCTCTTATTTATTCATTGCTTTTCTCCCACGGACATACGATCAAATGGAACAGCTCTGCTCTTTTTGGATGCTGCCCGCCACAAGCGCATTCACCTTTCCCCGGCGAAAACCCGCGTGCGAAACCGTCGCTTGGTTAACACGCACCGGAGACGACGTCATTTCAAACTCCATTCTGCCCCGACGGACAATTGCTCCTTTCTCAGACCGGATAAAATCTGTCACAAACTCGCGGGCCAAGTATGGCCCGCAGAGCGCTCGTTAGAGGCCACCGCCTTGATATGAAAGTTTAATGCAAGTGCCGCCCACGCGAATGTTAGCACTAGCGCTGTGCTAGTAGTCTGTCTCATTCGAAGGCCGACGGTTTCGGAGTAGCCTTTAGCGGCAACGTGACCGTGCCCGCGGTGCGCCGCACCAGCTTGAACAGGCGTGGAATTCACGCATAGAAACAATCCGCCGCTGCCGCCTTCGCTCGTGCTGCTGAATACACATTTAAACAGACAAACAACACGCCGGGGTGGCTGTCACCGGAGCCGGCTGCGCCCAAGTGCCAGACCCAACATCACGCACACGCGCACACACACACACACAGTTTTTCCCATTCGTGATGTGAGATGTCAGGTAGGGAAAGAGTGAGTGTCCCTAGGTTGCCATGGTAACAGTGTAGGACGCATGACTGGCATCTTTGACTTTTCTGATTAAGCTTTGAGGCCAAAGGGCAGGGGGGGGGGGGAGAATCAATGTGCATGTATATCATTTGAGTTGAACACATGCACAACATAAAACAGCGCTCCCTGATGGCGGCAGTGCTTCTTTTATTTTTTAAATGTTATTTTCACCACAAAGGAGCTCATCAGTATGCCGAAGCGCTCCGTTAGCTACTGGCTACAGTTTGAAGCCCTGACTTTTGGTGCCATATTCCCTTCAAGGTGTGTTGTCGGTTGACAGTGCTGCTGTTTTTGTGAGCAACAACCCGATAGCCTACAAGGCCCAGAGGACTGCTATCTTCTTTTTCTTTGCCACGATATATATATATTATATATATTTATTTATTTTTTGTCAGTCCAGTAGAGTTGTGCAGACTTGTTGAATCCATTGTCTGGCAGCGGAAAGCTGATCTGATGACCCCGCGCCTCACCGAGAGGCTTTCTGTGCCTCCTTTCCCTCGCACTCGACTTTGAGGGGAGTTGGCATTGAAATGCTCAAACAAACTTTGCAGGCCGGTGTTTAAAATTTGATGCCTTGTTTTGGGATTCTTTTTGATTCGGTTTGGTATGCAGGGCGCGGCGTGCCGTCCTTCCGCCCAACCCCGATGGATGATTGCGCCATTACGGGGATGCGACTTAAATATGTCCACTGTTTACTTTGTCTCGTTAGCGAGGAGTGAGTTGGAACGAAGAAGCTGTAGGCGGGAGGCATCCAACACTATCTTGACATGATTCAGCCTCGGCGGAGGTCGTCGCTTCACCGACTGCAATTTTCATTGTTAATTAACGCGGTCGGAGAGCCTGACAACCGTCAGCTCGCGTATGAGTGGATGTACCGCATCGCTGTCGGTGGCGGCGCGTCTTTGCTCAACCGCAAACGGGGGCTTTTAGTTGTCGGATTTGGGGCGGGGGGGCATGGGGGGGGGGGGGGTTCAAGAACATTTCAAGCGAACAAAAATGACTATAATAACTTAATGCAGTGAGGCAGCAAGCTTTCACGAAAAGAGGCCAGCGATAATGCGGCGTGTCGCTTCACGGTCAACATGCGCTTCTACTTGCAAAGCAACCACGTGTCCGAATCCAGCGGAAACATGAATGAAGAAAGAGGCTGTCAGGGCAAACCCCTGATCTGGGTAGAGTTTCTCTTCCGGGTGCGTTTCGATGATCGCTGGGGCTGCTCTTTGAGTTGGCAACCAAATTACACCGGGCTACAAGCCACATGTCAGTACTTTGGGTTTTTATCAGAACAAAACAAGTGTTGATCTGCAAAATTGACCTGTTTGCAATCATCTACAACGTTGCTTCGGACTGATCAATTGTTTGGGACTGATCACGGATCCTTGCGGTACTCCCCAAGTAACCTTGTTCAACTCTGACACGGTTACATTCATTTTGGCATGTTGCCGTCTTACCTTTGAGTCGGTGACCGCTCGTACCGCGTGCTTTTTGTTTTTCTTTGGAATTTGTCTGGGATTTATTGTATGAGACACTTTCTCCAAGATGATATGAAGTAAGGGAATCCTCTGCTATTTGTATCCCTACCAAGTAGTGGTCCTGTTTTACCAAAGCCCCTGGTGATTTTTACCCTACATTGTATTTATTCATTTCCTAAATAACTGTTAAAAATGTCAGAAAATGACCACTGATGGTGACGATGGCGCCGGTTTTGTTGGCAACCAACTTTTCCTGATGCGAATCGGCCGCTCGAGTATACTCAAGCCATGTTTCTACCATACGCCTACACTTGACGTCCTTTGTCGACAACACTTTCCAAACGTTGGCCCGGGTCCTTGTCGGTTACGACGGCGCTGCTCATTTTGCTAAGCGGTAGTGTGTGAAGAAAGCATCCGAGAATTGTGTGAAATACAGTCACTCCTTCTTTCCAATGGGTCAAGGAAAGTGATTCTTTGAACCCGGGGACGTACGCCGACACGGTTTGGAGCGCAGCGGCGCATGTAGGAAGGTGACAGCAAACAACAACGTGGACCAGCGGACTTAATAACCTGCAGCCGCCAGCCCCATCTACCGAAACGACCAGACGGGTCGCCGCGGAAAACAAATGGCCTCCGTATTTTCCTCTGACCCGACGTCAGCGCCGTGGCATCTCCAGCGCGTGTGGACGACTTAATCAAAACGCCGGCTTCCCCCCCCCCCCCCCCTCCCGCGGCTCGCCACGCAGTTTGTTTTGCTGCACTGCGGAGAGAAGCGCAGCGTACCCTTGCTGACCTTTCGCAAGGCCGGGATGGCGACAGTCACCGCAGCGGCTTCGAGGCTCCTACGTCAATAAGCAATTGATAACCGAGATCCCCTTCACTGGTCTAAAATGAGATCTTTGACAGGCGGCGTTGGCGACCAAGACGCCGGCGCCGTACGGCGGCGGCAGTGGCGTCAACTCACTCCGCAGATGGTGAAGAATTCTTCAAGCTCTTGATCGCACTAAAATCTGCTAGCTTAGTGCTAACAAATAATAGGTTGGGACTCCCGAATCGTCTTAAGCATCATATCCCTTTTTCTCAACACTTCAAAATAGTATCCAACCCCTCAAATCAATCACCTAATGTCACTTTTTGCCACAGCAAAGTAGAATGACCCCCCCTCCACCCCCGCCACACAAAAAAAAATGTTTCTCTTCAAATAGGACATCACACACAGCTTTTCTCCTACCAAATGAGACTTTCAAACTCCCCAACCAAAGCAAAATGATGCCTTTTGCGCAAAAAGATGACCTTTTCACACCAAAACCACCCCCCCTCTTCCTTTGTCAAGCAAAATCCTTCTTTATGATTGTCTTTTCTTGAGTTTGTTTCTTATAAGCAGGGTGTACCCCGGTTAATTCCTTCCTAATCAACAGTCACATCTATTTGCAAATGTCCATGATGGGCCACTGATGGAAATGCTGACCTTCGGAACGTGCTCGACTTGCCTAATTAGTAATCGGCTCAGCCACGACGATGCATTTTCTCTGCCTGCGGGATCACTTTTAATGAAATCCGTTGCCTTGACACACTCATGTTTCTTTCGTTTATTTTATTCTATCCCCCCCCCCCCAGCCTAATCCTCATAATGAACCTCGGGCCAAAATAAGAGACGCTGCAGTTTCCTCAGCCAGAGTGAAAAGCACTTTGCCGTCGCAAGATTCATGCTCAAATCATCAGTGGAGCCCCAACTTCAAAAAAATGTGGCGTCGTGACATCTTCGGGTGCCAATTAGGAGGCGTTCGTCATGTGCCGCGTGCAAAACAAAGACGTTGATGAGAGAAGGGGGGTGACAAACATCAAATGGAGAATGCGACTCCCCAAGATGTTTGCATCACTAAGTGGAGCGCCGTTATCTCTCCGAGCTAAAGCGGAAAAGTGTTTTTTGCTTTTTTTTCTCTCTTTCTTTTCAGTATGATTTTTTTTTCCCTTCGGTGAAAGGATCCTTCCCGGACGGACAAGATTTCTTGTCTTCGGGGTCTCTCTTGACTGAACTCATCCCACACAAAGGCTGAACTTTGTGTCGACGATGGCGGATTTTGTTTGCGATCCTCCTCGGGCGCAGCGTCAAATAAATAAAGCCGCCGCCGCCCTTGCAGCGTGGGGCCGACGCCGAAATCCATTTCCCTACAGGAGCAGTAGGACCAGAAAAAAAAAGGTGTGGGGGGGGGGGGGCAGTGGTAAATGGGAATCGGAGCGATGAGTGAAGCCATGTCCTGGAAAGCACACACACACAAAAGGCAGATCCTAGAACACATTTCAGCGCGGCGGACGGACTGAAAACAACACCGGAGAGTGATTTGATGGACGCCTCGACAACGGCGACTGTTTAGCCAGTTAAAAAGTACACGCGAGGAAGCCCGCGGCCGGCCGCAGCTGTCGTTGCGTTCTCTTAGAAGTGGAGATAAAAGCAAAAAAAAAAAAACCAAGGCCGTTGAATTTAATTGCACACAAGCAGGAAGCAAGTGAGCGTACAAAACGCTAAGGTGGCGCCAGGCCGCGTTTGAAGCAAGGCGCCGCTGTGGAATGGCTTCCAAGAAACCAAATGCCTTGCGGACCTTTTGGGACAGTTTGGATGAGTGACGAGCGGTCGGACGCGGCCGCGCCACGACGCCCACTCGCTGTTTTAATGTCCTGCTTTTTGACAGTAATGACGAGTCATTGAAGTGGCTGCAGTTACTTTGCGAGGTCGCAATCCGTTCCAGGAGAGCAATTAATGATGACGATCGACCCTCACCCTTCACCGTTAAGCGCTTGCGCTCGGGCGCAGGAATGAGTGACCACACTCAAATGGGAATCGCATCTTTGAGCAACTAGATTGCCGGCTGACGGGCTGGAAAAGGTTTGGCAACTGGAATTTTCTTGGGAGTCCTAAACAGGGCCAGTGTAATACTGCAGATCTTGTCCCGGGCCCCTTTTTGGAAGAACATCGTCTGTTGGCGTTTTGCTCTCTTTTATTTGATTTCTGTATTGGATGCGCTCGTAGACTTGGCTTTCTTTTGCCGCGTTGCCTGGCTGATGGGAGACTTTTGACAGCGGCACGCTGGGAGGACTTTGAAAAATATTCTCACATCTTCGCAGACGAGGAAAAGACGAGCGGCGGTCGATCAACAACCTGACAACGGAAAGTCCCGGTAAACCGGAACCAGGCAAAAACCACGTCTGGCCAGCCGCCCGTTCAGCCGAACGTCAAAGCAATTCAACAATTGCTGCCGTTAGCTCGGTGGCAGCAATCGTTGGGATCCCCCTCCCAAAGCCATGCGGCCTGAATGGGGGTCTGATGAGCCAAAGCGCCACCCCCATCCATCGGGGGTCGCGCGGCTCATCAACCACTGCGCCCTTCACTGCCTGGCGGGAGGACGAGCCAATCAGCGGCCCATTTGCCTGCGCCGCACTCTCAAATCAAGTTGCATAGAAGACTGGGGAAAGACTGCCGGGCACGAGTCGGCTTGCCGCTGGGCGCGATCCGATGAGGCGCGAGGGGGGAGGTGGGGGGAGGCTCAATGCGGAGGCACGGCAAGGACGGCGAGAGGAATCCGCCGCCGGGAGCCGCGAGATCTCACCGGCTTCGGCTCGTAAATGAAGACGGACGTCTGGTCATTCGGCTCCGTCGGCAAGACAGGAGGGCGACCGTGGCGGAAAGGTCGGGCCGACACCGGGGCCGAGTAAGAACGCCGGCAGGAGGAATCAAACTGCGAAGCCTCTCGATAGACTCGCAAGTAAAGCGAGATGACCGCAGAGGGCGAACGTCATTGGAATCAACTGGCCTTCATTTGTCACGCCGGCCCAAAAATAGCTTGAGATGAAGTTCTTGGCGTTCCGCGAGTTAGCGAGACAAATGAAGCTCGCTCATTGTGGCCGGGACAATAGAGGCCGGCGGAAAGAAATTGCACTTGGCTGCAACACAGACGGGAAAATGCCTTTGGATTTGAAAGAGCAAAGAGCTCATGAATGGCTCCTGGAATGGGATGGCGGCTACTCGTGAAGGAGCCACGGTGACTCCAAAAAACAAAAAAGAAGCCTTCCTCGCCAGTCGTTGGCACTGCACGGCATTGGACGAGCGCCGTCGGTGAATACCCGTGCCGCCGTCTGTCTGAAACTCCAGCTGGGACCGAGCATCCCAACGTGCGAACCCGAATTCAATTCAAAGCAACGGAAGATAACTTGGGATGGGATTTTGCGGCCATTGGCAGTAGGCGACGGCGCAGACCGGTCCTTCCGATCATCGTTTGCCAAAGTGCGGATGTGCGCCCCAGCTTGTGGGTGGCCTCAGTCGCCCCACAAAGGCAATCACGTGGCGAGGCGACTTGGCTTGACTTTGGAATCGGCCCGTCCTCCGTCGAGTGTCTCCAGTCGCTCCAAAATGCCGCGAGAGACTGAGCATGCGCGGCGTAACTCCGTAACTCTGTACGTTTTGGAGTTCTTTTGAAGATCCGATGATTTGGCCCAGCCCCGCCTTACCTCCGCCCTGAGCCCTGGGTCTGCTGACCGCACGCCGTTCGAAACACCGAGAACCAAGCAAGAGGGGACGCGGGCTTTTGCGTCGCCGCTCCCTCTCTTCGAAACCGACGTCTCGAAAATGCATTTTTCTTCTTTGGCTTTTGACTCGACAGGAGACCTGATTTGGAGTCGGACTCTTTTTCGTCGTTATTCATTTGTCTTCTCGTCTGTTGTTTTCAAGCGCTCCCCAAATTGTTTCCATGGTGACCTGCCGCCAGCCCGGCCGTCGCCCCCTCGCGCTGCGCGACGATGCTGACCGGAGAGGCTCCCCCTTGCTAATGGGCTCCCCTTAAGGCAAATCCACACACGGCGTCAGCATCGCGTCATGCGCTTCCTCTCCGGCGACGACTGTCACGCAACGGCGAGTTTATGACGTGTCCGAGGTGCCCTCGGCCAACACTGATTGCACCCCCGCCCCTACCTTGGCCTGGCCAGCTAAGAGCCCTGACGGAGAACAAGAGCGTCTTTCTTTGAATCCCTTTTCGTCCTTGATGTTGGATTTGTCATGCGAGTGGCAGGCGTAGCGGAGTAGCGCATGCGACAACGTGGAGGCAGGAAAGTGCTTAAGATTGCACCGTGGTCTGTGCCCTTTTGTATTATTTGGGCTTTTGTTGTTGTTGTTGACTTTGCTTTTGATGGCAACGCGGACACCCGCAGCGGCTCCTCTTGTTTTGTGTTGTCTTGGTGGAGCCCGCCTGGCGTATTTGTGGCTCTGCCTTTGCACTTTGCCAGAAAAGCAAGATGTACGGCCACGGCCCTGACGGCGGGCCACAATTGCAGACGGCTGACCGCGAACAAGATCATGCGCCACCGCAGCTTTTTTTAACGTTCTTTTATTTTTTGAAATACTTTTTTCTTGAAGTGAAAGCGATAAGATGCTTCGGGTGCCATTGACACAAACGCCAAAATGTATCGTATATTTCCCTCTTCGCATCCCTCGCGAGCGATCCACTTGTTACTGAGGACTAGACGCAGCATCAATATCAATAGTCGCGGTTTGGGGGCCTCTGGAGACAGTGAAGCGTTAGCCACGCTAGCGCTAAATTGTTCGGCCGCTAGGGCCCGGCGACCTCCAAAGCGGCAGACCTTCCCGCCGGCGCAGTCACACCAACGAGGCAATTTCAATCACTTTTAGCAGGAGAGCAAAACTATTTGTGAAAATGATCCGTTTGCGGGTCGGAATCGCTTCCAAAAACATGACGGCATGTCTTTACGTACTCATTTGTCAAGTCCTCGTTTACGATGTAGCCAAAGGTAGCTCACGGAGACAAATTCCTTGCGACTTCTTCGGACTTGGCCAACAAGGACGATTGGGATTGGCAATTCTCTGGCCATGTTATTGGATAGGAGCGCATGTTCATCATTTGTCAGCGAGCACCATTTGCAACCCGGTGCTTTATTCTGTGACGTCAATCAACAAGTCGGCCCGTTTCAAGCAAAAGGGCGGAGGAAACGCTTGGCGTGGCGACGGACCCAACGTCGGTCACGGGCGACGAGCGAGCGGCTGCAAACGACACGCAACGCCTGAAAGAGCCTTGATTGCCGGGGCGCCCGAGTGACGCGTACGTCGTTTGCATTAGCGACGAGCATTACGGGCCCGCTTAACGTAGCGCAGATGTCTCATTACGTTTGCCTCCAATTATCGCTTCCATTGATCCTTTTCATCGGCGCAGATAATAGTCGCTGATTGCGGACGATCGGCCCGCATGCAAATTCTCTTAGCGGGCGGCAATTAGCCGGATTGTCAACCCCTTTTGCTGTGACGGATGAGCCGGCGTCACGCGGAGCTTCAAAGGGGCCCGGTCGAAGGTCGAAAGCGCAAGCGCACCTGGACGTCATTGCCATTGCGTCTTTGACGAGCGTTTCAGACGTCGGCGGTCGGGACGGGAAGTTGGAATTTGAAAGCCGAGCTCAAAGGGAAACCTCGACTGCGGCCGCAAACCCGAATTTCAAAAGCCTCCATTTTTGTGTGAGACCCGAATAGCAAACTGGAACTTGAAGCCTCTACCCTGTTCTATCAACCTCGATTTTAGAACAGCAAGTCCGAATTGAAATCCGAAAGCCCCCAACTCCGGCCCTGGCTTGAAATACGAAAGAGAAGTTCGCAGCCGAGCCCGACGGCCTGGAACCCGAGCCGACCGCGACCCTTTCCAGGTAATTCATCTGCACCCCCCACCATTGTTGGGTCAAATGAGCAAGCCACAAAACATCCCGCTTGTTTTGTAGCCTTTTTGACACACTTGGTTTGATTTTTGCCCCAAACGTATTCGGAGTGTACAAATCATTTGGAATTGGCGGATGCCACCGAAGCAAGTACGAGGATTGACTTTGAGTACTGTGCAGGACAGGGTCGCGAGATCCCCGGGACTGAATCCGGCCTCAGACGAACGTCGACGTTTGCAGCGCACCCCCCCCCCCCCCCGACAACGAAGGCTCGAGTCAAAGGGCGCCGTGGAAACAGAGGCGGCTTTTGTTCTTTTGTCCTCGGCCCGGAGCCAAATGGGACCTACTTACTAGGCGATAGCGTCGCCGTCAAATTGCGACTGCCTCGCGCCGACACCTCGCAGGTTACGTTACGCGCAACATCTGCAAATAGGGAAGGACGGCGCCGACGCGGAGGAGGGAGGCAGGCGAAATTGGACCCCAGGCTGCCGCCGCCGCGAATCTCGGAGTGTTGTTGCGCGCAAATGAAGCCGGCTTTTATCTGGGCTCGGAGGCGGCGCACAAAAGGCGGCGGCGCCGCACGACGTGGCGGCTTTTCAAATGGGGATCAAAAGGTTGCAGCTAATTAACAGGCTCCATACGAGTTGCCGGGCTTCATCCCGGTCAAAACGTCAAAACGCTTGCTCCGTTGCTTTTCCATGCACCTGCCGTGCCATAAGCGCAAGATTAGAACGGCTTTCTTGTCGTCGGCGCAACAAAATGGAGCGAGAGACATGGAAAAGCGAGGGATACGGAACGGGGGTCCGCCGGCGAGCCTTTTAGCCAGCCCCGTTTTCGCAAATCAAAAGGAAAACATCGGGGAGAGCCGACCGAGCTCCTCTAACGAGAGCGCGGAATGGATACGGAGGGAGAAACCTCGGCAAACTAGCATAGCCGAAGAGAGGAGCGCACGCGGAGGTGGGGGGGAAGCTATCGTTGGTGTCCACCTCGCAGAAGAAGGGCTTTGCGGCCAACCGCAATCCCGTTCTTCAATTCCGTCAAGGAGCAAAAGGCTCACTGTGACGACAGCGAGTTGAGGCTTGACTGGATGCGCTCATTCGTTGCTTGTTGACAAACGGCCAAATTGCTGAAAATGGAAAGAAAAGGAAAAAAACGGCAACACGTGACGCGGGGCCGGCCTCCTGTAAACGGATCGACTCGCTTTCATTTTGATTGAAGCGTTGGATCCTTGGCAAAAGCTTTTTCTCTGGCCAACGCCGATGGAAAGCTAACGCCTCGGCCTTCCGTCACACCTCTTGGAAAAGCGTCGTCAAAGCGCTACCGTCGCCAATCGTCACGTCGCGGCATTTCACGAGGCATATGCCGCCGGCAGCCGTTTCGCCGGCCGCTTCGCGCTACGAAAGGAAAACACCATCTGGTGTGCCGGCTAGTGGCTAGGCTACGCTAGCCGGGGGGCCGGATCGGGCCCCGCTGCGTCCCGGGATTATTTTAGCGGCGGTTTAGATCCTCTCCATTAGCCCCCAGTGGCTCGGATTATTGGCTAATCATCATTATGCGTGCGTGAGCGAGCCGCTTAAGCACCTGCGCTTTCACTTAAATCTCGTTAGCTTCAGCGATCGGAAACTTGGGCGTCGTGGCTCCGATTAATTTAACAAGGGGGAAAAAAAAAATCCCAACTTCTTCCGATGTAAAGCCTGTTTGGAGCATCTTGATGGAGCAGATGATGACGGGAGACGCAAATCCACCATCTTGAAAATCAATCTGTGGTTTGTGGTGGTAATGAATCGACAAAAAACGGGATTGGATTGGCCCGCAAGTACCCCCGCGAGAGCGCTCGTTTGTTTTAGGGAGCGACGTGGGCGAGGAGTAATGGCTTTCGTTACCTTCCTGAAAAGCTCCTCTGGCGTGTGTTCCGCTCGAGCGGAGGAGAGGAGTGCGTTCGAGCCGCCGCCTGGACCAAGCAAGCGCTGCATGTGGAGCAACCGTCACATATGCAACAATAAAACAATCAAAATTCATCAAAAGTCGAAAGCACAAAAACGGTCAAACCCAGTCAAAAGCCACAGAATACAAATCGGTTTGGAGACGAGCTTGAAAGATGGCCAGCGAGTGGGCTAGCCCAAATCCCCCCCCCCCCCCCCCTTCTGGGCCTCCGCTCACATTTAATGCTCAATACTTTGACTATTATCCACTTCAATTGATCAATCAGCATTGATCTTTTCACCACTCAGCAGACATTTGGTGCGTTAGGTTAGATAAAGTGCGTCCTGAAGTACGTGGATATAGTTACGAGATGATGGTTCATCGCAAATTTTAATCACATGGTTTTATGTGTCCCTTAACGTATTTTTAATGCTGATTAATGCAGATGTGTATATATATTTTTTTGTATACAGCATATAGCTATGTTAGTCAAAAAGACAACTACATTTACATCCACATGACATGTCATATTATTGTTATTCTGAAAGGCCCCCGTGCCAGAGAACAAACGGGAGAAGATGTGGAATCCGCAAAGTGGACTTGGCTTTCCAAAGTGAGGACATATTTTTTGGGACCAGTGTCCATTTTCATTGACCCGGAAGTCAACTTGAAAATGGACGTGGGAAGAAGATGAATTTGCACGTTGACCTGCGGTGCCCAGGTCGCGCCACGAACACGCACGCTCATATGAGGCCTGGCAAAAGGGATGGGAAAAAAAAACACCGGCATCGGGCGTTTGCCGAGACCAGGCGAGGAAATGAAGTCAACTCGGCGGCGAACAAGCGACACTGATGAAGCGCTTTACAGTACGACGCCGATAAAGCAAATTGATCCTTCGATAAATCCTGCGCCTGAGTGGCAAGCCGAGCAGACAACAAAGTGATGAACGACTTTCATCAGTGGGGAGGAAAGAAAAGGAAAAAGGGCCGTGACGCATCACTAGCGGGGCTCGTCAAACAAATTGCGAATGAACGAATGCAAATGACCCCCCCCAACCCCCACCCACCCACTGCTACTTTAATGGGCCTCATATTTTAAGGGTTAGCGGAGGGACACGGAAAACAAAAAGCACAGCATGCGACGAGGATCAACGGAAAGAGCGCACTTTTCACTCTCCTCTCTGGAAAATGGAATCGGCAGAACGAGACCAAAGCGCCATCTGGCCTCCACTTCCGTCAACGTACTGACCCCCCTCCCAACCACCACCCACCCACCCACTGCTACATATTATACTGACATACCGTCACAATCAATGGCGACAAGTCCACCTCGGAGGCCCACCGTGACCCAGATGGCACCTTGGTGCTTGTGGATCAGGCGGGCGCGCCACCACATTTGCCGGCTAAGAAAAAAAAAAAGAGCGCCCTCTACCGTTTGGTGCGACTCGCTTGGAATGGCTTTGTCACGTCAACGCGATTTTCTCGTTTTTATCGCGCCAGCTCCCCAAAATATCGGAAATCGATTCATCAAGCGCAATCAGAAGCATGGATGGCTTTTGAGCAATCTGGAGCAAAGGTCCACCTGGCGTCGTGAGCGGATGCCTTTAGAAAGGCGCCGGCTGACCAAGCCGCGCGCCGTGGAGCCATTTTGTTTTCTTTTGGCTTCTCCTCTCCTCACTTGAATTTGACATTGAACACGTTCCGCAACCTTCTCGCTCACACGCACGCACGCACGCGGCGTCTGCACTGAAGCAATGACGACGCTCTATAAAAAGCAATTGTGCGAGCGCGACACTTCAAGGCACATTTGTCTCAGCACCTTGACATTGATCTTTTGTTTTTTGCAACAAAAAAAATACAAGGCGTCTGTCAAGTCATTTTCCGGCTTTTTGCCGCCACCGCTCTCAGAAAAAAATGGAATCGTCCTGAAATGCAATCATCTCCCGTGCATTTGCGACATGATGCGCATCGTGCTTTTTTCTTCGACTTTTGTTTTCACGCAGGACAATTTCCATCTGATCAACGATGCACGCAGTACGTATGGAAATGTTACAACTCAACTTTTTCAAATAGGATATTCATTGACGCATCGGTGACCATCTCCTAAGGGACCCTTTTTTTCTTTTCAATTTCTCAATTCATGATGAAATCACAAACGTGACATCTTTTGGGATAAGATTGGCATACTTTCAGGAGTCTGCGGTTGCCGTTGGCGCATGCATCTTCTGCATGTGCACAGGAAGCCGATGCGCATCGTGCCATCGGGGACACGCACACACAAAAAGAGCCATTTGGATGCTTGCACTCTCACTATGCAAAGGCCATTTGTCACTTGTCCAAAAATGGCCCCGCTCCCAAAACCACGTCCACCACCATTTTGGCACCGGAGGGACGAGCAAAAATGACTCGAGTTGGCCAGCCGCGCGTTCGATTCCCACACCCAAACTCTTGTGAGGGGGGGGGGTAACTTCCTCGCCACCCGCACATCACCCCACTTGTGAGGTGATACCACGACATCCTGTTGCTTCCGAGTCAGCGTCCAAATAATCTTGACCGACCGATAGCTTGAAGAAAAGTGGGACTCACCTATTCGGATGACGTGAGGCATCCCGCACGAGTGTGGAATCCATACGAGGCACGCCAGCATCCGCGTCCAGTATTCCAAAGTAGTCCCAAACCGCCAAGTGCGCCGCATGCTTGTAAAGTCAGCCGATCCACTTTTTCCCTTTCGAGTGTGGAAAAAGGGAAGGCAAAAAGAGCACTTAGGAATGGCGCATCAGGACCAAAAGCCTCCTGTGGCGCTCGCCGTCGCGGCGCACGGATGCATTTTCCTTTCACCTTTTTGCCCGCGTCCAAAACGCGCTTCGAATCGGGGAGGGGGCAGAAAAGGAAAACAAAATCCCCACTCGGCTCCACCAAGCGGCTCGCTGCACCTGCGTCCAATTGGCCAATTGTGACCTGCTGGCTTTGCGCGCGCTCTCGCGCCCCTTGCGGAACTTGGACGCGCGCGCGCGCGCGCGCACGCTCGCACGAACGGCCGCGTACGTGGATGAGCGAATTTGTTCCAACTAGCTCCGGCCAGCTCCAGCGCTCCTCGAGGTCTAAACGGCTGTTCCGCGACGCGCAGGTGGATGAGGAGCAGCGCGCGCGCACGCACACACACACACACACGCACGCACACACGCACGCACACACACACACGTACACGCACGCGCTTCCTACTCTCCGGTTTGGTGCGCTCGCGCGGACGCTCAATAGGCATCCGCGAGGCTGGCTGCAGGTGGACCAGCGAGCGTGGTTACTGCGCGTGCAAAGGGGAGGTCGAGCGAGCGAGCGAACGAGAGAGAGAGGGAGGGGGGGGAGAGAGAGGGGGAGAGTCGTGGGGAAGTCCACTCATCCGTAAGTGCGCGTCACAGTGGGGGGAGATGGAGGGGCGGCACTGCTGTTTGCTGCTTGTTGTCGTCGCTTGTTGTTTCGGGTAATTTCTTTTGGGGGGGAAGGGGGGGGGGCGACATAAGACTCCAAATCCTCTGCACTTCTTTCCTTAACATATTCAATTCTCTCCACTCTTTGAGACCGTCGAGAGGGAATCCAATCCGGCACCCGAAAATAAAGCGGCAATGTTGTGCTATGTTTAAATAAAAAAAAATGGAAAGCAATCCTGAGCTGCGCATGGAATGTCCATTTGGAAGCGCTTTTTGCGTCACGTTTTCATGCTTGAACTCAATGGCCACAGTGCTGCTCCTGCAGCGGGTGTGGGCACGTGGCCACCAGGGGGCAGAAAGGCTCCAATAACACGACGGCAACAGCTCAGTCTTCCTTTTTCACACCGCGTCAATGCGGAGGGGGGGGGCTGAGGGGGGGGGCTGCCGCGTTATCTCTCGCTTTACTTTTGCGATTCCGCGGGTGGACCGCGTCTCATCCATTTGTGCAATTCATGAGACAATAGTTGAAGCCAACGTCGCTATCGTTCATGCATCCGTCCATCGCCATCGTGACACCGCAAATGTAGCGTCCATCTCGCTGTCCCGGTGGGTCCGTCCATCCCGCCGTCACGCCTCCACGTGTCCCGCTTCATTTCCCTCGCCATCAGCGCTGGCGTCATCCCTCCCTCTGTCCCCGTCATCCGTCCACCGATAGAGCGAAGAAACGCGATGAAGCGGCCAACGGCGATTGATGTTCTTTTGCCCGACGGTGCCTTTCACCGTTCCACCTACGAGGCACTCCAAGCGCTGCGCTGATGACGCGGCTTCGGGAGCCACCGGGGTTTCGGTCCCGGTCGTCACATGGGCGGGGGCTACAACATGCAGCCTGCCCCCCCCCCTCACCCCCCGAGGATTAGGACACGCAGTCGAACAAAAACAGCGGCGCAATTGGAGCCCCGCACTTAGTCGAACATCATTGAGGAGCTGGCGTTGCGGCCCATTGCCTTTCTTGCTCTGTTTGCAAGGCGGAGGCGTGTTTGGGCCATCAAATGTGCATCAAGCCAGCGGGCACGAGCCAGACTGACTGCCGTTGCAAATTCATGCCTCCAATACCCCCCCCCCCATCCCAGAACAGATTTATTGCCTCTCGGCACAACGTAAGGACTATCAGCGTGAGTTATGCGGCCCGGCTTTCGCATTATCCAGATTCATTGACTCGCCGCTCTTTCAGACGCAAAAAAATGTACGCAGGCGCTTGCCGAGCGGACGCTCCGGGGCGGCTCTGCGGGACGGCCGCCGGCTGCGCTCCGACGCGGGACGCGTGGGTGAAGCCAACGAAGGGGACGGGGGCTGCCCGTCAAAGGTCAGCACGCGCCGTTAAGCCTTTCAAGAAACTTTTGGGAAAAATGACCGGTTTCATTGAATAATCACGCGATGGAATGGCCTTTTACTCTCGGAACGTAAGAGAATAAAAGAATTGAAATGGCAGAGCTGAAAATCCCCCGCCCCGAAATCCAAACATCCGGTGGAGGATTTCGAATGTTGTCTCGTCCGGCCGCGTGTTGATGAATCCATGAAACGTCCCACCTGGCTCGGTGGAAATGATTGGCAAGACTTTGAAGAAAAGGGGGCCGGCGATCGATGCCTCATCTGGCAAGGTGGTCCCGACTAATGGCCCCAGAAACGCGGCGTCTCCTTTGTGCGGGCCGCAAAGGCTGACAAGATGACGACCGGATCGATCGGCGCATTCTCTTCATTTTTGTCAGAGGAGAATAGAAGATGATCCATTTCCACGCCGCACCTATCGGAGCCCGCTCACTTACTCGTACACACGCCGGCCCCCGTGGAGCTGCGGCGCCAGATTTCACAATTATTCCCAAGGGAAAATTGCTGCCATTCACTCTGGTCTTGGGGGGGGGGGGGGGGGGGGGGGGGGGGGGGGGATCTTGAAAAACATTTGGGATGATGATTGAGCCGTGCTTGTCAACGCGTATTCTGTTGCACGACTGAAGCGCCTCCTTGGCAGAGCTCCTTCCCGAACGATGACGAGTCGCTGACGTGGAGGGACCACGAAAAGTCCAACACACATTTAGAGGGAAAAGAACAAATCTTTTTTTACCAAAGAAGCGGGCATCGATGAACTTGCCTCGTCATTTCTATTTTCTGGAGCATCGACGCATGTGTTGCACAGTTGAACCCCAAACCGCTTCGTTTCATCTTGCTGACTTCATGCTAGCTAGCGTACGATGGGGAATGTCAGAGACGGGCGAAAAGGAACGGCGGCCGCGGCCCGCAGCGACCTTACGATTCAAGGCGAGGTGCCTGCAGCAGACGAGGCGATGAGGAATTGGTCCAATTCGGGCGCCGATCGCGACATTTAATGCCGCCGCAGATGTGTGCGCGGCGGTGGCGACGCCTTCGCGGGCGGCGCAAGACCATGGCAATGCCGATCGGTCATCCGGACAGTCTGCGAGATGGGGAAAGCGCCGCGAGCAGGCTGGAGCCGCCGGATACAGATGAGAGCGGGACCGAGTCGTCATGGAGTCCTGACTGGCCTGATCTATCAATTGAATTCTTGGAGTTAGAGTCCATATCAACCGTGTCGTATGTCTTCGGTAACCAGGGGACGCCGTTGTCAAAGTGTCGGGGCACGGCCACCGTTTCAGAAACTCCCATTGGGTCCGTTCCCACGTTTTGTGGGGGTCGACGCACTTCGATGGCAAATGGAGCGACCGTCTGGGGGGAAAACGGAACCTGCAACCTGTCGGAAGGCTCAAAGGTGGGGCCCTCCCCGAAGCCATTTGGAAGCGGACGCGTCGTGGCTTTTGCCGAGGCATTTCAGGCAGGGCCGCGAAGACGGAACGTGACGCGCAAACGGTTTTGGCCCTGACGAAAAAACAGCCGGACGCTGAACTCAAGTCCTTCCGCTACGCCGGCTACATTGTGCGTCCCGGCCCGGTAGCCCATTAGCGCGTCGCTCGTTGCTAATCTGTAGCAATTGGCGCGCTAAGCGGTGTCGAGCAGACGTTGGCGTGATGGTATTGTCACTGTGGAGTAATTGCAGCCTCTGCGGTCCTCGCCTGGGGAAGAAACTTTTTAATGACATGGCGGTGGTGCCTTCTTGAAGCCACGCCTCCACTTAAGTCCTGAATGATGAGCCGAGCGTTCAGTGCCTGTACCCGCTGTTGGCTTCTGATCTGCTGTCCCGGTCGGAGATCCTGCGCCCGCACGCTACCGAGCGTGCGATTCTCAGCCCGGCGCTCAATGTTTTGCATGGACTCGGGCACCCGCCGATCCGAGTGGATTTTCCGGCGAGCCGGGCCGGCTGAACGGCGCACGTGTTAACGTGTCTGCCGCGGGAAATTGCCAAGCGCTTTATGTTATGAATAAAACATGGCAAATTAATTGTCTTGTAAAGGCTGGAGGCTTATCAACTGAGACTACGACAACGCCGGTTTGTTGTTATTGCCAGGATGATTCCAAAAGACAGATGGAGACTCTTATTTTTTTGGGGGGGGGGGGGGCCTCCGCAGCTACGTTTGAATGTATTCATTCTGCTCCGCTGCACCCTCCGCACGAGCAAAGATGCTCACCACGTACCCGTGAACGACTATGAATCCATCGCGCTGCCGGTGGCGTCCCGTCGAGGTCCGGCGGGAAATAACGCGAGCGGGAGCGCCCCCTTCACTTATCGGCGGAGGAGCGGCCTGAGGAGAATGTCAATTCGGAGTCGACGCCGGGCCCAATGCTTGAGGTGCTGGAACACGCGACACTCATCGGTCTTATTCAGGAAGAGTCAAAGCCTTGTTTGTTTTTTGGTTGCGCCCCGCGGCCTGAAGCTTAGCCTTGGAGATGGTTTGCGGCGGCGGCGCGCAGAGCGATTCATTCCCCCCCCCCCCACCCCCCCACACGGGAGGGCAAATGTCAGAGCGTAATCCCGTGTTTGACTTGGACTTGCGCTCTCGCCGCCCCCCGCGAGCCGACGGCGCCAAAGTTCAGGACGCGCTAGCCGCGAGGTCGGCGTGATTTGCCGCGCGTTCCTGCGCGAGAGGTCGATGCGGGAACTAAACCGACGGCTCACCTTTGCCCTCTCCCGACTCCGCGGACGGCGCAGCATTTAATTAAAGCGCCGGCCGATATTCCGCCGCGGCTCACCAACCCGAGAGGAGCGTTTAATTAGCGAGCTTATTATCGAGAATCTTTCGACGCGCCGCGCCGACACGTCTGTGAACCCCGACACCGTCGGCGGAAGACGGCGATCCTAACGCAGATGCGCGGGCGCTAATTAAGAGCGGATTACCTAACGGAGTGACTCGACACGAGGTGCGCCGCTTTCAAGTCACCCGCAACAACCGTCGAGCCGGATGTGGTTGGGGTGACGACTTTTCACCAGTCGACGCTGTCACTTGTGCCGCTGCCATGACAGTCACCTTTTTGGGACAGCGACTTGTCCTTATTTTGACTGCACAATTGAGGGGGTGTGGGGGAAGGGGGGAGGGGCAGAAAAAAAACGTAGGCACAAAGTGGTGTTCATGATGCAGAAGGAATGTCGTTCAGCCCGCCCGTCAAGCGTCACTCCCATCCAATCCTCCATTGTGGTTTTTCCACTTATCGCAGACAGGTGGCGGTAAATGTATTTCCTTTCTTGATTTTCCAAAGCCAGCGCATCCAATATTCGTCGGGAACAACCAAGGTCACGGATGAGCGCGGCTATTTTTGCTCACGGGCGGTCTTCCTTCATCCGTGTTGACGCTTAGCTAAAGTGCTTCCTTGCCAAATGACGGCCGTGGCCCAGATTGCGAGCGGCGCAACGCGGGCGCAACGCTAACGTTCCTTGACAACTGTCGCGTTGCGGACCGTTTGACTGGAGCTCACGTTGGGTGGCACGGGCGGGGGCGGCGCTCGCCATCGGTTGTCTTCTCATCATCGGACGGCGGCGCGTCGGTGCCCGTGACACGCCGGCCTCGTCTACTCCGGCGCGCTTGACCCTCATCGCGCCAGACCGCTCAGCGTGACGGCAAGCTAGTTGGCATGTGTTCGAGGGAAGGAAGCCGTCGTTGGATTTGGAGGTTGACAAGTGAGACGCTCTTACGATACGAGCCTCGCCCCCCCCCATGAGCGATGAGTGAAAAGTTCTCCAAAGACCTTTTCCGATGTTGTTTGTTTTCAATGCCCTACAGATGGCGGAATGATAATGTGCTGGGCCCCGGATAGAGCGTGACTGGCTACCGAGTCGGGGGGGGAGCAGAAACGGCGAGAGAAAACGGCGACCTCTCCCTCGGGTCTCTAATCCTGAGACGACTGTTTGCTCCGCAGACCGTCTGACTCCACTCGCTTCGCTTCTAATCTCCTCGGCCCCGGCCGTCCGCCGATTGATTCCGAGATCCTCTCAATCGATGACTCCTGCGCCGGAGGTTTCATTACCTGCGAGTTACGCTCACGCCTGCACGGGAGCCTCGCGCGCGCCCGCGTAGAACAAACGAGCCCTTCGTCCCTCCCGCACCGCGCAACCTCCGACGGACCTTGCGGCGCCGTGGTGGTCCAAAAGCCGTCTCAAATTACTTTGGCTCTGGCTTGGCGCTTGGGAATCTTCCTTCCCATAGCGAACCTCAGTGCCAACGCTCTCGCATCCGCAGCCATTTTTTTGGGGGGGTGGGGGGGTTGTTTTTTCATCATGTCGCCATCCGCGCAAAGGGAAAGACAAAGGAAGGAGTAGACGGTAGCGATATGGCTTTCTGAATGTAATGCTGAAAATCAAAGTACCTGAAGCACCTGAAGAATGCACAAAAGACGAGAAGCGGCCTTTGGATGAAGAAAGGTGCCGGTGCCGAAGAGCGGGCTGGGGACGGCGCGGAACGGCGGCCCGCCTCGCCCAGCCGTCCTCGATTGCGCGCGCCGCAACCTGCGCGCGGATGAATAATTCACGGCAGCTGAGAAGGAGGCGAGAAGACCACTCGCGTTGACTCGAGCTCATTATTTATTGATTGGCTTGGGAAAGCTCACGAACAACAAGCCCGCAAATGTTTCATGAGGAGGAGAAGAGACGGACTCCTCGGGCGCGAAGTTTCCACGCAAACTTCCTCGGCCCCCCCCCCGGCCGTAATTAACGCCTCGCCGCTCGGCCGGCGGACGCGAATCCTGGAAAAGCGCCGCCGACGCTGGCCCGAAGACGGCGTTCGGAACGGCTCCGAGGCCTCGTTTGCGGCTGCGAAAATCGCGGCGCTTTAGTGGCAATTAAACTAATGAGCGCTCAAATAGCCGGCGGCGCCTGACTTGACGGAGCCGCTCGCAGCCCAACGGCGATAAAGTGCGCAAATTAAAGACGAGCGGGAACGATGAGCGACTCGTGAATGTCAAAGCCACGGAAGGTCACCCGGGAGGAGGCGCGTGGACCCGGGCCCGGCTCTCGGACTCTCCGCCGGTGTGGAATGCGCCTTCTTTTGTTCTCGCTTACGTCTGCGGGCCCTTCCTTCCCCTGCCAATCGGCCACCATTGTCGTCGCTCGGCGGCATATACCGACGACTCATGTGACTCAAATTCTATTTGCGACCAACAGGTGGCACTGCGGGGCTCCCCCTGCAGCCGCGCACCTGTTGCTCGTTAGGGCATTGTGTGTGGCCCGCTCATTGTTGCTCTTTGCTCTTGGCTTCTGGCATGTTTAGTTCATTGCTATGTTTTCACTTCAGTCATGTTTTGGGCACGTTTTTCTTTTCCTTTCTGCCGCGGCGTTTGTTTGTTCCTTTGGATCGGTTTGGTTTTCATCACTTTGTTTTAGGCATGATAGAGATGATGACAAAGGATCGGGGAGCGGCCCTCCGAAGCTGCGCAAAGGCGCGACGTGCGCGGGGCGTCCCTCGCCGTCACCGGCCGTCGGCGTCTGCGGAGTGAACGATGAACACGTATCCCATTTCAAAGCCACATTCGCCGCTAGGCCGATTCCGTGACCTTGTCTCCTTTCCGGGCGGGTGTGGCATTTTCCCTCCACGTGTGTCTTAATTGTCTCCCGAGCGCGCTCTGATGAGTCCCGATTTGCGCCTTGGCCGCGGGGAGCCGAGTGAACTTTCCAAGCGCGCTCCCGAGGTGAGGTGGTCTTCCGCGACTGTGAAAACGAGGCCGTTTGTCACGGCGGGCCGCTCCCTCTCGCGCCGTTTAATGGCGCGCGCGGGCCCCAAGCGACGCCATCCATCAAGGTGTCAATACTTGCGAGTGCGGGGAAAATAGGGAACCCATCGATTGGGAGAAGGACAATCATCGCCGTTGAGCCGACGCCGTCCCGGGAGCGACTCCGTCCTCCCGACCGCCGCAAGCGCTTCACGCGAGACGGGCGAGCGCGTCGTTGCACGCGGGCTGTGAGCGGATGGCTGTTTGCGTCCTCTTCTTCATCTTCGGTCTCCTTTCGAGGGGGACGCGGGCCGGCATGAACCGCGGCGCTTGAATGCAAACAAACCAGCGCACTTTTCCCACAGTTTTCGCTTTGTCCATCGGCAAGCCGCCTCGCCTCGCATTGCCCGGAAATGAATTCCGGCACCGCTCGGAATCTGGCAAATGTGCGTGCGGTATCCCCCCAACCCCCCGTCCCTCCTGTCCCTCCTGGAAAGACGGCGAAGCAACGTCTGAGAGAAAAGGGAACGTGAGTCGGACGTGCCGCAGTCCATCGCTGGCCATCAGCACCCGCTGTCATGATTGGGTTTGTGACCAACAGGGGGCACTGTAGGGCCCCCGCTGCAGCCGCACACCTGTTGCTCATCAGGTCATGAGTGCTTTCAAAGGACTCCCAGCCCCACCGCTCAGTGTGGGCTCATTGTTTGCTCTTTGCTACCGTCGTGTGCGTTTGTTTGCCGCTTCTTTGCTGCTGTCAGGTTTGTTTAGGTCATGTTTTAGCTTCAGTTGCTATTTTTTTTGGACTATGATTGTTTTTGGATTGCTGTGTCTTATGGCTACACTTCTTCAGGTACACCCCGCTCTTCCCTCCCGCCTGCTTTTTAGGGGCCACCACCACCCCCACCGCGCAACGTGACACCTGGAAGTGACTTGTTGCCCAAATAGGACTCCCTTCCCTCGTTGACCTCGTTGACCTTCCTCAATTCCCACTTAGACAACAGTATGGCGATCTCGACACATTTTTTCCCGTTTGTCGGACTCGATGACGACACGATGGGCGGGAGACAACGGGGGAACGTTTTCATTGCCCTTGTAAAGACTCATGTATGTCATCCCGCTTTGACACGCGTACGCGCTCGCGTTCTAACCGGATTAGGAAGCAAAGCCCACGGGGAGGACATGAATATGCATGCCTCCTCAATACGCGCGCGTGTGCGCATGCGTGTGCGCGTGCGCACGTTCGGTTGGCCTGCACTTGCTTAAAAGCTGCAAATAGAAACAGCCGTGTTCATATTTGTGTTACTCGTCACCCTTGAGGGAATATGATGAAACATATTCGCAGCGCCTTTGCCCGCACGCAAGATGCGCAAAGGCCAGCGTATGGCGCTATACCGACTCGCGAATGACATGGTCCAAATTGGATGACGCTTTGACTGGGCGGGCGGCAGGAAAGAAAAGAACAAATGGCGCCTACCTGGCCTTTGTCCCTTGCGCGGCATCGTAATGTCCGTTAGCATCATCGCGAGCGGCGAAGATGCTAACGCCAGCTGTGGGATGGTCACTTCCAAAAGGACTCCGGGGTTCAAGTTTTCCCCCCAAAGGTGCTCCATTTGAGAAATGTCAGCGAGTGGCCGCCGCCGCCATCGCGGCTGGCGTCGATCGGCGTCTCCGCTTTGTGCCCTTATTTGGGAGCTGGCGCTTTGAATCGTTGATTTCTTTCTTTCTTTCTTTTTGCCCTCCGGTTTTGGAAAGCCAGAGCGCAGAGTGGTCCTTTACTCCTGGCCGTGCACATGCGGGAGGTAATCATGGCTACGCTCACCTGCGTTCCCCTGACAGTTGCTATGACAACAGCCCGCGCTCCATCCGCCGTCTCTGCGCGGAACGGCACTTGAGTGAGCAATTTCCAACGCGCGCGCCGCAATGAGCTTTGGAAATAATGGGCCCAACGGGGTGTGCAAATACCATGCCAGTCGTCACTCGCCGTTGTCCGCGTTGGGATTTTCGTGCGTTGCGGTCACGCCGGGTGAACGCCGCCTTCAAAAGCCAATTTCTTCCGCCCGCGTGATGTGGACGGGCGCCTGTCATGAGGCTCGTCGCAGCCGGGCATCAAAATGCTTCATCGTGTGTTGTGGCCGATACGCTGATAAGTGTTTGAAATATTTCATAGTGCTGTCACCAGACCCCCCCGCTACATGAGGCCATGCTGTACGACGGTCCTTACTGTTTCCTTCTTCTTCTTTCAAATGGACACCGTCTCAAACGTGACCTGTGCCGCTATCTACTGGCCTGCAGTGGAATTACACCCCAAGAGTGAGAAAAAAAATAGCAAGACCGCCAAGTTGGAAATGGCAATGAACTGGGCTCGCGTTCATGTCCGCTAGCTTATTGGTTGTTTTGGTACAAATGGAATTGAAGGTTCCAGCCGATTTAAATGAGTGCCTTTGAAAAATCGAGCGAAGGAGGTTGTCCCGAATCACGCGGGGGAGGCTTACGCTACGATAGGGCGTCGTGCAGTCTCGTTCTCAATCCGGGTGTGACTTACAGTATGTGCTCGAATCGCGCGGCCTCAGCGGCACAAAATGTTGATTTATCCTCCCTCGGAAAAAAGTGCCGGCGCGCTGATGAGGAAGAGCGTTTGCCGCTGATGCCGAGCTCCGTTAATCACGCTCGACGGGAAGCTCATCACGCCTTCCTCGGCGACAATCAAGCAGCTGTGAGGCTGAAACCTTCTTAGAACTCTCGTCGTGTTTTCTTCGGAGTTCAACAAGTTGGAGTCAACGGAACCGAGAAGCGACGGCAACAGAAATCTTTCCAATGGCTCTTCGCCGTGTGGAAAAGGAAAGGAGCGAGCGCGGAACCCTGGGGGACGCCTCGGGATGAATCGCCGCCTGGCCGGGAGCCGTGATCCAAAAAACGGCGGAGGGCTCGCAAAGTGACCTCGGGAGCCGATGAGCAAAAATTCATTGCCGGGACAAGGACGCAGGAAACGACGATCGGCGGATTGATGTCTGCAACCATCTCGAAGGGATTTCCGAAGGAAATCCACCATCAGATGTTTGCAGATCTCAGACTCGGGTCAAAGACGTCCTCCGCCGAAGCCGGCAAAGGGAAGGCTGAGACGACCAGATGCGAACCGAGTGCCTTGCTCGCGCGTTCCTTGTGGTTTTCCGTCCCTTTTTGCCACACTTGTGTCGCGGCGTTTGTTTGTTTTTCAGATCCGCTCGCGGAGTTCCTTTGTGCTCGGCACGTGCCGGTCGAACGTCGGCGGCGAGCAGAGCCCCGCGGCAAGCTCGACACGCGTCCCCGGCGGGCTACAAGAAAAGTCGCGCCCGTTCCAGCGACGGCACGGCACGTTTGAGTGCGCCCGCCCCAGATGCACGGCGCCCGCGTCCCAGCGCGGATGCGTTTGCCCCGAGCGGGAGAACGGGAAGACGTAATCTGCTGCGACGGGGCCTTCTCCCCACCCTCCTTCGGGCCTCTTAGTCACGGAGGCTCGGAGTTGAGCTCGCCGCTCTCGCAGCGGCCCGATCGAGCGGGCGCCGTGACGTTTGTCTTTGGAGTCGGCCGTCAATCTCGCGGGCCGCTCCCTGGCTCCATCCGTTCTTGGGCCGCGCGTGGGCAGAGCGGGCCGATCGCATGTGACAGTATGAGGGCCGCCGGCGGAGTAAACCACCTCGGACAGCCGCGGCGCGGAAAAGTGCCGCTATTTATAGCGGCCTCGTACGCGCCCGACCTCACCGGGGAGTTTGTTGTTGCGGATTCAAACGTGCGTCACGGAGGACTCTCCTTGGGCAAGTGCGCTCGCGACCACCGTGAGGTATAAACAAAAGACAAAGTCAGTGGAGCACGCCGCGGCGCGTGGCTTCAAGCGAGCTGGCGACGCTAACGTCACCTGATTTCCTTCTGTCGGGCATCGCGGAGGCGCGTTTCTTTCTTTTTGTCTGCCAAGACGAAAAGGATCGCCGCGGTGGTCCTTTGTGGACGTTTCTCGGATGGGTCGTGCGCGCCATCGGCAGCGAGGCGGATGCGCGCCCAGGGGGGGAAACGCCAAGGTCGGCCAAGACCTCTGCCCGAGCCTTCCGCTCTCCGACCCCGGCGGCACCAATCCCGGCGGAGCGACGTTGCGCGCCAAGTTGCGGTTGATGATGCGTACGGAAGGGAGGCTGCCGCTCGACGCTCGCTCGCTCGGCGTGTGTGTGTGTCTAAAGCTGATAGAACGCGCTCTTCCATCAACCGCAATGCACCCGGGGAGAAAAAAAATCCAAAGGGAACAACGGTGCGAGTGCCATTGTTGCATCTCTGACAAGTTGTTGGCTCAATATTTGGCCTTTCCCCCCCAAATGAACGCGGGCTCAACGTTGGCTCAACGGCACTCAAGTTGACAAACGGGACGCGGCGTCACGTCTTCCAAATGTCCATGGACGTCACGTACGAGAAGCAAAGCTTTTTTTTCTCTTTCTGTCTTCCTGATGAATTGAGAAGAAATTTCATCCGCGCGGCACATTTGACAATCCAGTTGATCCAATCGCGCCAAAGCGAAACGCGGTGCGGCTCTTGTCGAGCGGAGCGCGGCTTTGACAAAGCATCGTGATTTCGGCGCTGCGGCGTGTGGGCCGCGTTGGATTTTCTCTCTCTCTTGGCGTGGGGTCAAGACATCCATCTGGAATGGGAGTGGCCTTTTTGACAGCGCCACGCTGTTTCCTGTAATGGAAAATGAGCCTCCCCGTCTGCGACCAGCCGAGCCATGATGATGGCTTCCCCTCCCCAACATTCGTTTATGAAGAGCGGCGGGGATTCGCCCGACGCCTCGCGAGCGCTCCTCCAGTAACCGCCGGGCCGCCGCCGCCGCCGTCAAATCTATTTTGCGGTGGGGGTGGGGGGAGCCCCCGAGCGGATGCGCCGCAGTCGCGGAAGGCGGACGACCTTTCCTAATTAGCGGCAGGGTGGAGCTGGTTGCGATGACCTGGTGCCGTTCGCTTGCGCCGGCCACCAGCCGGCGGTCACGCCGCCTCCGTTCTCGCGTGGAAAAGGAGCCGTCGATTGCTTCTACGCGCTCGTGACCCTGCCCCGTTCTTTCTCATTTGCCATTCCGTATCGATTTTACATCAGCCCCCCCTCCCCCAACCGGCCGACGCCGCGCATGGTTTCCGGAACCCCGGAGCCATGAAGTGGAGGCGCTCATTTGAGTTTGCACGCTAATGTTTACTGTGGTGACTGTGGCCAACGTCTTGTTGGGTGCTAGCACGCTAACGCACACAAACCCCCGCCAACAAAGTCAAAGCATGGAAATGTCCAAGCGCCGCTTTGTCTGACGAATCAAAGCCCATGACGACGTTGACTTCCGACGCCAAAGGTGAAAGTGGAACAGGGCCGGACATTTGGCTCCCACGAGATCCGCTTTCACAGACGCCCTGCACCTCTGATCTTTTTTATTCGATCGAGGCGTCCTTTGGCCTTTTTTTCTTTGAGCACGGAGGCCGCACGAATGCCGCACGAATGCCGCCCGGCAAGCAACGATGGAAAAGGGGAGCCGGGGATTACGGCGAAGGTGTCGGCGCCGCAACCCCCGCCTCTCCGTGGGACCGTCGGCGCGAGGAGAAGCGATGCGTGGGGAAGGAAGCGGCCAGGAGACTCTGCGCCATTTCGACGGGCCCCCAGCTTATCTCCGCGTCCTGCCGGGCGTCAACGAGCGGGGAGGAAATGGATCTCCTCCTACTGTATTTGCCAAGGTTCCACTCGGCGGAACTTTAATTCCCCGCTTCCATCCGTTCTTTATCTCTTACATCATTCCATTTGCCGCACCCTCTTCCGCGGCTTACGGAGGCCCGTCCGTCAAGCCGACGCTTTTTCCTTCTCTTTATCGGCGCCGCGGCCCCAAATACTCTCTGGGCATTCTCGGGTCTTGTCCGCGGGGCGCCGCGCGTGGCGGTCAGCTAGCCAAAAACGGGGCCCGCTTCCTTTCTTTGGCCGAACTGTTTTGTTTGTCTGCCTTCTGGGAGTTTGCTCCGGAGGCTCTTGTCGGGTGTCTGCGAGCGTTTTCCAAAGCAAAGGTGGGACGTCAGCATTTGGCCTCTTGTGTCAATGCTTTTTTTTTCTTTTTGGAACTCCCAGCTGTGATTCGGGTCTTTTCCAGCCTTTCTGTTTGCAGAACGGCGTTGGTTTTCTCCCTCGGTCCAGCAAGGGGCCAAAGGCGTGGCGCCGCACGGTCCCGGGTCTCCTCTCCGGTGGCCTTCAAAGTGATTTGTGTTTTGCTGCTCTCCCGCGTTGGCAAATGCGAGCGGGAGCGCAGCCGTCAGCAAAGGGGCCGCGCGCGTGGGGGTGTCTGTTTGCTGCTGCTGCTCTCGTGGCCCCAAGCAAGTGATGAAAATATAGCCGAGGAAGAGCACCTGCACGTGCTTTGTTTTTTCCTCTCGCGCTGCACAGAGCAAAAAAATACATTTGAAAAAATGCCAGCTCGATGATGAGATATCCTCCAAAAAGCTTTTGGTCTTTGCACAGCACTTCATGAGCATCAACTGCGGTGATCTTCTCGTCGCTTTGCCCCCCCCCCCCTCCCATAGCTAAAAGGCCCATAGGAATCCCGCGCCGAGGCTGGTGCGGCAGCTCTGCCGGGCTTCCTCCTCTCCGCCGCGCGCTCCAAACGCCTTGACGCTAGCAAAAGAAACGTCGCCGCCGCGGCTCTCCGGCCAAGGCAAAGCGTTTGCTCCGTGTTTGGCATCGTCAATGCTTTCACTCGGAACTTTTCCGGAATATTGTTTCTACTCTTGTACGAGAACAAACCATACGACGTGTTTTTTGTTTTTTACTAAAACGGTCTGGTAGAATCGACGGGAATCTCTAACAATCCACAGTGAAGACGAAAAAGAAGACGCGAATGGGCTGCGGTTTACGAGGTGTCGGTGAACACGGCGCAGGCGGCGGAGACGCGACCGCGACCGACCCGCCGCTTCCTCACACAGTCGACTCCAAGAAAAAACGATGAGCCGCCTGGCGCCGACAACCGTCTCCGCATTTGGCGGTCGTCGGGTGCAGGTGCCGCGCGCCGTTGAGCGACTTCCGTCATCATCTGCTCCGGTTTTGCGTGGAAGGCTTCGTTTTCGTTTGCGACCGAAACGCGGCGCCGCCTTTGAGGATTCGGGGCACGTTTTAGTCGGCGTTGCCTTTTTCTCCACCCAAGCAGTTGCAACCGGGAAGAATGCGATGATTCTGTCAATCCAAACCCCCCGCATTAGCATGTCTTTGATTGCCGCCCCCCCTCCTTTTGCGGGGAGGGCGGCTTCGTCTAACATTTCACAGGAGGGCTCCCACAGGGATAACTCTGAAGCAGAGAAGCCCTTACGCCATGGTTTCCTGCGCCGGCAACTTCCTATTTCTCCTTTGGAGTCCTCCCACCAAAGAGCTTCGCAGAACGTCACTTGGGAAGGAGCGCGAAATGGCAACGGGAGCGGCGGCATCAATTATTCGCCGCCGCCCTCTTTTATTCCGACGCGGAGCCGGAAATAAGTGTGCCAGCTCCCCCAGTGAGCGCAGAGGCGCTTTCCTTTTTGGGTTTTGGGCGCCGGTCTGGAAATAGAAGCGGCCAAATGAGGCCGGTCCCCGTTGGCCCGCCCGCCCTTCGTACGTCGTTGTTGTCCGTCGGCGGACGGGCCGCTCCACCTTCGCCGCTCTCGGGAGTCCTCGTCCCTCCGGCGCTTTGGGAGACGTGACGGTCGTCCCTGGGTGATGGAAAACAACCCGTGATAAGTGAAATCCGTGAAGTCATGCGCTGTGTGTAGCGCGTGCAGCACATTCGACAAGAAAGTTGACTGAAAGGCGGCGGCCAGCAAGGCCTCAACATTCTCATTAAAGTCCATGGACTTTTCTCAGAATAATTATATTCATAAATGTATGATTCTCTGTATTCTTTACGTCATGTTATCTCCAGTTCGTCGAGTGGCTTATTTTAAAGAAGATTGAAAGCCACTCGCTAAGTCACTGCTTTCTTATGGTGGAGTTTTTAACCAATCCTATTTCAGCTCGCTCGTGTTGCCGGGTCAACTCAACTTGCTGCCCCGACACCGGACGTGCGCGCTCGCTGATTGGATGAGCGCCTGCTAGAGGAAGCCGTCGCTGCATTTTGAGCCAAAATGGCCGAAGGAGAAGACTTTGATCTGCTTGCGGCAAAGCAAACCATTTTCGAGACGGACCTTCCACTGGATTTGTTGTTTTAGCAAGGCAGCGAGGAAACACGGAAACGACCCGACGCACGTCAGACAAGGACTCTTAAATCCTTCCGGAGCGGCCCCGACGGGCGAGCTGATCAACAAAGGCCGAAGCGCCTTGGTTTTGGTTGTTGGATGTTTTGCAAGGCGCGATGAGCCGTTTTTCGGAGCGCGTGCCGAATTGCCGGAAGCCGACAAGTCCATCGAGCGGTCTTCCTCCGGCGCCCTTCACCAAGCTCGCCGTCATCTGCAAGCTTTGTGCCCGAGTGCGGAGGCTCCTTCTTTCGGGGGAGTCCATGCGTGTCGCCATTGCCGGAAAGTCACTTCTTATCGATCACGGCCGGCGCCCCTCACCCGACCTCCCCGCCCCCCGCCGCTCACCAGATTGCGCTTGCTTCACCCCCCCCCCCGCGTCGCAGCGTGCGGCCTCGCCGCGCAGTATTTCTTCATTTCCGGGCCTATTACGTATCGATCTGGACGCGTTCTCTTTTTCTGCCTAAAGAATAGGCGTCTTTTTTATTCTGGGGGTGCGGGAGGGGGTGAAAGGGAGTGGCAAACTGTGCTAATTGCTCACTTTTGCAGAAAAGGCTCCTTCCCATCAATCTGCGCCAGATCCGATCACCAGCGGGCTCCTTATTATTTATTTGTTATTAATTTTTCTTTCTGAAATGTTGTGCGCCTCGGTGTTAATTCTTGGCTGATTTACAGGATTTCTAAATCTGGCTCCCACTTCAAGGTGACACTCGGGTGCTTTGTTGTTTGCAAGAACAGAAACGGGAGGGGGGAATGAAGGGCAAAAGAAAACAAGGAGCAAAAGAAATAAATAAATCAAGCCGCCGGCGTCTATTTCTGTCGTGCGACGAGCCTCCTCGCCGCGTGTCAAAACTTGAATTTTGCACGAGGAAGCGCAGCGTGCTTCTTCTTCTTCTTCTTCTTCTTCTTCTTCAAACGGATGAAGCCTCGGACGGCCGTGGCGACAGACGTCGGCTGCCTGCGCTGACCACTGCACGTCAGCGCAGGCGCGCCGTCGCGTTGCTTTTCTCGGCCAACGGTCCAATCGCGTGAGCCCACGCAAAAGAGCGCTTTCGGAGCGTTCGGCTTTTCCGCCGCCGTCTGCGTTTTGTGCTGGCGCACGCCCAAGCGGGCTGAGGGAGTGGCCCCGCCGATGAATGATCAAGCGGACATCAATAACCGCGGCGGCCAGCAAATTGGTCGTTCGATCGGCGGAGGATTTCATCCAATTGATTCTGCCCTTCCTAAAAGTGGCACACGCGTGCAAAGTAAGCGCGCCGACGGGCCGACAGGGCAAAAGCTGCAGCGACCGACAGCTGGCGAGGTGGCGTCCTCCGCGTGGGAGCGCCAGCCAAAGAAAATGCTCCCGCGTCGGCGTCGACCAAAGGAAGCGCATTGGGAAGAGAAGACGACCCACCCTCCCTCCACCCCCAACCCCTATCCTGTGGCCTGTACCGCGGGGTCACGTTGTGGTGCCGCAGAGGTCAAACCAAACGCACACGATTGCATTTGCCCAACAACCCGTGGATGACCAAGGCAAAGATGTAAAACGGCCACCAAGTACAAAAAGGTTTTCTACCCGTCAGAGTTGCCGTTGAAGATGTCGGCCTTGAGTTTGCCGTCCGTGCCGTGCGCGTCCCGAGAGTCGGTGCGCCCTTCCTTTTGGGTGTTTTGTTGATGTCGTCGTTGGTTTCCCCGCCCAACGGAAGGCAGCCGAGTTGCCGAGGGCAAAGAGCGCCGTGCCGCCACCTCGCTCTGTTGGCATCGGTGTGTGGAGTGCGTGGGTTGGTCATTTTTTGTTTGTTTGTTTTGTTCCGAGTGGGGGTGGGGGGGGCGGCTCGGCGTAGGAGGAACCAACCCCGCCAGGCCCCCGTGGGCTCTGAAACACTCATCGGCACGTGGAGTGCTCTTCACGAGATGTGCAAGTGAACGCTGGGCCGGCCCTATTTTCAAACCACCGCAAAGGCTTTTGGCTTTGCCTTGGGAGCGAGCCTCTTTGACGTCGCCCCCCCCCCTGCCTCCCAACCGACCCTCCAAAAGCATCGGCGCGGCAAGGTCGATTCCTTTGGCTTTCGGATCCAAACGATTGCGGTTTTTCTACCGAGTTGTTTTGGCATTTGTCAGTCCGCCGGAGCGGGAGGGAGATGGCGTCTCGACGTGCGGCTTGTGGAGGTTGAAAGCGTTTTCTTGCGCACGAGTGGTGATTTCCTGGCGAAGGACACGGAAGGCCCTGCGGGCTGCTTCTTTTTCGCTAAGTGTGTCAGCTGCTCGGGCCAACCCGCTCGCATCGTCAAATGATGCTTTATTTAGCCCCCCGCCCCCGCAAAAAAAGTCCGCAATACGCTGACATGACTGTCTCTTTCCATCAGCAATGATTGTCGCATGGCGTTTCCCAAGACTCTTTCTTACGTGAGGGCCTCTTTGGAGTGCTGACTTTCCTTTTTCTTGCGCCTTCTTCTCGATGTGGAGCCCGGAGAGTTGACGCGCTCATCGTTCAGGAGAGGGCTGGACGTCGTTTCCGTTGCCTGTTGTCACGTTTGGGTTTGTGACCAACAGGTGGCACTGTGGGGCCCTCCCTGCAGCCGCACACCTGCCGGTCATTCTGTCGTAAAAGGACTCGTTGGTGGCGTTTCTTTGCTGCTGGCAGCTTTCTTCTGCTGGCGTTTCTGTTGTGGATCCTTTTTTTGGGCCTCAGTCACCGTTTTGTTTGATACTTTGGATTCGTTTTGTTTGTTGAGGATTTCTTTTTCTCTCCGTTTGAATGCAACCACCACCACCAACGCAACGTGTCACAACGCGTCGCAATGTGTCGCAAGGTGTCGCCTGTTCGGCACGTACCCAAACCTGCTTCTCTCGCGTTTTTTTTTTTCTTCCCGCCGTGGAGGAGCCTCGTTGCGTGTGAGCGGCGAGCTTTGTCGTAGGTGTACCGAGATCGAGTAGCTGTTGACTTGAGAAGCCGTTGACGTACACGGTCGCCGTGTCATTTTGACGGATAGATGCTACTTTGAGCAGCGCGCGACAAAGTCCTCTTTCTAATCAGGGCGGAGCAGCGGGAAGGAACGGAGGCTTGCGGCGCTTTTGGTTCAGCTTGGTGTCGCTTTGCGCACGGTCGCTGGCGGCACGCGGCTGCCAATTCTGCTGAAACAACAGCAAACAAACTCAACTCAAAAGTTTGCGTCTGCGAGTGCTGGTTTGAAAGTCGCGTCATTCTGTACGAATAATATTGTTCGCTGTCAGTTTCGCTAACATTGGAGGGGGGGGCGTGTAATAAATGAAAAGCAAAAAATGCAAAGAATCCTTTGGGACGCTCCATTTATCTGGAACGTATCCCCGCTTCTTCTCCGAGGCTCCGGGGACTGCCATTGAAGAACAGAAAGAATGAAATGAAAGAAGTGGAAAAGAGGAATAGCCGCTCAAAGATTGATGAGCGGACAGGACCGTCGGCCGGCCGGCTGTGTTTGGCAAGCAAGGAAAGATGCACTCCCGGAGGACGGCGTCAAGGGGGCCGTGGCCGGGACGCTCGGCTTTCAACTTTGTCGAGCGAAGAGGAAAAATGCGGCCAAATGGAGCTGACTCCTTTGCTTCCATCTGCCATTTGTTTGGTCGATTTGCTGAGCTCAATCCGCCCTCCCCCAAATGGCCACCCCGCCGCGTGACGGACGAGCCCCGATTTTGCCCCCGCCGTGCCGTCCGTTTTGGCTGAGCGCGGAGCGACCCCGGCTGGCGGGGGCGGGGTAGCGCTAGGTGGCGCCGACGCCGCTCTCTCTTTGGGCGCCCTGGCGCCGGCTGCCTTCCCCCTCGCTTTCTCAAGCTTCTCGGGACACACGCCGAGCAGAGACACGTTCTGCAGGGGCCGGCAACCGCCACCGTGGACGCCATTATGAACGATGATCAAAGACTTGGCCAAGATGAAGCGAAGACGGCCTTCCCGTCCCAATCTTCCCTCACGCAACCAATCAGCGATGCCTTAGCCGGAAGTAGTAAAAATCACATTTTACATTGAAACGTCTGCTGGGAGGCCATTTTTTGTTGTTGTTTCTCCTGCTTTTTTTCTGTCTTTGAAAGCGTCAAGTGGGTAAACAACATCAGTGGCGAATTTATGGGCTCCAGAGCACAGCGGTCGCTCATGTCAGGATTGAAAAATGACGCAATTGGCTAAATGCATAAGTGGCCCATGCGCTTCTCGTCGCTAGCGTATCATTAGCAAAGGCTATCGTGACTCAACAGGATTTTCTTCCTGAAAAGACGTCCAGATGCCGCCTTCATGGAAAGGTAGATTGGGATCTCTCAATTTCATATTTTGAGAGAAGAGAAACATTATCGGTCCCACTTGGACGTAAATTTCACCAGCGGGAGACAATAGAAGAAAAAGAAGAAGAAAAAGGGGCATGCCGGCGGCGACATTTGTTCGAGACGGACATTTGTCTTCTCCAATCTATCGAGAAAAAAAGTTCCCAAATACCTGCGTGGCAAAAGGCCCTGGATAGAATAATGGCGTACTAAATAGCGCTTCTGATAGATGGGGTGGGGTAGGGGGGGGCAATTAGAGCCCTTTTCACAATGGTGTTGAGAAGCGGTGTTGCGCTGGATAATAAAGTGCCAGGAAGATGATGCAGTTGCGTACGTGGGGATGCGGCTGGTCCCCGGGCGCCCGCTTCAGTGAGGAGATAATGAGGTCCTTTGCGCTAGCTGGAGGAGGCGGCTGATGGAGTGGGAGGGCGCAGATTCAATCTCGCTGCATTTTTTCCCCCCCTTCCTTCCTCCCGTCTTTGTCAGCATTGCGAAGCGCTCGAGCCGTATTGCCCGCCGCCACTCACCGGGAACGCCGCGTCGTCCGGCATATATTCGTCGCCGCCCGTTTCGGGGCCGGGTCATAAACCCCCGCCGGCATTCACGCATTGCGTCGAGAGGCGGGTCGAGCGATACGACAGAGCCCGCCCGCGGGCTGCTGTGCGCCCTGGAAAGCACGTGCGAGGAGTACAGCCTGACTGTAAGAAAGTTGCAGTCGCCCCAAAAAAAAACATTTTCAATGAATATCCCTTGAACGGAATTGTGCCGGCCTTCTCCGGCACGGCGCCATGAGCGAGGAAAAACGAGACTCAAATTGACAGCCAAAGCGCACGTACGTGGAATGATTGCGTTCCCACTCGACTCCAACAGGAATGGCCGCGAAGGCGCGCGTTCCTCGCGTTGGACACGCGGCGCCGTGTCCCGAGCGATCACGGAACAAGATGAACGTGCGGGACATACGGCGACGCGCCAAAGCGCTCGTCGCTGACAGTTTGCCGCCAGCGCGGCCGGCCGCTCAAAGGCCGGAGCGGCGCCGCTTGATTTCCTTTCTGGATCCAAAAGCGCGGCCAAATTGGAGTCGCCGTGACAGCGCCGGCGTTAAGATGGATTGCTCCGCATTCAAAGGCCGCCCGCCGTCTCTTCACTTTGCCGAATCGTACGTGAATTAATATTAGTGACAGACGGCTGACCCGGGCGGTCCGTGAAAGGAAGAAAGGGTGGTGGGGGGGGGGGGCTCAACAGTACTTCAGACCGCCTAGCCGTATCCAAAGGCTCTCGGAAGAAGGCTTGATCAAGTGTCGGCGGCTTAACCAAGCGTGCCAAAGTACGCCTTGCTCCTCAAGGACAAAAGGGAAAAAGCGCCGACGCCATAGCTCACCGTGCCCTTCCCGCTCATCCGGGAGGCCGCCGGCTTCCCCGTTTGAATTTGCTGACAATAGCTTGTCCGCGCGCCAAGGAGCCATTCCCGGCACAAGCTGGCCATGAATTAGCAAACAATATTCCCGTCGCTGAAGGCTGAGCTTTTGTGGGCTGAATGCTCGTGCTGCATGCGCTCTGACCGAATTGAGGGGCTTCGGGGTACGCTTTGGGAAGTCTCCGACATGTCAGGGCAATGTGTGTTCGCACGTGGACGCGGACGCAGAGGTTATTTTCAATGAAAATTCATTGGGGGAGGGACTCCATTTGAGCCCTAAAATGTGTTGACAAAATAAAATCATGACGAGAAGCCCCCTCGCCGGCCATCTTTCAAACCCGCCTCAAAACGCACTTGTATTCTTTGGCATTTGACTCAGCATGACTCGGACTTGACCTTAGTTTTACTCTTTTGTGCTTTGTGACTGGTTTATTGCTTTATTGTCGTATATATGTTCTGAAACATGTATTTATTTTGTGCATGCAACACTTTGGTGTGTTTTTTTCCTTTTCTACCCCCAACAAATGTCCCCAGTGTGGGACAGATAAAGATGACCTTATCTTATATGATAGTTGCTCTGTGTACAGCACTTTGTATGCAGCGATGAGAGTGCTCTAGAAATACAGTTGAGTTGAGTAAACTGCCTAAAACAAACTATAATTGTCCTTGGTTTTCGCCTTTGTCAATTTATTGACGACTTGGCCCCTTGGAGTTGACATTTCAACATAGAACTATTTTGACACGACGGATTGGCCGTGGACCGACTACGAAGGAAAGGCGAGCGGTGGCCCTCTGACTCTGTGTCGCGTGGAAGTGACGTCAACTTGAGGCAGCGGCCAATGACAACGTGCCGCGAAATGACGTAGTTCGCGGCGACAGGCGCGCTTTCTCGTTTGACGTGACTGTCGGACTCTGCCCGTCTTTTCTCTTTTGTTTTTATTTAGAGACGTAACACGCACTACACCGGACTGGGTTGAATCCTATCCGAGTCCCACATCCACTTTAGAAGTTGTCAACTTGGCAAGCAAGGGCTGGAAAGCGAGAAGACCATCCTCGTTTCGATGGTAGGCTTGGGATGCATCGAACTTGAGAAGCAGGCGTATACACCGCACTAAAAGTCCAAGCCTGCGGACCCTTAGGCGGTATCTTTATGAGATTTGTGGATGGTTGTTTCGAAAATGTTTCTGTTGAAATTGTCCTACAAGAAAGACGCATGGTTGAAAAAAAAAACCGAAAACCGATACTCGCACTAACAACTGTAAAATGGAATGAAAACTAACTCCAAACAAGGAAAATTCCAAGACACTCGCTCACTCACTCATTCCCAGGCAGCCTTGCTCGGCGCTCGTGCGAGTCATCCTCGCTGGCTGCCGCTCATTTCCCCGCGGTCAGAGCCGGCACGCACCACAGCTGAGACCAAAAGGTTGGCAGGCCAAGTGCTCTTTTTGACGCCCTCGGCTGAATTGCTGCACTGCTGCTGACATAACATGCAACATGCGGGGATTATTATTAACCTTTTTTCTGTTTGTTTTTTTAAGACTTGCACGTCCTCCGTACGCTCCCCGGCGTTGGCAGCCGTCATGCATCGTGCATGCCTCGATGCTCGTGTGACATCTAGTGGCCAAAGTGGCGACTGCATGGCCAAGTTGGACGGCCTGATCGTGTCGGACGACGGAAAAGCCCGAGTGGAAGAAATGCATCGAGGAGTGGCTCCTCGTCTTCGACAAGTAAGCGCTGAGCAGATTTCTCTGCTTACCTTCTGTCTTGAACGCACCCCGCCCCCCGCCCCACCCCCAACCTCAGCCCAGACAAAGAACGCCGCAAAATAAGGCCCTGACCAGGTGCCAACACAACATTGTCTCTCTTTTATTTTTGTAATCTTCAACGGCAGCCACTTTACTCCCCGAATGTAGCGCACGCTGAGCTGTTGCTACTCCTCCCATCGGTGACGTAAATGGCGGCTAATCCTCTTGGTGGCCGAGTGACGCCGTCCACTTGCATGCGGGCCGCTTCATTTGACGGGCCGAGCGTGCGGTCAATAAGCCCGCCCTCCGCGGGCCCTCCGCGGGCCCTCCTAGTCCCCGGTGACAGGCCTCCGGGGTTCTCTCGTTCTCTCCACCCGACGCAAACGACGATGCTCGCATGGGCCCCGGAAGTCTGCTCGAGTCTGGTCATTTCTTCATCGGCGGTCCGCCGTGTCATCGAAAACCCACCCCGAGCCCCTTCGGGCAGCACTTTGTTCAAAAGCGCCACGCTTCCATTGAGCCGCGTGCGCGCGGCAACGGTGAAGAAAACGCATGTCCAAATACGAGGGCAAGGGAGACGCCCGCGGCTTCTGGCAAAGTGGTCCGACCGGAACGGAACCTTCCAAATTGGACCACGGCTCCCGTCTTCGCTTCTTTGTGAGACGGCGGCCGGGATTTCGTGATTTGCGAGTGCCCCGTGGGACGCTGGAAAGGAGGAAAAACCCCCAAAAACCCAAAACGCTGCCACTCACTTCCAGAAAAAAGAAAATAGCAACGACGACCTTGCCGGCGTGACGCAAACGCTCACGCGCCAACGGCCGTCTTTTGTGTCGTGTTGCTCACAATAGCCGAATTGTTGTGTATGTGGAGGGGGGGGCAGGGGTCTGATTTCGCATTGTGTTTGCCCGAAACCAAAGGCCTGCATCGAAAATATCACCTATCAGCAACAAAATGTTCAGTCCAATGAGCAAAGGGACTTTCAGTTTCTACCAATGCCACTTTGCTCACCAAGTTTGCAAAGACAAAAAAAAAAATATTTCATTTTCTGGGTCATGTCATCATCTCATAAGGTTTCAAAAGAAGTCGGGCCTATTTTGTCAACCAAAGTCATGGAAAGTACACATGATGAAATGAAGGGAATAAGTCAATCCACCCCCCCACCCCCAAAAAAAACACATTTTCACACCAAAACTGAAGAATTGACAGCAACAAAGACTGGGGTGGAAAAATACTCCTCCATTCACCTCGCATTGTGTTGCCCTTTCTGGCGCGCTCTTCGTGTTGCGTCCACCCGGGGGCAGTATCGGACGGACATTTGGAGGCTTCGCTCCTCTCTGGGCTTCTCAGTACGGCAGCAATATCAGTGCTTCTCTGCGCAGGATAATCGCTTATATTTCTGTCTATACTTTTTGTCTTTGACTTTCTCTCTTTCATCATTTTGCTGCTGTAAATTGGCAATTTGTCCATTGTGAGACAAATGCAGATTTTGTTCCTGGACTTGTGTTGACGTCCGCATGACTTGCAGGGTCGCCGCGCTGCCACAGAGATGCTAATTGTTAGCCGTGTGCCTCGGCACTTTGCCTCTCGCAGGATGGTTTTCTTGCCGCCGAGCACTGTTTTTCTCTCTCTCTCTCCCCCCCCCCTCCCTCGGTCACTAATTGCTGATGTTTTTCAGGTGAGAGCGTCCACGCCCTCTTTTGCCGCGTCACCAGGAGAAGAGGAGCCGAGCGAGAGCAAGTCTTGCGCCAGCTCTCCTTCTCATAACCTGCCGCTGACACTCGAGGTGAGTGCACCTCTATTCAAAAAAAATGTTTTTTTTCGGGGGGGGGTGCGCTTTAATACCAACATGAGTGTTGTCATGATTGTGGCTTTATTATTGATTCTGTCATGTACTAGCCTAAAATGACTTGTGAAAAGCAACAATGGTGTCCGTGAAGAAATGTAAATGGATACCTGCGTACATGTTAAGCTTATTGCATATCATCCATGTTAAATATGGATTTGGAAAATATGTTGGCTGTGAGTGCGATGGATTAGACATCGTTCTTCCATTGAGAATGCGACGCTATTTTGTGTGTCTATATTTCCAGAGATTAGCTTTTGTGTTGTTTGGAATCGCTTCATTGGTTCATTGTTTTGTTTGTCCTGTTTATTTTCCTCCCATTCGATTCATTGGAGCTGTTGGCGCAACTTTTTTTGGGGGGGGGGGGCGGGGCGGTCAACACCTGTAATTGCTTCTTGGGCGCGGGTTACCATGGCGGCATGTTCTCCCGACGCGGCGTTTGGAAGACGCGCGGTTTCCATGTGAACTCGGGCCTCCGCGGCTGCCGCGTTTCCAGGGTGCGCCGCCCCGAGGAGGCCGCCGGCAAGCGCCCGCCGGGACCGCTGCGGGAGCGCAGCCGCCTTCCGTCTCCGGACAAACGGATGGCGGGGAGGCTTGCGCTGAGCGGGCGGGCGTGGCGGAAGACGAAAAAAAGAAAAAGGGGTCGAGGATGGTCGGCGCGCTCCGTTCTTTTGTGTGCGCGGCCACAGAGCAAACAATGAGGAGATGGCGTTCCCCTCAACAACGGGGGCCATTGTGTTGTCAAAGGGGAGGATGACAAAGCTGACGTTTGCTCAGATGGCTCATCCCGTTTTGTTTTTTTTTGTCATTGCAGGCTCCTTTTCGGCCACGGCGACAATGGCCCCCAGCGCGTTGCAGATGTCCGCAGGTACTGGCGATTGAACAAAGCCTGAGCTTTTCACCTTGTTTGGATCTGCTTTGTCAAATGACATCACCGCTGCCAAGCCTTTATTTATTTTTCATGATTGATTTCTTCTTGGGCAGAGAAATTGTAGCATATGTACTTTGGACACTGGGCGGGGGGGGGTAAAAAACTGGAGTTGACAAAGGTCGGCGGCCGATTTTGAAAGGGCAATCGATCGGCAGGTGCCGCCTGTTAAGCTCGATGTGTCTTCCTCTTCATTTGCGGAAAGAAGCCTTTCCAGATGAACTTGCCTTGCGCAGATGCCCGTTGGGCTCCCAATGGAAGTTGGAGAATGACAACACTGTGTATTGAAAACGAGCACTGAAGCATGACTGTTTTTTTTTTTTCTTCCCAAGACCAAAATTGTCGCGAATAGAAGAAAGTCCAAGCGGTGCAAGAAAACACTTTTCGAGTTAAGACTTTTATTGATCAAGCAATGTTTTTTCCCAAGACGAGGCGTCAAAAGCGAGATTGTTCCAAGAGCAGGGTGTCGCCGCCGTCCAAAATGGCAGCATCTTTGTTTCGATTCGATTTTCAGGAGAAACGTTGATTGAAGGGAAACATGCTACCGTCCACGTCGAGCTCAGTTGTGTTTCGCTTGAAAGTTTCATACGTTGACACGTTCATTGTTTTTCATTTTGGATTTGTACAGTATGGATGGATGCGCGTTTCCTGTATTCGGGACTTTTTTTTCTTTTCGTCTACTTTGGACTTGAATCGGTCTTTCAGTACTTTTTTTTTTCCCCCCCGAGAAGCGCGGTTTTACAGCGGCTCACCGCAAAATGTTTGGCTTGCGCAGGCCGGATCGGCGTGGCGCGACGGAGCGTCCTCTTCTTGGGTCTCCTCCTGCTCACCATGTCAAGAGGCACGGCCGGCGCCACCGGCTCTTCTCCGGTCAGCGGGACCGCCGCCTCCGCGGCCATCGGTACGAGCGCGCCCCCCGCCGCCTCGCCTTCTTCAGGAGCGCCCGTGAGCGACGCCCCCCGGGGCCCCTCCACGGCAGCGACCGGCGGCGCGCCGACGTCGCTCGGCGGCTCCGGGATGTCGCCGACCGTCATGACGATGTCCTCCGCCGCCATGTCAACCGGTGCGTCATGTCATTGCTGTCATTTCCCGGACTTGGGAAAAATCTCAAAGCCGCAAAGCTTTTTTTTTTTTTTTTTAATTCAAAAGGAAGTCCCCCCCCCCCCCCCCTTGAAAAGTATGACTGTTAGTCAAATAACGGGCATTTCTTTTTTCCAAGTTCTCAGAAAGTCTGGTGAGGTGAAAAGTATGTTTTCGAGAAATCAAATTCCAACAAAAAAGACTGAAAGAAGTCCTTTCCCAGAAAGCCCCCCCACCCCCCCAAAAAAAAAAAAATCTTGCAAAATTCCAACCCCAAACTTTTCCATACCAACTAAGGGTCATCCCATTTTCACATTTTTCAAGTGAGTTTAAAATGATTCTTTCATTTTGGGAGAAAGGGGGAAAATGTTAGTCAATAAACATGCTAACCCTTTTTCTACACTTTTTTATTCGGGGGCGAGGGGATTTTTTTCCCAAATGTAACTCCTATTTTTTTTCCAGGTCATTTTAGACCAAAGAATAAAAGTGGTCATCGTGACATCCTCACAACTTTACAATAAGATTTTCGGAGAAAGCAAAGTCCGAAGTTTAATGAGAAAAAACTTGGAGTCAAGAAAGCTTTTTTTGTGGGGTGGGGGTTGGGGGGGGGGATGTTTCCATGTTGTGAGAAAAAAAGCTTTTTGAGATGAAGGCTAAGCCCCTCCATTGGCAGCCCCCGGAGCCATGTCCAGCGCAAGCTGGAGGCCGGCGAGTGGCTCTGGAACCGCCGCCCCCCCCACGGCCGCCGCGATGTCCACATCTGCGGGTACGTTTTGCATCACCGCTCGATGTCGTTCATCTCGTTTCCCGGCGGTAACCCCCCCCCCCCCCCTCCTCCTCCGCAGCTCGGCTCTTTTCCAGCACCGCCGCCAGTCCAAAGAGCGGCTGGAGCGCTTCCGTCGGTACGTTTTGTTTCGGCGCTTGACGCCAAAGGGGACGTTGTTATTTTTTTTCTAAACGACGCGGCATGTCCCCAGCCACGTCCCCCGCCACCTGGACAAGTCGGAGCCCAAACACCGGCTCCGCCGCGATGTCGATGACGCCCACCCCCCGCGGTAGGTTTGCTTTCAAAGCTTTGTACGCTTTGCATTCGCCAGCGCTAACTCGGGCGCATTGTTGCCCTCGACAGGCAGCGCGGCCGGTGCCACCGCGATGACGACGCCGCCGCCGATGGACGCATCCCTGGCCGCCGTGACGTCCGCGGGTAAGCCCGGAACGTTTCCCCATCCGCTTTCTGACGACCGCTCGAGCGTTGCGCAACTGTGCCTCTTTGCTTTCGCCCAGCCCCTGCTCCAAGCGCCGCATCCGTCACCGTGCCGATGACTGCCACGCCCACCCGCCGAGCTACCGCGGCTAACGTAAGCACAAAGCCGCAAGTACGCGCTATGTCTACGGTAGTACCGAGGCTGACCTGTGAGGTGCAGCGCTGCGCCCAAAATACAAAGAAGAAGAAATGGAAGCTCATTTGAGAGGGGAAAACACCCCCAGAATCGACCGCACGGCCAGGATACTCTACGATATATATACTATCCAATACTCCAATTGTGTGGGTCTGTGCCCGGCGCGCCGTGGGCACGGCAACGGGGAAAAGGGCAGCGGACGCCATCGGGCTGTGGCTCCATCCACCTTTGCTTCTCTTTTGCTCCGTCAGGGAAGGAAATGCCACCGAGGGACGTGCACGGGGGCCACCTGCTACACCGGCTTTGGCGACGCGCTGCAGACGTGCTCCGCCGCACAGCCGCACTGTCAGGTGAGCGCGCCGGATCGGACCGAGTGCGCGGGAGGCCGTCGACGCGACGGCTTCATACTTCGTCGCAGCTTCGAGCTTTTTCCTTTTCGGAGATGACTCGTGTGAATTAGAATCCTGCCCCCCCCCCAAAAAAAAAAAAATCAAACCTCCAGACACCAAGTAGCATTGGTGAAAATCTGTGGCCCCCTCCAGGATTGAAGCTGTCCATGTGTCCTGAAAATCCCCCTTGAATAATAAATGTCACCGCAGAGCGCACAAAATGAAATGCAAACTGTTGCTGCGCGTTCAACAAACGCAGAGGGAAAATCACTTCCATCGAATGAAAGCAAATGGCAGGATACCAGGAGTTGGCATCAAAGTCCGACCGTACCACCCCCCCCCCCCAAAAAAAAATAAAAAATAAAATAAAATAACCGACGGCAGGCAGCTTTCACTGTATTGTGCGTCTCGTTTGGGCAGCTGGTCAAGCAAACGGTCCAGTCGGCCACGCAGTGGACAGCGGGCTGCGCCGCCAACTGCTCGGGCCGGACGCCGTGCCGGGCCGCCACCCCCCCTCCCTGCCACCTGGAGTGCTGCGTGGCCGTCGCCCAGGCGTCCTGCCTGCGGCTCAACGGGACGCTCAACCACGTGGCCGCCCGAGCCGCCGGAGTCGCTGTGTCGCCGTTGTGCCTCCTGCTGGCCTTGGGCCTCCTGATGTGAGGCCGCCACATGCGCGCCCTCGTCTCCCTTGATAATATGCGGGATTGTCTTTTTTTTGTTTGTTTTTTGGTTTTGGGGGTGGGGGGGGCGCTTGAGGTCGACACTATTTATTTCAATTGGGATGCAAGTCTTGAGAGCGCTTTCACGACGGCTCCGGCCGTTCACAAAGCGCTTTCAAGAGGCGGCCCGTGACATCGTCCGGCGGCCGCGGGAGAACGTTGGCACGCGGCCCTCGTAACGATGTTGCCCGTTCAAAACGGAGCGGCCCTTTGCGTTGCGCAGGCGTGCCTAACCAATTGTCCTTTCGCTTGCCGTCCGTCCTTCACGGCGAGAATAACGGCCCATCCTGTTGGGGGGATGCGCCGCGGGTGGAAATCCGTAGATCTCGAGTTCCTTTTCTTGTTGCGGCAATTGTACCTTTGCATCTGCTCGCGCATAGCGTAGTTGAGACGACGTGTCGACCGTGTCTTCACCATGTGGCTTCAAGCCAACACTTTGTCTTGTACAAAATATGGAAATAAATCTCCTGATGATTGAGTGGCGACGCTCTTATCCGGCAACACTTTTGTCGCGACTCTCGGAGATGAGGGGAATCGTCCACCAGATGGCGCCAACAATCCCCGAATCATAAATTTGACTTTGAGGACAAGCGGCTCAGATGACGGATGGACGGACGGCGCCATTTTAGTTGCCGATTCAAGTGGCCAATTGCACGCGGGCACCTTTTGTCGGGACGCTTTTCTCCCGTTTTTAAAAGCGTATTGAGACGCTCGATAGGCGCAAGGGACGCACGCTAAGCGCTCATCCTCACGAGCGCCCGCACCCTGAACGAGCGTTTCCGGTCGTCAATCTGCCGACCGCGCGACCTACCCGGAGAAAAGCCGCACCGAGGCCGGAATCGAAGCCGGGCGGGCCGTTCAACGTGTGATGGGATAGAAGGAAGGAAAAGGCTTGACGCGGGCACGTCTTGCCGCCGCGCGTGGATGCTTGACAAGCAGAGTGCGGTGATCCTCTTTCCGCTCCGTGTGCGGACACACTCCGAAAACAACAGGGTGAAAAAGTCACCCGGACAACTTTGTGAGTTGCCCAAAAATGACTCTCCCTACAAAGCGAGATCCCAAATATGGACTTGCTCAAAGTTTGTTTTTGTCATGTCGGCTCGGACACGGCCTGAGGATTTGGGATCGGGTTGCACGGTGACACGCTGTCAGAAAGTCGAGCTCTCAAAAACGCCCCCTGCTCCTCCTTGCGCCTTTGTGGCATATCCAGACTCTGGCTTGCTTTTTCCCTCCTACTTCCGCTTCCTGTCTGCTTCTGGGTTCAAATGACGCTCATCACGTGACAACCAAAGCTTTTTGGGGGAGGTGGGACGCCCCCCGAAAAATAGCTGTGTTTTTTGTGCTTAACGACCCCCCCCCCCCCACCCCAAAAAAGTTATTTAGCGATGTAGCCTATTCATTTGACCTAACTTTTCGGTCCACCCCCCTTCCTCCTCCCCGCGCGAGGTTATGCATGTTGGAACGGGTGCGCGCGATTGCGCGTGTGTTTTGACAGCCCGGTGCTGACGTCACTGGGGTGCGGGCTTCCGAATCGGTGCGTGGCAGCGGTGAGCGTTTGTCCTCTAACGAGCGAGAAGCCCGCGTGAAACTTCGCGTCGGCCACTCATGAGATCCGCGACGACCCCCCGCGCGTCCACTTGCTGCAAGTTGCCTCGAGACGCATCGCGGCCGTCATGGATCAGTCGGTCGCCATCCAAGAGAGCCTCCGACGAGAGGAAAACTGCCTCTTAGTATCCTTCGCCTTCGTCGGAGCGACACGCGCCTAATCTCCGATTCGGCTTTCTAATCCGTTAAGAGGCTCGAGTTGGCGCAACAAAAGGCAACGTGCCGCACTTTAGGCGAGAAAACTGCGCTCGGGGGACACGCTTGCGTGTTTCGCGGGTGGGACGACCCCAAATTGGGAACCGAGTTTGGTAGTGACGGCGTTTAGACACCAGATGGCGCCATTTAGACACCCTGTTGCTCGTGGGAGGATCTAGCGCGGCAAAAGTATTGAATCGGAAAACGACTTTGAGTAAGAACGAAAGGCGAAAATCCCTCCAGGATCCCGAGGGCGGCGTGCTTGCCGCAGCCGTCGGCGGGGGGGGGGGGGGGGGGGGGGGGGGGGGGGGGAGTTGCGGATCCAACTCGCGTCCTTTCCAACTTGAACTCAAAACAATCCTCATCATAAAAACAGAGCGCGGTGTTATCGGACGATAGAAGGAAAGGTCGCACGTATCCGCGCGAAGAGAAGGACAAGAGTCGTTGCAAAACGTGAAGCCTCAAGTCACGAAAGGTGCGCATGTCGTTAATCGATCAAACGTCGGTCCTCCGGCGGATGTCTTTGCGCCGAGCGAGTTTTCGGGGCTCGGCGTTGCATTTTCCTGAACGGCGGCGTCAAACACGCGGTGCAATGCCACGTCCTCTCGGACGACGCCGCCGAGAGCCGACTGCTGGGATTGGTGGAGGCCGGCAAAGAACGCGCGTGAGTCCCCGTCCCGTGGCCACCGTCGCGCGGCCTCCGTTGGTTTTCGGGGGCAGCTCTTCTCTCGGGCCAATTGCCACGGAGCCGGCGGTCCTCTTTGGCCAATTGTGGCTTTACTTTCTGACAGAATCTTCATTTACACCCATCGGAGGATGGCCATTACCGCAGACGACGTGTGCCTGGAGGACGTCATACCCATCGACCTCCACTTTGCCGTCGTCGAGGGTGAGCAGGCGCCCGATGAGTCCGCGCGTTGGCTTTGGCGTGCGCCGCCAGCGCATCTCGCTGGCAAAAGGCGGAACTCGCATTGGCTTGATCAACCGACCGGTCGCCGTAGATTTGTCCATGAGTGGTCGCGCCTGTAAATAGGCCAGCCCGTTCTCATTTTTTGGGATGAGGATTTGGACGACGCGCTTTCATTGGTGGAGGAATTCTCCGCTTCTCTCCGTCGAAAGCTGTCATCATCCAAACTGCAATAAATTCCAATTGGAAATATTTCACATATTCCGTGCGTCAATCCGAGTACTGCTGAAAGAAAGGACTTTTGAGAGCGGGGGTAGGGACCCGCTGCCCCCGTAGGGCCCCGCCCCGCCTCACTCCGGCACGGTTGTCGGTGAGGGTTTCGGGCCTGCACGGAGCCTGCCGATGATCCGATGGTTTGAATCGGCTGTGCCGAAGGGGAGAGGGATCGAAAACGCTCTCTGGCGACCCGAGCGCCCCGCCCCCGTTCTCCAGCTTAACTCTCTTTGTCTTTTTTACAGTTTCCTCCCCCGAGGAGCTCGTACTTGTCGGTGAGTGGCTTTTTTTTTTTCCTTGCTGTATTTTGTGTGGTGTCCTCTAGTCATGTAACCCCCCCCCCCCCTGGTGTTCTCAAAGGTGCTGATACGCGAGTACGAATGAGCTACAAGGATGAAAGTCTGGAGCTCAAACTTCCCTTCGGGTCTCACTCGAGACTCTTCCTTGGGGAGGTCATTCGCGCTTGGAGCGGTAGGTTGCTTTTGGTGGCAGCATTTCGTTTTTGCTTGAAAACACTTCACAGCTACGTGGCCAAAACCGTTTCATTTCACCATCACAAAGAATCCAACAAATGTTGAACTCCTTATCGTTCCACCAAAATCACAAGAAAAAAAAGATCATCCGTTTTTGTTCAGCTAGAACAGAAGGAAGCCTTGATTAAGGTGGAGGCAAATTTGGACCGTTTGAAATACGGTAGAGCAGTGAATGCAAAACTTTCAGGCTTCTGCTCGGACCCCCCCCCCCCCCCCCAAAACAAATCAGGAAGCAATTTACAGCAGCAAAATGATGAAAGGCAGAAGTAGAAGAACAAGAAGTAGCGCCATGGAAATCAAGATGGATATCGCCATCTTAAAAATGGGCGCGTGGGGGTGAGTCCGGTTTCTCGGGACCGCCTATTCGATAGCCCGACGGGCGGCGGGCCCTCTCCTTCTGGCGGCGCGGGCGTTTTGCTCCCTGGCCGGAGGACCTGCCCGGTGCCGTCGGGGTGGGCCCGGGTGGGCCTTCTGCCCATCCTAGCTTTTAGCTTGGCTAGCTTCCTCCTCCAGAGGCTCCGCCCGGGACACAGCTGGCCCTCCTGACCGCTCGCTCCAGCGCCACTCTCCCTCTCTCTCTCTGTGTCCCGGGCTGAGATTCAAATGAAAGTTTGCCATCGCCCAAGTGGAGTGGAGGTGGAGTATGGTGACGACAGCGGCGCACGCTCAAACTCTCAAACTCAAAGCCCTTTCTGCGTTTGCCTGACTCACGTCACGCACTCGTTCCAAAATGAAAGCTGGGCGCGGCGTGACGCGACGTGACGCGACACGACGCGACGCAGACAGACCGTGACACAAGAAGAGGCGGAGTTGAGCTCGGATCGAGCTCTTCTCCTTTGAGTCTCGCCTCTTCCTCCCCGGGCTTGTTTGTTTTCTCTTGGTTTTGAACATTTGCCTTGGACTCCATTCGGGTCGGCGTGATGGGATCAGTCAGGCAGTTGTCACTTTTGCCGCCGGGGCGCCGCTTGCACTTCCCGCTCTCGGGGGCGCGGACCGTGACCTTTTGGGTCGCGGGCGTTTATTTTGGGGCGCTGTGGAATTAGGGTCCAAAAGATGGAGGAATTCCACAAGGTGCTGCCCGTTGATGCTCAAAGTAAGCCGGTGGGAAACGGCAAAGGTGAGCCGCCCGCCTCCCGGGGCCGTCGTCGCGTCTACCGACGTCACTCCCACGGTCTTTTTGTCCGTCTCTCTTCAGACGTTTGCGAGTTTCCAACCCGACAAGCCAAATTTGAGTGGATCGGCAAATACCGAACAGCCACCGGAGGCCCGGGACTCGTCAAACAAGCCCTGGCACCTCTCGGCGCAACGCTGAATAAACTCAACCAGCACAAGAAAACAGGTTTGTCGCGTCTCCGGATCGTCTGAGGGCTGCCTGCCTCACAAAAAAATACCATGCTTTTTCCAGTATTGCTTTTTTTTCAATACTGCTTTTCCCCATTTTGAACACCAATAGCGAGGGGGGGGGGTGTACCTGGACAAAAGCAAGACGACTCCTTTTCGAGGTCTTCAAAAACCTGACAGCCCCCCAAAGAGCCTCCATTTGATGTGTTTTCCGAGTGACTTGCGCAAATTGCATTCTTTTGTGCGGTTTCTGCCGCCGTTTGACCGCTGTCGACAACAATGAATTGAACGTTCAATTCAATGGCAGCTTTTTGGACGCAAGTGGTTCATTTGGAGCGCAGCGACGCCCCCCCCCCCCCCCTCCCCACCACAACGCGGCGTGCCGAGGCTACTTGTGCAACGACGCGAACGGTACCGGCGGCGCGCTTGCTTTTACTCCCCGCCGGAAGATACTTTTCGGTTTCCTTTTCGAACTGTGCGGGTCACATGAACTTGAAGGTGGAAAGGCTTTTGAAATGGTTCATCTTGGGCCTCGTGGGTGCTTTCTTGAGCCTTTTCTCGGGGCTTAGATTTCTTGAATCGTAACGAGGCTTCGACGCCCAAAGAACAAGACGACCGAGGCTCAGAGAGCGCATCGCTTCCCGTGGGGCCTCTTCAAAATAAGAGGGAGGGAGTCCGAGCGCCGTCAAACAAATGGCGTCCTGCCCACCGGCCGTTCGAAGCGGAAGCCGAGCGTTTCTCAGGGCGCGTCTCGAGCCCCCAAAAAGCAAAAGAAAAGGACTTGCGCGTTGGCTGGCTTCGGCCGCGCACGCGCGCGTGATGAGGTCGCGTTAGCTCCTCCCACGGCGACGTTAGCTTGGGCCGCCGCTGCCACCGCCGCCGCCGCCGCTGCCGCCGCCTTCTCGGCTCGTCCTCCACAGAATGCGAGCAGAGACCGAGACATGTCCGTGGCCGCGAGAGACTCCGGTACGACCAACATTTTGCTCCCGCTCCACTCGTCGGGTTGTTGACGGCGCTTGATGGTTGGCCGGGGCGAATGGGCAGCCGAGCTCAAGGGAGGGAGCGAGGGAGGAAGCGAGCTTGGGAGAAAGCTCACGAGCGACATTGGCTCGCTTTTTCTTTAACCGGACGGAGCCTTTGTGGGGAACCTTGTGACTAGTTGGACGCTTTCCTTGCCGGCCGGCGGTTGCGCCGTCGGTTGAGCGTTGCGTTGTTGTGGTTACGGTGTTGTAACAACGTCATTCGTTGGGACACGCGCTTGCGTCCTGCTCGCTTTAGCGTCCCGCCTTGTCCCAAGTCCCGAGCGACTTGAGCGGCCGCGACTCCTCTCGTCCCCTTGCGTGCCGACCGACGGCGTTCACGCCGTGACGCAAGGCCGAACTTTGCGCGCTCGCGTTGGAAAGGTTCCGAGCGCCCTTGCGTATGACACGAGAAAGCGGCCGATAAGGAGGCATCTCGGCGAAAGGGAGAATCTTGCCAAGCTTATTTTTTCTTTCTTCATTGGCCCTAATACTCTTCCGTACTAATCTTTTCTGTTTTCCTTCCAATAAAATTTTCTCTTAATTTCAAAAAATACAACTGAAAACCCCCCACCAAAAGTTCATTTCAATAAATAGAACTGAAGAAAACCCACCAAAAACTTAAATATCGTTCCTTGTTACCATGCCATACCATCGTTCCAATGTTCTTATTTTTGGAACGATACACAGAAGATTAACGTTGGACATGTCTGAAGGAACGCGCAGGAATCTTCTGTGTATCGTTCCAAAAATCTGAAAATTGGAACGATACAGAGATTAGTATCTGTATCGTTCCAATGTTCTTATTTTTGGAACGATACATAGAAGATTAACATTGGACATCTCTGAAAATTGGAACGATACAGAGAAGATTCTTCTGTATCGTTTCAAAAATAAGAAAATTGGAACGATACAGAGATTAGCTGTATCGTTCCAATTTTCTTATTTTTGGAACGATACAGAGAAGATTAACGTTGGACATGTCTGAAGGAACGCGCAGGAATCTTCTGTGTATCGTTCCAAAAATCTGAAAATTGGAACGATACAGAGATTAGTATCTGTATCGTTCCAATGTTCTTATTTTTGGAACGATACATAGAAGATTAACATTGGACATCTCTGAAAATTGGAACGATACAGAGAAGATTCTTCTGTATCGTTCCAAAAATAAGAAAATTGGAACGATACAGAGATTAGCTGTATCGTTCCAATTTTCTTATTTTTGGAACGATACAGAAGAATCTTCTCTGTATCGTTCCAAATTTTTGGAACGATATGCTAATCCTCTGTATCGTTCCAATTTTCTTATTTTTGGAACGATACAGAGATTAGCATGGTCCCAGGAATCTTCTCTGTGTCGTTCCAAATTTTTGGAACTCCCTCCCAGGAATCTTCAGATTCCTGCACACTATGCTGGTATGTGGGTATTCGGCGCGGCAATGCGATGGCGGCTCGGAAATAGGGGCTGGCAGAAGCGGGATTGGGGGGGGTTCCTACGCGCGAACGATGACAGAAATCCGTCTCCCTGCTCTCTGACATCAGTCCAGGCGCAACGATGAATCGAGTAGTCAACCAAGCGATCGTTATTTTGCGAAATCGACTCGTATTAGTTTCATTTCAATTGGTCCTCGTCTTCTCAACAGGCAATGTTCCCCAGTTGCCGAATCAAAAGAAAGCTTTTGCAAACATTTGTAATTTGGAAGACATTGATTTGTCTCTGACTTGTCATTTCTCGACACCAAAGATTGCTTTCAGGACCCGCGCGCCATTTTGCGCCACCTTGCGGCGTGATAGAAAGGCCGCGCAACGGCAGCGAGGAGGAAGTTGGCTGCGGTGTTCAAATCCAAATGACGCTGGAGTGTGAAGAAAACGCCTCCGACCGCAAGATGAGGCAATAGGAGCCCTCGTCTGTTTTTGTCACCGAATGTCCAAACAAGCAAATCGGACGTCTCCATTGCAGCTGGAGAATTTTTTTCCGCCGTTGTCCGACAAGCATGGCATTGGGATGAGCCGAGCGGGTTTTCCTTTCCCAAAGCGTGGAACCGTCCTCCGATCTCGCCGTTCCCAAGGCCTTTTATTCCACCGCCGTCGGAGTCGACCGGCAAAGCCGAGCGGCAAAGCAAAGGGAATTCCAGCTGCCGCGCGCACACGCCACCGTGACTCCCGCGACTTTGTCGTTTATTTCCCAAAGGTGGCTCGATCAACAAAGGCCGCGTGAAGGCGCGCTGGCCGAACCCAAAGCGATTTCCGCCTTTTCTTCTTGGACTCCTCGTCGTAACCACGCGTCGCTCAGCGCGGGGACCCGCGCCGCCTCCGAGTGGCCGCATCGCGAATAGCGCTCCTAGCAGTTGCGCGCGCCGGGCAGTCCGGTCCTGATTTTGGGGGGTCCGAAGAGCACGCGCGCTTCATCTTGATTCTTTCTATTTTTTTAACCAACAGAGAAATCGACAGACAAGAAAAAGCGAAGCTTGGAACGGCTGCAGGCCTCCAACAGCGCGACGGCCAGCTCCAGCGCAGAGAGGTAAAGCCTTGACGCCCGCAATGAATCCCCCCGCCCCCGCCCCCCATCCTCCTGACGGCTCTCTTGTTTTTGCCCTCCCCCCCTCGCCGGCCGTCGCAGTCGGGACGCCTCGGGCCGGGACGAGCGAGACGAGCGGGCCGCCGACCCCCCCGTTCCGGCCGTGCCGCGGGCGGGCCTGCGGGACGAGCTCATCAAGTGCGAGCTGCTGAAGAACGAGGACCTGTACATTTACCGAGAGCATTTCAGGTAGGCGACGGCAGCCCTTCCCCGTTGAGATGTCACCGGTTGCGAGCCAGAAATGGTGGTTTTTCTTGACGGCGGGATTGTGGCCTAAACCCGCGCGCTTCTTCGATTTCACTGACGTGAGAAAAGCCACGACCACCGCCTACCCTTTATTTACACCTGGTTTTGGGTTGTGCGCGCACGTCAATGATGATGTGGTGACGATGACGATGATCCGGCACGTTCCTGATCCGGCTTGCGCGCAGCTTTTTTCTAGGCACGTACAATGTGAACGGGCAGACGCCCAAAGAGAGCCTGCGGCCGTGGCTGAGCTGCACGCCCGAGCCTCCGGACATGTACTGCGTGGGGTGGGTACCCCCTGACGCCTACTTTTGAGCTTTTTCACGGCCCTGGGGGAAGTACTGTGAAAAGTGTGGTTTTGCCCCCGCCCCCTAGTTTCCAGGAGCTGGACCTCAGCAAAGAGGCCTTCTTCTTCAACGACACTCCAAAAGAGATGGAGTGGACAAAAGCCGTGTCTGACGCCGTGCATCCCGATGCCAAGTATGCCTTGGTAAGAAAGTCCCGTCCCCCCCGCCGCCTCCCCGCAATTGCAAATGGTTCCCGCGCGTCGTAATACAAGGGCTGGAATGTGCTTCTGTCAAAGCGACGACAGCCCATCTGAGATGCACTTTGAACTGTGCGATGGCTGGAGTGGGCGGGGCGGGCCGTTCCGTGGCGCAATCGACAAGCGCTCGCTGGCGCACGCGCTTGTAAAAGAGCGGCTAAGAAAAGCTGGACTTTGTGCTCGGGGGACACGACCGCGCGTGGGCCGAGTCCATTTTCCGTCACTTTGCATCCTTTCCAAACGGCGCAGGTGAAGCTGGTGCGGCTGGTGGGCATCATGCTGATCTTCTATGTGAAGAAGGAGCACGCCGAGTTCATTTCGGACGTGGAGGCCGAGTCGGTGGGAACCGGCATCATGGGGAGGATGGTAAGGGCGAGCGCCCAGCGCCGAGCGCCTCTCTTCCGGTCTGATCGGGCGCTCGCCGCCCGCAGGGCAACAAGGGCGCGGTGGGCCTCCGCTTTCGCTTCCACAACTCGGACATCTGCGTGGTCAACTGCCACCTGGCGGCGCACGCCGAAGAGTACGAGAGGCGCAATCAGGACTACAAAGACATTTGCGGCCGCCTGCTGTTTCGCCAGGCCGACCCCGCCCGGCCGCCGCTGACCATCATGAAGCACGAGTAGGACGTCCAACGCCGGCACGCGGCCTCCCGCAGCGAGCCCCTCTTGAATTTTGCCCCTCTGCCCGCTCAGCGTGGTCTTCTGGATCGGCGACCTCAACTACAGGATCGGCGAGCTGGATGTCGCCGACGTGAAGGACCTCGTCGGCAAGAAGGACTTTGAGATGCTGCGGGCGTACGATCAGGTAACGGGCACCAGCCGGCTTGGCCCCGCCCCGTCCGTTGATGTCCCGCGTGGGCCTGCAGCTCAAAAGGCAGATCGAAGAGGAGGCGGTGTTCGTGGGCTTCGCCGAGGGGGAGATCCATTTCCAGCCCACCTACAAATATGACGCCGGCTCTGACATGTGGGACAGCAGGTATTTCCAATTACATCTGCTTTGAGGACTGCTTTGAGTCCATCGGCGTGAGACGATCCAAAGAAAACCTCAACCGGCGTTGTTGTCGTTGTTGATTTTGAGAAGCGAGCTGAAAGGCGTTCTCTTTTGCCCCTTCAGTGAAAAATGCCGCGCGCCGGCGTGGTGCGACCGCATCTTGTGGCGAGGGAAGGACATCAGTCAGCGGCATTACCGCAGTCACATGACGCTGAAGACCAGCGACCACAAACCCGTCAGCTCCCTGCTCGTCGTCGGGGTCAGTCGCCTCCCTCGCCGCAAAAAATGGCCGAGTATGCCGAGTCCCCGTCGGACGCGATGGGGACTTGGAAAGAAGGCCCAAAACGACTTGCAAAGTGGTCGAAAGCTCTTTAAGTACGCGGCGTATCTTGCGTACGGCTGCTATTTCCGCATTGAACACATCGAGAAATATTGCACGCTCGCGTACATCTTGAAAAAGGCCGCGGGAGCCAAACTCACCTGTGAACATCCAAATCCATCCAAATGCTCCTCTTTGGTGTCTGGCATGGAAACGGGGCCATCCCGACCTTCGTCTGGATTCTGGCAATTTGCTTACGGGAGCGTCCTGGCCGCACGGCAACTGTGTCTGTCCAGGTCAAGAGGGTGAATGGCGACTCCTACAAGAAGACCTTTGAAGAGATCGTTCGCAATTTGGACAAAATGGAGAACGAGTGCATCCCGTCCGTCACCTTGTCCGAACGAGAGGTAAGGCGAGCGCTACGGAGCCCGGGCTCGTTTTTTCAAGGGCCGCGGGCGCGCTTCCTTTGCGTCCCACAGTTCCACTTTGAGGAGGTGAAGTACATGGCGCACCAGGCCAGGACGCTGAGCATCTTCAACGACGGCCAGGTGCCGTGTCACTTTGAGTTCATCCCCAAGCCCAACGAGGTGGCGTACTGCAAGCCCTGGCTGACGGCCAACCCCCCCAAGGGCTTCATCGCTCAGGGTGAGCCCCTCGGCCGGCCGCGCCCCCCCCTCCCTCGCCTCCCCCCGGCCCCGACCGAGCTCTCTCTTGGAGCGCAGGCGCTTCGGTGGACGTCGACCTGGAGGTTTTCGTCAACCGCGCCACGGCGCCCGACTTGAATTCGGGCGAGCAGGAGATGGAAGACATCCTGGTTCTCCACCTGGAGCGCGGCAAGGACTACTTCATCTCGGTGACGGGAAGCTACCTGCCCAGTTGCTACGGCACCCCCGTCCGCGTCCTCTGTCGCCTCAGGGAGCCCATCCGGGACGTGCCGAGGGAGAGCCTCCGTCAAATGGTGCCCGACTTTATTATTATTATTATTATTATTATTGGGGGTGGGGGGGTCTGGCCTCAGGTGTTAGCTTCATCCGAGACTCTCAATTGGATTTCTAGAATGGAGGCTGCCACCGTTTTTCATCCGCGCAACTGGGAGGCGACGCCGGACCGTACGCTTGATAACAAGACGCGTTTAAAAAAAAAAAGAAAAAAGAAAGAAAGAAGTCTCCTTTGTGGTCTTTGGCTGAAGTCGCCCGCCTGCGTTTGTGCCCAACCGACAGATGGCGGCGTCGGCGCACGAGAACGCCGCAAGTGCCGAGAAGCCTCTGGACATCCCCAAAGAACTGTGGATGATGGTGGATCACCTGTTTCGCAACGCAATCAAGCAGGTTTGAAGTTGGCATTGCGCAGCGTCGGCTGGCTTTTGCCTGAGCTGGAGACTTCTTTGTTGTCGCCGCCGCCGCAGGAAGACATCTTTCAACAACCGGGACTCCGCAGCGAATTTGCAGAAATCCGCGACTGCCTTGACACCGGCGCGGCCGATTCTCTCTGTATCCTTTCAACCCCCGTTGTTGTGTTGAGAAGATTTCACAAGAGCCTTCAACTTGTTTGGGGTTTTTTTTCTTTTCTGGTACAGTTCAAGAGTAGTGAACATTTACCAGAAAGGATTTTTCCTAAAGCACGCAAAGTTTGAGCAAAGTTGGGAACGTTGCGTGGGACTCGATGAGACGGAAGCGTTTGTCACTTTTTCTTCCGTGTCGGCATCCTTGACGTGGTCGCGACGCGTAGCCGGCGGCAACCACTCGGTGGCGGAGGCCTTGCTTCTCTTCCTGGACGCCCTCCCGGAGCCCGTCGTTCCCTACGCCTTCTACCGCCAGTGCCTGGAGTGTTGCTCCGACGCCGTCCAGTGCGAAAAGGTAGCCGTCCGCCCCCCCGCCCCCCCGGGCTCGTCGGCCCCGCTGCGAAATGTCAGAAGGCGCTTTGTCTCTTTGCAGGTGGTCTCCGCGCTACCTCCGTGCCACCGAAATGTTTTTCATTATTTAGCCGCCTTCTTGCGGGAGCTGTTGAAGAATTCGGCCAGCAACCGATTAGACGTTACCATCGTAGGTAAGAGCCATCAAAGCTTTTTCTGCACTCTGCCTCTCCTGATTAGAGAGGAAACCTCCTTGGGGATGCATTGGGCTTGCCTGCGGAAAGAATGGCAAGAGAAATGGAGTCGAAGGCCAAATGGACACGTGAATTCTTCAGCGCTTTTGAATTGATTGTTTTTGCTTGCTTGTTTTACACCGGGACAATTGTGCTTTTAAAATAAGGACGAGGATTTTAAAAGCATGGTTCAATTCAAATTCACTTGCATTTTCTCTGACAAATATGGAATGATGTTTGTTTTTTTTTTAAAGCACATACACATCCGTTGATCCTAATTGTGATCGCCCACTTGTATCTCCATGTGCAGCCACCATCTTTGCCTCGTTGCTCCTGCGGTCGCCGACCAAGCAGGACCTCGCGGAGAAGAGGAAGGCCAGGGAGTTCTTTCAGCACTTCTTGGGCCAGAGCTCATCCACCTCGTCCTAGATGGAAGGGAGGACCACATTGAAATAAAACGCACACGGAGACACGCAACTGCCTTCCCATATTTGAGATCATTTTGCATGTTTGTGAAGAGTTTTCAGACACATTTAAAAAGATGTAGTTAATGTGAGACACTCTATGATTGGATGTTTATGTGATCTGTGGATTTTTAATTGTTTCTTTTTTGTCAAGCCTGTTTTCGATGTTTATTTATTCATTCATTCATTCATCTTCCGTACCGCTTGATCCTCACTAGGGTCGCGGGGGGCGCTGGAGCCCATCCCAGCCGTCTCCGGGCAGTAGGCGGGGGACACCCTGAATCGGTTGCCAGCCAATCGCAGGGCACACATAGACAAACAACCATCCACGCTCACACTCACGCCTAGGGACAATTTGGAGTGTTCAATCAGCCTGCCATGCATATTTTTGGAATGTGGGAGGAAACCGGAGCACCCGGAGAAAACCCACGCAGGCCCGGGGAGAACATGCAAACTCCACACAGGGAGGCCGGAGCTGGAATCGAACCCTGGTACCTCTGCACTGTGAAGCCGACGCGCTAACCACTGGACTACCGGGCCGCCGATGTTTATTTAAAATGGATATATTTTAATGATTCCTTCTGATGTACAGACTAATTGTTTTATATATAGAGAGTTGTTGGAAAAGGACCGTTTCGTGTTTTTTATTCTTGACATTGAAGCAATTTACTGGAAGATTTCCCACTTCAAATACTGTGCTCCCATTTCTTTAGTCCTGAAGTTTCCAATCTTTCTTCGATGGCCCCTGGCACGATCATAAGCCATTTTATTTATGCTGCCTCTCACAGGTCAGTCTTAGTACTACGCCAGGCGGCTGTGTGGCGTGTGCTGCGCTCTTCTCTCCAAATACCCGAAATGTCATTCTTTCACATGATCATTTGACTCGATTTTCCTGAAAGTCACGCACAAAAAAAATCAACACATCAAAACGTCCTTTTCGCGTACACTGAGGCTGTCCCTCACTCAGTTTGACAAGGGTCGGGACAGTCGAAGACGCTTTCAATAAAAATGATGTCAGAAACCTACGATTACTCCTTACACCTCTATAGGAAGTCGCCACAGCGTTTGGGATTTTATGGACATATTCCGTTTTTTTTCTTTTTACATAAAAAACAGAATGAAAATAATAGCTTGTCGCATTCAACTTCCGTTTCAGCTACACAATAAAACGTTTGTTTCATGTCACCTTTTGACGCGGGCCGGGTTGAACTTTATATAAATATCAGGCAGTTCTTAAAAGATTCAACGTAAATGTTTTGACCTAAAAAGTAAAGTGAAAGTGAGTGTGCTGGCCTCGATTCTATATCCATTTTTCTTTTGCCGATCTCGACGTTTATTGATTTATTTTCTCTTTCGAAATGAGTACAAACGGTGGGCGGTGACGTCAGATGCTGTTACAATTTCCCACAATGCACCCGGACTATCCGTTCCCACGTGACGTCGTTCGGTGTCCTGGGGAGGCTTCGCGGTGCCGAACATCCCCAAAACACGCGAGTCAACCCCCCAGCAAAAGTCGGGTTCCCTTCAATTCGGCGCCTCGAAGGGCGCCTTCGGAGTTGAGAGTCGGGGGTGGGAAAAGCGAGCGTGTCGCGTTTTCACACGGAACTCGTTGAGTGTGGCAACGACTGGCGAGAGCTTTGAGGTCAGCTGTCGACATTTAAACGGTAAGTGTTGCGTTTGTGGGCTGAGCTAAGCTAGCCTGTCCCCGAGCGCTCACGCCAAACGTTACGCGAGGGTGTCAAACGGAACGCCGGTGGACTAGATGCGGAAAGGTGAAGGAAGGCGCGTTGAGTCGAGCCCGGATTACCGTCGGATAAAAGCAGACAAAGAGAAAGAACATTTGTGGCAGCTCGGTAGCATTGCAAATTCATCTCTGCTTATACACTATCGATAGATGGATCGGAACACTTGGAACCACCGGTGTGAGTATGTTGGCGAGAAAAACAGCCCCCCCAATCCCCACTCCCGACTCTTCGACCCCCGACGACGACAGCAAAATCGATCAAAGTGACGGACAGGGCGCGAAACGTCGTCTCGGTGACTTTCTTTACCGTGACGATTCGAGGAACGTCATTGAAAGGAAACTTCTCGATCGTTTTGAACTCGCGCGGACAGGTGACGTAGGAGTCGAGAGCTCATCCTTTTGCCACCGATAGGGATCGATCTGTCATTCATCATCTCGCCGCTCGGAAGAAGGAAAGATCGCGCTTTGTATTCATGTTGCGCTTGCAGCTCGTGCTATTGGTCAAGAATGTTGGAAATGCACTCGAGTCGCTCTGGTCCAAGGGTCGGCGACATTTTTCAAACCGAAAGCCACTTCTGATATGGGCGGGCGGGGGGTCGCGGCTTGATGCGCACCCGCTGGAACGACAAAAAAATTGCCTTTGACCCGCTTGGGAATCAGCCGCGCACGTTGACGACCCGTTTTGCGTCGGGACGACCGACCGTTCGCCACCCTGGACCTGACGCCCCCCCTCGCACGTTGATTTGTTCATGAAGCCCGAGTTAAAAGTCGAGCGGAGCCGACGGCCGTGTGTCCTGTGTTTTGCCAGCTCCAAGCGCCGGCAGCGGGGCACCATGTCGGAAAAGGGCCCCGGCGCGCGGGCGGCGCCGCCGCCGCGCTCGGAGGCGGAGCCTTCGGGAGGGGACCCGGAGGACGACGAGGACAAGGCGGGCTCGGACGAGGGCGAGCGGCGGCGGCCGTCGTCGGGGGGCCGCGTGTACGACCGCACCACCGTGCTCATCGAGCGCGACCCCATCCGGCTGGACGAGGAAGGCGAGGAGGAGGGCCAGTGCGGGGGCGACGACGACGGGGCGGCCTTCCTGACCGAAGGCGACGAGGAGGAGGAGGGCTCGCTGGCCTTCATGGCCGACCCCGACGCCATGGCGCAGGGCTACGTGCACCACACCATCTCGCCGGACCAGATCCAGTTCACCATCAATCCGGGCTCCACCCCCATGCCGCGCAACATCGAGGGCGCCACCCTCACGCTGCACTCGGAGTGTCCCGAGACCAGGCAGACCGAGGCAAGACCTCCGCGGACGGGGCTCGTTGTCGTACGGAACTCGTTTGCGGCTCGCCTTTGTTTCACGCCGGCGCCAATGTGCAGGTCAAACGCTACCAGTGCATGTTTGAAGGCTGCACCAGGACGTACAGCACGGCGGGGAACCTGCGCACGCACCAGAAGACCCACCGCGGCGAGTACACCTTTGTGTGCAACCAGCAAGGCTGCGGCAAGGCCTTCCTCACCTCGTACAGCCTGAAAATCCACGTGCGCGTGCACACCAAGGAGAAGCCCTTCGAGTGCGACGTGCAGGGCTGCGAGAAGGCCTTCAACACCCTGTACAGGTAAGCCCCCGCGCCCACCCGCGCTTTTACGCCATTCGCCGCTGCTTGGGGGGGGGGGCGGGGGGGGGGGCTTCTTTCTCGCAGTCACACCGCTCGAGTCAAAACTCGACTCGACTGTCTTGTGAAACCCCGACACGACGATTTTGGACGCCTCTCCGATCGACTCTCCTCGGAAGCCGCTAGCCGGAAAAGAAGTTCCTTCTTTCCCAGTTGCGCTTTTATGTGAGCCGACGCGTGCCACTAGCTTGGTGGCGCCACTGAGACGCGCCGGTCTACTGTTAGCTTAGCATCGCGCGCGGGGTCCCCGTTTCGTCCTCGTCACCCCTTGTGGAAGTTTGCCTGGCCGGGTTTTGCCGTGTCCGTTTTCCACCTGCCTGTGGTCCTTGTCGGCAGGCTGAAAGCGCACCAGAGGCTCCACACGGGCAAAACCTTCAACTGCGAATCGGAAGGCTGCAGCAAGTACTTCACCACTCTCAGCGACTTGAGGAAGCACATTCGCACGCACACCGGAGAGAAGCCTTTCCGGTGAGCGCCGCCATCGCAAAGCAAACGGGAATGGCCAGCCCCCCCCCCCGATGGGAAGCCCGAGCGCCGTTCTCTCCTCACGTTTTGCCGACTTGGCCCCGCTTTGACGTGATTTGTTTTTTTGTGTTTTTTTTGTTCCCACGGCGCAAGGTGCGACCACGACGGCTGCGGCAAAGCTTTTGCGGCAAGTCATCACCTGAAAACGCACGTGCGCACCCACACAGGTACCGACGCGTCGCGCCCCCCCCACCCCCCCCCACCTACCCAGAGCCAAAGCGCACCCCGTAACTGCAATTCCCAGGCGCCAATTTGTCCTCGCCAAAAAGTGCCTCGACCATTTGGGTGAAATGTGTAAAAAAACAAAAACGTGGCGGCGCCCTTCCCGTGAAGGATTCCCATCCGAGTCTCTCTGGAAACGGCTTTGCCAACTTTACGCAGAAATCCGCCCTTTTATTTCTGAAATTGATCATTTTGGTGAATCGTCTAAATCCGTTGAGAACATTTTAGAGGTGGGGGGTCAGCTAGCTTATGGTCGAGCTCTCCCAATCGGTCTTTCCATCTTTCGATTGTAAACGGCTCGGCCATTGGACGTGCGTGACGTCTTACTTGTTGTGATTGGTCGCCCCGTCCGGGCCACGCCCCTTTGCGCCCGCTTGGCAGGCGAGAAGCCCTTCAACTGTCCGAGCGACGGCTGCGAGAAGACCTTCAGCAGCCAGTACAGTTTGAAGAGTCACATCCGCGCCCACGATAAGGGAGCGCCCTTCGGCTTCGGCGTGGCCCTCGCTGGCCCGCTGTCCGAGGTGAGTCACGCCGCCGCCTCTTGGAGGATCCAACTCCGCCCCCCCCCCCCCCACTCATCTTTTCGCCGTCGGGTTTCTTTGGCCGCAGGACGCCAATCACTCGCTGTGCCTCAGCGACTTGAGTCTGATCTCGACCGACTCGGACCTGCCGGAGCAACTGCGCAACGTAAGTCCCTCTCGGCTGCCGCCGTTTGCCAGTGGCGTCCTCGAAGGCGTCGCCGCCGGATGGCAACGGATCCTCGTTGAGATGCCAAGAAAGGGAACGAGGGGGGCGATTTGGAGCCGGGCGCTCGCCCCAAAGTCTGGCAAATGTTTCCTTTTCTGACTGGTCGCAGGCGCAGAATTTGGACGCCAACCATCTGACCCCCGTGAGAATCTTTGAGCTCATGTTCCAGAGTCCCGAAGATAGCGTGAGCCAAGATGAGGCCCCCCCGGGCGGTGAGAACCTTTGTCAGCCTCCCCCCCAAAACGTTGTCCGCGCGCTGACGCTCCCGCTCCTCCGCAGAGGGTCTCGGCGAGCGCTTGGGGCCGGGGACCCCCGCCCCGCCCGCGGCGACCGAGGCTTCGTCTCTCGCCCCCTCGGCCGCGCCCGCCTCATCTCTGCCCCCGGTGCCGGTCGCCGCCTCCGAGGGGCCGCCGGCTCAGGCTTGCGGGCGAGCGCCCGACCGGGCGGCCCCGCCGCCGGCCGCGGCTCAACCCGCGCCTTTGGCCGGTCACGTCGTCGCCGGCGACGGGGCCGCTGCCGGCGGGCCGACTCTGAACCCGGCGCCGCCCGGCCTGGTCATGTCCGACCAGAACCTTCAGTGGATCCTGAGCAGCGCCGCCAACGGCCAACTGAATCCCCAACAAGCGGTGAGTGAGAAAGGCGACCGCGGCGCCCGCTACGGATTGTCGGCGCGCCTTTCCCAATCCCCCCCGTGTGCCATCTTGGTTCCCAGGCGCCGGGCGGCCCGAAAGTGGAGAAGGTGTTTTTTACCACGGCCATCCCGGTGGGCGGCGGCGCCGGTGAGATGGCTTTTCATCTTAAATCTGGACGGCTTGTTTTTGTGGTTTTGCGAGGATGGACTTTAGCTGTGTGCCGTTGCTCTTTGCAGGCAGCTCGGTCCAGCAGATCGGCCTGAGCCTGCCCGTCATCATCATCAAGCAGGAGGAGTCGTGCCAGTGCCTTTGCGCCTGCAGGGACCAGGCGGCCGCGCGTCAGCGGCCGCCGGACGCGCCGCCTCCTCCTCCTCCTCCTCCTCCTCCTCCTCCTGCGGCCGCCGCCTGCTCTTCTCCGTGCTGCCTCCCCGCGTCTTCCTCCGAGGTGGGTGAGGTGGAGCCGCGCCCCGCCGGGACGACGTCATCGCCGCCGCCGTCGGCGACGTCGTCGCACGGGCTCGCCAACATGGACGTGTCGGACTTCCTCTCGATGCAGAGCCCGGACAGCGCCGCCGACATGGAGGCCCTGCTGCTCGTCGCCGACGACTTCAACATGGCCACCGAGGGCCACCCTTAGACGCGCGCGCGCTTCGCACCTCCCCTACCTTGAGCGCGTCGTCCTCTCTGCGCCGCCGTCGGAGTCTTTTTGCGGCAGTTGACTGTTAAGCGACAACTGCGCTCCGAGAGACGTTTTGTTCCCTCTGCTTGAGGAAGCGTTGGTCATATTGCGACCGCATCGGAGTCACGGATGGCATCCGATGCGCTCGCGCCGTCTACACACTGAAATTGCGAGCGTCGGCGGGGGCGGCCCTGGGAGCCGCCTCTATTCAGTGATGGAGACGGAGAGATTGCTCCCCGTGCGATCGTCACGGCCGGCCGCACTTGGCAAATTGGGCGTCTGTCGCTCGGCTCCAAGTTAAAGCTCATTTGGACTTGTCGCCCGTCCTTTATTTAGGCCGTCCCCAACGAGGAAGAGCCTTTGATTAATTTATTGCGCTCAGACGCATTTCAGTTTGGGGGCTGTGCACGTTGCCGAACGACTTTTCCTCTCGGGGAAGGAGAATGAGCGCGTCCTCTCCCGAAGCGCAGCCGTCGGCCTCCGTCGGCCTCCGTCGCCACAAGCGGATCCTGACGCGCCTCCGCTCGGTGTCGGCCCGGCGTTCGGCCGCCCTCTCGGCGCCGCCGCTTTTTGCACCAGGCGGCCGGAACGGGGACGCTTTCAAAGCTTCGACTGTTCAGAGATTTTCTATGGATGGCCCCCACATCCAGCTGCTTGAGCACGGGTGACTTTAGCCCCCCCCCCCCCCCCAACCCCCAAGTGCAAGAAATGAGCCTCGAGGCAGCTCGATTTCCCGAGCGCCACGGCCAGCGTCGACGTGCGTCTTCCGCTCTCGACGGCGGTCCCGCACGCGCGCTCTCAACACTGAACCATTCCAGATATGCAGTGCAGTAGAACGAGTCGGCTCCAAAAGCTAAAACGGACACGTCGCCATCTTCGCCATCTCCACGTACGAAGAATCAGCTATGCAATTTTCAAGTCCGTTTTTCAGTGGCATGCGTAACAGACGCCCGGACACCGCGTCTCCTTCCTTCCTTCCTTGGTGTCGTGTTTCGAGTATTTTTATATGCATCGCTTGAGTCGCAAACGGTCGGGAGAAGAGAGAGAGAAAAGTGCACAAAGATGTACAAAGTCCCGTCCCCCTTTGGGATTGAGGCGGACGCCCAAGCGTGGGAAGCGGGTTCGTTTCTTAGCCGCCCGCACTGAAGGACCACTCGAGTGAGCTCTTGAAAGATGGATTCCGTTTTAGGAATGACTCGCTTTCAAACGACAAATGCAGGCGCGGGTCTTTGGCCGGCGGGCCAAACGAACTCAGCGGCCCGCGAGCGTCGATGCGGCTCTTCCCGGATGGCCGCTGTCCCGCGCGTCTTCCGGGTCTCCCCGTTGCAACGCGCGCCTCCGGGATCCGAGTTGGAAACGGAGGCTCGCGGCCCCGCCGTTTGCCTCCCGATCGCAAGGAGACGCGTGACAATCGTTTTTGACGCTGGTTTATTCTCATCCTCATTTAACAATTGCATAGAAACATTCCAGGAGGAATTGGAATTGGCTACGGCTTCCGAAGGGATGCCTCGCCAGCCCCCGGCGTGCGAGAACGTGTCTTTTCAACGCCAATGGATCGGCTTGGACGTTTGCATATGCTCCATATCACAACTTTCTGTCAACTAAGAGCACTGTACTAATAAAACGCATTGCCTCAGGTCTCCTTCTAGCGAGAAGCGCGTCACTTTTGCGGCGGCGAGGTCACGTCCCGCAGAGATCTCGTCTGTGGGGGGGGGAGACAACAACCACATTCAAAGGCGAGTCGCGGTGCCCGAAGCGGAGTCGACGTTGCTCACCGCGAGAACGCGCTCGAGCTCTTTCAAGTCCCGCAGGATTTGATCGCACAGGGTGACTTGCTCGGACGCCGTCCGGATCCTCTCGTCGACATCCCGCACCTTCGACGAAACGCCGCGCGAGACGTTGAGCCCGAAACAATGACGCTCGCTTCCAATTGTCTCCACTGACCGTTTCCGCGGTGGGCGCGCGAGCGCCGTTCTCCTCGGACATCGCGGATTCCGGACACCTCAAAGCCTTTCCACTCGGCGGCGCGCGATGAATACGAGACGAGACGACGCAGGTGATTCAAATAGTCGTCATTTTGAGCGCGCGCGTTTCTATTGGTCGAGGCGGCGGGGACCGTGAAAAGTGACCTCTCCAATTTCAAAATGAAATTGGGCCGGACGCTAGATGGTCCAAATGATTAATCGTACGTCAACGTACTTGGGTGGCCGGCGTAAAAAGAACCGAACAAACGAGTGTTACTAGCCCTTTAAGAATGATGTCGAGCGTGCTTAAAGGGCGTAACCCGGAAGAATTCACTTCCGCATTGGCTCACGTCGTCCGTGGGGAAGCGCGTTTCCCCTCTCGGAGCTGTGCGCTTTCATCGACCGACGCGGTTTCATGAAGGCTTTTCGGGAGTTGGCGGTGCAAATAATCCAATTCAGAGGCGCTCACGGTGCCGCCGTTTGCCGAGTCGGAAGTGAAATGTGTGAACGGTCGAAGACCACCGTGCTGCGATTGCCACCGGCCGGCGGAGACGGACCGTTTTCTGCGCAGGACCCCCGCACAGGTAAGAACACGCCCCCCAAGACTCTTGTAGAATCGGCTACTCGTTACGTCAGATTGAGATGGTACCGCCGTCGCCGTGTCAAAAACCGGGAAGGCTTTCCGTTACGGTGGAAGAGCCCAGAAAACCAGCGCTTCAGCTTTTGAAGTCATTGGCTGGAGAGACTCGCTACCCCGGTCGGCCTTGGGATCTCTCGGGAAGAAGTGGACGGGGAGAGCCTGGATGGCAATTTTCCGCAGGACGAGCCACAGGGGAAGAAGGTGTTGGGCGGGGCTGCCGAGACAATCGGCCAACGCCGACGTCACGGGAACCGGTCCCGCGCGCGGTGGCGTCCAAAAGCTCGGAGTCATCGGGCGTTTTTTTTTTTTTTTTTTTACCGACAAGGTCCTTGAAGGCCCGATCCCCTTTTTGTACAGATGTCGCCGCCGTCCTGAGCCGCACGGCCGCGGCCCTGCGGGACGGCCGCGTGGTGGCCGTGCCCACCGACACCATCTACGGCCTGGCGTGTCTGGCCCAGAACTCGGCCGCCGTGCGCCGCATCTACGACATCAAGGGGCGCAACGAGCACAAGCCTTTGGCCATTTGCGTGGGCGAAATCCACGACATATACAAGTAAGAACATGAAAAGGGCCTCCGAAAGACAAACCCAGAGGCCGCACGGTTGTTAGACTCGCCGCATTTGGATGTTTTTAGGCCGTCTTGCCATTGTGAGTTGAAGGCCAAGCGGGATTGGCCATAAAAAGGGCCCACCAAGAGCCCCCCCCCCCTTGCCTCCTCGTGCAGGTACTGTCAGGTGAAGGTGAAGGAGGACCTGCTGCGCGACCTCCTGCCGGGCCCGGTCACGCTGGTGCTGGAAAGGTCGCCGACGCTCAACAGAGAGCTCAACCCCTTCACCCCGGTAAGCGGCGCCGCGCCCGACGCGGCCCCCTTTCTTCTTGCGTTTCTCACGGCGTGCGCTCGCGCTCAGCTCGTAGGCGTCCGCATCCCGGACTGCGCCTTCGTCCGTCGTCTTTGCCAGATGTGCGGCGAGCCTCTGGCGCTGACCAGCGCCAACGTCAGCGCGCAAAGCAGCACCGTGGCCGCCCACGTAAGTGTTGACGTGCGAGAGGAGACGGCGGCGGCGGCTTTGGTGCTCTCTCTCTCTCGCTCGCTCTCTCTCTTTTTCATTTGAAGGAATTTGAAGATCTTTGGCCCGAGCTGGCGGTGGTGGTGGACGCAGGGCCGATAGGAGACCGCAGCCGGCTGGGCTCCACCGTGGTGGACCTGTCCGCGCCCGGCAAGTACCGGATCATCCGAGCCGGCCGGTAAGTTCCTCCTCTTCTTCGTTTCGACACTGGCAAATGGCTGAGTGGGCGTCGTGTTTTGCTTCGTTTGGTTCCATTGTGCAAGCCAATATTGGTCATGTGCGTGGCAAGGCCGTTGAATAGCATTTGGGGCAAATTACATTGGGCTCGCTGTGCCGAAATTGGCCTTGGCCGTTTTCCAAGCATCCGACCAAAGCGGTTGTTGACAAAACGCTGCTTGGGAGAGGCGACATGGACTAAAGAGGGCAAAAAAAGTTCACTGAGCAGCCTTTTTCTTCTCTGCTCTCTTTATTCTTTGTTTTTGACATGCAATCATCCAATTGCAACGTGGACTTGTTTTATAGTTTTATAAAGAAAAATATAAAGCGTAGAAATGGCACTTCTACGCTTTCGAAAGCATTTGTGTCAGAATTTTTTTTTGAGGGGGGGGCGGCTCGCAAGGGATTAGGGCATTTCCATGCAAAAGGCGTCCGTAAATGTCTTGCCTTTTGGAAGCGGTCTCGGTGCGCGCGCCTGCGCTTCTTTGCGTGTGGTTGAGGAGAAAGCCAAAAAGCCTTTTGCCCGCCGGGTCCTCAGTGCCTTCTCCTCCACCGTGGACGTGCTGGAGGGCAAACACGGACTGGCCGCGGAGGACTCGGGATGACCGTCCAAACGGGACCAAGGGGACACGCAATCAAGCTCTTCTTCTTCTTTCCAAATGGCGCATCTTTTCGTTTCGTCGTCGTTCGGATTTCTGTTTTACTGCTTGAACCCCCCAGAAAAGGGAGGGGCGGGGATGTGTCCGTGTGTCCGTCACCTCCACTTTGAGGGAGTTGACTGGCGTTCCTCGGGACGGTTGCCTCAAAGCTGTCACGAGTGTACAATAAAAGCTGATCTGCAAACATGTCGGGGGGCCTCATTGTCGCACGCACAAAACAAAAGACGAGAGAGAGGCGGCCTTTTCCATGGCCAACATTCCGCTTTTATCCAAGCAAACCTCCAAATTTGGAGTGGCCAAAAGCGACCGAGCGCGTGTCTGTCCTGCGAGAACAAGCCTCTTTTGGGCCACGCACGTTTCCTTGCGCGTCCGCGGCGGACCGCTGGCGATTTCCCACTCCGAAGTACGCTGTACCTGCGCGTCTTATATTTTGGAATGGAGACCCAAATTCAACCGAGGCGGAGAGGGGGAAAATGGCAAAGAGCGTCATAGTTCCCAGGTTGCGTCGCGACGACCGCCGTTTGTCGCCGAAGAGGAAGGCGCGCCGCCGCCGCCCCCGCCCAGCCACTCACAGGAGCCAGCGCTCCTTCTCGCGGTGGAATTTCTCAGCCCAGCGTCTGGTCAGCTCCAGGTAGTGGCGCGGGCCGTGCGGCCGGTAGTCCAGGTAGACCCTGGCGGCGGTCTTCTTGGGCACGGCCCTCTCGATCTGCGTGCCCTCGTGCCACTGGTTGAAGGAGGTGACGGCCAGCGCGTCGGGCCGCGCGTCCAGCGCCGCCCGCAGGGCCGTCTCGTAGTAGCGGCCGCCGACGCGCTCGCGGGCGCTGTGGCCGTTCCAGGGCCGCACGCTGGCGTCGGCGTAGCCCGGCCCCGCGCCGGGCACGAACAGCAGCCCGTTGTCGTCGCAGAAGGCCTTCAGCGCCTTCCAGTTGCCGTGCGACGAGCCGAAGGAGAAGCCGTTGGAGGCGAAGTAGGTGTACATGCCGTCGAAGCCGCCCGCCGCGATCTCCCGCTGGTGGCGCTCCTCCACCATCAGGCCCAGGAAGACGCCGTCGTAGGCCGAGCCGCGCAGGCTGCGGGCGCCGCCCGCCCTCAGCAGCTGCGACCACGACTCCGCCGGCGTCAGGTACGAGTCGTAGATGTAGAACAGGGGCAGCCTCTTGGCCGCGCCCGGCGCCGACGTCCGGTACAGCGCCGCGTGCTGGCCGTACCTCGGGGGCGAGCGGGACAAGAGTCCGCTGAGCGCTCGCTAATCTCTGGATCGTTCCGATTTTCTCGAAAAATGCGTGCGCAGGACTCTTCTCTGGATCGTTCCAAAAATCAGAAAATTGGAACGACACAGCGCAGGAATCTTCTCTGTATCGTTCCAATTTTCTGATTTTTGGAACGATACACAGAAGATTCCTGAGCGGGGCGCTCCTTACCTGTCAATGATGTACTTGACGTTGTCGAGCACGCTCTGCTCGTTCCGTTCTCTGTACGGTTGGATGTGAAACGCCACCTGCAACAAGAGCGCCCTCCTTCACAATATTGTCAGCGGAGCAGCGGTCCCTTTGTCTTTTTTTTGGGGGGGGGGGGGGGGGGGGGTTATACTTTTCAACCGACGCGGGGAACGGCAGCGTACAAGCGATCCGAAGTGACCTGGCGCTTTAAGAGGGGCGGGGCTGCCACTGACAGGTAATGTAAACGGCGCGGGCTAAAGCGTTGCTGAAACGGTGGTGTCTTGATTGAACTCGTTATGCATAGTTGTCATGTTTGTCCGGCCGCAATTTGATGTTTGAACGAAGTCAACAATCGCGTTGCAGCTGGGCTTAATCATGGCGGCACTCCACTTCCGGGTTGGACCTTTGGGACTTGTAGTTCTTTTCTTCGAGTCGACTTGATATGTTTGTGTTATCTGGTTTCTTACGTTTAAAATAATGAATGATGGCGATAATAATACCTAGTGAAATCGTGGTTGATTCAAGTATTAAACGTATTGTTATAAAATAAAAGTGTTAATTAATGTCAATTCTATACCTATTTACATCGTGATGCAGAAAGAGAAGTGTTCATTTTTTTATGTGTGCTTTAGGTTATTACCTGCTTCTGCTACTGCAACTACTTCCGTTTCATCTACTTCTGCTGCAAAGTGTCGCAATAAATGTATCCAAAAAAGTACAGAAAGAGTCATCCTTCCAGAGGGCCGTGAAAAAACGTAATGAACTGAACAGTTGCGTTTTATCTTCAGTCACGTGTTATGTTTGATACTTTGGACTTTGTTTAGGATTTAGTTGTCTCGATGTTTTAATACAATGTGTCAAGTTTACCCCGCTCCTCCCTCTTGCCCGCTTTTTGGGCCCCACCGCTGTTTGCTTTGAAAGCATCGCCGCTCGGTGGATGGCGTGACGGGTGCCCAAATTGTCCTCCACGTCTTCTTTGGGTCACGGAACGAAATTGGCTCGGAAGTCGACGTGCCGCCGTGCGGCGTGCAGGGCTGACCGATGAACCCGATTCAAACCTGCGTCGCGTTGTGGTGGTATGCAATTTTCCAATCGCAAAAGCTGCAGTCCAGTGGGCAGAAATGCTCCCTTTTGCTCAGGGGGGAGGCTTAGGGTTTGTTTGTTCGCGGGAGGGCATCTATTTTCTTCCAATGCCTTAAGAAGCGCGCTTTTTATCGAATTGTCTTATGAGCCACGGCAAATTTGTTGGCGTTTTGGCTCATCGTCCGACTTGGGACGCGGCGATTTCTGTCGGTGCCGCACAATGAGCGATGTCGGTCTCCATCTTCGCATCTCGCAAAAAGCTGCCATTTGACCAAAGGGGTGCGCCCTTTTTCTACCCATTGTAGCATTGGTAAAACCGCAAAGGTCAAGGGTGGCGCGAGACTTTTGTCGAACGCGCTGCGTCTCGAGAGGAATCGTAGCGTGCGGCTCGATGGTCTTCACGCGTAGCGACGGCGATGTCGCTGCATTATTCACGCCGCTTGTCTTGACATCAGAAAGCCCTTCCCGGACCGTCTCGTCTTTGGTCCGCCTTGCGCATCTCGCCCGGGAAGAGAGACGCGGGGCTTCTGGAAGCTTTTCAACATCATATCCACTCAAGCGCAGTTTGAAGTTGGTCCCCATTGGCCGTTTTCAATTTGCAGAAGCTTTCAACGAGCCCGGCGCTCGCCTCCATATTCCTGCCGCTTCTTTTCCGACCTAATTGGCATTTGGTCCACCGTCGCTGGGCTCGTACGTTCGGTCCCTACGGTGACAACTCGTCTTGTCTTGTCTTGTCCCGTCCCGTCGTTGTAAAATGACGAGCCCGTCTGGCCTTTCCGTACCTGCCTCTTGGTTATTGGCGGGGCCCGCGACCCTCGAGTAGCTCCAATGTCGCATGATTTACCAAACCGGAAGCGCGCTTATCATCCCCAACCGTACACTGGCGACACCGACTCAAGTTTTATCGTCGTCAGATGCACGCACGCAAACGTCATCGGGTCAAAACGCCTCAGAAAGTGGTAAGCCAGAGAGACGATGCGTGGCTTCATTTTGTTCTTACCTTGAGATTGTGTCTATAGGCACCGTCGAGTATGGAAGGTACGAAATCTTCAGTGGGTTCCCCGTTGTCATCAGCCATGCCAGGAGGATACCAGGACAGCACCAGAACCCCTGCAGAACCATTGAGGCAAATCCTTTCAGAGCCACTTCAGCGTCCCAAAGTGTGCTACGTGTCCTGCTAGATGTAGGCTGGCCCCCTCTAGTGGTAAGTAAAAGCGTTATTGCCAAGTGCAGTTCATTCGGTCTTTGACCGCGATTCAAAATGGGGGGACGGAGCCCTGCCACCAGGCGGCGCCTAAGCAATACTTTTCGGACCGAGTCGAGCAACAAAAAGTAGGGTGGGGGACGGGAGGGTGGCTTTTTTTTCAGCAGAGGATAAGAGGACGGGTTCCCCAAAGTACAGTTTAGTCGGATTTAATGTTATGTTGTGTGCACCTTGGTACAGTGCTAATTCTTTTCTACCTATTGTGAAAAACGTATGACACCGAGAATGGTGACGGGGCGGGGAGGGGCGGCCGGAACAGAGACTCTAATCCATTTCATTCGAAAATGTGAAATCGACAAAGATATTGGACGGCAAAAGATTTCCGAGTGACTCCAGCACGCCGCACATGGCGAAGGGAGCTGTCCGTGGTGCTGGAGGCTTGCTTGCAGGATCACTTCCACAAATTTGCAATCAACGCTCAAAATGTCACCGAATTTTACAGAGAGATACATCTGGGTGCCGCTGCCAAAATATTCACACTCCCTACTGAAAAAAGTCAAGTATTGAACTGACTCCTTCACTGAGAAAAGTAGAAGTCATTTCACTGTCAATCATATCAACTCGCCCTTTTGATCATTTACAACAAACACGCGCTTTTGTTTTTCAATCCAGAGCGACTTCATGTCGCGTCAGACTTTCTGTCAAAGCTGTTGACAATGTGGATTGTCAAGTGACCCCCCCCCCCACCCCAAAAAAAAAGAAATGCTCGTTTAGCCAATTCTAACACGCGGGGTGTGGTGGGGGCATACCTTTACTTGTCTGTGTTTATGGATGGAAATTATGATTTTGTGTATTCAAGTTGTTTTATGGTCGGTCACGGTTGATAGATTTTTTTTTCTTTGTCACGCGGAACGCAAAGGCTCGAGTGAGCCCGGCCGTCAGCGAACGTTCGCGCTACCTGCCGCCGAAGCCGCGATCTGCTCCATGTGGGACTCCAGCACGTCCGGGTCCCTGGAGCTGTACGGGCCGAGCTCCGGGTAGAAGCTGGAGCCGATGTCCTCGGGCGGGACGTGCCTCCCCCGCGGGTAGCCGGACGCCACCTTCGGGTCCCAGTGCGGCACCAGGACGTGGTCCCAGTGCACGTACTTGCCATCCCAGCGCGGGGTTCCGTACCACGCGTAGTAGAAGATGTGCACGTCGTCGAAGACCCTCGGCCCCGGACCCCAATCGGACGCGGCGCCCGCCGCCTCGGCGCGCCGCCCGCCGCGCGAAGACGACGGCGAGCTTCGCCGCGCGGCGCCCCGCGCCAGCCCGTCGGGAACCGGAGCCGAGAAGCCGTCCCCGGTCTTGAGGGTCCGGAGTGCCATCATGGCTCCCAAGATGAAGACCGCGAAGACGAAGAGAGCCGCGCAAGCTCTTCTGCGCAGCCGCCCCATGCTCGGCGCGATGACCGCTTTTTTTTTTTGCGCTTGCGGATGTCTTGACCGACCGTCGGCCTCGAAGCGGAGGGCTCCGGCTTCTCAGCGGCCCATCTCCGGCGAAACGCAGCCGCGCCGCCTACATGCTCGCCAACCCGGCTGGCTTCCTGCGGGGGTGGGCCTATCGCGGCATCCGCGAGGGCGCGTGTGCGTGCGCGCGCTCGTCTCGGTCGGGTTGGGCGCCGGAGGCCGCTGACAGTTTCCGGTTTGGCTATCACCAGGTGATTTGTAGCGACGCCGAGCGGATGAAGTCGAGAATTACTCTGACCGCAGGTAGATGGAAGAATTGAACCAGCATTTCATTTGATTCGTTCAGCTTGACTATCAATGACGATCCTCCATTCCTCTTTTTTTCTTCTTGTGGTTACTCTATATATAATTATAAAGAAGCAAAAAAGACGTGTGTGTATATGTGTGGACAAAGATGGAAATTTGAAGAGAAAACAAAGTTTATGTGACACCCCCCCCCCCCTCCCCCGTTGTATGTGGCAGTGTACGCGTCAGTGACCCGAATCCTCACTAAACAGCACTTGGGCAACTCGTGAACAAGTCGTCTTCTTCTTCAAAAAAAGACTCTTTGAGTTAACTCGTGCCAGGCCCCGTTGAAGTTTCCGTTGCAGCAAGAATAAGACGCTTCCACCTCGCAACGACTAACTCATACGGCGGGCCGCACCTCCTGAGCTGAGGGAGGAGCGGACACAACGCGTCATTATCGATCCCGCGAGTGTTCGAGGCAGGACACGCCCTGCTGAAATATGATTGGCTGCCGCGTGCAGTGCAGGCAGTCGATCAATCGATTCTGTCCATCTTTCCATCCGTCCATCACGGGCAGCATGGGAAGCCCCCGAGAGCAGCCCGGCACGTGTCGTTTTTTTTTCATTTGGCTCAAGTCCAGCAGGGTGCTATCATGGGGTTGGGGGGGGGGGGGCGATGACTGTCTCTTCCATTACATTGTTAACCTCAATTAAACCCTTTATGAATGCCCGCTGAACAAGACTTAAGACGCGGGATAGGAATGATTGACTGCGTGGGCAGCTCCTGCAGCAAGCCACAACACATGGACGTGTCTGTGGGCAGATCTATTTACACGCGCACACTATTTGCTTGGAACTCGATACAATCCTGTTTTGGGAAAATTTAACTTTACAATTATTTGTATTTAACGTGATTAAAAAAAGAACTCCAAACCCTGTTGTGACAGCACAGCATTGCTTGTTAAATTAAAACAAAAATGGAAGGGGGCCGGGGGGGGGGCGTCATGAAAAGAAAACATTTCAATCGTAGATGATTCAATCAAGTTGAAATGACAAATGCTCCGAATGCACCGCTGTCCATCTTCCGGTCTCATTTTAATTTCAGTCCCAAATCTTTCCTCGTCACGGACTTTGGAGGCCACTTTTTTCCAAGTCCTGCAATGAAATCGAAGCGTGCGTGGCTCGTCCACTTCCGGGCGTTGTCCTCCAAATTTGGACGAAACCTGCCCGCCTGCCGTCAACGGGCAAGTGACGTCAGCGAGCCCAGGTTGGATTTGGCTTCTCACTCTCGCGCTTGTTTTGTGTTTGTGGCTTTTGCTTCTTCCGCTTCAGTTTCCGAGGCCTTTTCTCGGTTTGCTCACCGTATTGTGGGGGGGGGGGGGGGGGGGGGGGGGCGGACGTGCTAACTCGTCGACCGCCCGCTCAACCGCCAAACAATTCCAATCAATGTAGAAGACAAGAAATGCGCTCGGACGACGTGGGACGCAAAAACTGGAGGAAATGTGGCAAAAAGCCAAAGGGCTCCTACGAGCGTTTGAGCACGAAACCAAACAGGCCCCAAAAGGGAATTGAAATCGGGCGGCTGATCGGACGACGCCGAGGAAGGAGGCCGGAGATGACCCCGGGGGTGGGCCTGGGTGGGGGGGGGGGTCTTCTTTCTCTTGACGCCTTCTTACTTTTGGGGGCTGCGAGTGGGATGAGCACCCCAACCCCCCTCAGGGTCATTGTTTCACCAGCGCGGACCACCCCCCGCCCCTCCTCGCCCTCCCTTCCGCTTTCTCCCGCTGCTCCCGCTTCACTTTTTGGGCGATCGTGGCGACGAGCGACGTGGATCGCTGCGTGTGCGTGGCTGCTCCTCTCATCTTTTCTTTTCGGACGAGACATGGGCTCCGTTTCCAACCAGGAATTCCCAGGTAGCGCCCCCCCCCCCCCCCCCACTTCCATCCATCCCACGGTGCGCCCGTTAATTGATTAATGAGCGTGAGGTGGCGTCTCGTTTGGGACTTGCGCGTTGGTTTTTGAATGTGGCTCGATTTTTGTTGAAGGCGGCTGCAAGGCGGACGAGGACGGGGAGGGTCCCGGCGCGGCCGAGGAGGACTCGCAGCCCCTCCGGGGCCTGGGCTCGTGCAAATGGTTCAACGTGCGCATGGGCTTCGGCTTCCTGTCCATGACCAGCCGGGACGGCGTGACGCTGGACGAGCCCGTGGACGTCTTCGTGCATCAGGTACGTTCCACGCCATTCTTTGCGAAGAAAAGGGACACGCGAGAAACCAAAAGCCGACTGAAAGAGACACCCCCCCCACCCCGCCCCCCACGGACTCTTCTCTTTGGAACGAACGAAATTCAAGCAGGGATTTCGTTCGTTGTCACGACGTGGTGACTTTTGTGCCGGCCTCGGCCCCCCCCCCTTTTTCCTTTTTCGCTGGTGGTCGTGGAGTGGGGGGTTGGTTCCCGGCTCCCTGGGTGTCGTTTCCCACTGGGGGTGGAAACACGTGAAAGCGCGGAGGGAGCGCAGCCCCGATGCTGCCTTTCCACACTCTCGTTGTTGCCATTTTCGGATGATGATGATGATGGAAGGCACAAAAAAAAGTTGGCTTGCTCATGTTTGTTTTTGTGGTCGTCAAAGTGTCTTTTTGTTTTTGAAGACGCTCCCTGCCCTGCCTCCATTCAACTTTGGATGACGCTCCCAATCAAAATCGTTTTGCTCTTCCATAATATGTCCTCTCAAATCAGAGACTGTTGTTCTCGTGATGCCCCCCCCCCATTTCTTTGAATTAAAACGGCCTCTCAATTGGATTTTTTTTTTGGGGGGGGGGGCTCATCCAGAGAGGGAAACCTAAAATGGCAGTGTAGTGAAGTATTATCAGTGCTTTCTTGGCATTGTGACAAAAGACAGAAAGGCACGCCCGGCGCCCGGCGTGGCGGCGTGGCTGCTTCCAGGCCACTTCTGGAGCGCCTCCGTCAAGGCCGCTTGCGCCGCTGTGCACGTGGCAAGCGCAACCTGGATTTGGCCCTTTCCGCATTTCAGATGAGTCAAACTTCCAATCCTATTCTAGACGCGTTCAGAATGACTTGTCACCCCCCCCCCACTCGCCAACTAGCGTAAGTTCTTTCCGAATAATTCCACACCCTCCAAAAAGCCTCGAAGTGACCGAGGCGTTCCGTAAGAAACGTTCCAAATGGAAACTTTCCGGCTCGTGGTGAACTTCTCAAGGACCGTGGCGCGCGTTTCCCAAACGTTGGCCATCGGATTTTCCGCCAAAGACGCGCTCGACGACAACTGGCCTTTCTCGAGCCGTTTCCCACCCGATGCCGTTCTGCCCATCCGTCCAATTCCCAAATGCCGAGATGCTTTTTGTCGACTCGGCTTGTCCTTTCCCGCGTGGCGGCGTTGCCCCATGTTGCCTTTTCGCTTGCACATTTCTGCTTGCTGTTTTCCCGCGACGTTGTCCTGGCGGGGAGGCGGGGCCCGGCGTGGCTGTTTTCCACCGTCCAATTGCCAAAGCAAGCGATGCTTCCTGCACGTTTGCCGGTCGCTTCCAACCTCAAATCTGCCGTTGCGCATTCCTGCGACCCTCCGCGGCGCTTCTTCTCGCATTCTCTACCGTGTATGGTGTGTGTGTGTGTGTGTAGGGGGGGGGCAGCTTTGCTTCTTCGGCCGCGCTATTTGGTGAGCACACGAATGAGACTCCTCTCGCTCGCCGTCCTCTTGCCCAAATCCAACGCGGGCGATGCGGAAGCGACCGACAACCGCCTCCTTTTGCCGCGCGTGCCATTGGCGGATTCTCAAATGTTAGGGCAAGATAAAAAAAAAAATATTTTTATTTTATCTTGCCTCATTTTTTTTTTAAATCTCTTTTTTTATCTTGCGCGAGGAGGCCCGGTTGATCAAAGTAGTGGCCGCGTGTCACCGAAAATCGACTGCCGGGATCCCGCGAGCCTTTTGTGCGGGCGCACAATGGGGCCATACATGTGAATGGGGCACCCCTCGGCCCGTGACCGAGCCCCTCCTTTGTCTCCGGCGCGGTCCTTCTCTCGGCCGCTCCGGCCTCTGATGTCTTCCTCCGCCGTTCCGGCGCCGTTTGACACCCCGAAGACATCGGGTCCGTCCCTTAGGACTTCGGCCTTCCTCACCTGCCCGAACGAGCCCTCGGCCGCCGATGACCTTTCATTCGGCGGGAAAGCTCGCGCGCGTCGGCAAAGTCTGGTGAATTTCAAACGTGTGGTGCGGCGGTGCCCCGTTGAAGATCGCTGCCAAAGTAAACATCAAACGCGGGGAATCACTCAACCGCGTAGCTCGAGCTTAAAGTCGGTGCGAGTCGGTGGCCGCCGCGATTCCTTTTCCGGACGTTTCCCCCCGAAAATGTTCATCCTTAAACGGTGTCAAGCTTCCCGCACGGCACAAAGTTCCAAAGTCATTTCTCAATTCGGCCATCCGAGGCCCTCTTGTCGCGGTGCGTGTCGGGGCTCACTCGGGTCAAATGGAAGCCTGACTTCTCTTCTTGTTTAATGACAACACATTTAAGCCCCAGTGCGCCCCCCACCCTCTGTTTTTTTATTTTCATTGTCACTTGATTAATTCAGCAAGTCAACCGGCATCCCGCCCCCCTTTTCTCCCTCTCTCGGCACGCGTCGTTACACAAACCCCGAAATTAAATCGCAAATCAAGTTGTCGCAGGCTTCTGCGCGGGGGGAGGGGCAGGGGGGTATCAAAGGAAGACATCAGTCAGAGCAACACTTCCCCCGCACCACCCCCCACCCTAAAACTTTTAATCTCGTTCGTCTTTGTGCCCAACAACCATCCGAGGAATGTCATCCCGATCAGCAACCCCCCCCCCGCCCCCTTGCTTTGCGCCTAACCCCCCCACCCCCTTGCGTCCTGCACTTTAGATTTGAGCGGCGGTGGCTGCGTTAGCCGAGCGGGGGGCTGCAGTGTGGAATGCTGCTCCTCCACCCTGAGAGCAAGGTGGGGGGGATGGGTTGATGGTTACCCGCATCGGCTTGACCATTGGGAATTTGTTGGGGGGGGGGGCTTAGGGTATTAAGCAATACCATTGAGTGTATGTCGCGCCGGGGGAAGGGGCGGGGGGGTAACCGCACTCTTAAATAGTAGTACGGAAGAGAAGAAAAAGCCGAAAGACTGAGTGGGCAAATCAAAGTAGTGCCGCTGCGCTCTGCGTCCCAGAAAAGTGGCATCCACACGGCGGCGCCGTCCCATGGCGCTTTTCATTTCGCAATTAAGGGAACAAAAATGCTTTGCTTCGCTCGCTCGGCGCACTTCATTTGTTCTCCGCCGGTGCAGTTCATTTGACATCAGGAAGAGGTGCGGTCCACATTCAGGACCCCCCGGCCCCCACACAACTTATTGAAGTGAGAGAGCCTCGGATTTGTTTGCACTCTTCTTCGACTTGTCCTTGAGGGTTGCCAAAGTTGCTTGGTGGAATTTTGCGACGTCAGAGTGAACACGGGACAAAGCGCCAGTCAAAGTGCGACGTGAAGTCGGCAGCTCGATTTGAGGGCGAGAATGAAATTGCTTGCCTTGCTTCATTCGCCTCACCTACGAGAGCAAAAGGTGGAGGCGGCATGGCGCTCGTTTGTTCTCCCCCAAAAATGACACGCCGAGCAAATCGCAAAATTCTTCAGCCCTGCGCTTTGGTGACATGTGTCAAAAAACAAAGAAAGTCGCACGTCACCGTTGGGGTCGTCCATTTGGACGCGGCTCGGTCGTGTTCCGCCCAACGGGCGAATGCGATTTCTCCCAATCTCACGCCATCAAAATCGGAACTTCACCCCGCTCAATTTACAGGACGTCTTTTTTTCATGTCCCGTCGGCATCTGCCGAGGTGCGACGAGAGGGAGGGAAAAAAAAGACAAACAAAAGAGGGGGAAGAGAGCGCAGATTTGTTTGGAAAAGTGGTCCGGTGGTCCGGTCAAGTCGAGCGCCTTGGTACTACTTTAGCGCCCGCGAGTGCTCACCCCTGGCGGCGTTTCCTCCCCCAGAGCAAGTTGCACATGGACGGCTTCCGCAGCCTGAAGGAAGGCGAGGCCGTGGAGTTCACCTTCAAGAAGTCCTCCAAGGGCCTGGAGTCCCAGCGAGTCACGGGCCCCGGCGGCATCCCCTGCGTGGGCAGCGAGCGCAGGCCCAAAGGCAAGAAAGTCCAGAAGCGGCGCTCCAAAGGAGACCGGTAAGTTTTTCACACATTGACGCATTTGAGCCGCGCCGTCTTCGCCGCGCGCGTTTGTGTGGCCGCCGATGGGAAGGATCTCGCGTCTGAATGGGACGTTAGCATCAGCGGCTAGCCAGCTTTGCCAAAGGAAACCGCTTTTGGATTTCAAGACACCAGGCGGAGCGTTCTTTTTGCCTTCCGCGTTCAGCTTGACATCAAAGGCCGCACGCTCGCTACGTCGGCGGCGCGGTGGATCGGCGTTCTCGCCACGTTTGAAAGACGGAGGGAAGCCGACATTGCGATCGGGAAGATTTTGACTTGCGCCCCGCGGATGAGTGAAGCCACGCTCGCGACTGCACAACGCCTCACTTGAGCGGATGTGGCTCATGTTTTGTATTTTCCGTTGGCGGGCGGGGCTCCCTTCTTTGAATATCGTTCAGGCGGCCGCCGGGGGGGGGGGGGGGGGGTGTTTCACCTTCAGCCCGCTGTCATTTACGATTAGAGCCACCAAGTAGTCGCTGTGAGAGTGCAGATCATTACGGCCTCAAAGACCCCTGCGAGGCCTATTGTGGTTCAAGAAACACCCCCCCCCCCCCCCCCCCCCACCCACTTCTCCTCCTGGGCGGGCCACATTCATCCATCGATAAGATATCGTTCACCCCTCTGGCCTGATTTGTCATTGCTTTCGTCTGTTTCTTTGCTTATTTATTTATTGCCTGACCAGACCCCCCCCCCCAAAAAAAAAACAAAACCCAACAACAATTTAAAGCCTTGTTTGGGGTATTAGGTCCGGGCTCTGATGATTTCATATTTTCCACGGGTGAGCAAAGAAAGCGCCGTCCGTTTAATTGATAACAGATGTAAGAGGCAAGGCAAGCGGGTGAAAGGTCAGCGTTGCCATGGGAACAATGTCGGAGTTCTGCGGCGGTGGGTAGGGGTTAGGGTTCAGAGGTCATTGCCGGCGCCCTTCCGGACAAAGGCCCGCTTCCCCCGACGACGGACGCCCATTTAAGGGCGGGGCTGTGACGCGCTCGCTTGGACGTCCCCAGCGGGCGGCGCCACAAAGCGGTAGCCCCTCATTTGTTGCTACTTCAATGGTGGCAAAGGGCAGGGGGCAATCCCCCCCCCCTCTCTCTCGCTGGTACCGAATGACCGGCCCACGCCCACCATCCATCTGTCCTGCGGACGGACGCGTGGGCTCTTTCTTTGGATTTGATGTCATCGAGAGGATTTCTTGCCAATGTTGTTCATGAAAACCTCCCCACGACGATTACAAAGAATCCGCAGTCCAAAATGCCAAGACGCTCCCGCTGTAAAGGTGCTGCCATCTGGGACCTGAAAAATGGACGCTTTTCGCCACACAATACTTTGCCAAAATATTTTTGAATTTGTACTTTGACTTTAGACTTTCATCTTTCTTTTTGGGTGGAACTATAAGGGCGGCAGATTCTTCCTGTCCTCGGTCCTTCTTTGCAATCGCACTTCAAAGTTAAATAGAGCCGAACTGTGCCCAAGTATAGTTTTGTCAGCGGATTTCAAAAAAGAGAAAAACTCGAAGCCACTTGTAGCGTTCGAGCACGTTTGAACATTGAATTTGGCAAGAGAGGTGGCGTCGCGCTTGCGTTCGTTTGGAGGCGCAACCTTTCAAGAAGTTTGGTTTCACTCTACGAAGCGGGTCAAAATGGACCAAACGGAAGTGACCCCGCCCGCATCTTTGGCGTTGTTGCAGGTGCTACAACTGCGGCGGTCTGGACCACCACGCCAAAGAGTGCAAGTTGCCGCCTCAGCCCAAAAGGTGCCACTTCTGCCAGAGCATCGATCACATGGTGGCCAACTGTCCAATCAAAGCGCAGCAGAGCTCGGCCGCTTCTCAGGGAAAGCCGTCCCCCCGCAAGGCCGACGAGGAGGAGAAGAGCCAGCGCGCTGCCACGCCGCCGCCGCCGCCGCCGCCTCCACAGGAGCCCTCCTATTAGGGAGAGGCCCGACGGAGGTGGGTTGGGGCTTCTTTTTTTCCAGAGGTGCTTAGCACGGAGGCCAATCAAAGTGCTTTGACCCGAGGGATCACCTCTTGGATCGAAATCAGCTTGAAACAAGAAGAATGTTTGTCGATTTAGGCTTTTGGTTTTGTTTGTTGTCCTTGCTTAAAATCATGAATACCGCTTGTATTATTGTGAGAATCACTGGCGTCACGCTCGCTTCCGGGTGGCAAAAGAAATCCCGTTGGAGGTTAACCTTACTTTGGCTGCTAAATTGCTCGCACCCGAGGCCCGATGCCCGCAACTCGGCTTCCAAAAAGTAGAAGAATTGACGCGGCGGAAAGTCTGCCTTGGCGTGATGACTTGACTTTTCTGTTGCCCAGTTTCCTGACTGGGCTAGTCCCGCGGTTTGCTTCTTGCTCGACAAGCCGGCCAAACTTTGGATGCGTACCTGTGAGAAAATGTCCGGATGCTTTCTTGGTTCCTCGTCCGTCTCGCGAGAAGGCGGCGCTCCGCCTTTTGGCGCTCTTGCAATCGTCTCTCTTCCGTACAAATATTGATCACATTCATTCAATTGCTTCTGCTTGATTGGATGATTATATATCTCTACATATTGGTGTGTTTTACAGAATTGAAAACCCCCCACCTCTGATATCGATAGCTATATCTAGCAGTGCAATTAAAAAGACGAAAGGTTTTTATTTCAAGTTGGCGGTAATCAATCACTTACTGCCACCCGGAAGTACCCTGGCGCCTTTTGCTTATTCTGAAAATGAGGGCCCGACCAATTCGTTGGCCTGCTGAGTCAATCTTTGCCCCCCGGGGGGGAAAAAAATTGTAAAGAATCGGACGATATTTGGCTTTTACTTTTGTTTACATATGAAACCATAAGATAAAGATGACATGAAAGCATCGCCCCCCCCCCCCCCCCAAAAAAACAAACACATCAACCAAGATTTGCCAATTTTTCTTTCTGTTGTAAAAACTAAGTACTGTTTTAGGTTGGGTTTGTTTTTTTTTGGATTCATGACACATTTGTTGGATCAGTCAGCCGTAGTCTTACTCCGCCAAAATGGTCCTCGGCCTCCAAAAAGACAAAGCCAACCCAAAACTCTCTCGGTCGGGCCTCGATGACGAACTTTGGAGGAGGCGGTCAGGCGGTCGATCCTCCCGCGTTTTTCTTGAGCTGGCCTCTCGGGCCGTTCTACCTCATTCGTTTCGCTTTTCAACTCGGGTGGTCACGTGACACGCTCGAGCCGCTTCGCTCGCTTTCCGCGCCAACTCGGCGCAATAAATCCAAGTACAAAGCGCTCCTACGCGAGAGGCCGCCATTGCGGCCATCCGCACGAATGTCAAAGGGAAGCGTTTTTGTGAGCGAGTGTGCTCCAGAATACGCCACGCCATCGGCGCTACGTTTGTTAGCATGCCCAACCCAACGCGCGCACGCTCGAGAGCCTTCGTCCGCAATGTTCGCAGCTGACTTTTGGGGTTCGCGTCGCAACGAGCGGCTGCGTGAGGCGCCCGTGATGGACGCTCACGTCTTGGGCCAGTGAAAAATTGATGGCGGGCCGCAAATGGTCCCCGGCCTGTAGTTTGGACACCCCTGAGCTACGTGATCGGTCAGTCAGAGCAAGAGTTTTCCCATTGCAGTTGTCAGTCAGTGCAGAAGCTGTTGAGCTTTTGCTTCAACGCCTTCTCATCTTTGGCTTCATGGTGGTGTGAAGCAGCAGCAGCAGCGCCTCATCCATCGCTTCCGCTTGGATTTAGCGAGGGCTTTGGCTAGCTCTCCTCTCGATACTTGAAAACCAGGCGCGCAATGTGACGTTACCAGTGGGGTGGCTGGTGTTTTTCCATTCCTTGCCCCTTTTAGGGTCGGGGCTGGGGGTTCTTTTGTTTTGTGTTTTGTTTTTTTAAAGATCCAAAGCGATCCTTATTTAAGACACCGCCCTCCCAAGTGTAGGGTCATCAGTGCTGGAAACGGCCAAACCTGCGCGGAGGAGCCCCGTATGTAGAACTAGCTAGCTAAATCGGCCGGCGCTATACTCCCGTTTTACAGGAGACCCCGATTAATATATATGTATATGTAAAATTATTCTTTGTTTTGCCCGAGAGAGAAAACGAATCACGCTACGTATTTATTTGCATCCAGAATTCTCAAGTCGGCCAGGGAACTCCATCGGTGTCCTTTGATGAGGTCAGGGGTCAGCAACGGGGAGCGCTCAAGGACTATATGAGTAGCCCGCGGGCCTACTCCAAAAATAGCTCACCGGTGACTCCCCAGGAATGAATGGAGTCGAAGCCATCTTTTCCAAATGTGAACTTCCGGCAGCTATTTATGCTCAAGTGTGGCCAATTGATTTCATTTCGTAATTATTGTGCAAAATCGCTAAGGTGACCGGTGTCTTCTCCGAAACGGATAGCATGAATTAGAAGGTACGAAGCTAGCTCGAGCCAATTTCTTTCAAAAGCGCATCCTATCAAAGCGGTAGCCCTCCCGGTTCGTCAGGAGCCAAGAAGGAGCTCTTGGTGTCAAAAAGCTTGCTGAAGCCTGGACTACATTGGGTCCAATTGATTCACTGTGTCAAAATGGAGTCAAACGGGACATTTCCTTCAGGGCCCACATCCACGCCTATGAGAGACCTGAATAGAAATAGGAGTTCAGAACATTCCCAAAACATTCTCCCATCGTTCAATTCAAATGATCAAATTGATGAATTATCCTTCATTTTCCATCATTGTCTATCGATTCCAATGCCCATCTCTTTTACGAATATTATACAGGGCATCAATAACATACAGTATGTCACACACACACACATATATATCTATATATAATATTATATTAGTCTCTTTCAAAATACCTCTCCTTTTATCTTTTTTTTTTTTTTTATGCGCTAGTAGGCTCACCTCAGGAAAAAATACGCCCGTCTTGAAAACTCAGGTAATCATTCAGACGGGTCGGAAAAGGAGCCAACAAGCGCATGCTGAATATTGTACATGCGCCCGCAGCCCTTGAAAAACCGCTTTTTTGTCATGTTTTCCCCTTTAATGTTTTTTTCCGTGACGATGGAGTTGAAAATTCTAAAGGAAGGGATGGCGACTGGGGGACGGAACTTGAATGCAGTGAATGAAAATGAGCGTCTTGCGGACTATCGGTGCTATCCGTGTAATCTCGAGTGAGGTGCAGATGGGGAAGGAAGACGGCGCTGACGTGAATCACTTGACTTGATTTAGAAAGTGGCTTGTGTGTCGTCTGCTACGGTGGCAGCAAAAAGCCCTTCAGTGATGTGCTGTTGGGATTCAAAATGTCATGATGAGGGGAAGGGGAACCTAAAGGCAAACAACACCTCAAAGTCATTGATAAAAGCACATTTAACTTACGCACCCTCATATGTATTGACAAACGAGGCCCCCCTGTCCCTTCCTTTGTATAAGCTTTAAAATTCTCAGGGTAACTCTTACTTGTTTGTGACCATCAGCCATTTAATGATTTTATTTTATTTTTTGCGATGTATCTTATCAATTGAGTGGCTCGAGCAACCCGCCTCAAAAAAAGAAAAAGTTAAACCAAAAAAAAAAAGTGCATTTATTACTGATGAATGTAAATCAATGTTTTCTGTCATGGAAACAATGATCTTGATCTCAGGCTTGTTTTTTGTCAAAGATGAGCAGCGCGTTATGTTTCGACATGTACAGATCCTGCTCCATTGCTTAATAAAGATGTCGATATTCAGGCCTGGTGGTTTTCTGCAGCAGCAGCACACCGCGGACACTTCATGAGGCGCACCCACACAAAATGACAATTCAAGAATCTGATCAAAAAGGCCTACTTCTCAAGAAGCTGTCTGAAGATCATGCCCACTTCTCCTCGAAGTCAGCTGAGCGTGGCCTCGGCACCACCCCGTAACCCTTGTATAGCTTTAATCTGTGGCCAAACTGCCATCGCCTATAAACGCATGCAATCATACAATTATGGTTAGTGCTGCATTTTGGAAAGATTTGGAAAACGAGATCGCCTAAAATATGTATACATATATAAAACATTACGTTGAATAGAAAGACATGTGTTTGTTCGAAGCTAAAGAAAACAATTTATATACTATGAATGTATTCATTTAGTTTTGTAAGGAACATTTGATATGTATAAATTCCGCCCCTTCATTTAAATTATTTTTGATTGAGGTGGATAATCTTGATCTAATAAAAATGTAGATCAATAATTGCTATACATTCAGAAATGTTGAGAGTAACTCGCGCATATCCCTGTTTCGAAAGACGTATGATTTTATTTCCTTTATTTTTACAATGATGTTATTTATTTTGAGCTAGAATGTATTTTAGTTGTATTTTGCCGAATGTTTCTTCATCCATCCGTTTTCTGATCCGCTTTCTCCTCCCGAGTCTTGGCACGCCCGTCCGCTTGGGGACGCTGTGGTTTGTTTGGCTTCTTCTTCACGCCATTTCAACATGGCCGCCTCCCGTCAGCGAGTTTAGACCAACGAGAGGCTCCTGGCGTCCTGTCGAATATATATCTATAATATATTGGACTCTGTTATCAGGAGACAAGGTGGCCGCCACTCGGCACCGTTTGCCAACATGTCGCTTTGTGGGAGAAGCTTTTTGGTCGCCGCGCTCCTCGGAGCTGCTAAGGCGCAGAACATTCGCCGGCTGAGCCGCTGCCAAGCGCTCGTGTACGCGAACCACGGAGATCCCTCCGGTGTCATTCAGTAAGATTTGGAAAACTCCATTTCAATTCTGTTTGCGGCCGGAGTCCGCCATTCTGATCGTCTACGAATGGATACATGTTCAAGAAAAAAGAAAAACGGTTAACACGTCAAGGCGTTGTGCTTATTTAGGCCACATAAAAAACAAACACCACGACAGTGATTCTCTTTTGAAAGTTTTTTGCTTGAAAGTTCAAGACAACGGAACTGGAACTGTGCTTCACTTTGGATTTCGACATTGTCTTGGCACCGGTTAATCACAGATAGTGTTCCATGTATTCCTATGCGTTTGTTGTAGCTCAGGTTTTGCGAGCCACTCGTGGTACCTCTCAAGAATCATTGACGATTTTAGGAAACGCGGCACATTCCCAGAACAATCATTTGTCCGCTCGATACCTGGCTTTTCCTCATCAGGTTGAAGAATGTGGATCTTCGCCCGGTGGGTCCAAAAGATGTTCTGGTGAAAATCCTGGCCGCGCCCATCAACCCGTCCGACATCAACATGATCCAAGGTAACAATCCATCGAAGCGCGAGAATCGGGCAGTGAAGCCCGTCTTTTCGGGAAGAACAATGATCCGTCAGAGTTAATGAAGCCCGTCGCCTCAGTTCCACGTAGATGCTTGACACCGGGGGGATCCGAAGCAAGCATTTCACGAAACGTGGCCCGTGCACAAACGCAGTGAATAGATCATTTTTTGTGCAAATAACAGAAGCTCTTTGACTTCTTCTCTACGGATGAACGGCAAGAGCAAAAGAAATACAGTGATCCCTCACTTATCACAGTTATACCCCCCCACCCCGCAAAAGAGGGAAAGTCCGCAAAGTAGGGTTTGCCCCCGACCCACGGGAATGTTTGTGCAGCTGTTCGTATGTGGGTACCCGCATGTTTAAAATGTGTCAACAGTGATTATACTTGACATATTTGAGACAAAGACGACGTATTGACTTCAACGTGTACTTATAAAAGCTTCTACAGTCACAAACAATCATCAGCATTGCCTTCTGAGCCGCGCACGTAGCAAACATGACAGAAAAGCCAATCTGCCAGAGAAGCAGGCGAACTATCGGCGAGGCAACAGCGTGACGAGACACAAGGGAAGGTGCTGGGCGGGGCCTCCAGGATCTTTGCAGCCAACTCCATTGAAAATATTCTTTGTTGTTGTTGTTGTTGTTCAGGGACATACGCTATCCTGCCCCAGCTGCCGGCTGTTGGTGGCAATGAGGGCGTGGCCCAGGTGGTGGAGGTGGGCGGCCAGGTCGCGTCGCTCCAAATCGGAGACTGGGTCATCCCCAGAGACGCCGGCTTGGGTAAATGGACTCGCTCGCTCGCTTGCGTTATTTGAGTCGTGGGCAAGCTGTGTGTCTGCATGCGTGCGTGCCAACAACAGGCACGTGGAGGACAGCGGCCGTGTGCGATGAAGACGACGTGATCGTGGTGCCCCGTGACATCCCCCTGTTGGCGGCCGCCACGCTCGGGGTGAACCCCTGCACCGCCCTCAGGATGTTGGCTGACTTTGAGCACCTCGAGCCAGGTAGAGAGCGCCGCCCGTGTGCGACAAACGCGCATGTAGAATGATTCGGCTCTCGCCATTAGCTTGGACGCTGAGAAAAGCCACTTCCGTCGTCAAGTTCCGATGTTGGATTGCGGAACTTGTAGTCTCGCATCCAATCACTGGAAACGGTGTAAAAGTCGCAATTTGAAGAGGTGGGGGGGGGGCGGCGCCCGTCAACCGTGTCGACGCTTGCGCCTGTTGCCTCTCCAAGAGTTTGACTTCATTTGGCAGGCGATTCGTTGATCCAGAACGCAGCCAACAGCGGCGTGGGGCAGGCGGTCATTCAAATTGCTGCGGCCAAGGGAATCCGCACCATCAACGTGCTGCGAGACAGGTACTTCGACCTCGGCGGCTTTTACCACACCAGTGGCGCACTTCCTCATTTCTATGCGTCCAAAGGCCGCAGTTCACCCGGCTCAGTGATGGACTGAAGGCCCTGGGAGCCAGTCACGTGATCAAAGAGGACGCACTGAGGCGCCCCGACATGGAGGAACTCTTCCAGGTGAGACCCAAATAGCGCTTGGGGGCGAGCCGCAGCCCGTCCCGCTGAGAGAACCGGGCGTCGGCCGCAGCGGACGGTCTTCTTCCAGTCTTCAATGAAGCGCATTGCGAGCATATTGGCTGGCTGGCTTCCTCAATGATGACATGCGAGGATGGTCACAAAATCCTCGTGGAACGAGACGAGCGCATTGGCCAGCGAACGATGGATGCATCCAAAGTACCTTTTGCGTTTGTTTTTTTTTCCCCAGACGTGCCCAAAGCCCAAACTGGCCTTGAATGCCGTTGGAGGAAAGAGCGCCACCGAGCTGCTGCGTCATCTCCGGTGAGCCACGCCGGCCGCGCCATCTCCCAAGATGGGAGCAATGGCGCGGCGTCATAACGCCGGTGTCTCTGTGGCAGGGTCGGAGGCTCCATGGTGACTTACGGCGGGATGTCCAGACAGCCCGTCACCGTCCCCACGGTATGCCGCATCTCGTCGCCGCCTCCCCGAGTGGGTTTTTTTTCTCCCTCCCTCGTCCTCTTTTCTCACAAGCGCATCTCCTTTCGCAGAGCGCTCTTATTTTCAAGGATGTGAAAGTGCGTGGCTTCTGGGTCACGCGGTGGAAGAGACAACACTCCAACGGTGAGGCGGCACGCGCGGCCCTGTGCCTTGGGGACGGTATCGCGATGCCCGTTCAGGCCTCACGGGGGCGGCGTGTGGCTGTGAATGGTTCATTCGGTGTCGAAATGACTTTTTATCCGCACCGCGGCCTTTCTCTCCGGGGGAAGAGAGCAACTCTTACCGAGCCGTCGCTTCAGCCTCGGTCTGATGAAAAATGCGTCCGTCACAATGCGGCCGAGTAGAACGATGAGACGGCAATGGATTTTTCGTGTTGGTTTGCCAATCCAGGAGCGCTGCGAGCCACGCTGGCCGAGCTGTGCTCCCTCCTGCGCCAGGGAAAGCTGAGCGCTCCCGCCTGCGCCGAGGTGGCTCTGAGCGACTACCGCCGAGCCCTGGACGCCGCCGCGCGGCCCTTCGCCGCCGCCAAGCAGATCCTGATCACGTGAAGACGCCTCACCAAATGCCAACGCTTCGGCTTTCCGGTTCGGCGTCCCCGTCCCCGCGAGAGTTGGCGGCGACGTCGACGATGGCCGAGCGGTGAGAAGCCTCGTCCGCAACCGCGCCCTTGCCGTCCTCTCCCTAAATCAGCTTTCCCCCCACGGAGGAACATTTTGTGTCCCTTTACAAGGGAGTCCGATATCTCGCGGTCTGGCGCGCCGGCGTATGAAAGCCGCACGGGTGATTTGAAGCCAAAGCTTGGCGTTTGTATTGTGTTGCCGGTGGAATCATCAGTTAGTTGGATGACATTAAAATGCCAAATTGTGTCATGACAAGGCTGGCTGCAATGTGCATTCGCTGGGATGGAGAAAGTCAAATGGCGCATTTGGGGTCGTAGTAGAACGTGACCATTTTCAAGAGGGCAAGTTAAAGAAGCAAGAAGTGAGATGGTTGAAAAGGGACTTGTCTGGACTGTTCTTGAAAATCCTTCTTGCTCTTTGGGACGTGGGTCCAGAGCGTCACCCGCGGAAGCGGCGACTAGTGGCGAGCGAGGAGAAGCGCAAAGCCGGCGGCCAGGCCCAGAACGGCGAGCGGGGTTCCTCCCGGGCCGCCCGCCGCCGCCGCCTCGGTGGCCAGGCAGCGCTCGTACCTGCGGTAGTCCACCTCGCGCGCGGCGCACACGTGGTCGGCGCGGCATTCTCGGTCGCACTCGCTCAGGTCAAAGTTGACCGAGTTGAAGCGGTAGTAGCGCTGCAGGCGACAGCCGTCCGCCTCCATGCCCCGCAGGACGCGCTCCATCGAGGCCGGGGAGGCGTCGGCCACCCCGAAGCTCTCCGTCAGCCGGTACTCCTTCTCCCAGCGGTCCCGGCCCACGTTGGCGCGCGTCAGGTTCAGGTAGTACGTCACCGCGTCCTGGAGGCGAAACGCAGCCACCGTTCATTGATTTGCTGAAGCGGGGGGGGGGGGGGGGGGGTCAAATACAGCTCTGCCCCTGCGCATTTGTGTCGCCTTCAGAATTCTCCACTTTCCAACGCTCGGCGAGACCGCAAACGTGTCGAGGCAGAGTCCCGATTGCCAAGAAGCGCATGTCGAGAGTCGGCTCGTTTGTGGGCGGATGCGCCAATTCGCAGAAAACCAATAGCGACGAGTTGGCGAGCTCCCCGACGCTGACCCTCGAAGGGCAGCGCGACCGCAACGCGCTCGACACCCCGACGCAAAGCGTTCCGCCGTACCAGAACCAGGAGCGTCGCTTTGTCGTATTCAAAGATGCGAATGGCAGGGTTGTTGGCGCCGTTCTTGACTCCGGGGAGCGTGGTCTCCCACGGTGTCACCCCGGGACTGAGGAACATGGTGCCGATGGGAAGGTCTGTGGGGAGAAGGACACAACCATTTAAAGGTGGGGGCGGGGGGGGGGGGGGGGGGCGATCCGACGTCGTGGTTTTTGTGCATGCCAAATCACACGTTTGATTGACGCTGTCCAAGAGAGCTTGTTTCAAGGTTTGCTATTGGTAGGGGGGGGCGTGACTACCAGCCTTATTTTTTAGGTGTCGGGTACCGGTGGAGACGACCGCCGCCCGCCACCAATACTTGAAGCAAAGAAAATCTCATCGAGTCCCCAGTCGGCGCAATCCCTGGGCGGTCTGACACATCGCCGAAGCCGCGCCGCAAAGTAAGCTTTTGTCATTGTGTCAAACGATTCTGCGCTTGAAGTTGCGGGCACGCCGGAGCCTATCCGAGCCGTCTCGGGGCACGCCGTTCATTTTCATATCTTATCATATCTTCCGCCGCGCGCACTTGTACGGCCAAGCTAAAGTCCCGATGACGTCGGCGTTCCAAAGTGTTGTTGACCAGAGATAAGGCCGCATTGCGCGGCGACTCCCTCGCCTTCTCCGTGCCATCTCCTTCCGCGTACGCAAATCGCAGAGCCGTGCAAAAGCGCAGGAATAGCGAAGCCCGGTCTTGAGCCGGAAGCTCGAAATCGCGAGGCGGACACCAGAAGCGGTTACCGTCGCTGTCGTAGAACATGCGGAAGGCGTCGGTGTGGTGGTGGCCAAAGAACTGTCCCTTGATGACGGCGTGGTGCTTCCGAATCAGCTCCAGGTAGCGGCGGTTGAAATGCGGCCTGAACCAAGGCTTGCCCCTCTTCTTCTCAAACATCCCCGGGGGCACGTGGCCGATGATGTACACCTGCGGGACGGAGAAAGTCGCGCGTATGAATGGGGATGCCACGTGCTGCCACGGATGGGAGAGAAAAGGCGGCCCAATGGCAGCTTTGTCCCAAAAGTTGATTTTTCTTGTCATTTTCCAACATCTACAATAAGCAGGACAACTCGGCGCTAACAAAGACGCTAGAAAGCAAGAACAAAGTCAAAGCCAAAGAATACAAGCGAGAAAATGTGTGCATGTGCTCGGCGTTCTTGCCTTCTCTCGGTCGCTCGCCGCCTTTGCGAGGACGCCATCCGCCCAGCTGAACTGGCCGGCGGGATCCTCGTCGTTCTGGGTCAGCACGTTGCGGTCGTAGTAGAGATTTGTGTTGAGCACCAACATCCGGTAGCCTCGTTGATTCAAAAGCGCTTCGGTGTAGTAGCCGCCTGCCGTGGAAAGATGGACGCCGTTTGTCACGAGGTCGCGGGGGTCATCGCCGACTGAAATGGACTTTCCATCTTCCTCGGTCACAACGTACAAAACTCTACGTGCAAATGGTCATCTTTGGACTTTGCCACTATTTGCGTCAACTATTGGCAATTGCTAAAGAATAGCGCTGGCATGGACCACTTTGAATCTTTCTCATTGCGATATTTCGCTCGTAAGCGTGAGAGGAAGAGCGGGAGGACCTTGAGCGAATGTTTGGCGCGACTCCGGCGCCAACCAGCGCGTCCACAATCGGGCCGTTTGCCGGTACATGTGGCTGGGCCCGCCGGGAAGCTGGCTCTTGGGGTGGTAGTCGTGGTTGCCCAGGGCGGCGTACACCTTGGTGGCTGCACGGGGGGCAAACGTACGTCGGGCACGTTAATGAGCGGCCACGAAAAGCGCCCCCCCCCCCCCCCCTCCCGAAGCCCCACGCGCCTGGGAAAACCTCGCTGATGATGTCGCTCAGGTTGGCGATGATGCGCAGAACGCTTTCCTCGCCCAGATTCCGGTCGGGAACGTGCGGCGTGTCATCGCTACGTTGAGATCAATCAAAGGAAAAGACACTTGATCGACACGCGTTGGTCAACGTATTGACGGCAAGCTTTGAAAGGCATCTCGGAGCAACGGACGCAAACGAAAAGAAGCTTTCCCAAATGACTCAAAGACCACTCGTGTTCGGGTCCTCGCTTTTGAAAAAGCCGCGTTGGCTTTGAAAGCCGGCCTCCGCCGCCTTCAAGCTAAAACATTCGACAAAGAGCAATGAAAACTAGCGGCAGAAGTAATTTCCATTGCTTTTGTGTTTGTGTGTCGTTCAAGTCCAAATCGACAACAAAAGGAAGTGAGGCACAAGTGACCGCACAAGAGACGGCCTACCCCGTCCAAACGATGAAATCCGGGTCTGGGAGAATCTCCTTCATGGCGTGAATGGAGGAGTTGATGAGCTTCCAGGGGGAGTCGCAGGCGTGGTCGCCGAAAAGGCCCGCCCGCGCCGCCGCTCTGCCTCCGCTCGAGTCGCACACCTTTTTGGGCTCCTCGCTCAGGTCGTAGCTCGGGTCCCAGTGCAGGTCCGTGATGTGCCAGAAGGCCCCCGGTCCTTAGGGAAACGAGGCCTTTATACAAGAGCGCGCGGGGAGACGTCCTCGCGGCCAAATGGCCGCTTTTTTTTCCTCTTCTCGATGGAGTCGTCGTCGTCATGGTCCAGTTATGACAAATTGCGAGACGACATTTTGACACAAGTTCACATACCATATGTGCATCTAGAAAATGATGAGCGGGATGTCTTTGACTCGGCTGAGAACGGTCTGAAAACGTAGTGCGCGCGCCTGAGCCCGAAGAAGTCGGCAGGGCTCCATGGGATCTTGCGCGTACTCACCCGACAGTGCGAGGGACCCTCGGAGGAGCAGGCAGCACAGCAGCGCCAACGTTTCTGCGGACATGTCGAAGGGATGCCAACGCGCCGACGTCTGCCTTCGGTTGCACTTTGCACGGGAGAGGCCGGGTGGCGACGGGGTGTCACGGCTTTATCGCCGACGGCGGTTGGTCAATATTTCACCGGGCTTGGGAAATGACGAGGTGTCGAGTTTCATGTCACTTCCGCTCGTTGCGTTACTTTATGCTTCTTGGCAAATGGATGTTGCAAGTCTCCCCAAACTAGAAGTCCTGCAAATAGACTCCCGAGCTGTCAAGAGGATGTCAAAAATGTTGATTTGGTGATCAATCGCGCCGATTTGCATTTCATCATGACTCCCAATCACTCGTTCATCTATGCTAGCCTGTACCAGCGGAGACAAAATTCCTGGTGTGGCCAATAAAGATGATTCCGAGTCTGATCGAGCAACGCCAATGACCTATCAAGCGGGGGTGTCCAAAGTGGGTCCTCGCGGGCCGCTGTCTAAAAAAGTCTGTTCGAAATCGACCTGAATATCGTTGCATTCGCCGACCCGATCTTCTCGTGACGAACGCCTCTCCCATGAAACGTGTTCAAATACCCACTTATATTCACATTGAATTAAAGCGCACGTTACAGGTCTCTCCTAAATTGATTTTAATTCAAGGATAAATGCTCGAACGTAGTGATGTGCTCCACGGGTCGAATCCCTGAAGCGTGTGCCGAGTAATCTCGGATGAGTGGTTCATGAATGGGAGTCGAAGCGCGTGAAGGGGTGTAACCACGTGACTGATTCAGGAAATGGTACGATAAGGTTCGAGTGTTGTTCGAAATAAAAGCGGCAAAGAAACGCTATGGATTCCCCTTCACATTTTGTGGTTTCGGTTCCCTTATCGTCCGGAGCGAACGAAGATGAACGCAGAACAATTCCTGTAAAAACACTCCTCAAATACATATGATGTGTTCAGAGCACGATTTACACCCATACCTGTCAACTTTTCGGAGCGCCAACCTGTATAAGCTAACAAAAAAATCCTTATAAAGGGCAAAATATCCTTATAACAAACCAACGCATTTTATATGTCAAAATAACGGCAGAAAAAAACACGACATTTTCAGTGATATTTATTGTAGATCTCCATAATGTCTGGTTAATGTTTAATCATCATTCTACTTGGTGGCATTACTGTGTTCAGAGTTGTATTCCTGCGTTACTTTTTTGGAAAGTTGCCGGAAATGAAAGCATTCGAGTAGACTAGCACCATTCTGGGCAAAAGCAAACGGAATTACCTGTTAGGAGAAGAAAAAAACCCGGAAAATTTCAGAATCCGTATGATGTGTGCGATACGGCCAGATACGTAAGATTCACCACAAAATCCGTATGAGTTGACAGATATGTACACCCCACCATTTTATTGCATGCACCAAGCATGTTATACATCTTTCTGTCCACATGATGGCGTAGTCGAGGAAACGATTCATCTTGAAGCCCCGAAGCGTGTGTGTGAAGTATTTACCTGCAGGGCTTCGCTGCTTTATGGGGCTTCATTTTGCCATCACTACTTGAACGTATCCGGAGAGCGGCATTCTCGTTTGGCAGATGTTCATTTCGCTGCGCGGATCGCTTCCCCCTGTAGTCAACGGCGAGGGAGAAGCCTCACCAATTTTGACCCTCCGTTTGCCTGTCAGGCGTCATTTTTATAGCTCCTCATTATATTCAAAGTATCGTGCAAAGGAAAGGTTGTACATTATTGGGAACAAAATACGACTTTGATATTCCTAAATTGACCTCCTTTTGCTTTTGATGCTCGTTGCATCCCATCGAAAAACAACTTTGGATGGTCTGAGAGACAAAGATGCGAGCGCCATTTGCGTGTGGCGGGAAGAGCTGGTGACGCATGCGCGTGGCGTTGAATCGGACGCGCGCGAGAGCACTCCAGGAAGGGGGGCCGACTTGTTTGCGTTCCCACGTTGTTGTCATCTTCAAACTTGGATTCACGACGCCCATTCGCCTAAAATGTGGAACCAGGGTGAGTGTGACGCCGGGACGTTTTCGGGCCGACGCTAACGTGAGCCCGGCGCTTGTCATTTGGCTTCTAGGGGTGTCTTGAATTAGCTTAGCCGGACATTGTGCGCGTGCGCTCATCATTGCCGTCTCGCTTTCAAAAACGTCCGAAAATGCTCGCCTTTTTCTCCAACCTTTTTTTCTTCTTAGGACACAACGAGTCGTCGAGTATGACTGGTGGCTACACTCAGTCCCCCGGTGGCTTCGCGTCGCCTTCCTTGTCCCAGGGAGAGAAGAAAGGGGTACGTACGCTCGCCAAGAAAGTCAACGGTAGCCGCCGAAAGTAAAGATGGAGAATTTGGCAACGACTGCATCGCGAGCCCAAACTTGGAATTGAGGGCAGATGAAAGGAAGGCTGCCAAATACAAACGTGAACGTTTTTGTCCCGAGCACACTTCCCTGCTCAACAGCGGTAGTCCTGGAGTAATGATTAACTTCGAGTTTGATGGCCGCAACATGTTCCCAAAAAAGCTGGGACAGTTTCATGTTTACGACGGTGTTGCCTCACCTTTTCCCATAACAACATAGCACAGAATTGTGCATTCTGCCATCCAGCAGAAGATGATTTCCTTTTTCGACCTTTGATGAGACATAACGGGAATAGATAGAGTGGTCGGTTGCTGTGGATGTTGTCATCCAAGGTGTGTGTGTGTGCGTGTTCGTTCAGAGAAGCCGACTCTCCCAGATCATACCATGCACAGTGTCCCAGCTGATGGCCGCCACCCAGTCGGACGAGGCCTTCAAAGTTGGCGAAGTGGAGGTGTCCCAGGTGAGCTGGCACCTTTGGCCTCGTAGCGCAAAGCACGAGCACACTCTCAAAGTGGTGCAACGCGAGAGAAAATCAGCAGCGCAGCGATATCATGTCATCGTCTGTGACGCTCCATCTTTTACAATCGGCTACTGGAGACCCGGGCTGCCCAGTGTAGCGCCACGACAAAAGTACCACGACAGCTCGCCGTCACAATGATTCCACGTCTTCTCGGTAGCGGTCTTCCGAGTCATTTTTTTCAAACATATTTTTTAAAAAATAACTTTTTTAAAAAAATTAACATATACGTGGAGTACAGTTCTGTATATGTTGCTCTATGTGACTCGCGGTTGTTTTGCAGCTTCTCGCGGACCGTTTTTGCTGACTTAAAAAAAAAAAAAATATATATATATATATATATATTTATTTTTTTTACCGGTTTATGTTAATTGGACGCTACTTTGCGGATTTTCGTTAATCGCGGGTGGCTTTGGTCCCCGTGAACCGCGATAAACGAGGGATTACTGTAGTGCCGGCCCTTCTCCCTCCTTCGTGTTTGAAAAGTACAACGGCCGGTCGCTCACGCAGGTGACCCTCGTTGGAATCATCCGGAATGCCGACAAATCCGTGACCAACATCCAGTACAAGGTGGACGACCTGACGTGCGCCCCCATGGACGTGAAGCAGTGGGTCGACGCGGAGGTACGAGCCCCGGTCGGCGCCTTTGTCTCCTAGCGGTCCCGTTCGGGGAGCCGCCCGGATGCGCGCGCGACGTCGCCACGGCGGCAACGCGGCCACTCTCCTCTCGCTAACGTTTGTCTTTTTGCTCCAAGGAGCCCAGCGTGGACGGCACCGCGCTGCCTCCCGGCACCTACGTCAAGGTATCGGGAAACCTGCGCTCCTTTCAGGTAGGGCCGCCCTTCCGCCGCGAGCGCCGTAGCCGTTTGTGCGACGATGAGCTCCGCCAAAAAGATGGCTTGCGTTCAGGCTGCGCTTTGCTTGAAATTCGGAGCTTTCCCTCATAAATTGGCCCAAGAGCGGCTCGCCTTTGCTTGCTTCTTTTTGCCCAAAACCGAACGGAGGAGTCGGCTTCCCAGCGGGCCGCCCGCAGATGGCGGCGGCCGACTCGACGACGTCCGGCCGGCGTCTGTTTACGTCGGTGCCCTCGTGGCTCTTTGTTGTGGTTTTGGGATCGCGTTTTCTGTTAGAAATTAGCCCGGAAGCTGCACGCTAAGCGCTCAACAGAGCCGGCACAGCAATGAGCTTTTCCGAGCGGGTAAACGCTAGCCGTGTTTCCATGCGCAGAATCACAGGTCGGTGGTGGCGTTCAGCATCAAGCCCCTGGACGACTACAACGAGATCACGTCGCACATGCTGGAGGTGGTGCAGGCGCACAGGAGCCTCGGCAAGATGCAGACCTCGGTGAGGAAAAGGCACACGTGGAGCCGCGGGCTCGCTCTCGCCACAAACGCAGGACAAAACCATCCTCGCCGTTGATTTGCTCCTTTTCATTCACTTTGACGCTAATGCTCCTTGTTGCTCAAGAGTCCGCCCTAGTGGTCTCAGTTGGGATGCTCCTTTCTTATTCTTGAGTCAACGTTAAAAATGAGGTGATTGTGTGCACGCATGGGGGCAGATTTGAACGTTCACGCAATCTAAACTAAACGCCACATCATCTTGGGTTCCAGGCCGGAACGGGCGAGTCCACGGCGTCGGCGCCGCGCGGCGGAGCCGCGGACTCGAGTTACGCGGGCGCGCGCGACGTGGCCAACAACGGCTTAAGCGGCACTCAGAATCAGGTAAGGCCCGCTCGGCTGCGGCCGTCCGGCCCGGACGTGACGCCGTCTCCTGCTTCCTTGGGGGGACGACCAGGTGCTGAGTCTGATCAAAGGCTGCCCGGACCCGCAAGGCATCGGTCTTCGCGACCTGAAGGCACGACTGCCCAACCTCAGCACGGTGGCCATCAAGTAAGAGCATTTCACACTCACTGGCGCCGCGCATTTTCAAACCTGAAATTTCACCCTGGCCGCGAGTCGCCGCGTCGGACCCGCAGCGCCGCCGGCGGGAGCCGCTCGAAATGACGCCGCCTTTCCACTTTGGTGTTCCCGTAACACCTTTGCCGTCGTTTCAAAGTCCTCTCGCGACGACGACGAACGGCTTACGGGCGATTTTGTTTCTTCAAATGGGCCGGGGATGACGGTGCCGTGGAAAAGTAGTTGCCCCTTATTCGATGACGCGTTGACTGCGGCCAACCAGAAATTGGGGAGAGGCCAGTTCGGTTCCTCAAGCCGACGAGCCGAGAAATGGACGGAATCTGTCCGAGAACGGGACGCCTCAAGAAACGAGGCGCCGTGCCGCCAACCACAGGAATTGAAGGAGAAACAGGAAATAAAGTGATGGAAATCCATCCGTCTGGAAAAGCTTCCAAAGCCATTTGCGAGACTCCCAGGCTCAGGCCAAACGGAGCCATTCTTCACAAGTGGAGAAAAGCGGTCACGGTTGCCACTCGCCAGAGTGCGACGACGACGACTCGTCCCGGGATAAACGTCATCCGCAGACCTGCGGGTGTCGCCGGCCTCGGTCCAGGTCGGCGTTTGCCACCATACCGTTAGAAAGACGCTTGGCAAAAATGAAAAACACCAAAAGCTGTGGAAAAAGAATACCTCTCACCTCTGCCCCAAAACACCTCCATGATGACTTTTGGAAAAACCGCATTCTCGCCAGACTCGTCAGTCCACAGACTGTACCATGCGCGGCCCCTCACGTACGTCCGGGGTCAAACAAAAAAACCGCAATTGATGAAAAAGAACATTTGGCTGCTTTGCTATCTCGGGACCGGGACAACTTGCCGTGAGTAACGGGACAATGAATGGTGTCGCGGAGTGGCGATGTGAACGACTCGTCACCAATTATCGCGAGTGCCCCACAACCCCCGTTCGAAGGTTCAGGGGCCAATTACTTTTTCACATAGGGACAGGTTGCTATTGTTATTTCCTTGAGTGATATTAAAAATAAGTCTGATGAGTTGAAACCTTTGTGCGTGCGATAGATAAGGCGGAAGAAAAGGCCTCCGGAGGAGAGCAAATACTTTTTCATGGCACTGTACATTTGAGAGAATTTCAACATCTGAAAGTTGATATTTCAAATCAAACGGCTTGAAAAGCACACGGCCAACAGAACGTAGACGTTTTGTTCTCTTTTGCACGGGTGGCAAAAGTCATTCTTGGCCTCGGCACGCTTTCCTTGAAGCGTGACCGCCTCGAGCGCGTTCGTGTTTGCATTTCTTATCGACGCCTCACTTCTCAGAAAAATGCTTCTTGCGAGACAGTCGCGCATGATCGATGCCCTGTTATCGGCGACATCTGCCTTTGACTTCCCTAAAGTTTCCCCTAAAGGCCCCGCGGCGGCTTCACGTTCAAGCCTGAAACGATGCCATATTTGACCAGGGTGGCAGAAGAATTTGCATCGACGCAAACCTTTCACGGGGACAAAATGAGAATCTATGTTTTTGTTGAGAAACGAATCGAGCGGCATTTCACAAAACGCAATTTGCCGTCGCTGACGAGGACTCGCGCTTATGCCCCCGCAGGCAAGTTGTGGAATTTCTGAGCAACGAGGGTCACATCTTCTCCACCATCGACGAAGACCACTACAAGTCAACAGATTGTGACCTTTAGTGCTTACTTCCTCTTCTTCGTTCGACTCCATTTTGCCAAAGGCGCCGCTTTGTAATTGTACTTTTTTCCCTTTAAAAAACAAAACAAAAAACCTTATTCGTAACCTTAAATAAACAGAATACTGTTGTCAGCTTCTGACTTGGGTCTTATTTTTGATGCACAAAAACAAAATGCTACCGATATTTTGACCACTTTGAACTCTCGATGACGCTGTTTGGAATTGAGCACTCGGGAGCTAACAAAACTGGTGTCGGCACTTTGGACAAAATTAGAATACGAATGGGGCGGACGTTCTTCAAGAACATATTCTTATGCTCTGCAAAAATCCAAACCGGTCGCGCTCATTTGAGTCCGGTTCAAGCGCGACCGTCACTTTGAAAGCGTACGACGCTGCCCCTAGTGGTCATAATTCGACGCACTTGGGAATGAAAAAGCCGTTTTGGATGGCGAGTGACGTCACCTCAAGAATGCCCATTCGCCACTCGGCCATTGTACCGCGTTGCCGATCGCGCCGTGCTCTTTGCCGTCGCTATCAAGAGTCGTTGGGCGAAATGCCTGGACGCCGCAGCGCACCGTTCGCATTCGGGTCACGGGTGTCAAAGTCGGGTCCCGGAGGGCCGCCGCCCCGCGTGTTTTCCGAGTCTCCCCGTTGCAATTCACTCGATTCAAATGATCAGTTCATCGGCAAGCTCTGTGCAAGCCCGACATTGAAGCTGTTCATTTGAATCGGGTGCGTTGCAGCAGGGAGGCTTGGACAAACACGCGGGACGGCGGCCCTCCGGGACCCGACTTTGACACCTATGAAGTAGGTCATCCCAGTTTTCGCCACGGAATTGCAAACAACGCAATGGCTCGTCAAACAAACACATGGCTCGTCAGGTTCTCATGACTTTGTCAGATGCACAAAATAGAAAAGCTTTTCTTCAGCCCTTATTTAATGCGTTTGCTTGAATTCTTTTACACGCGACACAAAACGATTGCGTTTGGCATGTTTTGAAAGAACTCTGAACTTGAAGGTACTTGTGTATCGTTGCGCATAAAAAGCCGCGTCCCGTCTAGAAGAAGCCGACGCTTTTTCGGGTTCTCTGCGGCGTCGCTGTCGGCACGTCCTCCACTTGTTCATAGTTGTCATCGTCACTTTTCACCGCGGCGTCCTCACGTGCCGGCCCTGAGGAGAGAAAAGCGGCTCGAGACGCTGGTTGCCAGCCCATTGGTTCTTCCTTCAGCCCTGGGTGTTTTCCCCAGCTTTTCGCATTTTCATCTCCCCACCCCCGTCTTCTGATGTTTAGCCGCCGCCGCCGGTCTAGACCTTTGGAGGTGTCAGCGGTCTTGAGTCTGTGACTTCCATTTTTTGGCCACAGATGTTCCGACACAATGCAAGGTGCCGAGCGGGGCTGCGAAGATCTTGCCAGCCAATCGGCTCACGGAATAAATCTCCTCGTGCCGTCATTGGTCGACGTCGCGCCGGCAACTGATCATGCACGCGGGCATGTGCAAAACCTCGAAGTCATTTGCTTGCTATTTTTTTTTAAATGAATACAGTTCTGTACTTTGGAGGGATGGGGGGGGGGCGCCACCATAAATGAAGCGCGATATAGCGAGCCCTCACTGTATTTCTATTTTTGGAAATGAAAAGCACCGTTTTCGGCCTCCTACTCCGTTGCATTTTCATGTCGGATGCGAGCAAAGTGCTCTTTGAAATACTGATCACGAGTGTGAGCGGAAGCCATCCGTGAAATGAAATCGGAACGGATTGACAGGAAGGTGTTGGCGTCGGGGGCTTACCGTCCACGTCGCTTGTGAGCGCTCGCGCGTCGCTGTTGGGCGTGGCTCTTGGGACCGAGGCCCGAGGGGTTAACGACTCGCGCGACGCCACTGTCGGCGGCCGATGGCTGACACCTGCCTGCTGAGTAGAAAGAGGAAGTCGGCCGCTTGCGGGTTTTCAGGCGCCGCCGCGATATGCGGAAGTCGCGCCCGTCTGAAAGCGGACGTTCTCGCGTCGAGATGTTACACGCCGTGCCTGCAAAGTATTCTGCGCTTCAACGTTGGCCACATTTTCAGATGCTTACAGAAGAGGTGTCAAATGTGGCCACTTAGAAACGGAGAAAGCGCACACAGCGAGCCATCGCGGGGCATATGTTTTAGCGATCATCCGGCCATTTTCTCATCCGCTTAGATGTCCCCCCCGCCCCCAATTTGGAGTGTTCAAACAGCCCGCCGTGCATGTTTTGGGGGATGAAACGGAGTACCCGCAGAAAAGCCACCCAGGCCCGGGCAGAACACGCAAACTCCGCCCGGGGAGGCCGCAGCCGGGATCCAAGGCTCCACCTCTGCCGGCCCGCCTCGGCGATCACCTTTGGTGGCAAAAATAAACGCGTAGAACGGCGACGGCTCGTCATTTCGCTCACGGATGATCGCAATTGGCCGCGCGAGGCCGTGATGGAAATTGCCAACGGGAAGCGCTACTCACGGCAGGCGGCGGCAAGGAGCTCCCTCGACTTCTGATGGTCATGGCGCCAAAGTCTCGGGTCGGCGCCGCCGGGCACCTTTTGGGGGGTCTGGGAGGAGGGCTGAGAACGGGAAGGGCCTCTTTTTGAAACTGGTGCAGGAACTCCTCCGTCACCTCCGTAACGGGCTCCACGGCGCATTCGGGGGCCCGGTCCGGGGGCCACGGCAGAGGCTGCCGGGTGCGGCACACGCTCACGCCGAGCCGGCGGGTGGGGATCTCGAAGCAGAGGTGGGGCGCGTGCAGGAAGCTGGCCCGGATGGTGGGCTCCAGGGTGACCCCGAGCAGACGCAGAGAAGGTAAGCCCACCAGCGGGTCGCTCTCCATCTCGGGGTCCCGGCTCACGGCTTTCACGTCCAGAGGCAGCTTGTCGCCCAGCGCCTTCAGCGCGTACTTCTTGTTGTCGCTCAGCAGCTCCACAAAGCGGCCTTGCATGTGCAAAGGCAGATAAAGGAGGCCCCCCCGCCGCCCGGCCCCGACCTCCTCGTCTTCCTCGTCCTCTCCTTCGTCGTCGGCGTCTCGGAGGCGCACGCAAGCCACGGCGTCGGCCGGGCCGCACGGCAGTCGCACCTTTTGGCGGCCCAGCACTTCCAGCCGCTCGCCGACCGAGAGGCCGGGAAGGCCTTCCTCCTCGGCCTCCTCGCAGTCTCGCGCGGCCGACACTCTCAAAGCGGGCGTTTGAGCCGAGGCCGCGTACAGCTCGTACGCCGAGTCGAAGGCGCGGGGACGGCGGCGGAAGCGGCCGGCGTAGCGCTCCGACACCAGGAAGTAGCGCCGCGCCTGCCGGCTTTTGCCGCCGGACACCACCGTCATGGGCGAGGTGGCCCGTCCGTGGAAGATGAGCCGCGCTCCCGCCCGCAGCTGCGGGAGCCAAGCGCTCTTCAGCACCGAGCGCATCTCCGGCCCCTCCAGGACCTCCACCACCGCGGGGAAGCTTTCCTCCGACTGGGAATGGACCTCGGGCAGGCTGAGGGGGGTGACGAAGCCCACGTCCCCGCACGTGTCCGTGATGTCCGCCACGTCCATGGCCAGGCTGGACGGGAAGCGCAACACGTCCTTCCTCACTGTCACCCGAACGGAAAAGGAGAAGAGGAGTTTGAACGCCGTCGGTTTCCCCCCCCCCGGAGATGGAAAGCCCCAAAAAGCGCTCACGGCTCATGATGGCGCAGATCTGGTAGACCGGGCTGAGGACCAGCGCGCCCCGGCTGGCGGCGCCGTCGTCGAAGCGGAAGCGTCGACCGCGCAGGTGCGCCGAGGTCACGATCTCCCGGGGGGTGAAGCGCCCGTGGCCTCGGCTGACGTAGAACTGGCCGCGCGTCGCCAGCGGCACGTCCACCTCGGCCTCGGCCTCGACCTCGACCTGGGGCCGGCCCGGGCCCGGGTGTAGCCGGCAGCGGCAGCGCCGCTCCTCTTGCGCCACGGAGATGACGGTCAGGACGGCGCCCGCCCCCAGCGTGACGTCGGCCAGCGCCACCTCGGAGCGGCTCGTGAAGGTGACGGGCGGGCGAGACTCCGAGCCGGCGCCCTCCGCTTTGACCACTTCCTCCACCGTGTCGTACGCGGCGGCCTCCGGGATCGCCGTCAACAAGCCTGACGAGACCGGCCGTCTTTGGCAAAGGTTCGGGCAAACGCTACTTTCTTTTCCCCCCTCCCCGACCCCCTCGGGCACTCCAGGCGCTTTACGCCGTCGACACGTCAGTTACCCGCCGATCACTCGGCACCCCGAGCGACCGGAGCTCTGGTATCTCGCTCGAGGACACTCGGACGAGGCCGCGACGGCCGGGAATCGAACCCTCGGCCTCCGGCCCGTCGAATCCGGTCTATTCTGGCCGCGGTTCCATTTCTGGTCCACTCGACGCCGGCGCGCAACGTACTCCCGGACGGCGTCCATTTGAAAGACGAACCGTGAGAGTGGTGCCGATATAGCGGGAAAAGAAGAAGGCCGTCGTTTACAGAAGCGTCGGTGCAAAGGGGGCGGCCGCGCTCTCGCATATTTTGTTCGCCGCGGCTCTCGCGCTCGCTCACTAAATTCCACGTTAGCGTGAGTTGCGTCTTCAATTGGAGACTCGCCATCCAAATAAACGCTTGCGGTCAAAGGGAAAACAAAAAGCGTCTCATTCCAACTAAACGCGAAAAGCTCCCAAATGCGGCTCGCGCGTCGCCATTGGAGCAGCATCCAAGCGGAATCGATGACGGCGACGGCACCTGCGTGGTCCAGGGGGAGCTCGAAGGTCTCGTCGCCGTCGACGTCCTGGCAACAAACGGACGAGAGTTCGATGCCGGTGACCTTGATGACGTCCCCGGTGGAGAAGCAGACCTCGTTGCCCGAAATCTCATAGACGGACCCTTGGCGGAACCAAACGGAGATTTTGGAAAAAAGGAGAAGAGCGCGGCCGCGGAGGAAAAGAAAGCTACCTTGGAAGTAGACCCCCGAGCAGACCCGAAGGATTCTGGGCAGACTGGCGCCGTCCAGCGTGGCCACGTACTGAAGGAGAGGAAACGCCATGGCGTCGGCTCCAAAAGCGGCCGATGCTTCAAGCGCTCTCACGCGTGTGGCGGGCTTTCGACTGCGCTCGAGAAGAAACGAAAGTCGAGGAGGAAGTGACTTTGGCTTCTGCGCGATGCTTGCGCGCAGAACATTTGCCGCAAGACGTGACAAGTGACATGACATGAGCGAGCCAATTCGAGTCCCCCCCCCCCCACCCCCCGCCGTTTGGTTCTTGAGCATGCTTTCATTCAGTCGACGACAGATTATGCCAAGCAACCGTTCTTCCTGGCTGTTTCTTTTCCACAAATAGACCGTATTTGACAGTCCTTTTTCACAAAAGCGGAATCGGTTGCTCCTCATTGCGGTCGATTCCGTTTTACGTCCATTTTCATTTCCATTGACATGAATCGTGTCATGATTGGGTTTAGGGACCACCGGGTGGCGCTGTAGGGCCCCGCCGGCAGCTGCACACCTGTTGCTCATGAGGTCATTAGGGCTTGAAAAGGACTCCCAGCCCGTTGTTGCTTCTTGCTACTGTCGTGTTTGTCCGAAGAAGTCCGAAATGGTCACTGCTGGACATTTCTTTTCCCATCACAATATTTGCAGAGTGGAGTCTTGGTTTGATTTTATGATACACGGCTGCGCCATTTTGGAGTTGAACTCTACACCGGCTCATTACACATTAACACACAAACTGGCACCGGATAAGTGGACTCTGAAGGCGGCGGCGGCGGAAACCCCCGCCCCTCTCCTCCCCCCCCAAACTATTTCGCCATCGTACATTTTCATCAGCCAACTGGCTAGCCCGCGGTAGCTCGTGCCGTGCCTTGGCTCTCCAAGCGAGTTGTCTTAGCGGGGCGGAAGGACGATGTGCTCCGTGCTAACCAGGGCGGCGGCGAGGCGCCAGGACCGGCTGCGAGTCGCGCTCGGTGGCCTCCGCGCGCCAAGCGGCGCCTCGAGCGTTTCGCCGGCCGGTGGCGGACGCCCGCGTGCGGGAGCGTCGACGCGAGGACGGAGGCCGTACTCGTCCGGGACGCGGTTGAACGACGGGCTCCTCTTCCGACAGGTGACGCCTTCACTCGGTGGCCTTTGTTCGCTTCGCTCAAGCGGCTAGCTCCGTTAGCCTTAGCAAAGTTAGCTCTCGGTGTGAACCGCTTCGGGTATCGTCGCATTCAAGCTGGCGTGGAGTCCAACTCGACTCCGCCGACCACTTTCCGAAAGGACAGTGCGCTGGACTTAATTGTAATTGCGTTTATGTCCTCCGCCTTCGCCGAGAGGGAAAACGAAGCAAAGATCCGACCGTCATCTTTATTGTAAAAAGTCACCATTTCCCGTGCAACCTTGAGCACGACCGACACCACGACTGCCTTCCACTGGAAAGAAAACAACAAGTAGTTCACCGCTTGTTGTTCGAAGACGACTTGGCGAAGGGCTCGAAAAGGCCTCATTTGGCAACGCAGAATCTGTCCGCAGCCACCTTGGTTAATTCAAAACATGACGAATCGCATTGGAGTCGCGTCACGTCAAGTCGGTCCGCTCGTAACGACGAAGCCAACGTTTGCATACCTGTCAACTCGTACGGTTTAGCCATAGTTCATACGGAGTTTGTGGCGAATCTTGCGTATATGGCCGTAGCGCACAAATCATACGGATTCTGAACATTTTCAGGGTTTTTTTTCTTCCAACAACTCCAAATGATTTGGAGTTGGTGAAAAAAGTAACGCAGGAATACAACTCTGAACACCGTAATGCCACCAAGTAGAATGATGATTAGACATTAACCAGACATTGTATTATGGAGATCTACAATAAATATCATTGAACATTTTGTGGGGGGTTTTTTCCTGCCTTTATTGCGACATATAAAATGCTTTGGTATGTTCTAAGGATATTTTTGGTAGTTTATACAGGTTGGCGCTCCGAAAAGTTGACAGGTATGCGTTTGTGTGCCAAGCTGTTTGAATCCGAGAGCAGCACCTACACCTACCTGCTCGCTGACGCCGTCACCAAGGACGCCGTCCTCATCGACCCCGTGCTGGAGACCATCGACAGGGACCTGAAGCTGATCGAGGAACTCGGGCTCCGTCTGAAAACGGCAGGTCGGCGACCGGCGACGTTTTCGGCAGAGCCCTTCGGCGTGACTCAACCTGGCCTTTGTCGCCTTTCCAAAGTGAACACTCACTGCCACGCGGACCACATCACCAGCACGGGCTTGATGAAGACCAGGCTGGCCGGGCTGAAGAGCGCCGTTTCCAAGTTCAGCGGGGCCGCCGCCGACATCCTGCTGTCCGAGGGAGACCGGATCGCCTTCGGAAAACACGCAAGTGCCCAACCGCCGCGCTGTACCGCGACGATCATCGGGCCGTTCTCATTCTCATTCCGCCGCCAGAGCGTGGACGCTAAACAAGAGATCAAGAAAATGTCTGCCTTCTACGCGCTCTTCCCTCGAGGGTGACCGCCATCGGGGCAACTTATTTCCACACGGAGCAGTGCGTGATTATGCGCTAACGCCAATCCGTCGGGAAAGAGGAACCGGCCGTGAAGCGTCCATGGCATTCATTCGTTCAGCTTCTCGTCGCTTTCAAGCTTGGCTTGGAGCGGACGTGTGCACGTTGCAGCGCGACGTCTTTGATCCACTGGTGAAATCTGTAACTGCTTCAGACAACAAAGCGGTTAAGAGTGCACGCACCATGGCCTGTGTCTCATGTGTTGTTTTGGATGCTTTTGTTAACTTTTGATAGCGGCGCGGACACCCGCAGCGGCTCCTCTTGTTTTATGTTGAGAGGGAAGAAATGTCATCCGTGCTGTGCTTCAATGAGTTTCCCTTTTTTAAAATTTTTTTTCCCCCCTTTATGCGGCACCCGCCTCGACTCGACGATGGCTCCCCCGCAGTATCTCACTGTGAGAGAAACACCGGGACACACCGACGGCTGCGTGACGCTGGTGACCCAGGACCAGGGCATGGCCTTCACCGGTGATGCGTTGCTGATACGAGGCTGCGGCAGGACTGATTTCCAGCAAGGTAAAAGTCGCGTTTGTCCAGAGCAGGACAACCTTCCATCGGAAGGTTGCGGTCGACGCGCTCGTCATTGCGTCTGCAAACACGCAGCTTTCCAAAGTGTCATACCATCCCCTACTTAGCGCAACGAGCTCGTGTCCACATGTAGACGTGCTCATTCGGTATTGTGAGCGGTGAAGAGGGTCCTTGGAGCAGACTTGGGGCTCTCGACTAACATTTCTTTCTTTGGCGCACCCGCACAAAATCTTAGGTTCCCCTAAATGTTTGACCACATCGCTTTCAACGCTGCAGTTTTAAAGCTTCACTCGTTTTTGTTTTTTTTATTATCACAAACCCGCAAAAGACGGCAATATTGACTGGCGATTAACTGGTAATCTTCTCCCGTGAAAGAACACACAAGAAAGTAATAAGTTGAAGTTTGGAAATAATGAATCGACTTGCATGCTTTCCTACCCGCCAGTCTTTGTTTTTGTAATACTGGCTTATGGACGCAAGGGGGCAGTATTTCCGTAGTGCTGAACCCCGCTCTGCTTTCAGGTTGTTCCAAACGGCTCTTCGCTTCCATTCATCAGAAGATCTTTACCCTGCCCGACCGGTGCCTCGTCTACCCGGCGCACGACTACTTAGGTGGGCCGACTGACGGCTTCCGTGTCATCTTTGCGCCTCGCTTGGGGAACCCGAACGCCAGCTGCGACCTCTGTTGACTTTCCAGGTCAGACGGTGTCGACCGTCGGCGAAGAGCGCACCTTCAACCCTCGACTGACCAAGAGCCTGGAGGAATTTGTGGCCATCATGAACAATCTGAATCTTCCAAAGCCTTCAAAAATTGGTACGAGACCTGCGATAAGCTCATCTCAGCCAACCGAGTACGAGCAATATCTGACGATGATTACATGAGCAAGTCTTTTGGGTTGAAAGCTTTGTGATGGGCTCTTGTCCCGTTTGACGTCGCGATGGCGGAGCCCGACTCGCCGTTCACCGTCCACCGAAGGGTCGGCCGTCGCGACTGTCAAACAGTTTACGATTGTTTTCCGATCGGCTCTAAGAGGATCACGTCGATGCCGACTTTGATCAGGAGCGAGGAAGCAAAAGTGCTGCAATTTGGCACGTGTGCACCTGCTCTCTCTCTCGCTTTGCCAAGTCTATGTCCAATCTATCCTATCTTCTCTGTATCGTTCCAAAAATAAGAAAATTGGAACGATAAGTAATCTCTGTATCGTTCCAATTTTCAGACATGTCCAACGTTAATCTTCTCTGTATCGTTCTAAAAATAAGAACATTTTCTTATTTTTGAAAAAGTGCTCTTCTTTCTCCTTGCAGACATTTCAGTGCCTGCCAACCTGGTTTGCGGAGTGCATCATGTTTGAATGCCCCTAATCAAACACATTGCCCCCCCCCCCCACCCCCTCATCAAGAGGTATGCCCTGGCAGCTTATTTGATTGTAAATATGCCCCCCGATTGAAAAACATGTCCTTGTTGATCTGCACTCAAATTACCGTAATTTCCGCACAGTGCACCTGATTATAAGCCGCACTCACTCAATTTTTCAAGCAAAAACCTTTTGGGACACACACAAGCCGCACCCGGACGAAGACCGTCGCAGGTGCCCACATAGTAACATGTGGAAAAAGAAAAGGGCGCCGCTCCGTGCCGTAACACTCGGTCAACCATTCCTTCATTCGGCTTTTGTGTCAACTTTCAAGACGATCTCTTTCGGGAGGTTTTCTTTTGCCACATGGAACTGCGTGAACAATACGACGACTGTCGTCGTGAATGCTGCCTCGTTGAACAAATGGAGGCCCGTCGCTGGAGCACGAAGCGAAGGGAGACGAACGCCGAGCTGTGCCGATTCAGACCCGACGGATCTGCCGTGGGCATTCTAACCCGGCTGATGTCGAGAGTAAAACCTCATCGTTTGGGGGGTTTGAACGGCGTCGCACAGCGGGTCGTGCGAACAGCCGCAGAGCAGGGGAGATGAGTTGTTTTCCACCACTACTGTTGTCTATTTCGGTCTACTTTGGAACGCTGTGCATTCTGTGCGTTCATTCGGGAATGAAGCCTGCATAAAACTGATTTTGTGTTTGCTCAAGTCTGTCACGGACCTAGCCGCACGGTTTTCAGATTGCTGTCCAGCTGGAAGTGCGCCCTCTCGCGGCCGATTCTCTTCGTCGCGACACGTGACTGCGTCTCACCGTTCCCTTCGATGCTGGAGCGCTCCCTCGGCGGCCGTTGGAAAAACCTCGAGACCTTCAAGAAGTGACAGGCAGGGTTGACAAAAGTGGCGCTTTATAGTCCAGAAATTACGGTCAACCATTTCAAATTGTTTTCTACTTATGAGCTCGAAACTGCATTTCTAAGAAATGGACGGCCACCCGTTTGGATCGGGATTCACCGCGTTTCTTTTGGAACTGAAAACATTGACCAAAGTGTGAGTCGGGCTTCTCAACGACTCGCTTGTGTTGCCTGTAAGACAGGTTTGTGTGCGTGAGACTGTCGAAGAGGAGCACAAATTAGCCCCCGCCACATACCGATGACACAGCAACTTGTTGAATGAAGTGCTTCCATTTGAGTTTGCTTCTCTTCCGAGCTGCTTACGTCCTCTCTCCTCGGGGCCATTCCACGCTGTTATTTCCGTGTCGGCGATTGTAAAAATCAATCGGATCGAATTGTTGGCCGGTTAGGATTTCCTTTTTGAAATGAATAGGAATGACATCCATCCGTTGCCGTCTCCCCCGTACACGGCGAAATGTTTCTGAAGAAGGAAACGGCCAAGTTTGACAGCGACTCGTTAGGCTGCAGAGGATAAAGAAGAGACGCCCGAGAGTACAGGAATGCCGTCTTGCCAATGTACACGTTGCACTGGTTGAGAAGAAAGTCGTTTCACCTGTGCTGTATGTTGCACGTAGAGCATATTTGACAATAAAACGGACATGACGTGTTGATTTAAGGTGCGTGTTTTCAAATAACCGTCGATGAAACTCTTAGCGGTGAGAACACTGAGGCGTCAATGCTATTCGTGAGCCCTTCCTATAGCGCTACTGCCACCCTTGAACAAGCACATTAGTCATTGTCTAATACTTTCCACGCTCTTGGCAACTTTACACCCCCTCCCTTTTCTTGAGATCATTCGTCTTTTGTGTTCACCTGGACAGTCGGCGCCGTCTGCCGGGGCTTCTTTAATAAACCCGCCCCACCGGATTGGGCTCTCTCCCAGGCCAAGCGCCCCCCTCCCTTGTCGGAGGCGTCACATCATTGAAATCCTTTTTCATATTGTGTGAAAATGCGTATGGACGTCCAGGAAACATTTTAAATGACAAAGTGTCACATCTGCACCCGCTTGCCTTTTAAAGGTCACGGGGTCTTGCTTAGCAAGTACTCACTCTTCACACAACAGTTTCCTTAATCACCGATGATCAATATTTGTTTGCGGTCCAAGCGGGGAGTCGAGCCTCTCCCCACAGTCACGCGTGTCACCTCCCGGTCTCGCGACTCCCACTTGACCCGGCGGTGGCTTCTCCGAGGCCGCTCGCGACGACGGGCGCCGCGCTTGTTCGGAAATGGAACTGCTCGGACTCTTTGGGCTCGCTCGGAAGCTCCGCCTCCCTAGCCGTGCGCCTCCCCTCCCCGCCCCACCGGGCCAGAAGCTTGCTCACCTGTTGACCGCCAAACAAGCGAGCCGGCGGCCCGGAAGCGACTCGTGCCTCTCCTCTCGAATCGAACCGCGGCAGAGGAAGAAAACAAGAGCCCGTCGGCGGCTTTCGAGAGCAACAGGTCCGCGCGGGCTTTTGGAAGCCGCTTTGAAACGTCGCCCGAGCGGCGGCGCTCGTCGGTTCTTCTGCCCGATGGAAGTCTCCGCGTCCGCCATTTAAGGTAGGCTCCTTTTTCAAACGGCGTCGAACTCCTTGCCGGCGGCGGCTCGAGGGACGCGACCGGCTCGTTGACACGTCGCTCCCCTTGAGGTGGGAACGGGCGAGGCGGCGTTGTTTACAGACGCGAGCGAACGAACGCGCCACGTGCTTCACGCGCTTTCGCCACATCGGGACGACGGACGCCTTGAACGCGCTCAAAAGCGGACGCGTCCAAAGGAGTTGACGAAAAGAACTAGTCGCGTTTGAGTTTCAGGACGAGGCGTCCGAGTGTTCCCTCTCGCCAAGTGCCGATACCTCCAAGCCTCCAAATTTAAAATTTCACTCGACGAGAGGGCAAAAACCGCCGAAGAAAGATGCAGACGACGACCAATCCCGGGAGCCGGTGTGTCAAAACTGCCGCAGTACCCGCCGATAGGGCCGAGGAGCACTTCGTGAATGTCGTTAAATAGCTTGGCCTTAAAAAGTATCGGTGGCTCGACTCGCCATCCTCCGCGAGGAAATTCAAATGAGGAGGCCGTTATGGAAGGTACCGCACAACGGAACTTTTTTTTTTTCGTATAGAAAGGCTCCAAAAGACCTTCAGAGGTTTGGGGGCTCAGGAAGCATCCCCTTTGACCTCCTGTATTGTCACGAATGTGGGTGAAACCCTCCCCTTGCTTGCTTTGCTGTTCCGCTGCTCCATCACCGCAGCAAGTCAAGCGACCGCGTGCATCTGACGAAAGCGGAGGTTGGATGATTTTGCCATCTGCGCACGGGTCGCTCTGCCCGAAGAATTGTCTAGACTGGCCAAATCTCCGTCTGATCCTTTCATCCTTTGAGAGCAAAGGCCGCTCGGGAACGGATCTTTTTCCTTCTTGTTTTGACAATGTTGTTGTCTTCCTGGCTGCCCGCTCGGCTCATTTCTTGGTAGGAGTTTGTCAACGTACGGGCCCCGCAATCGGCTCCAAATAGCAGGCAATATCCCAAATGGCCAACTTCCTGTTGGATTTTCTTTTTTCCTCCACCCTGAAAGTTGAACCGCCGCGTAGTGACAGCAAAATTCTCTGAAATGCCACCTGGGCGAGCGCACGTATCGCGTCGGTCGGTTCAAACGTCGACTCTTGCAACTCGGGTCGGCGTTTACGTCGCGCACTTTGGTCCGTTTGAAGCCGCCCGCTGTAATTGCGGCCCGCGCAAAGTACGCGCTTTTAACTTGTCGTCCGCGTCCGCCGGTGGTCGAGAGCGAGGAAGCTATTCCCGGACTCTCGCCCAGTTGAGCGTTCTGTTATTTGGATCGGCTGAGCCGCGCCGCGGGCGCTTTGATGGTAGCTAAAATAGACGAGGAGGAGGAACGTAGATGGAGCAAGTACGGTATCTTGAAATCAACTCGAAAATGTCCCCAGAGCCAGTGAGCTCCAGTCGGGAGAAAACAAACAAACGAGCCGACGCGAGAGTCCTCCTCGATAGGAATCCAAGCCACAAGACCACGATGCACACTTTGAATATTGTGCTTGAATGTGGTTAGATACAAAAAGTGCGTGAATGATTGGCTTGAAGTGTACTGCGCACACACACCCGCCCACATGTAGAGCCTAAATAAATGAATTCCAAGAACAAACGGTCCCGAACTATTACATGCAAAGATAATGAAAGGCAAAGTTCAAAACAACTGAACTGGACATCCCACCGGAAGGAGTCCACACACCACAATGGGCGACCGGAGCACACTTGGAGAATCACTGATTCACACCGAATTGCTTCCAAAGAAAAAAAAGTCTCAATGCAGCAAGTACTCCAGGACTCTTGACAGGGACTACTTATGTGGCCCGGGCTCCGTACTTTGCACACCAGTGTTTTTGTTTTTTTTTAATCATCATGGCATTTTCCCCCTGTATGTTGAGTCACCCACAAGTCGGGGTGTCCCTTTTGAATCCTGATCGCCAAATAACCTGAACGCGGCTCATTTTGATTTGCGGTGACTTTGCAAAGCAAGCTGGTTGGGGTCGCCGCTGCCTTTCCTTTCCTCCTGCTTGTCCTGCCCTGTCACTTGTGTGTGAAATCACATGTTGTTTTGGTGCGGAGGCCAGTGAGCAGAGAGCGAGGTGGCCTCTCAAGCCGGGCCTCTGTGGATTGTTCCACATTGTGACTCACTCTCACCCCCCCCCCCCCCCCTTAGTTTGAATGCAGAGTGACAAGCTTTCATTAGCATTCACAAACACACACGTGCTCCAACGTTGCTGCTCTTTTGTCCCGCCTGTTGCCGGTGGGCGACTGGCTTTGTTGACTTTTTAGTAACCATTCGGAGAAAGAAAAAAGGTAGCAGCAGGGCAATCATCACAGTTTAATGCACAGGTGTCAAAGTCAAGCCCCCCCCCCCACACACACACACACATTATTTTATGTGAGCTAGTCCTGTGTGTCAATGATCATGATCCTTCGTGAAATCTGTACCGAAATGTCAAATTGTCACGTCAATGTCAATAACGTTGAGATTTTCCGGGGGAAGCCGGAACTCCGAATTGGCCCGCGACAAAAAAATGACTTGGACGCCCCCCCGGTTTAATGTGTAAGAAACGGCACACGGAACGCTTTTGCACGTGCTAATGCAAACAGCGGCAGCGGAGTCTTACCAGGGTTACCTGTCCCAGTCTTATCTATACGATATCATTTTGTCGATGCGTACGCCGCGCCCTCGGCATCCTATTGATTTGGCGTGCACGTTAGAAGCGTTTGAAAAGAAAGAAGGTAACGTAGTCCCCGTCAGGTCATTGAATACGGCTAGCTAGCGAGCCGCAATCACACCATCATTGTAAGCGGTCGAGGAGCGACGCGGCCGCCGGTCGTGCGGCGACATGTCGTCTTATTCAGACGGGAGCTAGCCACGATTCGGGCCCGGTCGCTCGACACCCAAACTTCGCAACCCCTGCGGTCATTCGCCGGCGCCCACGTCACTCACCCGACCGGGATGCGCCTTTTAAAGCCACTCGCCCCGAAAAGTCAGACGGATGGTGACGCAGAGTGGCTAAAAATAGGAGCTGGCCCTCACGCGCGCTTGCTGCCGTGTTGAAGAATGCAAAAGCAATTTCCATCCGATGACTTGTTTGGCGAATCCGTCGAATGGGTCATTCGACAAATCTCGGATGGCCGCCTTCCCCGCACCAGTTTGTGTCTTTATGAAGAAGACAAAGACACAAACTGGAGTGGTCGCTAGCCGAGCGGCCCCGGCGTGGCGCTCATGTGCGACAGGAGCGTTCTTGCGCTCCGATCTGCCGCTCGCACTCTTGAACGCGCGCAAAGGCGCGGCATGTCAGTCGCCGTTGCCGCTTATTGCTGGTCTGCGCCGACGGTCACGTGCGGCCGTAGGCGCGTGGGTCAAATCCTGGCCGTGTTACGCGCCGCGTCACTCCATTCCTTCCTTATCGTGCGGCGCCCCCCTCCCCCGCAATCAAGTCCGCTTATTTGAACAAGAAAGCGCTCTTTTGGACCAACCGGTCTTGCTTTCCCTGCGGTTTGTATCCCAAGTCTCGTTGTGTTTTCGCAGCGTTGGCGCGTGGACGCCAAGCGCGGACCTTGCTCCCCAAATTTGGCCGATGGCGAGTTGCTATCTGACTGAACTTTTACGGGAGGTCGGCCGATGTTTGTTTGCGCGGCTGAGTGAGCGGGGGCCGCCGTGGCTTCTCTCAAAAGCCACTTCTTCAATAGTCTTCAAATGATAAGAGACCTCGGGGGTCCACTTTGCCGCGCGCCAGTCTCGTCATTTCTTTCTCTTCCGTCCTTCTCTAGCGATGCCCCAAAGCGGCACGGAGAGTCCCGGGAGGCAGCGGGGTAACGGGCCGCCGTCGTCGCCGACGGCCCGCTTGGCGGGCGGCGCCGCCTCCTCGGGGGCGGAGTCGGACACGGAGAGCAGCGGCACGGAGAGCAAAAAGGTGAGGCGGACCGAGACCGACGCCGCTCGGGACGTCGCTCGCGCGCCCGCGCGCCTTGAACGCCACTTGCGCTTCAGGTGCCCGTTTCTCTCTCAGTCGGGTGTCAAAAGGACCGAGGCGGGCTCGCCCGGGGTGCTGTCGTCGCCCTCCGCGCTCCATCAGCGAATCGCCGAGCTTGACTGGCAGAAGGAAGAACTTAAGCTGGAGGTAAGCCCGCATTTCATGGAATTGAACAGGAACGCAACCGGTTGCACGTACGGCATGTCGGCGCGGCGCTTTTTAGGATTTCCTTTGTGTCCTTTAGTTCTGCGATAGTTTACTTGTTAGGGTTTGGATGTAGCACGGCAACGGCAACGACAACGGGCCTCGTGGAAGCCGAGGCTTGGCGCGCTTTACGAAAGAGTCGCTCGGGGAGAAGCACGAAGAAGAGTCCGTGGGGGGGGGGGGGAGACGCCCACACGGGAGCTTTCTTCGCGTGACGGATCCGTCCGTAGCGATGGCGGACGAGCGCAATTCGGCTCGCCGTCGGTGCGGCAGAGTGACGGACGTGAGCTTTTTGGGACGTTCTCAGCTGCAGCTGGAGATCGCCCTTCTGCAAGGCGAGCTGCGGACGGAGAGGACGCGGCTGCTCCGGCACACGCGCGAGCTGCGGGAGCTGCAGGAACGAGCTCGCACCGGGCCCGCCCAAAGTCGGCAACAAGTAAGACGCCGTCCGCCGCGCCGCGCCGGGCAAACAACCGCCGCTTCTTATGTGCGGGCTCACGAGTCGGACACCCGCATAAACGCGAGACGGTCTCGAGCTCGGATCGCGGGAAATGCGAGCGTTGGGGATGAGCGCGCCCTCCTCAAGCTTTCTGGCCGCAGGAGCGCCGGCGTCTGGAGGAGGAGAGGCTGCGAGTGCTGGAGCTGAGGAGGAAATGGCAGGAGAAGCGGGCGCTGATCCCCGCCCTGCCGGGGAGCCACGGGGAGCGACTGGCGCTTCAGCTGCAGCACGTGAGTGGAGCGCCGTTTGCTCGCCGAGTGCGGACGGCTCGTGATTTTATCGAGGCGTCCGGACGAGCGTATCCCGATGGCTCCGGAATCCCCGGCTTCGACTCAACTTGAAGCCCCGATCCTGCTTTGAAACGCTCCTTTTTCAAAACCCTCGGGCCAGCTAGTTTGAAAGGCGCCAAGGGCTCCTTCCCATCTCTGACCCCCCCGTCTGGAATGACTTCCGAAAGCTGAAAAATTCCAATTTGAAAGCATCGGCGGGAAACCTTTGTCGCCGCAGGAAAAAGAGGCGATGGAGGCGGCCGTGCGGGCCTTTGAGGACTGGGAGTTTCGTGTTCTGGAGCAGGAGAGCGGCGTGGACGAGGGGCGGGCCGGTTCTGGCCAGGAAGGTGACGGCGAGGGCGGGGGCGGGGACCAAGAGACGAGAGCCAGCTTGGAGCGGGACATCTCTTGCCAGCTGCTCGCCGTCGCCGCGGCACAGGTAACCGACCGCCTCCCTTCCTGATGCTTGCCGTCTGGGCTGTTGGATGCCACCAAATTTGACCCCGTGGCTTAACCCCTCAAACTTGAAACGTGGATTTCAAAGCCGTCCCGAAACCTTAACGCTCTCATGCTAAAGCTGCCTTCAAATCTTCATTTGAACGGCTCGCTTTTCTTGGAACCGCACTCGGAAGTCATGAGAAGGAAGCGAATCACGCCTCGTAGCTTTCAAAAGGAGTTCGCACACACACACCTGATTGCCACGCAGGTAGATAAAGAAGTTCACCACTGCCATGAGGAGAACTCTGATCTATTCCACCCCCACCCCCCCCCAAAAAAAACAGGAGCGAGTTCAGGTGCTGGAGACGCAGCTGAGAGACATGGAGGGTGAGAAGGAGCGAGAGCTGGAAGCCTTAACCAGGCAGAAGAAGGACCTCCTGTGCTCCGCTCACACGGTCAGTCGGCACTCTCGGCCTTCACCTTGATTTGGAAATCATCCGCCCGGAGCGCTCGGGTTTCCAATCCAACTTGCACTCGTCGTCGAGACGCAAGCCAATAATGCTTGGGCCTTCCCTCCGCAACGTGCAAATGTCAGAAAGCAAGGAGTCCTCTGTCCATCCAAGGCGCATTTTTGTCGCCTGCGAGCTATGCCGAGGAGCGTCAACTCTCTGCAAAATGGCCGCAGCGGGGTGGCTTTACGCGATCACGGATACGCAGCGCATTGACACACGACTCCTTTTCAAAGCGGAAGCCGGTCAGCAATTGTTTGTCAGAAAATTCTTCCATTTATTTCGAGGGTCGTCCTTTTCAATATCTGAAGAACATTTGCAAGAAACATGAAGCCGACGCACAGAAAATGCAGCGACGGCCCGGACCTGCCGTCCGGGCCTCGACTTTGACACCCGGGCTCCGGCGCGTCACCTTTTCATCATAAGATTCGCTGTAATATCGCATTTCCCCAGTGTGGGACATATAAAGGATATCTTATTTGATCTTAATTCTGTATTTTAGTCACGTTTTTGTTTTTTTTTGGGGGGGGGGGGCTCAGCAACAGTTGGATTTCTTTCTGAAATGTCGTCGCTATAAATAACAATGCGGCCTGATGTGGACATTTTCCAAATCAGCAGCAAAAATAGGTTTTGGGACACGTAAAGCCATCAAGGAAATTTGACATTCATTTCCAATGGTACATGTAAGTCGCCATTTTTGCATTTGCTATTTTGTGCGTGCAGGAGCTGCGCAAGGACTCGGGCAGCCTTCCCCGGCGACGGAGTTGGCACCGCAGCGGCAGAACCAAGGACAGGCCCGCGTCAGCCCAGGGTGAGCGCCTTTGCTTCGACCGTTTGTTCCCATTTGTGCCGTCGCGAACGGGAGGCGTGAAAAAAAAGACGACAGATTGACGGCGTGAAGCCGGATTGACCCGCACAGACCAGATGATCCGGTTCGGGGCCCGCATTTTCCTCTTGGGCGCGTCGTGTCCACGAGAGGAATGACACGCGGCTTTCGATCGAGGACTCCGAGTGTGCGCCTCAATCTCAATTCCATGCCTCACCGAAAGACATTTGGGGAGGCAGGAGGGGTCAGGGGGGGGGGGCAGATTAGGAACCATTATGTAGGCAACCTTTTATATTGGAGAAAGAGCTGACCAAATCTTTTATTCTTTTTTTGGGGGGGGGGATGGAAGGATTTTTGTCTCGAAAAAGAGCTTTGTTGCCTAATCTTGAGCACGCATTTCCATCATGGCAATTGTTTGCTTCCGTCCTGTTTTTTTGAGGGAACAACTCCAAAAATGATTTTCATTGGAAATGTTTCTCGGCTAGCCGCATTTTGATCTTTTCTGTCACAAGCCAAAGAGATGCCGTGTTGTTTTCTGTGGATCAGCAAAAACGGGTATGCCTCGCGTTTGATAAATCCATCAAAGAACCCTTCGCTATCCACCGCAAAGCGTGGACAGTATGTCCAAATGTCCTTCCTTTGCTTTGGCGTCCTCTCGCACAGAACAAACGTCTCCCGTAAAGTTTGCTGACGTCTCGGTCTTGCTCCTCCGGCAGGCCTGGAACGGGCCCCGGCGGACGGCGGCCAACCCCGGGAGGCGCTCGGGTGCCCCTCTCCGCCACGCAGACTCCACGACGGGCGCGCCCGTGGCCGCGAGCGCCTCACGCCTGGCGACGGCGCGGCAAGCTCTCGCGCCGCCAGGTCAGCTTTGCGCTAAGCCTCGTGTCGCAACAACCGGAGCTTTGAACAAACTCGGATGACCGGAACGACCGGAACGTGGCCGTTTCAACTTTTGAAATTGCATTTCTTTGTTTGGCCATTCCTGAGTTGATCTGGCTCCAAATCAATGTCCAACTTGCTCAAAATGCAGTAAGGTTTGAATCATTTTCAAGACCAATGCATCCATTTGCGATATGTCGTTCAAGTTTAGCAACGATGGGACTCAATGTCCAGGACCACTTGGGTCAACTTTCCCAATACGCCTTTTTACTCTGGCAGTCCGTGTCTGATGAATCTGGTGGCGATGGAGCGCAAGTTGCGGGAAGCCACGGCGGAACGGGAGAGGCTGCTTCGAGAGAGAGTGAGTGGAGCGCAAAAGCGCCCACTTGCGCATCAGATGCCGCACATGACATTATTTTGGATGATGGGCTATTTTATTTTATTTTATTTCTATTTTTTTGGGGGGTGGGGGGGGGAGCAGGAAGAGCGACAGCGAGCATCGTTGAAGGAGAGAATGCAGCGAGAGCTCAACTGGCCCAGGTCAGAAGCAGCAGAAGCAGACCATCCGCACAGCCCGGAGCCACGAGAGAACCCGAGCGGGTCCCTGCTAAACCCTCCTGAGGTCAGTAAGCCCTTAGAACACAGGTGTCAAAATCAAGGCCCGGGGGCCAGATCTGGCCCGCCAAATCATTTTATGTGGCCCGCAAAAATATAAAACATGGCAACCTCCAGGATCCTTTCTAAAATGTCGACCCACATTTTAAATTCTCCTATGGAAAAAAAATAGGAGAGATGGTCTCATCATTTTCTAGTGACCAAACCCCTCATTATAGTAACTTCAACAAAAGTTAAATCCACTTGACTTCTTTATATGGTTTCAGTCATAACGGCCCTCCATGTGAAACGGTAACTACAATGTGGCCTGGGCCAAAAATTAGTTTGACACCCCTGCCTTAGAATTGTCGTTGGAAATAAGATCGGATGGCACGATGCATACAGCGGAAAGCATGTAGCTCCACATTTTGATGAAGCGTTTCTGTTAGGACTAAAACAATTTGGGATACTTGCTTGAATTGTTCCTATGCTCTTCAAAACTGCAGCTGTCACGTCAGCGGCTGCCCCTGTCCCTGTCCCCGGACTTTGACCTGCGCACCCACGTGGAGTCTCTGGGTCACGGGGTGTCAGCTTGCACGGACCTGCGCCTGTCCTCGCGGCGCTGCGCCAGCTTCCTGACCAAGCGAGGCGGCCGTGTTAAGACCTGGAAGAAGAGGTGGTTCCTCTTCGACGTCGACCACCGAAGGCTGGCCTACTACACAGGTTGCACCGCTCGCCCCGAGGCCCCGGAAAATAACTTGCTCGCATGGCTAAAAATCATCTTCGGTGCGTTTCTTCTGCTTTTGTTCAGATTGTGACGAGAGGAAGCTGAAAGGTGTCATCTACTTCCAGGCCATAGAAGAGGTTTATTATGACCACCTGCGCACAGCCGCTTCCGTGAGTCGCCACGCATGAATCAAGACACATTTCCGAAACAAACGTCAACGTTTGAATCCCAGTAACTTGACAATGGCGGTGCCAAATAAGGCCACCACTGGGTGACACCTTTAGCTAAAGATAAGCAAACTGCTAAAGTTACACCAAGAAGGTTGTCTATTTTCTCGTCTTCTTTTTTTCCCCCCAAAATCCTAATTGGATCAGTATAAATTGACTTAAATAGCTCGTTAAACTATGAAATAATTTGTGAAATACAGAAATGAAATATTCTAAAGTGTTACCAGTGTATTGAAATAAGTCATTCAAATGTCCATTTACCTACTTAAAAAAATACAAACAGATAATACTTCGATTAGTAGTGTTCATTCGATTTGGGGTGGGGTTTTTTCCTGACAAAATTAAATGATTCTAAAAGAAATGCAATTGCAACTTCAAAATATGTATTCATTCATTGAAGGTTGTTATTACCGATTAGGTCAGGGGTGGCCAAACTTTTTGGCTCGGTGCCCGCATTGACTTTTAATATTTGACAGATGGGCTGCGTCAGCACAAGATACGCTACATATTTTAAAAAACTGCATTTGTTGACAGTCCACGTCAAACAAACGTCAACATTACAAAAGCATGAAAGTATTAACATTTGATATGACATATTTAATCATTAGGATTTAATGTCAGCCCTTAGTAAAAACCTTTCTGCAGCCAGGTTTTTCGTAATATTTGCTTGCCATCTCACCTGTTGCCCAGTCGCCTCGGCCCAGCCTGACATTCTGTGTCAAGACGTATGACCGCCTCTTCTTCCTGGTGGCGTCCAATCCGGTCGCCATGAGAATCTGGATGGACGTCATTGTCACAGCGACCGACGAGCATAGCCGCTATTGACCTTGATGGCTGAGCGCTAACTCGAGAAGAAGAAGAAGCAGCAGCAGCATTTGTTACTTTAGAAAGGAGGGAGGACTCTGATCAGTCTGTTTCTGGGTACTTTGTCTCCCCCGACGCACCTCCGCCAGGCGTGACAGCTCTACGGGACCAATAAATATATGAACTTGCAATCAAAATTGGGTTGATTGAAGTCCAATTTATACTGTGTGTGTGTGTGTGTGTATATACAGGACGTTTTTGCAAGATTAATTTATTCTGTGGACTTTTGCCTGGATTTGGAGAAACAGCCATACACTGTTCTCAATGCACTATTAAATATGTCAAGAAAAAATGTTGCCTTTGGTTTTTGTCTTTTTTTGTGTACATTCGCGATAGTTATCAGATTTTTGGACCACAGTAGTTTGAAAGATATGAATGGAATGGAAGTAGCACCATGTTAAACATCATTCAGTGTCAGCACAAAACCAGACTGAAATCGACTGAATAAAATAATGTATCCAAAACATAAGAAAATAATTGTCACAAAGAATAATAGTTGTCCCAAAATGCATTTAAACGCGATTCTTAGTGCCGCAAAGCATGGGGGGAAATATTCATTAAAAAAAAAGCCATAATCTCGAAGGCATGAAAGCGTCTCCCTCTGGTGGACACGCCATCGCACCACTCCAACCCGACCTTCCAGTACGGTAAACACATGAAAGCAAACTGCAATCAATCTTAGCTGATTATGAAAAGAGAGAAAAACGACTGAATAAATAATGTATCCAAACCAAATAAGAAAATAATTGTCACAAAACGTGCATTTAAACACGATTTTTAGTGCCACAAAGCATGCTGGGAGCTATTGCTAAAAAAAATCAAAAAACAACTGAAATCTAAACCAAATGCTTTGAGTGGTTGATCCTGTTTCTCCTCACTGTTAATATTTGCCCTGGTGTGGAGAAGATTCTCTCTGAGGGGACACAGCCAGTATGATTTGTCTTGATTAGCCAGCCGCGGGGGAAGGGAATCAAGTTGATTGACTCCAGTCGGACAAAGTGGACAATTTTGGGGGCATTTTAAATTTGTTACCGCAGCTCATGGAACCAAAGTGCTGTGGCTAATCTGCGAAAACATTGTGACTAGTTTGGACAGGATTTGCTTGGTTTTTATTTTTTAATACAGATTGATTTGGGTCATGCTCGTTCCTTGAATCTTAAGACTTCTTTATGACCAGCAAATAGGTGACCTTTATGACATGTTTGTTGAACCTACTACTGCGGAAGTCTCTCGCGGTTCATGTGTAGGCATCATTGCTGCTGACTACACGATGTTCTAGGCACAAGACTGGAGACGTTTCGTATTTTTCTGTGGTCGCTACCACTGAGTCGCTGAACACCCTACGTGCCTCAATGCATCGTCACTGCCAGAAGCGAACTGCAGGGAAGCTCCACCCCCTTTATTTATATACACCCCATAACACGGTATCCCTCCACGCAAAATAGCACCAAACATTAAGCGATAATACCAGTGGCATACATTGTCACCCAACATCCCCACTCGATGGTGCCACATACACGAACATTGCATTAGTTACCGAACATATAGGGCCTAAACTTTTCAATTTTTGCCCTTGTAGCAGATTTAGTGAACACGTCTGCTACCATATTATCTGTTGGACAATACATCAAAACAATTCTTTTCAGCAAAACATTGGACCTGATGAAATGGTATTTAATGTCCACATGCTTGCTTCTTTGGCGATACACTGGGTTCTTCGCAAGGCGTATCGTTCCCTGATTGTCCTCGAATATCTTCGTGGATTGTTGAAATCCTGGAGGGAAGTCTTTCAAAACTTGTGTACGATACAGTGCTTCCTGAATAGTTGCCGCCAGTGCAATATATTCAGCCTCACAAGTTGAAAGTGCAACTGTCTGTTGTTTCTTTGTCTTCCATGAGACAATAGCACCCCCTTGTGTCAGACTAAAGCAATAGCCCGTGGTGCTCTTTCTATCCTCTTTATCATTTGCCCAGTCGGCATCGGAGTAACCTACCAATTTCTAATTGTGTGTCACTCTTTTTGTAACATAGTACCTGGTTCTTAGTTCCTTTTAAGTACCTGTACACATGTTTTAATGCAGTCAAGTGCTTTTCTCTTGGATCAGACATATACTGAGATAGTCTACTCACAATCCAGCTCATATCAGGCCTAGTGCAGGTCATGATATATATGAGGCTGCCCAGCATTGCTCTGCATTTCCTCTGATCGGTTTTGTCTCCCATTCTGGAGACAGGTCACATTTGATTTGATTGACACCAAACCTTTCCAATATTTTCTCAATATATCTGGATTGGTTAAATGTGATTGAGCCCACATTTTGCTTGAAATCAATCCCTATGAAATGAGTGAGGCATCCGAGGTCTTTCATCCTAAACTTACCCTTGAGTTTCTCTTTGATCTCGCATAAACACCTCTCATTGCTGGCAGCCACAATGATATCATCGACCCACACTAACAAAATTACTTTTTCTTTGTCAGACATTTTGGTGTAGATACAGTGGTCTGCTTGACTCTGTACAAACTCGTTCGCAAGTAAAAACTCATAGAGCATCATGTTCCAATTTCTCCCAGACTGTTTGAGGCCATATATGGATTTGTTTAACTTACACACAAGTTGTACACCATCCTTTTGTTTCACACAAAAACCTTCAGGTTGATCCATGTATAGTTCGCAGTCAATAGGTGCATGTAAGTATGCTGCCTTCACGTCCATTTGGTTTAAGAGCAAGTCGTACTGTGCTGCAAGCTGCATCAGTAGTCGCAGTGATGTCAGATTAGCGGTCGGCGAAAACGTCTCAGAATAGTCAAGTCCATCTCTCTGACTGTACCCTTTGGCTACATATCTCGCTTTATACGTTTCATTGCCTTTGTCATCCTCCTTTAAAGCGTACACCCACCTTCCCCCCACTGTCCGTCTACCCTCCGGTAATGGCACAAGGGTGAAAGTGTCGTTCTCTTTAAAAGAAGTCATCTCATCTATCATAGCCTTTCTCCACTTATCTGACTTTGGCGATGCCATTGCCTCGGAGAATGTTTGTGGCAATCCCACCGTTGCTCTATAGCAGTAATCAATTGTGATCTCATTGTCTTCTACTCCACATTCATAATCCTCTAAATATTTCGGTGTCTTCCTTTCTCTACCAGAGGTACGAGGAGTCTCAGTATCATTGTTTGGGTCCGTGTCGCAGTCAGGTTTAAGCTCTAGTTCTGTGTCAAAATCTTTTTTTTGCATATTCTGTCTGTGACCGACTTGCTTTAGGCATAGTTACCCACTCTACATAGTGGTCCTCCAGTTGAGTCTTCTCAGTCACGGTCTTTGTGATGACGTGGACCTGTCTATGTTTCTGAACCTTCTTTTTCTCTGGAAAATAGATTAAATAAGCAGGTGAATGACAGTCAAAACCAACAAAGATAACCTTTTTGCCCTTTGGATCTAGCTTTTTTTTTTTGTTTTGTTCATAGACCATGCATTCTGAACCAAACTTTTTCATTTTTGACAAATCTGGCCGTTTTCCTGTGAAAAGGAAATAAGGAGTCTCTCCTGTTCTTTCGCAGTAACACCTGTTCCGTATAACTGCTGCTCTTCTGGCTGCATATGGCCATAGCTCCTTGGGCAAGCCAGATTCTATCAGCATACACCTCACCATCTTAAACAATGTGCGCCAGTTCCTCTCTGCTGTCCCATTTTGATGTGGGGAGTAGGGTGCTGATCTCTCATGTTTTATTACATTATCTCGAAGCAGAGATTGATACTCCTTTGAAACAAACTCTGTCCCATTATCCGATCTCATTTACTTTACCATACGGTGCTGTGTCTGCCAAGAACTGCTTTGTAGCTTCAACTGCCATGTTTTTGTTCCTGAGAAAGTATACGAAAACAGCTCCAGAAAAGTCATCAGTAAAAGTGATGGCATATTTGTACCCGTCGAATGACTCTGGGTCGATAGGCCCACCTAGATCTGTATGTAGCAGCCCTAATGGCTCTTTAGCTCTCGCATCACTTTTCCTGTTTCTATTCTGGGTGAATTTCCCTTGAATACAGGTTTCACACTGGTTAGGTCTAGTTTTGTCACTGATTTTCATACCTTCTACTATAGCTTCAAGCTTAGCAATATCACCATAGTTACAATGGCCCATTATCTCATGCCATGTTTTCATGTCTAAAGATGCATTGCAGGAGTCCTCACTGCATGCAAAATTTTCTGTGACAATGTCAAGATAGTACATTCGGTCCTTTACATTCATCTTGCATATTGTCCCATCTGAAAGGATCATTTTGTTGTTATTTTTCTCAAAGTTGAACTTCGCTCCTTTCGAAGTTGCTGCTTCCACTGAAAGGATATTCTGCGGGTATCCCGGGATGAGGAGTGCATTTGTGATCTTGACGTTCACTACTCGTCCACTGCTGTCGGCCAGCTTGATTTGTGCGTCCCCCGTCTTCTCGACACTTCCGGTGATCCGTCTCCCATCAGCCAGCTGCATGATGTGATCTTTAGGCCGGAAACTCTCATCAAATCGGGTGAATGCGTTCTTGTCGGTGATGATGTGGGCAGAAGCACCGCTGTCCACGAGTAGTCCATATTGCTGCGCTCCATTGGGTCGCCATTCACTCACCCGGAGCAATACTGTTTCCTCTTCTTCCCTCGAAGATTTGGCTTGGTCTCTGCCACGAAAAACCTTTTCCGCATCGTCCATAACTGCAGCCACTTTGTTGTTCTTATCAGCATTTGTCCTTCGCTTGTGTTGTTTCTTATCCTTACTCATGCAGTCGCTTGCTTTATGCCCCACTTTTTCACAAATAAAGCATTCTCCATTGAAGACGTATTTTTTGTCTTTTTCTTTGGCCTTCGGCTTGAATGACTTGGCGGTCATTACTTCATCTGGTCTGGGCCTGCTTCGGTAGCGGAGGATGCATTCAAAACTTCTCAGCCTAGTCTTGAATTCAGCAAAGGTTAACACTTCCCTCGTTTGAGTCACATGCACAGAAAACGGGTTGTACTCATCCGTGAGTCCTTTCAACACCATAGCCACCAATAGTGCATCGCTTAGGCTCTCCTTAGCTCTTTGTAACGCAGCCACTAGCTTCTCGACACGTGCTAGATAGTCCGCTAGCTCCTCGCCGTTATCCATTAGCATATTGGTTAGCTCTGTGTACAGCCCGACAATTCTCGGCTTTTCTTCGGACTCAGAATGGCGTCTCAATATTTCCAGACTTTTCTTACCATCTTCTGGTGCTTCATACAGGATGAGTGTCAATGTTTTATCATCCGAGCAGCCGCACAGTTCAGAATATGCCAGTTCGTTTTTCCACTCGGTTTCTGTTGCGGCCTGTTCGCTGGATCCCGCAGCTACGTCACAACCGAGGATAGCATCTTTTAGCCCGATGGTTTTCAAGTATGCTAGGAACCCTGCCTCCCAGATGTGATAGCGGGCCTCATCTCCGTCAAATCGCGGCGGTAATCCTCTCCCATGGAGCGCCGCTGTGCCTGGAACCCACCTGGGCCCATAACCTGTTGAACCTACTACTGCGGAAGTCTCTCGCGGTTCATGTGTAGGCATCATTGCTGGTGACTACACGATGTTCTAGGCACAAGACTGGAGACGTTTCGTATTTTTCTGTGGTCGCTACCACTGAGTCGCTGAACACCCAACGTGCCTCAATGCATCGTCACTGCCAGAAGCGAACTGCAGGGAAGCTCCACCCCCTTTATTTATTAACACCCCATAACACGGTATCCCTCCACGCAAAATAGCACCAAACATTAAGCGATAATACCAGTGGCATACATTGTCACCCAACAATGTTTTCTTTCAAATTGGAGTGACTCAAATTGGGGTTGCTCTCTTGGGCACTTTCGTTTCACTATGTAACGGAGTGATATATTGCGTTTATTAAATTATGACGGAAGTGACGCAACAGCGCACGGTGTGGCACCAGCTTCCCGCCGTAGTTCAGGCAGAGCTACCAGGGAAGTCACAGGGTAAGACACGTTTTATTGACGGTCCGGATTCATTCTAGTTTAATTACAATATTTCACTTTGTTTTCCCTTTTTCTACGCCGCTGTGTATTTAATTAGTTCCCGGATTTGTTCCGAGTCCACATTGCTTTTTGTGTCGTCATTTCATTTAAGTTTTGTCGAATGGAAGTTTTTATTCATTGAGTTAACAGGTGGCTTTTTTTTGTTGCGCAGTTATTTTCTAGACTGAAAAGCCCCGTTACTTCACCTATCTTGCCATACTGTGTTGCAGGTAATGCTTCTTTCCTTTTGATTGTACTGAATATAGTTTTTCGTGTTGTTTTTCATTTGACTATTAGTGTGGCTGGCGTGTACCTGCGCGGTTAGTCGCGGCTGCCATTACTGTGCATTGTGCAGCCGTTCTGCTGCGTGTGATGCGTTCAGCGGCATCACGTAGATGCCAGTGAAAGTGTGTTTTTTTCTCCTTTGTAAATAGTTAATATACGATCCCCTATGTTGTATATTTTGGTTTGTTGTGCATTTAGCTGCTTGTGGATGATGTTTAGTTAAGTCAGAGCTACCAGGGAAGTCACAGGTTATTTTCTAGACTGAAAAGCCCCGTGACTTCACCTATCTTGCCATACTGTGTTGCAGACAATAAAAAAGGGAAAAGCCACATCCTAGTGTCTGGTATTCTTGAAGCGGCAGCGACGTGGAGCTCGAGACCATCATAGTTGTGACCCCCGTCACAACTACAGTAATCTGTTTGATTTCGACACTTGAGGAGTGAAAATGCTTGCGCGTGGAAACTTGCTGACGCTGTGGATTTCGCTGCATTTCGGCGTCTCGAGCAGCTTTCAACTTTGAGCTCTTCGGTGAGTTGAACCAAACCAACACAAACACCATCAATGCTTGTGTGTTGCAGCTGAAACTTGATAGTGGGTGAATTGATCCAAAATTAGTGATTACAATGAAGGCATTGCCGATTATCAATATAAGGGACGTGAATAAAATTAATTGGACTCGAACAAAATACAGCACAGCTTGAATTGATGATTTAACATGTCAGTGTTGACAGCGAAAGGGATGCTTGTATTATACATTCGCGAGTTAAAAAATAAGATCTATGGTCAATATGTATTTTTTATTAAAACTGCCCCAATCTTTGCCTGTTTTTTTTTATTTGGATGTAATCCAAAGGCTAAAAGAAAAAGAAAGTAAAGCCAGCATCTGCGAGCCCTGAATATGGCTCCCTCCGGCGGAGTTCTCGCCCCATTGCACCCCTCCATTTTGGATAGGACCTCCCCTCTGCTCGTTGAAACCCCGTTGGGAGCCTTTTTGCAGCAGCGAAAACAACAATGGCATTCGCAAAGAATTCTTTGCTGTAATACGACTAGCTGTTGGATGATTTAGGTATTCATTCCAAATTCGTCCACGTATCAACTCATGTTGAATGATCTACCTCAAAGCCACACTCTCCGAAGGCCTGTGTGTGTCTCCCTCCGGTGGACACGCCGCGCCATCTCACCCATACTGTCTGAACTTCCTGTTCAATCACGGTACCGCATTAAAAACAAATTTATGAAAGTAAATTGAAATCAATCTTGGCTGATTATGAAAAGAGAGAAAAAACGACTGAATAAAAGATATGTCCAAAACAAATGAAATAATTGTCACAAAGAAAATAGTTGTCACAAAACGCGTTTGAAAGAAATTCTTAGTGTTACAAAGCATTGTGGGAGCATTTCCGAACAAATCGTAGCCCTCCAATCCAACCTTACAGCACACTCACGGTGCCACTTTTAAACACATTTGTGAAAGCAAACAAATCAATCTGAGCTGATGATGAAAAGAGAAAAACGACTGAATAAATTATGTATCCAAAACAAATAAGTAAATAAGTGTCATAAAACATGCATTTAAACTCGATGCTTAGTGCCGCAAAGCATGCCGGGAGCTATTCCGTCGCCATTACATTAAATATGAAACGGCTTCCGCTCTCTCTCCTTTTTCCGATTCAATGATATTCTGGGGAAAAAAATTAAATGACATTCTGACACTTTTTCCAATCTTCACGATGTAAGTTTTTGAAGCATTTCTATATTTGGTCTGCGTGTATTACAACATGTGGTCGCGGAATGCTGGGCGAGAAACTACTTTCCCAGCATTCAATGCGGCACTCGCGTAAATCATGTTTAAATGTCTGTTTTAGGACATTTCTTTTTATTGTGTCATTTTAGTCATTGCTTTTTTTGTGTCATTTTTTACTCGTACTTTATTCAGTTTGCTATTACCGAATGTGATAATTAACAAATTTGATGTGACACCTTGACAGTAAATGGTATGACGATTAATCAAGTACCAATGCCTTTCATTTGGGTTTCAAATGTTGTCACATGCCCTCAATGAGCTGAATGAGCAGTAAACTATGCAAATAAGTTTCACACCGAAGCATGTGTCTGAAAGTACTTTGCTCCTTTTTGGGCAGAGTATGGGAGTATACCTTGCGGGTGTTTGTCTCACCACAAGCAGGGACTCTACCAGAGATAGAATAGCAAAGCTGCAGTCTCTGTACGTCTCCCTTCGGTGGACATGCAGCGCGATCTCACCCATCCTATCTGAATATCCAGTTCCATCACAGGTATCACCTTATATAAAACAAATTTATGAAAGCAAATTGAAACCATTCTCAGCTGATGATGAAAAGAGAGAATAAATGACTGAATAGATAATGTATCCAAAACAAATAAAATAAGAAGGTAACTGTCACAAAACAAGCATTTAAACACGATTCTCAGCCTCTCCGTGAGTCGTCACCTTACCGTGGTGGAGGGGTTTGTGTGTCCCAATGATCCTAGAAGCTAAGTTGTCTGGGGCTTTATGCCCCTGGCAGGGTCACCCATGGCAAACAGGTTCTAGGTGAGGGGCCAGACAAAGCACGGCGCAAAGACCCCAATGATGAAAACAATAAATGGATCTGGGTTTCCCTTGCCCGGACGTGGGTCACCGGGGCCCCCCTCTGGAGCCAGGCCTGGAGGTGGGGCTCGTTGGCAAGCGCCTGGTGGCCGGGCCTACACCCATGGGGCCCGGCCGGGCACAGCCCGAAGAGGCAACGTGGGTCCCCCTTCCCATGGGCTCACCACCCATGAGAGGGGCCAAAGGGGTCGGGTGCAATGTGAGCTGGGCGGCAGCCAAAGGCGGGGACCCTGGCGATCCGATCCTCGGCTGCAGAAGCTAGCTCTTGGGACATGGAATGTCACCTCTCTGGCAGGGAAGGAGCCCGAGCTGGTGTGTGAGGCAGATAATTTCCGACAGGATATAGTCGGACTTGCCTCCACACATAGCCTGGGTTCTGGTACCAGTTCTCTCGAGAGGGGTTGGACTCTCTTACACTCTGGAGTTGCTCACGGTGACAGACGTAGAGCAGGTGTGGGCATACTCATTTCCCCACGGCTCAGTGCCTGTACATTGGGGTTCACACCGGTAGACGAGAGGGTTGCCTCCCTCCGCCTTTGGGGTGGGTGGACGGGTCCTGACTGTTGTTTGTGCATATGCACCAAACAGCAGCTCGGCATACCCACCCTTTTTGGAGTCCTTGGAGGGTGTGCTGGAGAGTACTCCTGCTGGGGACTCCCTTGTTCTGCTGGGGGACTTCAATGCTCACGTGGGCAATGACAGTGAGACCTGGAGGGGCGTGATTGGGAGGAACGGCCCCCCCGATCAGAACCCGAGTGGTGTTTTGTTATTGGACTTCTGTGCTCGTCACGGATTGTCCATAACGAACACCTTGTTCAAACATAAGGGTGTCCATATGTGCACTTGGCACCAGGACACCCTAGGCCGCAGTTCGATGATCGACTTTGTAGTTGTATCATCGGCTTTGCGGCCGCATGTTCTGGACACTCGGGTGAAGAGAGGGGCGGAGCTGTCAACTGATCACCACCTGGTGGTGAGTAGGCTCCGATGGTGGGGGAAGATGCCGGTCCGTCCTGGCAGACCCAAACGTATCGTGAGGGTTTGTTGGGAGCGTCTGGCGGAATCCCCTGTCAGGAGGAGTTTCAACTCCCACCTCCGACAGAGCTTTTCCCATGTTCCGGGGAGGCGGGGGACATTGAGCCCGAGTGGACCATGTTCCGTGCCTCTATTGTTGAGGCGGCCAATCTGAGTTGTGGCCGTAAGGTGGTTGGCGCCTGTCGTGGCGGCAACCCCCGTACTCTCTGGTGGACACCAGCAGTAAGGGATGCTGTCAAGCTGTCCTATCGAGCCTTTATGGCCTGTGGGACCCCAGAGGCAGCTGACGCGCGTATCGACTGGCCAAGCAGAACGCAGCTTTGGTGGTCGCCGAGGCAAAAACCCGAGCATGGGAAGAGTTCGGTGAGGCCATGGAAGCCGACTTCCGGACGGCTTCGAGGAAATTCTGGTCCACCATCCGACGTCTCAGGAGGGGGAAGCAGTGCACCACTAACACTGTGTACAGTGGGGATGGGGCGCTGCTGACTTCGACTCGGGACGTTGTGAACTGGTGGGCAGAGTACTTCGAAGACCTCCTCAACTCCACCAACACACCTTCCTTGGAGGAAGCAGAGCCTGGGGACTCTGAGGTGGGCTCTCCTATCTCTGTGGTTGAAGTCACCGATGTGGTTAAAAAGCTCCTCGGTAGCAAGGCCCCAGGGGTGGATGAGATCCGCCCGGAGTTCCTCAAGGTTCTGGATGTTGTGGGGCTGTCCTTGTTGACACGCCTCTGCAACATCGTGTGGTCAACGGGGAGAGTGCCTCTGGATTGGCAGACCGGGGTGGTAGTCCCTCTTTTTAAAAAGGGGGACCGGAGGGTGTGTTCCAACTACAGAGGGATCACACTCCTCAGCCTCCCTGGTAAGGTCTATTCAGGGGTGCTGGAGAGGAGGGTCCGTCAGGAAGTCGAGCCTCAGATTGAGGAGGAGCAGTGTGGTTTTCGTCCCGGCCGTGGAACAGTGGACCAGCTCTACACCCTTAGCAGGGTTCTCGAGGGTATGTGGGAATTCGCCCAACCAGTCTACATGTGTTTTGTGGACTTGGAGAAGGCGTTTGACCGTGTCCCTCGGAGAGTTCTGTGGGGGGTGCTTCGTGCGTATGGAGTACCGAACCCCCTGATACGGGCTGTTCGGTCACTATACCACCGATGTCAGAGTTTGGTTCGCATTGCCGGCAGTAAGTCGGAATCGTTTCCAGTGAGGGTAGGACTCCGCCAAGGCTGCCCTTTGTCACCGATTCTGTCCATAACCTTCATGGACAGAATCTCTAGGCGCAGCCGAAGCGTTGAGGGGGTCCGTTTGGGTGGCCTCAGTATGGCATCCCTGCTTTTTGCAGATGATGTGTTGCTGTTGGCTCCTTCAAACAGGGCTCTCCAACTCTCACTGGAGCGTTTCGCAGCCGAGTGTGAAGCGGTTGGGATGAAAATCAGCACCTCCAAATCTGAAACCATGGTCCTCAGTCGGAAAAGGGTGGAGTGCCCCCTCCGGGTCGGGGAGGAGATCTTGCCCCAAGTGGAGGAGTAAAAGTATCTTGGGGTCTTGTTCACGAGTGGGGGCAGGAGGGAGCAGGAGCAATGCGCTGGATAAGAGGGAAGTCCTGGAAACCGCGGGCGTACCTTCTGAGAATCCGGCAATGCATCGTATCGTCTGAGTATGTCCTTCTTATCCGCAGGTGATAGCCCTCGTCTCTTGAATGAAGTTGAAGCCATTGTGACGTGCGTGTGTCTATGTGTGGAGTGACGCGTGCTACCTGTTACTGTATACGGCTAGAACTACCGCGTTTTCTCGCGATAGTGGTACAGTATCGCGATAGCTACACTTCGAAAACCACTAGTTTACAATGTTCATTGCTTACGGCCTGTTCTATTAAGCGGAGATCTGTTCTACTAAGCGGAGTATCTTTATAGGAAATTGCATTAGGCAAATCGGTTCCAGAGCCTTTTGCTCTATTAAGCGGATTACTCTATTAACCGGTGTTCTATTAAGCGGAGTGCACTGTACCATACTTCCACCATCCTCCCTAACCAACTGCCTGCAGGAATTAAAATCTTGGTTCGCCTCAAATTTCCTCAAACTGAATTCCTCCTCATTGGCACTAAATCTACTCTAAACAAAATAAACAATTTCTCCATTCCCTTCGAAAGTTCTTCCATCTCCCCCTCCCCTCAGGTCAAGAGTCTGGGTGTCATCCTTGATAGCACCCTCTCCTTCACCTCACATATCAACCACATCACTCGTTCTGCATATTATCATCTTTGAAACATCCACCGGCTCCGCTCTTCTCTCACTCCTCAGTCCACTGCTATACTTGTTCACACCCTCGTCACCTCGCGACTCGATTACTGTAATTCCCTTCTGTTTGGTCTTCCTCAAATAACCCTCCATAAGCTTCAGCTGGTCCAAAATTCAGCCGCCCGCATTATCACACTCACACCATACATAAACCATATTACACCTGTCCTCCAACATCTCCACCGGCTCCCCATTTTACACCGCGTTCAATATAAAATCCTGCTCCTCACATTCAAATCCATTCATAACCTAGCCCCTCCATACCTATCTGACCTCATCCATATTCCTACGCCTGTCCGCTCTCTTCGTTCCTCCTCCTCTGTCCTCCTCTCTGTCCCCCCTGCTCGCCTCGTCACTATGGGAAATAGAGCCTTCAGTCGCTCTGCTCCCCAGCTTTGGAACTCACTCCCAGCTGACCTTCGTAATTCAGACTCATTAACACATTTCAAATCCAGCCTCAAAACACATCTGTTTAGACAAGCCTATTCACTCAGACCATTAAGCCATTATTTTATTTATTTATTTATTTTTGTTTTATTTTTTCTTCTTATTTGATGTTGTTTTTAACATTGTACTCGTGATTTTAACTGCTTGTTGTAAGGCAGGGGTACCCAAACTTTTTGGATCGAAGAGCTACTTTTCGATCAACTGACCTCCCGGGATCTACCCTTACCGGCGCGCATTCGCACACACACACGCACACTCTCACACACTCTCACACACACACACACACACACACACACACACACTCTCTCACACACACACATACACCCACTCTCACTCTCTCTCTCTCTCTCTCTCTCTCTCTCTCTCTCTCTCTCTCTCTCTCTCTCACACACACACATTCCTGCACTTGTGGCACAGTGAGGACCGGCCTAAATAAATAAATAAAAATCCTCGCTTTGTCAAAATGTCCTCACTCTGTTGGTTAAAAACTCATGCCGGTCCTCACAATGTCATGAGTACAAGAACACAATCACACACACAGATTCCTGTACTTGTGTCAAAGTGAGGACCGGCCAAAATGTCCTCGCTTAAGTGAAATTAAATTAAATCTCACACACACACGCATACACCCACTCTCACTCTCTCTCTCGCTCTCTCACACACACACACACACATTCCTGCACTTGTGGCACAGTGAGGACCGGCCAAAATAAACAAATAAATAAAAATCCTCACTTTGTCAAAATGTCCTCACTCTGTTGGTTAAAAACTCATGCCGGTCCTCACAATGTCATGAGTACAAGAACACAATCACACACACAGATTCCTGTACTTGTGTCAAAGTGAGGACCGGCCAAAATGTCCTCGCTTAAGTGAAATTAAATTAAATCTCACACACACACGCATACACCCACTCTCACTCTCTCTCTCGCTCTCTCACACACACACACACACACACATTCCTGCACTTGTGGCACAGTGAGGACCGGCCAAAATAAACAAATAAATAAAAATCCTCACTTTGTCAAAATGTCCTCACTCTGTTGGTTAAAAACTCATGCCGGTCCTCACCATGTCATGAGTACAAGAACACAATCACACACACACAGATTCCTGTACTTGTGTCAAAGTGAGGACCGGCCAAAATGTCCTCGCTTAAGTGAAATTAAATTAAATCTCACACACACACGCATACACCCACTCTCACTCTCTCTCTCGCTCTCTCACACACACACACACACACATTCCTGCACTTGTGGCACAGTGAGGACCGGCCAAAATAAACAAATAAATAAAAATCCTCACTTTGTCAAAATGTCCTCACTCTGTTGGTTAAAAACTCATGCCGGTCCTCACCATGTCATGAGTACAAGAACACAATCACACACACAGATTCCTGTACTTGTGTCAAAGTGAGGACCGGCCAAAATGTCCTCGCTTAAGTGAAATTAAATTAAATCTCACACACACACGCATACACCCACTCTCACTCTCTCTCTCGCTCTCACACACACACACACACATTCCTGCACTTGTGGCACAGTGAGGACCGGCCAAAATAAATAAATAAATAAATATCCTCACTTTGTCAAAATGTCCTCACTCTGTTGGTTAAAAACTCATGCCGGTCCTCACAATGTCATGAGTACAAGAACACAATCACACACACACACAGATTCCTGTACTTGTGTCAAAGTGAGGACCGGCCAAAATGTCCTCGCTTAAGTGAAATTAAATTAAATCTCACACACACACGCATACACCCACTCTCACTCTCTCTCTCGCTCTCTCACACACACACAAACACACATTCCTGCACTTGTGGCACAGTGAGGACCGGCCAAAATAAACAAATAAATAAAAATCCTCACTTTGTCAAAATGTCCTCACTCTGTTGGTTAAAAACTCATGCCGGTCCTCACCATGTCATGAGTACAAGAACACAATCACACACACACAGATTCCTGTACTTGTGTCAAAGTGAGGACCGGCCAAAATGTCCTCGCTTAAGTGAAATTAAATTAAATCTCACACACACACGCACACCCACTCTCACTCTCTCTCTCGCTCTCTCACACACACACACACACATTCCTGCACTTGTGGCACAGTGAGGACCGGCCAAAATAAATAAATAAATAAAAATCCTCACTTTGTCAAAATGTCCTCACTCTGTTGGTTAAAAACTCATGCCGGTCCTCACCATGTCATGAGTACAAGAACACAATCACACACAAACACACACACACACACAGATTCCTGTACTTGTGTCCAAGTGAGGACCGACCAAAATGTCCCCACTTAAGTGAAATAAAATTAAGTGAAAAAGAAGGAACGCTTCACGAATTTGCGTGTCATCCAGAGCCATGTTCGGGCGACCATGTCGCTCTGTGGTTGGTTCAAATCGCAAGTCAGCCCTCAGCCAATCGCCGACGTAAATGACCGTTACGACGCACACGCTCCCCTCCCATTGGTCGACAGACCCATCGACGGGCCCTCCCCACTTTTCCTCGGCCCGCGATTCATTCTTCGCATTTGTTCGCCCCGCGATTCATTCTTCACATTTGTTCGAGATTTCCAGGCGTCGAACTCACCTGAACACCTTCTGGTAAGTTTGCTTGAATACTCTTTCAGTTTCGTTCGGGTATGTCTGTTTCGTTTCGGGCGTGAATATACAGTAAAAAAAATATACAGTAAAAAAATTGGCGAACGTATGTTCCGTGACTGTATTTTCATTTTCTGCTCTCTCCCCGCTCCCAAAGTTGTAATCGCGGGCATGTAACTTCAACACTCCTAATATATATCGCTGGAATACGTTCCGTGACTGTATTTTCATTTTCTGCTCTCTCCCCGCTCCCAAAGTTGTAATCGCGGGCATGTAACTTCAACACTGCTAATATATATCGCTGGAATACGTTCCGTTACTGTATTTTCATTTTCTGCTCTCTCCCCGCTCCCAAAGTTGTAATCGCGGGCATGTAACTTCAACACTGCTAATATATATCGCTGGAATACGTTCCGTTACTGTATTTTCATTTTCTGCTCTCTCCCCGCTCCCAAAGTTGTAATCGCGGGCATGTAACTTCAACACTGCTAATATATATCGCTGGAATACTTTCGAGGAGAAGACGAGACAATTACCCCAGCCGAACACGTTACCTGTGTACCTGTTTGAAAAGTAAATAATAAGGACGAGGTGTTTTTTTCATGCGCGAATGAATGCGATGGATTTCAAAAAAAGAAAGGCCACATATATCGCAAATAACCCGAGCCGAACACATTTTTCAAGCATTTTTTGCCCTGATATGTATAATTGCGTGGGGGGCATATATAATTGAGGGGGGGGGGGGCATACTAGTGTGTGTGAGAATGCGATGGCTTAAAAAAAAGAAAAGTCACATATGTAGCAATTACCTCAGTCGGACACATTTTACTCTTTTTTTTTTAACCTGATATGTATAATTGAGGGGGGGGGGGACTAACTGGTGTGTGTGTGGTAGGCAATGGATTTCAAGCCCAACTTTGTGTTGATGCCGCCCGGCATGAAGCACTTACGGCTGCAGTGCACGGCTCAGGCAACAAAGCTGGCCCAAGCACACAGGTAGGTGCGTCCACGCTTTCATTTCAAAAGTGTCAAAGTAGGCTAATACACCTTATTTATTGTTATAGAGCGAAACCCGCAGCTACCACCTGCAAGAGCGCTTCCGTGGTGAAGGAGGAGGCCGTGGCCCGCATCGTTAAAGGCGGCGGAGACCCCGAGTGCTGGCAACTGGTGCTCAGCGAGATGACGCTCCAGTTTGGCCAGTACCGGGGCCAAACATTCAAGTGGCTCCTTGAGAACGATGTGGGCTACTGTGCCATGGTCGTGGCTTCCCACCAGAAGGAGCGCGACAACGGCGACACGTCGCAGTCACCCCTGGCGACGAATAAAGATTCCCTGGCATCGTACGCGCACGTCTTCCCGGAGATGGCCGCTGTCGTGCGGCATCGGCTGATGGTCATGGGAGCACCGTTGGTCAGGGAGCTGGATGAGCAACCGCTGAGAATGGGACATTTCCCCGACGAAACCTACCGTTCTCTCTATGACTCAGCTGATGAGCGGCATCGAGCGTAAATAGCGTTTGTTATGTATGGGAAGGTGAAAACTTGACATTTCTTAACGCGTGTATTTTTTTTTGTTGGTGGTTTCTGTGTGTAGGTATGTTTGTCGTATACGCGCAGGGAAACCTGGTATGGCTGGCTCATTCTTGCACACCCTGAACTCCTACATCGTTGGGAGAGACAATGAGGCAAATTACAAAAGCCCTCATCCAGGTAAACGACTCATGGGTCCCAACGGCCCCGTATTGTGCCAATTTGCATCTCTGTATCTCCAACGACTGACCTCGAACGGCCGCATGATTGTGCCAATTTGCATCTCTGTACAGTCCAAAGTGAGCGGGTGTCGGTCAAAAGTGAGCGGGTGTCGGCACGGCCTGAGCCATCGGACGACGAAGTCCTTGCAGCTGTCATAGAGGTGGAGTCTCAGCAGCGTGAGTGACTTTATGGTGTCAGTTGTAAAAACAAACGCACAGACAAAAAAAAAGAGAGTGAGAAGTGACTTTATTTCATCTCGCGTTGCACCAGCGTCGTCGTCCCAGGCTTCCACTTCGTCTGCCGTCACATCGCCCGTCCCTGCAACTCGCCCTCCCGCCTTGGTCTGGGCCCGTGGCGACACGGTGCCACAGCTGCCGGCGCCAAAGCAGAGCGTGCTCCCAAAGGGCTGGCTCAACACACTACCCGAGAGCGAGCACGCGTGGGTAGGCCGAGCGCTGTTCGAGAGAACGGCCGGTGGCAGAGCGGTCCTCACCACCAACCTCAAGCTGTGGTGGGAGCCCCCGAGCCCGCCCGCCTATTTAACGCAGCCCCCCGCTTCAAACAGGCAGTTCTTCCACTCGAGGTTCTTCTTGTGGGCGCCGTACAAGATGTGGGGGGTGAAACTGGCCTGCCCCGATTCCAAATGCGGCCACGACCGCCTGACCGGGGGGGGGCTGTACAGGACCGTTCGCCGGGTGCTGGATCTGAGGGGCTGGTACTTCATGGGCACAGAGAGCCTCGAGTGCCTCAAGTGCAACAAGAAGATCTCGGCCTGGGATAAGAGCATCCGGAAGCAACTGCACATCTCCAAGCAGTTGCTTTTCCCGGCAATCATGACTTACCAGTAAGTGGCGAAGAGCCGGTCGGCCGTTTTGCGTGCGGCACTGAGGATTCCCCCCCCCTCTCCTCACCTCTTTAGGCTGGCTTGCGACAAAGCGGTCATCTCTCTGATGAGGGCGCGCTCGCTGGGCAACAGTGCCACCCAGTTGCGCCGTGTGCTGACGGAGATCCACAGTGAGGAGTGGATGGCCAGGTGCACCAGCTACCTGTCCATCCTCACGCAGCTGGGTGTCCCGGTCAGCGGGCGGGACGAAATCCCGCCCATGCGCTCGCTCCCCCTCGTGCCCTGGTTCCTCGCGGCCTACGTGAGGGACGTGCTCCCCCGCCTGGAGGACAACAAGGGCCGTCTCACCTCCATCTTTGGAAACATCCTGAAGATGGACTCCACCAAGAAGGTGCGCAGTTCATCAATCACATGAAGTCACAGTTCATTAATCACTTGAAATGACACGGGCGTTGCCCTCTCACCCGCAGTTGACCAAGAAGCTGGCAGGGGAATCCGCCGGGACGGCCGCCTGGGTGACCAACGTGGGCAATGAGTACGGGCAGGTGCTCATGTCCGTGCTCACGGCCGCGGAGGGAGAGGGCCTTTCGGCCATGGCGGACGGACTGGTCCGGCGGTACGGGGACGCGGGAAAGCCACCCCCGCAGGTGTTGTACGTCGACCGTGACTGTTGCTCCGTCGCCGGGAAGAGCAAAGTAGGCGGTTTTATTCGATTTTATTCCATTTATTTTACTTGTCCCCCCACCCCCCGTGTGGTGTCTGATGGAAAAGTCCGCTTGCACTGGCAGATCCATGACACCTTTGGCCAGTGGGACCGGTTGGTGGTCCGCCTCGACGTGTGGCACCTCATGCGTCGCATTGCCAGGGGCGTCAGTACGGACGCGCACCTCCTCTATGGGCCCTTCATGGCCCGGCTCGCCTCGGCCATGTTCGAGTGGGATGAGCGAGACCTCGAGAGGCTGAGGGCGGCCAAGCAGGCAGCGCAGGGCGGCGGCCACATCACCCTGAAGCCCAAGGAGCTGGAGCGACATTGTCGCCGCCGCACCAGGGGGGCGGAGGAGACCGAGAGGCTAGTCCAGGAGGTGCTTGACCACTTTTGGGATGCTAAGGACACGATGGGCAACCCTCTCATCTACCGGGAGCGTATGACGGAGATCTGGAGGACGCAGCGTCGCCACATGCGCTGCATCCAGGACCCGCCGGGTGTGGCCCTCTACACCAAAACCGGGGAGGTCAAGAAAGGCGGGGTCACGCTCCCGGTGTTCCGCTGCGCGCGGGGGTCCTCCTCCCTGGAGTCCTTCCACCTCCATCAGTGCCGATTCATTCCGGGTGAGTTAGAAGCGTGTGCGTATATTGCCCACGCGTTCCTGCCAAAGTCTGAATTCCTTCTCATTTCCGACACTCTGCAGGCACATCGGCCAACGCCCTCCACTTTCAGGTGTACCTGCTGGAGGGCTTGACCCAGTGGAACGAGGACAGGGGCAGGGCGGCCGTGGTGGGAGGCGGCAGTGGGGAGGTACGCTGCTATAACGCGCGTGTGGTGGATGCCTTCCAGGAGGTGGTGCGGATGCGCCGGATCTCCTCCCCCTTGCGCAATTACACCCCGCCGGGGAAATACACGGGTGAGATTAAGAGAGATTCTCACGCATCCTCTGACGTGCCGAGCGCTGACCCCGACTTTCATTCAAGGGGAGCTCATCGGGGTGGAGTACCTGCTAGCGCAGACCGGCGCCGTGCTCCAATCCTGTCCGGGAGGAGAGGGGGAACACGGGGACGACTGGCAAGACCAGGTGACGGACGGGCAGGCACACAAGGTGAAGGAGGAGGAGGAGGAGGAGGAGGAGGGGGAGGAGGAGGAGGAGGAAGACGAGGGGCTGGAACTCCACCGCCTGTTGGCCATGTCGGCACTGACCGAGGGTCTCCAAGGAGATGAGCCGGGGCAGGAGCGGGGAGCGCAAGAGGTACGTCTGAGCCTCGGTCTCGATTTTGATCCGTCTCCGCGCACCGCCGTGCGTACGGCGCCTCAAGCCCTTCATTGAACTCAGGAGGAGAAGGAGGAGGAGGATGTCGTGGGACCGGACGGCCGAGGGGGCTACCAGCACGTCTGCCGGCTGGCCGACGCGCTGGTGCAGCTGCGCGTCAACGCTTTCGTGAAACCGTCTCAGGTGTCGCGGATAAAAGACCTGTGGGAGAAGCTTCCCGACCACGACAAGGGTCCTCCCCAGGCCCTTCCGCCGCGCCGTAAGCCGATGGTCCAGGGCCGCTTCAAGAACTCCAAGGGTCGCCACGTGCCGAGCATGGAGGCTGCCAAACGGTACGAGTGAAATTTCATCGCCGGCCGACGGCGGCTTTGCCAAGTATCTGGTCCTCTAACATGACACGGTCTCTGCGCAGTCTCTTTATCGGGAAGGGGAATGAAGTGGCACGCTCTCCAGGTGCCAGCAGGCTTGTGGAGGCCATCTTCTCGGACCTGTCCAACATCCACACCCAGGGCCACAGCCTCGCCGGTGTGCGCATCAGTCGCTGGGGCCTGGTCATGCGTGACTACAGCCGGATCAGGGACCTGTGCAGGACCAGAGAGCTCCTGGCCGCAGCCCCCGTCCACCTTTTTGCGGTTAACCACCGGACCCTTACTCAGTGGTGCGTAAGGCTCGCTCGCCGCCGCGCCAAAGACGATGAGCCTTTTTCACCAACCAACCGACCAACCAACCTCGTTTGTTTTCTTTGCAGGCACAGCCAGAGAAGCAAGCACGACAGCGCGCAAGCAATGTGCGTGGCGATCCCGGCCCCCAGCAGTAAAGCGGCGACTGCGGACGCGCTGGCTGAGGCCAGGCCTCTGATGAATCAGCAGCCCCTGGGGGAGGCGGCTTTCGAGCACCCGGTGGATAGCTCCGGTACAGCGGTGACTCACAGGGGTCCCGTCCTGCCGGATCTTTTCATGGCACTGCCCGCGCCCCAAGGCGAGCGCTCCACCCCTTTGCCAGCCGCCTCCACCCCTTTGCCGGCCGCCTCCACCCCTTTGCCGGCCGCCTCCACCCCTTTGCCGGCCGCCTCCACCCCTTTGCCGGCCGCCTCCACCCCTTTGCCGTCCGCCTCTGCCAGTCCCGGAGCCTCCACTTCGGCGCCGGCCCCGACTCTGCCGTCCGGCAAGAGGGGCCTAATCGGGTGTGAGGTCGCGCACCGGGTGAGGGCGCCAAAGGTCGCTCATTTCCGCTGCAAGCGCTGCGGCAACCCCAAAACCAAGGAGTATGGCCATAGCCGCTACAGGAGCGAGCACTTTTGCGCAATGGCGGAGGGTCGTACGGTGGACGAGTGGCTGGAAGAGAAGAGGAGCCAGGACACGGCCAGAAAGGTGATCTCACTTTATGTTCTGCCGTCTCCCCGTCCCTTTTCGGCAGGCCTGAGATGTCGGCGTCGGGCGGGTGTCAAGCTCTCCACTTGCTCCTTCTTTTTGAGAGCTGCTCTTGACAGCTTCCTGGCGGCCCGTGCCACCTTCACACTTGTTGCTTCGTTGTTGTCACTGCTCACTCTTGCTTTGTTTTGGCACCCAACCGACTGGTACTTAACATGACGATTCGATGTGACCTCCCGCAGAGCGGACCCGCACCCCCACGCTTACCGCCGTGCGCTCAGCCCCGGCCTGCCCCTCCCCGACTGCGTCGTTTGCTTCCGGCACCCCCCGACGACGGCCCCGCTGCTCCGACGGCCGAGGGAGGTGGCCCCCCGCCACCCCCCCCAAACTAACGACCAAGGGCAGCTGCCCCAACGATCGAGGGAGATAGCACTTGAAAAGCACCACTTGACCTTCCCCCCTACCCATGCACTTTAAATAAATAGCTCCCACTTCTTGCACTCGGCTTCATTTCTCTCAGCGGCCAGCCAACCAACCAGACATGGCGTCCATGGAGCAGCAAGGTAAGTGCTAAGCAATGCTCAATTTCGCTTTGGTGGAAGACCTCCGGCCCACCCAACTTTGCTTGATGTTTTTGCAGGGGTCAGCGGTTCATCGTCTGCCGCAACCGCGAGCACCCCCATCGTTTGCATGGAGTGCCGAGGAAAATGCGATGCGTGCGGTGGTCTGATCACGAGCAGGAGGAGGAGGAGGAGGAGGTACCGTGCCATCGGCGAGCCCGACGGCAGCGGTGATACGCCCGCCAGGTGTACCGTTCGCAGGAGGAAAAACAGAGCCTTGCAGGACCAGCAGCTACTCGATACCAACGAACAATTCACATGGGGCAGCGAACCTGGGCAGGACTGCCTGTGGTGTGGCGAGGCTCGTACTTTGGCGGGGGGGCATGCTTTTTACAAAGGCAGCTATTTCTGCCAATCAAACGAAGATTGTGGGGAGGACGGCGAGGTGAACATTTCAGCATGGCTGCAAAAGCAGTTGTCTGCGCTGCCGCCAAAAGTTCCCCGTACCACTGCGTGGCGGCAACGCAAACACCAGACCGAGGGGCGGGAGCAGTTGACAGAGCGGAAAGCCAGAACGTGTGGAAAGTGTGGCCACCCGCAACAGGCGGTGTACGGTCACACTTCCTTCATGAGCAAAGTGCCCAAGAAGACTCTCCGAACCTTCTGCACACTCCATGAGGGAAAACCGATGGCCTTGTGGCTGGCAGAGCAGCGGGCGAAGGAAACGCTTGATGCCGCTCCGCAAGAAGCACCTGCGCCTTCTTCCTCTATGGAAGAACCTGTGCGCGAGGAGGAAGAACCTGCGCGCGAGAAGAATTTTGCTTGATTTGATTTTCATTCAAGACAAATTGGTTCACTGTTTGTTTTAAAAGAAATAGATGTGGTGTGTGAAGTTAGTTGAATCAATAAATAGATGTGTGTGTGTGAAGCAGCACTAGGGAGTATGTGTCATTCATTCATTCATTCATCTTCTGAACCGCTTGATCCTCACTAGGGTCGCGGGAATAAAATGATTTTATTTTTCATTTCGGACGACAACGCAAAGGTGCGCACATTTCGAATCCCGCGCGCACATGGCTAATTTGCATGCGCGCCGGGCGTTCAGAGCCCTCGTCCGACGGCGCGTTGCTCGATGGGCACGGTCGGAGCCGGCCGGCGGCGGCCGTCGACCCGCCGCGCCCGGCTACCCCAAGGGCGCACCTCGAACCATAAGCTCCGGAGATCCCGAGCGTCGCGGGGGGGACAAAAAGGCCCTTCCGAGCACCCGTATAATGCGCAGGACTTTTTGCGCAGGGGCCATGCTAATCTTCTCTGTATCGTTCCAATTTTAGTATATGCGAAGCCGAAGCTACGCAATAAGTAGTGGAAAAAGTGCCGTATATGAAGGGCTGCCCTGGCACCATATCATACAGTTCAGGTGCCAAACAGAATCATCCTGCAGTTTCAAAAGATGAGCATGGCCCCTCCGAAAAAAGGTGAAGGATAGCATTGCGCTGGTATATGCAGAAGTTGAGTAAATAAGCAGAAATGCACAGAAAACTAACTGCAAAAACAGGAAATGACAGATAAGGCATACGCATAAATCTGATTGGTTGTCTTGCAGACTATGCAAATACGTTTGTAGCCAGACGAGCGCCATTGGACCAGCCAAAATGGCCTCGCCTTCTTGCTTTCCCCCACCCACCCAGGAATGTAGCCAGAGAGAGGGAGGAAGTGCCTCATGCATGCTTGCATTAGGCCTCCAGTGACACAGTGCAGTCAAATAAAGGAGACGGCCTGTTGTCCGGGTGGGGGTTATTGTTGTGATGTTGTCTGCAAAAATTGACAGGATACGCAGAAATAAGAAAATTGGATAGATTAGCATTGTAGATTTATGATTAGCATGGCCCCTAAAACCGTAGGGACCATGCTAATCTTCTCTGTATCGTTCCAATAATAATAAAATTGGAATGTGTGTGTGTGTGTGTAACCCTCCTCTCCCAATGAGGTGGGAGCCCCCCACCTCATTGGGAGAGGAGGGTTACACACACACACACACACACACATACACGTGCGCGCTGCAGTTTAGAGAAGGGGGAGGGAGAAGAGACACATACAGCAGACCTGGACAGAAGAGAGGATCCAAAGGAGAATGGTGCAAGCGAAGTGGGAGGTGTTGAAAGTGGAGAAGAAAAGAGAATATGAGGAGAGGATAAGAGAGAAACTGGAGGATTTGAACAAGGAAGGACGGGTAAAGGAGAGTGGGTGGACGGAGCTGGCGAACATAATGGTGGAAACAGCAGTGGAGGTATGTGGAAGGGAGAGAAGAGAAATATCCAACCCTTGGACGGTAGGGAGAGAGGAGGAGATGAAGAAGAGGATAGGAGAGAGGGTAGACAGAAGGTGAAGGATAGCATTGCGCTGGTATATGCAGAAGTTGAGTAAATAAACAGAACTGCACAAAAAACTAACTGCAAAAACAGAAAATGACAGATAAGCCATACGCATAAATCTGATTGGTTGTCTTGCAGACTATGCAAATACATTTGTAGCCAGACGAGCGCCATTGGACCAGCCAAAATGGCCTCGCCTTCTTGCTTTCCCCCACCCACCCAGGAATGTAGCCAGAGAGAGGGAGGAAGTGCCTCATGCATGCTTGCATTAGGTCTCCAGTGACACAGTGCAGTCAAATAAAGGAGACGGCCTGTTGTCCGGGTGGGGGTTATTGTTGTGATGTTGTCTGCAAAAATTGACAGGATACGCAGAAATAAGAAAATTGGATAGATTAGCATTGTAGATTTATGATTAGCATGGCCCCTAAAACCGTAATAAAATTGGAGTGTGTGTGTGTGTGTGAGGAGAGGATAAGAGAGAAACTGGAGGAGTTGAACAAGGAAGGACGGGTAAAGGAGAGTGGGTGGACGGAGCTCCTGGGTTAAGGGTTGGGGTTAGGGTCGGGGTTAGGGGTAGGGGGTTAGGGGTAGGGTTAGGGTTTAGTGGTTGGGGTTAGGGTTTAGGGGGTAGGGGTAGGGGTGGGGTTGGGGTTGGGGTTAGGGTTAGGTAATGACGACGACTGGCCATGTGCAAGACTGTTAGATTTGAAAAAGGCGTATCCGAGGGTGAGCAAACCAGCGTTGTGGATGTTGCTTGAAAGGTATGGGTTGAAAAGCAGATGTCTGGACTCTGAGCTGATGATGAAAAGAGAGAAAAAGCGACTGAATAAATGATGTATCCAAAACAATTTAAATAACTGTCACAAAACATGCATTTAAAATCGATTGTTGGTGCCGCAAAGCATTCTGGGAGCTATTCAGTCGCCATTACATTAAATGAAATGGCTTCCGCTCTTGATCCTTTTCCTGATTTAATGATAGTTAGATTTTAAGAAGTTTTTGAGTTGTATGCATTTCTATATTTGAATGGTCTGCGTGGATTACAACACAAGGTCGCGGAATGCTGGGCCCGAAACTATACCTCCCCAAAGAAAGAAAGAAAGAAAGAAAGAAAGAAAAAGCTTTGTATATCTTTTGCGGGTGCAGTTTTGCTGTGGTTTCATTACCTCGCATAGAAATGAATGAACTTTCCACAGATGTATAAATTGTCTTAATTAAATGCTACAATAACTTGCTTTTAAGCTACCATAAACGCATTTCACTCTCCATTTGAAACTCGGACGTACACATATCATACTCTAGACGTGTTTACGCGAAAATAAGATTTGCGCTAAAATCCATTTCTTGTTCCCAAGAGAATGGAGAGTGGCGAGTTGTTTTTGCAGAAGTTTGGAAGGACAGCACACAGCCGGTATGATTTTTTTCTTGATTAGCCAGCCGCAGGAAGCGAATCAAGTTGATTGACTCCAGTCGGATTTAAGTGGACATTTTTGGGGGCATTTTGAATGTGTTACCGCAGCTCCTGGAACCAGTGCTGTGGCTAATCTGTGAAAACATTGTGACTAGATTGGACAGGCTTTGCTTGGTTTTTATTTTTTTATACGGATTAATTTGGGTCATGCTCATTCCTTGAATCTTAAGACTTCTTTATGACCAGCAAATAGGTGACCTTTATGACATGTTTTCTTTCAAGTTGGGGTTGCTCTCTGAGGCGCTTTCGTGTCACTATTACGGTGTTCGATTCTGACACTTGAGGAGTGAAAATGCTTGGCATGGAAACTTGCTCACGCTGTGGATTTCGCTGCATTTCACCATCTCGAGCAGCTTTCAACTTTGAGCTCATTGGTAAGTTCAACCAAACCAACACAAACACCATCGATGCTTGTGTGTTGCAGCTGAAACTTGATAGTGGGTGAATTGATCCAAACATTTGGATTACAATGAAGGCATTGCCGATGATCAATTTAAGGAATGTTAATAAAATTAATTGGACTCGAATTGAACAAAATACAGCTCGGCTTTGATTGATAAACACGTTAGTGTTAACTGCGAAAGGGATGCTTGTATTATACATTCGCGAGTTAAAAAACAAGATCTATGGTCAATATGTATTTTTTATTAACTAAAAACTGCCCTAATCCTTGCCTGTTTATTTTTAATTGAATGTAAGACAAAAGCTCAAGAGAAGTAGCAATTTTGTGACCGGTCCGCATTAACTCATTTAATGTCCTGTCATATCACCAGCTGTTGAATGAGTCGGGTGCTCGTTTCTCTTCAATCTTCCATTTATCAACTTCATCGACTAAATTATCGTTTTAAAGAAAAGCCAGCATCT